>NW_025953047.1:25752-625752 GCF_022478825.1 Daldinia caldariorum | reverse complement strand
CCATCCTCCTGGTTATAGGCCAATACACCACGGCATTCTCCGTCTTCCATGATCAGATCAAGAGCAAAGAACTCGATGAAGTAGTTGGTGCTGTGTCGTAGAGATTGACCATATAGAGTGTGTAGGAGAGCGTGTCCAGTTCGGTCGGCGGCAGCGCAGCAACGGTAAGCCTGGCCACCCTTGCCGTACTTCTGCGATTGACCACCGAAAGCACGCTGGTAGCTAGCGACGAATGTTAGAAGCGCTTATATGTACCATGCGAGATTTAGCCTCGACTTACATCTTTCCGTCTTCCGTTCTCGAGAACGGGCAACCGTAGTTCTCCAGCTCGATAATTGAGGCGGGCGCTTCTCTCGTCATGTAGTGAATAGCATCTTGATCACCAAGCCAGTCGGAACCCTTGACGGTATCGTACATGTGCCATCTCCAATCATCCTCGTGCATGTTTCCTAAGGCGGCGTTGATACCGCCCTGGGCGGCGACGGTGTGACTTCGCGTGGGGAAGAGTTTTGATATGCAAGCCGTGTTGAAGCCGGCTTCCGCCAAGCCGAAGGCCGCTCGTAAACCGGAACCACCAGCACCAACAACGATGGCATCGTATTCGTGGTCCTACGGTTAAAGTTAACCGGTTTTGATCCTAAAAGTAATATCTCTCTCTTTACTTAATAGAGTAGAGAGGCGTGGGACGTGCGACATACGATAACGGGGTATTTGTTGCTAACATGTATCGGCGCTTCCTTGGCCCGTAGTGGGTTATTCGCGATGATCCGAGCTGCGCGCGCACATGCAATTAGAGGTCAAATATTCGTAGCTGCTGCACGACATCAGCGGGGTACACATACAAACAGGCCGTGTGGAAGAGAAAGTTCTGGCTTGGCACTTGGCTGCCCTCGAGAACTAATAAAAGCGAGCGGATGTTAGCATCTCCAGTTTGCGCATCTCCATCATACTTTGGTATAAACCTCAAAAAGCTTATGCGACTTATTGTTTAAAGCTGCAAGCAAGCAAGGGAGAAAGACTCACGGTAGAGCCAAGAGCTAACCTCCTTAGTGCCATTGAAGATGCCATTATGTGATAGGAGACGTATAAGAAGGAGAGGAGAGAAGAGAGAAAAGGGTTGCAGTGAAAACAACTCTTCTCTTGTTCCTGCGAGTTTCGGGGAATGGCCAAAAAAAAAAAGACGGAAGATAGAAAAAAGTGATGATGCCGGTCGAAGTTCAACCGCTGCTTCCAGACGATTGAATTCTGTCCTCCAATAGCGTCGTTTCTGATTACCGAGGGATAATAAAGCCGGACCTTTCCACAAGCAGGAGGTACCTATTCTTGTACGTATACAATACATTATCCACCCCACCCCCACTCACCCTCCCTGTACCTCACCTCGCCCACCTTTGCGTATGTAGTACATACCTGTAGTAAGCCGTTTTAACCACCGGCATTATCATCATCACGTGCAATTGATCAATAGGAAACCTTATACATGTGCCGAATTGTATATTTGCATAAGCATAGCATGATAAAATCTGCAAGTGTATACGAATAGAGTACCTTATATTAGTATAACATCCAGATATACCAGAAATGTCTAGCTACCTAATTAATTAACTTGTCCAATGAAGCAATTTATGAAGAACTTGAAATGTCTAATGGCCAATTATATGTACGTGAGGTAGGTGTTCTTAGAGTTATAGCTTAGATCAATACAAGGCAAAAAAGCCGGAAACAAGTAACTCGATAATATCATCTCAAAAAGACATGGATCAAAACACATAGCCAAGACATCATCCGAGCTGAATCTCAATTAAGCTTCCCTAAACCTGATGCTATGACAATTGGCGCTATATGCACTCTTAGGTATATAGGTACCTAGGTAGGTAAACAAAGATATCCATATTTCTCGAAAGAAATCGCTTGTAATTAGAGGGCTGTTCAAACGCCTCGAGTATGCCATTCCGCTCGCCAAACATTATCTCACTTAATTAACCCTTAACCTCGACCTTCTTTTCTAGTGCACGCTCATCAATGCAACAGACCAAAGGGGAATACATCATTGTCCTAAACCTCAACTCCAAGCTGAACTTGTACTTTTAGAAAAAAACATGACGTCTAGGGCGCTAGAACCTGCCGTAGCATTTGGATAAAGTTATCTCTCAACCGGTGTACCTCGCTGACCTCCGGCTTCTGAGGTTCTCCAGCACGAGCCTTGAGCCGATCCTGCCTTTTGGCCCGCCTTCGTCTTTCCGCCTCTATAGGGTCTAATTCGTCCTCTTCTTCCGCTTCGGCTTCGTCGTCAGAACCATCATCGTAGCTCATGTCTTCGAGGTCCGCCTCATTGAGCCCAAAGTCGCTAGCGTTGAAGCTACCGATACCCGGCATGGAACCGTCCATGCCAGCCGAACCTTCTGCAGCCATCTTTTGCCGGGTTTTGTCCTGATGCCACTTCTTACGAGCCTCTTGCCAAGCGATGAGCTGATTAATCTCCGCGATCGCCTTCTCTTTATCCAAGTTTCCGCTAGCAACGGCACCTTCGAAAAGGGCGTTGATATCCAGCGCTCCACCAGCTGGCCCCTTTCGCAAGAACTCTAAAATGTCTTCGATCCAACCCATAAGCTGCGTGAAGAGGCCGTTGTCATGTGTATGAACCTCGTGTATGAATTTGTAAAAGTTGTGCTCATGGCGCTGACACAGGTCAATGAAGGCCTGCACCGTCTGGTTCGGGTCTGCCGAGGCATCTTGCTCCCTGCACTTTTCAACAACCTATTAACGTTGTTAGTGGCCATCAAAAATAGCTCGTGGAGCCGACAACAAGCTAACGCACCTGGATCATATCACCAATAAAAAGAGCGAAATCGGTAATGCTGTCGTACACATTCGCCGACTTATAAACTCTCACTAGAGGTTCATAAAATATGGTGAAAAGGTCCCGGAATAATTGCAAAGTGACAGGCTCTTCGATTAGGCTGAGCATCATCGCCTTATCCCGCTGTCTAGTTTGTAGTTTCATAAGCTGCTTTAGATGTGAGAAAAGCTGCGCGCCCTGTTTTAACTCCTCGTCGACATTTTCCACTGCGTTGTTAAAGGCTACATACGCATTGAACAATCTTCCAAATTGCTCGCCAGTGAGAGCTGGTGTGAAATGTTCAGAGCGCAGAATAGCAACTATGAGGTCTAAACCCTCAGACTCAGCTTCTTCTCGAATTGCAACCTTTATATGTTCCTCGGCATCCGTAAATTGTTTAAGTTTGCTCACATATACGTCATCTCCTATCGCGGCGGCTAAAGCATCGATGGATTTCTGGTAGCTCTTAATTCCGTCGTTCAAGGTTAGCGAAAAAATTCTTTGCATAAGAGATCGAGCTCCAAAGGGTTGCGCCAGGAAAAGATCAAGCACCCCTGACATAACAGCGGCTGGATTCGCGAGCCTAATGACGTTTTTCATGAGAGTGTAGGGTATCAGGGAATGAATCCTCTTGAGTTGAGCAAACAATTCTGGCGAATTGTCCTCGGCGAGGAAAAGGTGGTAGATTGTTGCAGCCACTTCGATACGGAGCCATTCGGCGAACTTCTGATATTGTAGACTTAGATCTTGAATGGTGTTTTTATCCTTGATCTCTTGGAGAAGCTTTGTTAGCCCATTACGCTCGACAATATCTTGACGAAATCGCTCCATATACACGTCTAACTCCGCGGCTCTTTTCCTTGCGATTTCGTAAAATTGCTTCTGCTCCTCCATACGCTTCTCATCAACGGCTTTGCGACGAAAGATGTCCTCGACATCTTCATCCGTTGGGGTGATTGGATCCAGCGTTAAGAACTGCTGCAGGGCTTTGGTCTGCGCAATCTGGGAGTTGTGTAGTAGATACCGCAAATATGCTCGCAATGATATACGCTGGTTCTCGCGCCAAAGGATCGCATTCTAAAAAAACATTAATCTTCACAGCTAGTTTGGGTTAACCGAGACAGGTCTCGGCAAAAGATGACTTACATCGAGCTTAGGACTTGGGGCCTTGCTGGCTGATGTTTCGAAGGATGGGCGCGGTGACGCACGACTAGAAGCTACAGATTTGTTTCGGCGGTGATCTCGAACCGTCAAGGTCTTCATCGACTCTGTAAATCCGCCACTTTGGGTCCCAGGCGTGGCAGTAGAAACAGATGATACGGACGAGTTGTCGGAGTCGTTAGCACCATCCGTGATACGCGACATTAAGCTCGCTGCAGACGTATCTGACTTGTTCTTCTTCGGCAACGGAGGAAGAACCTTTCCTGGTAGTTCTGTCCTCAGTTGTTTTTGTAATCGGGCAAAGTCGCCGTATCGTCTGCCTACGTAAAATTCGAGTTCGCCCTTCCGCTTGACGCGTAGTAGGAATTCCTACCACAAATTAGATCAGACGTATATATAAACCCCTCTCTCATGGAACTGCGTACCGCATGTTTATGACGTCTAATGTGTTTTTTGACGTGAGTGATGCGCACGCCGGCAACATTGACGTCCCATCCGTTAACGTAATGTCCTTCCGGCATAGTGTTTAACACGCCAGTGTCGATTGCGTCTCGGTCTACGATCTCCATCTCCGCAAACCTTATGCGCTCCTCGAACCCCGAGGCCGTGGGGACCCCGGAGACCATCATCAACTCGACCAACTTCCGACATTTTAAGGCTAGCTTACGACGTTTAGTTTCTTCTAATCGGTCTTCGGAGGATGAGATGTTCTTGCTAGCGAAAGATTCGAGGAACTAGTTGCGCGGGAGCGTTTATGTTAGTCTAATACAGCGAATGGGGAGTTAATGGAATTACATACGACCTGCAGCTTGTCTTGCCAGAATTCCTTCTCCTTCGCCCTGTCGAGGAACGGAAACTCTCGCACATGGTGGACGAATATGTAACGTAAAATGGGAAGCTCAGAATCGTAGGGTGAGACTTCTCCAAATTCCGACTTAAAGGGGGCGCCAAATCTGCGTAGGGCCGTCGGCGAGTTTAATTCGGATATTTCCCAGTTAACTTGCTCAGATATGAGTTCTCGTTTGAGGTCTACAAACGGCGATGGCGATGGTTAGTTAGTATGAATGATAATGGCATCGAAGGGTCTGCCAAGAAGAGATACGAACAGTGCTCCTGCTTTCCGGTCAGGGTTTGGTTCGGAGGGGTAGTGGAATCGGTAGTAGGACCGCGGGGTGCGCCATCTTGGGCGAAATCCGCAGTAGACATATCTGATCTTGAATCTTTCTCTTTCTTTTTCCAACTTGGGGAAAGCAGGTAAGAAGGTCTATAATTTATGGTGACGGCTTGTGAGATGAACTCTTTCCCCCTTCTCGCTTTTGGTCCCGTCTTCGTACAAGTTAAGCTTCAGCCCAAATGCCAGCGATTGTGCTCAACGCGTACGGGGGGGTATTGGCGTGTGGATATTATGGCGGGGTCTTCTTATTTGATGGATTTAATGATAGAATAATATTGTCATGCTTGTCAGCCACGAACGCTTATCCCTTTATCCCTTGATATATTCCACGAATAACAAGATTTAACTGGAATTGTAGGAAAAGAGGAAATAGAAAACTGGAAATATGAGAAAAAGAAAAGAAGGAAAGCAAGTGAATGAAATTACTTGTTTAACCTGCAATGTGGTGAAAGGTGTACTAGTCGGTGCCTTGTAAGTTGCTCTGGTGAAGAGCTAGGTACCTTAGGTACCTACTAAACCTTACCTAGATACCTTAGGTAGGTGTAACTAACATGCACTGGAGATATACCATTAGATATAAATACAGTGCTAACATCTAATCAGCACTGTTTCATTCGCTCCGTTCGCTCCCCTGAAACTTTCTCATGTGATCAAGCTAGAGGCCTTGGGGCTGAGCTTTCGGGAATCACGACCACATACATAAAGCTAGGACAATCAATTCAAAGTTCTCTCCTAGGTAATACTATGTAGGTACTGAGTGGCTTAGAGATGACGTCGACAGATACGTGCATGTACTGATCTTAGTTGACCATGTACCCATCTCACTATTTAAGATACACGCACTAACGCACCTGATTATTCAAAATTTGATACACGCATATATACCTCAATATACTGACGGATCCTAAGATCATTACCTAGGAGGTAGGTATCGCTTATCTTATTGTCGTAATGATTGACTCAGGGGACTCGCTATGTGAATATAAATGGATTTAATACCTGACATATATCATGTGTATTCTAGTCGAAAAACTTCAGTGATGGAAGTGGTCAAATAGGTGATAGGTACCTGTTAGAACTTCATTAGGTACAGCCACGGCTCCATGCGTCTTACGTATTGTACAATACAAACTCCACAGCTTTGGAACCTTGCAGGGCTGAAGCCAAGTGCTTGTCTAACAAGTGCCATATATCCGCGGCTAAGACGGCATCAGTTCAGACGGCATGCCTAGACTTATACTAGGTTAGTGGGTATTCATACTCGTGAGTTTCACCTACATACCTAGTACATAGTAAGCTAAGCGCTACTACGGAACGCACTTCGGCTTGCACGTGCAGGCTTCTTCTAGGCGTCCTTTGACGAGCTTCTGGAATTATAACGCTTGATAAATGAGCTAATTATAAATACGTTACCTACCTAGGTAGGTATTTAGTATTTACATGAATAGTATTGGTGAGGGTGGAATAGCCGCCACTGCAGCACAAATATGAGTACTATATAAGTAGTGTTAAAGATGAAGAGTAATCAGTTGATAATAAAATAATACCTTGAAGGCGTTAGCTACAAATCTGATAATGTGCTTAAGGACCTTTCTATTGAGAAGCGTTGTTTGGGGGTATCAATATTTCTAGGCGGGTCAATTGCTTGAATGGTGATTGTATAGGTTAGGAGGTAATTATGGCTTCGGTCATAACTCGTCCAGAGCTCGGAGAACACCATTCCCGGTAGACTTGGTGGCATTTTGGCTATTGAGTGCTTCTCTCATCTCGTCCACCAAAGCGGCAGCGTTTATGGTTGGGTTACCAACTATGTTGCCTAGATCAGGTTTTCCTTGTTCGTTGCTTGATGTCAAGTCGGGAACCCCTGAGATATCACCAGACGAAGGCGCATACTGGGCTATGACCAGTAAAAGGATTAGTGAGAAAACTATCACAGACGTGATAATCCATACGATCTTGAGGCGTTTTCTTGTCTTTTCTTGCCATTCCATGTCTGCTCTTTCCCAGCCTTCGATTCGCTCTCGTACTACATCTACCCGTTTGCTGAGAGTTTCGACCATGTCGCGGCCTGCGTGTATGCGACCCTGTAGTTCCTCGATCCGTCTCTGCTGATCATCGAAGTGGCCGAACGACTTGGCTTGCTGCTCTAACTCGTCTACTAGCCCTTGCGACTCTGCCTTGAAGCTTTCGTCTAGCTCCTGAGACATGGTTGTGAGTCCTTTAAGGGATACTATCGTGTTCTGAAGTATGCGCAGCCTTTCGAGGACAGAGTAATATGTATCATCCAGGCGCATCGTCGTGGAAATCGAAAAATCCCCTAGTTCTACAAGTGACTTTCTTAACCCCCTATTTAGATTGTTAGTTATCGAAGACTATGACCAATCTATGTTTAATGGTACCCTGGAAGCTGTAGTGACGAACGCTAAACTTGTTGCTACTTTCTCTTTCTCCTCATGCGCCAACTCGTCTTCGGTTACCGCGTTTGGTACAAGGGCGGTATGTTTGGTGCTACGCGTAGCATCGTCAGACGAAGGGTTCAGCATGCTGAATTTGAGGGTCGTTTCGGAATTCGCGCATGGCGTGGTACCCTCAGATCGTGGCAGCTCAAATGAGCCTCGTGGCAGGTGAAGATGCATCGGGTTTGCGGATTGGGGATTGTTGTCATCGTTGTCGCGATCCTTTCGCTGATGATGTAAGTGGTGATACCGGGGTAACTTGATTGGCGAAGATAGTTCAGTTATCGACCGTCTTATTTGGTGACGAGGTCGTTGTGGTGGTGAGGTGGTTATAGGTTTCAGGAGGTCGAAATCTTGATGCTTGGACATGTTCCCGCAAGTACCGGAGGTAGGTGGCTTTTTTTTAAGGTAGGGGTGGCCTGATTTATATCGACGCGCATTAAATTGTACCTACATTAAGCATGTATACAGTCGATGCAGTCGATGCAGTCTTATGAATGGTTAATAATTTGGAGAAAGTAGGAGGGAATAGATTGGATCGGAGGAAGTTTACGGTAGTCCGTTGGCACATGCATCACCCCACTACGGAAACTTCCGCGCTTTCAACATGTCACTTACACTATTTATGTTCCATAGGTTAGGTACCTGTTATATGTAGCTGAAACTATTCTCTAACTAGGTATCTAGGTACATTACATAGTAGTTTCGTAAATATCGTAAATATCACGTAGTACTGTTGACCCAACACAATGACACAAGAGTAAATATTGAATAGAAGATTTCAAGTTGTACGTAGTAGTGTAGCCTGTAGGTGTGATGTTATATTACTAGCTGTATCGACCCTCGTGAAGTTAGACATTATCTTACTTCATAGGACACCATCAGTCCCTACCCTTGCCTGTCTGCCTGCCTGTCTGCCTGGCCTATCTCAAGCTGTCATGTTGGGAGTCCTGATTCCGGTATGATACTGCGGAATCCTATCTGTTGGGTACTATTTAGTCTTTGTCGGTCGCGAATAATAAGCCAATCCGGATCCTAATTCCTGATAGGTTTTGTGCTCATAAGCCTCTCAGAATCCATCGAGAATCCACTGATACAAAGACAATTCTGAATCCCGTAGGCTGCTTTCGCCGCTGCCATCATTAAATCGACCCACACATATCCCAAGGGCCAGCACTGCTTCGTGTGTAACTAAGGGAAGTAAGTAATCGTAGATATAATCCTGATGTTTAGTCGGCTCATGAGTTAAGGAGCTTGTTGCGCTTTTCCTTCCTCTTCAAGCGTTCGACTCGTTTCTTGTGCATTTTCTCTGCCATCTTCTCATATCTCTCCTTTTCCTCCTTTGCTGCGCGCTTCTCTTTGATGGCTTGAACTCGTTTCTAGTTTCAGTGTCAGCTACACCCACTGTGCCTATCCTTTTGTATAGATGGTGTCGACTTTACCTGTCTTTCTGTTTCCTTTTCTTCTTTCATTTCCTTTTCTCTCGCCTTCGTAGCCGCCGTCGCCGTGCGCAGTTTTGCTCGTTGCTCATAGGAAGTTAGGCCAGATCCGGGGCGGAATGCCTTTCGCGGCGGATGCCATTGCTTGCCTGTTTATTACCCATAAGCCCCAGGTCAATCGTAGATATTGTTGCAGTCCTTACCATTCTTGCGCATGCCTAGAGACTCTGGCTTCTTTTCGGGTTCACTAATAGCGGCTGACATGATGGTGGATAAATCTTGATAGAGAAATTATGATTTTGGGAGGACTGGGTGTATAATGCCGCTCGGTTCTAAAAAAAAGTAGAATCGCAAAAGTCGCAAGCCTCTAGCAGCGTTTTCAAGCGGCGCGCAATGTATGCATCTTATCGCTAATATCAAATGATGTTGCGATAAAAAATGTTCAGATAACTGTGGTCCCGTAAGTCGAGTGGATCTCTTAAGAAATCTGGAGAGATTAGATTGGCCAGAAAACCAAGATAAACGGTACGGGATCAATTATCTTCCAGCACTGAAATGTGAGCCCCAGGGGTTGGATCGGGCAGGCCATTCAGTCCTATCCAATCTATCATTGTTCCAGGGCTTTGGGCCCAATCAGGTGCACGCATCGTGCCGTGCAGATCAGTCTGTCCTTCTAAGTTGAAAACTAGAACTCTGATTGGCCAATGCACCTACATTAGTGAAACGAGATTAACTTCCACGCTTCTTCGAGTCGGGTAATTTTCTCGCTTTTTTCATCCCGTCTTTGCCCAAAGGTACTACTACATGAAGTATCTACCGTATAATTAATGTAATTATTTTCTTTAGTGAGGTTGTTTTTGTATGAGCTGTTGAGCAAGCCTTTTCTAGAAACGCTGCACTTATACATTTGTGTATTTAGTTTATATACATATATACCTATATTTAAAAGGAATGATATTGCGAATTGTTTTATTTTCTGCCACTATTTGTGTATACACTAGGTATGGGAGTTTGGGCAATATCGTCCTAATAAGATGATTGCGGTATAGCTCCGGCGTGACCCCCAAGGGTTCGATATCATAAGGCAAGGGTCTCTCCGCAGAGGATTCAGTACCGAAACCCATCCGGAGCCTGGAGTAGGTACTTAGGTGGCCTGGTTATTAGGTGGTTCAACTTGTCATCAAGTTCCATATCACTTGACCCCCAAGAGGTAAGGGCCTATCCCGGTTTGCCCATCTCTGTCCCGTTCTCCGTGTCCGTATTCAGAAAATCCGTGGAGAGTGAGGCTTTGCCACAGCCGCCAACGGATATGACTTTTTTTGGTGTCATTTGTTTCTTGGTTTCTTGGTTTCTTACTACCATCAAAGGAATTGAATACGAAATTACTTGATTAGTTGTGATATTCTTAGATATTCTTAGGTACGGCTTAGAATCGGAGATGACGAATTATTAGTCGCCGATCATTACTTTCAGCCCGTTATTCAGCTTGATTCTTCATTGAACTAGTGACGGGTAGTGCTTTTAGCATCTTTAGCAACTTTGTTAACAGCTCTTACTAAAGTGTTCAAACATCTTGTACTGACGAGAGCCGTCGCAATAGGATAAATTACAAATTGCTAGCTGGCCATACCTGAGATCAGCTATTCTTTATCCGGCGGAATACCCACAGGCTCATGCAAAGTTATCCAAGTACGTCGAATTCCACGGCTTTGGTTGGCACCAAGCCATGGAGGCCAAGAGGCTAATGCGACGGCTGCTTACGGGCTTGAGCTTGCAGAGTGTAAAGGTGTAGTGTACGTACTACATACCTTATGCGGACGTTAAGAATACCTAAGGCAGTATGCGAATCGTGGCCACGGCTAGACCGGCTACCTACTTTGCGCAAAAAAAAAAAACGGCCGACAGATTGTGTGGAATAAGAGAGCTCAAACTGTTGACTTGGCTGGCTCACTTGAGATTATTCACATACGTAACCTAGTCGGTTAGCGTATTATCTTGCTTCTCATGGCGCTGGTTTCGTTCCTGACTTGGTACGATGAAGTCTGGAAATGCAACCCAAAATTAGAGCAACTTTACCTAATTAATATGGAGAATAAACAACAACAAATTCTCGTATATAACACCGCCGTGTTTATACATTTACCTATGCATATTTCACGGAAGACGGAATCAGAACGGTAATTAAGGTACCTATGTAGTGTACACCTCATCCTTTCGCGTAGGATTGATTAACCTCATTCTGAAAGCCCCTCCAGCCGCCAATGTAACTAAAAGCAACCGAAGGTAAGAAGCGCGGGGGTTCATTAACCAAGACGGGATAGGAAGATGCAGGGGGACGCCGAGGACTAAAGGCAAACCAGCTAGAATAGGAAAGCGGTTTTTTTTTGCTACGCGGGCAGCGGGTTATGTATTATGTATTATGTTAGGTACCTACATACTGTACACGTAAATGCATAATTAGCTGCAAGGTTTCCAAACAATACGACCGGGTTGCCTCTTGCCTGCCCTTGCCTGCCAACTTGCGAACCTGTTAGTTCGGCTGAGGGTTTGTTAAAGATTTTATGTGCTTTTCAGGGGGGGTTTCAACTTTCAGAAACCAGCTACTATGTAACTACCTAAACTACTTACCTTACCTCATAAATCACTTGATCTTTTTGAGAGCGCCTTTTTTTTTGGCCAGGGATAGAGGCTAAGCTACCTAATGTCTGCATGTCTAATTGTAATAGGGCCGCGGAGAATAATTAAGCCACTTTCGTTATTCGCGGTGTGCGCCTGGGTATTCAGGGAGGCCAACGCTCCATTCTATAAACTGCGCATCGTAATCATAGCAATCATAGTTCGGCGTGCACTTGTGTTGTTCTTAATGTGGGAACACTTGTTGGCGATGTCGCATACTGTACGTACCTAACCTAACTGTGCTGCTGTGCGGATAACTGGAAATCTATCTACACACACAACGTACCACATGTATATCAGATATGGACATCATGTAATCCCTAAATAGAGGTACCCGACATGGATATAACGTATCTTCGTAGAACTGTGCAGCCTTTTTGACTTGTAATTTTCCATTGGTTGATTTGTATCTCTGTCATACCTCGCACGAGCCTCAATCGAACCTTCAAACAGCGGAGTATGTTGTTGCGATCATGAGGTCATGGACCACTCAAAGACGGCATTCAACGCTGACATGTAATTATGTAACCCGGGTACAATAACAAGTTCGACTTAATGAACGGAGCATCCACCCTATTACGAGGATACTACCTATCTAACTCTACCTAGCTACACTAGTGTACATACTAAGGTAAGGTCCAGTATCTGACAACGGTACCTACCTAACCTAGGTAGGTAGTGATACGTACCTACGTAGTCCACGTAGGCGCAGCCTCCTGCAGGGACCCTCACGGAGAAGGATACCCTCGGTGTGACTGCAGATCATGTACTCTCCATGCATTTTTCACTAGGGATATACTTTGGTGAATATCCTCGTAGTTTCCATAGTGACCCTTTTGATTCAAGACCCAGGTGATTTGAAATGAGATCTCGACTTTAGTGTCGACAAACTTGGAACAATTCGTCAGTACAAGAAGACAAAGACGGAATTAGTTAACATGGATCGTATCTAACTGCCATAGCTTACGGCACCTATATAATATAGCATAGGTAGAATAATGAAGCATGAGATTGGAAGCATCATTCCTCCGGATTGGTATCATTTCAAGCACATTTTAATTGTTGATTAAATGTAGTAGTAAGTGTACCTCTACGGTATACCATACCTGTATACCTATGTGTTATTAAGTGAGGTACAATGCATGCCTATTGTCGGCAGCAGGTAACAGCAACTAAAAAAGTACTTGTTAATCTGTACTTCCCTGCGTGCTAGGTTTCTTTTCACCCTAGTCCCTGCAAGCCTGAGATCCTTAATAGGGTACCTTATTAAATACCTAGGTACATACAGTACAAGTGTTAAACTTAGTAGGGTGGCCGCACGGTCCAGAAAGACACAACCCAATAGCCTAACAGCGACTTTTTTCGACTTCCACACATCCATCTTTTTGGAGTCGTCCATACACCCTACGATAATCTTCTCAATCCTTCACTTCACTCCTCCACCTTTACCCTCAACCACCACCACCACCACCACACCTGCTGGCTCAATTCCAGAAGCAAATCTTATGTTTTTCTAAGATTTGCTCTGGTCTTGGCCGTCCGCTCCTTTGATCAATCCCCTCCCCCCTTTCAATTCCATTATCCTACGTCTTATCTTTATTTTGGTTGTTTTGTGACCAATCCGTTGCAAGGGAAGCCGGACGACAATAACTCTCACCGACCGCTGGTAAAACCTTCCCCCCTCACCGACGACGAGGTACGACATCGCATTTCAGTACCAAGGACCCCCCCCTAAAAAAAGAAACAATTATCAATCTAGGGCCTTTTGCATTTGAGTTAGAAAACTGACACATTTCTTAATATCTCAGGCGCTTTCTGCAACGTCGTCGCGCATTGTTAGATTGACATGTCCAATTAACATTTCCGATCTCTCCGTCTTTACCGATACACTATACTTGGAAGATACTCTATGATATCTTTCTATAACTAAGTTTCTTTCCCCGCTCTGTGCGCCGGGGAGGCTTGAAGGAATAATGGCCACTGTAATTGCTGCCAGTCTCCCAACCGAGACGGTTATGTTGAGCGGAGTAAACGATATCCCATCGCGACAACTTCGTATCTCAACGCAACAAGACGAGACCATGACCCAATCAGCTTTTCCCGGTTCCCAAACTTCTTCGCATACCAACCTACCACCGCCGAACCCGCCCTTCGTTTTTCCAGCTCGCGTGTCACCGTCATCTGCGCCTTCGTCCTTCTCTCGAGCCACGGGACGTCGACCTCAGTCTGCGATAGAATTTCAGGGTCGGTCTTTTGGTTTCGCTGGCGGAATGCCAGATTCACCCTCGAGGTCGCCGGCTTTGCCAGATTTTAGTTTCAAGCCGGGTGCCCCTCCCAGTCCGACCAGCAGTCGACCACCTCGATCTCCCGGTCTACCTGATTTTTCGTTTAACCCAGGTGCAGCTCTCGGGCCTGATGAATCTCACCTCAGTCCTTCCCTCGCTCCCCCGTCGCCAAGGATACATCCGAACCGCAATGGCCATCGAAGAGGTGGAAGCGAGTTCGTAGGCGGTAAACTCACAGGGGGAGGGTCTATTACTGTGATGAGTACTAGTCCAACCAGATCCGAGGGGGGCATTGGATCCCCAAAGCTATCGCCCGCAGATGGTCCGCCAAGAAGAGGACACGCACACCGTCGCTCTGCTGCAATCTCTAGCCACGATCTGACCATGATACTCAAACCGAATAACGCGGCTCCGAGAGGAAGTAGTGCGCCTACTAGTCCAGCTGAGTTCGACGAGAAATTTCGCAGTTTGCCTGAACCAAAAACCGAACACCCCAAAGCTGAGAGCGTTCACCAAGAGGCAAACAACGAGATAGTGCAGGAAGCATCTGTTCAAAGTACGCTACAGGCTCCTCCATCACCAAGCCCTAATCCACGCACGCGGGTTGGGTTTTCTGATACACTTGAATTCATTCCCCGTCCTTTATCGATGGTATCAACTGATACGTCAAGCACGGTGACAGTTCGTCCTGGCCATCGAGTTTCGGGGAGCGTCTCCTCTGTTGTCTCGACTAACGTAGCATCTGCGGACCGTGATGCTTGCAGTGTACTTGGGTCGCCTGGTTCCCGCGCGAAAGCTGATTCCCGCCCTAGCACCGCAGGTGCCGTACTAGAGCGGTCCCCAAGTCTCATTGTGCTCAATGGGGACTCCATATCACGTAGGCGGAATTCCATTCCATTGCTAACGGATCTCCCTAAGCGCAGCTCTGGATCGCCCACGAACACGAGTCCCTCGAAAACCCCTAGGAGATGGTCTTTTTTCGGACTCGAACCCTTCGCGGGAACCAACTCACCGACGAAATCAATATCACTTGGCTCCGGTTCATCTAAATATGCGGAGAAGCGGTCTGGGTTCGCTAACTTATCGGCGGAGCTTGATTACATCCCAACGTCGGACAGTCTATCCCGTTCGGAAAGCAAGAAAGGCTCGGTGAGGAAGAAGAAGCAGAAAAGGGTGAGGACATGGGCTGGTTCCATCCTAACGAGGAAACCGAAACCTCGCAAATCAAAATCTGTGCGCCGTCGCTCGCAAACGCCGCCAGTATATCAAGAGCAGGTAATCGAAGATTTCGGCGACTATCTCATGGACGTACCTGAGGCACCTCCTGCACCTATCGCGCCGGTGGTCCTGGTCACTGAACCTGAACCCGACCCAAATATGGAGCCTAGTCGAAGGTCAGAGGATGATATATCTTATCCTATGATTGATCTTGACGCAGCTCTTGGCCCATTCAATACACCTTCCTCGCGTGATCCCCAATGGGACGAGGCGCAAAAAATAGGCGCTCCACCTAAACGCCAGTTACACAGTGCTGCTGGCTTGAGAGGCTTCAGCGGTCCAGGAATGCACTATCACCGCCGTGCCGAGAGTGCGCCCGAGATGCCACCCTTTGAAGCTGCACGATTCGGCATCCACCGCTTCGGCAGTTCTTCAACTATGGCAGATGTATTTGAAGAGGACGAAGAGGAAGAAGAGATCACGAGCGCAAACACTCCGTCAGAAGAATCCTCTACAGAAGCCCAAGATGCTTCGGCCGATGAAAGCGAGTCAGCATCAAGCACCGAAGAGGAAGCCGTTTCGACACCGACGCAAGTACGTGAGCATGGCAAAGTTAGTCCAAAGGACATCCTGTCTATGTCTCCCCTAGTGACACGCCAGGGTAGTGGGTCAAGCTTGGACATGTCACGACCGGTATCTAGGCCATGGACTGATAGTTGGGCTGGTGGTCTTCGAGAAGAGATCATTCTGGAAGAGCCCAACTACAGCACGCCTAGGCGTGCTACTACTTTTATGATGGGTGCCCCAGGAACCCCCGATTCAGAAGCACCATCTCCCCGCCAGATCTTGAACACCGACATCGATCCGATGGATGTGAGTAATGGGGCGTTCCCCTTGCCAGCCACCCCATATTCACTAAGTTATTCGTCGTCATTCCCGTCGCCTCGTTCGCCAATGTCATATGATGCCCAGCGAATCTCGACCGCTCCATCTTCAATCGCTGATGAAAATAACTACTACTCACTATTGATGGGCGAACCTGGGCCAGAGTTGGTTCGAATATCTGTTGATGTCCCGTCTCTGACGAGTAGTAATTCGACCACGACGCGGGATAGCACATTTGCACCAGGTGTCCAACCCAGGAACATGCCCTTCCATGACCAGCGACCTGCTTCGTTTAGCGCTGCAGCATTTGGCCGCCGTAGGTCCAGTTTGGTCAGTCTCAGTAGGCTAATTAGTAGCGCCCACGGAGAGCGAAGCAAACTAAGCATGGAGGTCCCTCTTGATTCGGACCCGGAGGACAAGCCCAAGATGAGCAAATCGAAACGTTTCAGTCGCATGCTGCAATTCTTGAAGCCGAAGGGATCGGCCAAGCCTTAAAGGGGGTTTCAATGCTTCTGTTACAGGCCTCTCTACTCAGAATCGGTGCTCTCAGGTGGACGAGAGGGCGGTCATCAGATTGGTTCCGCAGTGGCCCACTAACGGATCCGATGAAGTTTATGTATTCTCACGCATTTCTCATTACCCATCCCATACCAACGAACGTTCTCCACGGAGATGATCCTTGACGGTACTTGAGACAATCTTATTCACGACTTTATCTGCAAAGCATGCATTGTTTTGTACGCATACGAGAACCCAAAGTATCAGGGGTCAATCTCGCAATCGTTTTAGCTTTCTTTTATCTTATTTTATGAACGCATGACGGCATCTTTAAGCCATTTCATGACCACGGCTTCCCTTTTTTTTTCTAAGACGTTCACCCAGTCTATTTTCATTGCTTAAGGAGGAGGAAAAGGGGGAGGAAATTATACAGCCGTTTAGGCTCAGAAAAAAAAACTTAGTGCCACTGTCGGAGGATCTGGTGGTTTCCGGTTTCTCTGGGCACAGCGCTCACGGATATGAATGTGGATGGGAGGAATATCTCGGGACCATGTTCCATAAAAAGTTGATAAGTCTGTTGCTACAGGACCTGTAAAATTAGTTGCTCACCGTGGACTCGTCGAGCATGCCAGGTTTGTACACGCAATAATAGCGAACATAAGCTACTAAAGATAGGTTACGATGCCGGCTCTGCGTTCATATTACTGGCGTGATATGCATAACGCTTGGGTTTGGGCATTTTTCCTAGCAAGTAGCTATTATATACTTTTTAGTAGTTAAGTAGACAATGAATCAAATATATGTGTAAAATAGAAATATCATTCTACCTTTCTGAGACTATAACTGATAGTATTTACCTAGGTACCTAATGTATTAGTTAAAATGAAATAGTACAAAGTCGTCTTGCTTACCGAAACTAATCTTACTTGGAGATATAAATGTGCCAGTATATATGAACATCAATAATAGGAGTACTCGAACAGGAATTAGGATTATTTAATTTCACAACTTATGTGCTACTAATTATTTCAAATTTCCAAGTCAGCTACTATGTACCTCTAATCATAATATAGGTATTATTACGTTAGGTAGTATTGTTATTACTTCTCGATATAATGAATGTAATACTTTGAAACTTTGTTTAATTGAGGTAGTTAACTGTTTACGTTACTTCCCGTGTAACGCCGTTTCCACGGGTTCCCATTATGTGTCCACCCCCTGCCACCGAGGCAAGTTCCTCGGCCTGGACCGGGGAGGGGGGGGGACCTTAGGTTAGGTAGATAGCTGCTAGACCCAATCAGCGGAAGGTGGATCCCCTGTTCTGTGTCTGGGGAGTGGAACCGTGAACGGCGCGGCGCTTTACCTTAGGTACCTAACTGCCTGCCGAAACCTTAACAAGTTGTTCTGCTGGGTTTTGCACTTTGCTAATCGCCGTCGCCCAAAGTCGTTTCCTCGCTAACCTTCTATACGCTAGAAAAATAACAATTACCGATATCATACATACATATATTATACATATCGCATCACGTCAACATCAGATACGTACAACTCGTCTTGTTTAACCCGATGGCGAACTCAGCGTCGTCGTCGTCGCGCAGCGCGATCAAGCGCCTCGTCAAGGAGATATCCGCCTGGCAGAGCGAGTCGGAGAACGAGACGGGTATAGAGCGCCTGGGCCCCGTGAACGAGGAGGAGCTGCTGCACTGGGAAGCCGTCATCAACGGACGGGGGATAGGTAACGGTTACGATGGTGCGTCTGCCTTTGCCTTGCCTTGCGATTCATCATCCTCTTCCTCCTCTTCTCCCTTCCCCTTCCTCTGACAACCCCTTCCCCCCTCCGGGCCCATAACCCAAACCTACCGTCCCGTACTATACAAGAACAACCCAGTCCGACAGTATTCCCATCTGTATAATCCAATGCCACCTAACCTAACCTAACCTAACCCGACCCGCCCCGTCCGCAGAAGGCCGCTGGCTCCTAGACATACAGATACCGGCGACGTACCCGCTGGCGCCGCCGACGATGTCGTTCCGGACGCCGGTGGTGCACGCGAACGTGGCGCTGCGCGGGGGGGACATCTGCCTGGACCTGCTGAAGGAGGCGTGGACGCCGGCGTACAGCATCCTCGAGTGCGTGCGCGCCGTGCGCATGCTCCTCAGCTGCCCCGAGACCGACAGCCCCCTCAACGTCGACGTCGCCGCCCTCCTCCGCGCCGGCGACGCCCTCGGCGCCAGGCGCCTCGTCGAGTTCTGGTGCGCGGACGAGGGCGGACGGTACGAGGGGAGGTAGTGGGGGAAAGGGAAGGGAAGGAAAGGAATGCGTGTGTTAGGCGTGGAGTTTGGAAGAAGGGGGGTGATGGAGAAGAAGTTTTAAGGAAATTGGACATTTCGGCAAATTCGAACGAGATGAATAGCTGCTTACCTGACGGTTTAGATGAGCTGGTAGGGAAAGGGAAGGGGAAGGAGACGTTGAGGGATAGTTCATTTACACAAGAATATGGAGCGGGCGTTTTTGTTGGCATATGTGTGACATCGACTCTCTCTTTACACCAAGCTGCTATTTCTCTTTCTCTTTTTTACTCAATCATAGCGTATATTTCACCAGTAAAGGTCAATATTTTAATAGAATATTGAAAAAAAGAAACCATTCTATTGTTATGATTTCTCCGAATTCCCGAAGCGCCTGTAACGACAGTCCGGTCCCTTCGCATTTGGTGCAATCCCCTTGGGCTTTCGCCTAGTGTAACAATATTGTTTAAAAAGTGCAATAATTTCCCCGTCCTGTAATGATGATGATGATGATGCTGTTGCTGCTACTGCTACCTGAAATAAATATATCTACAAGGGGAAAAAACCGCCCCCCATCTCTCGACCACAGCTACAACAAGGCTTGGTTAGGGGTGTGGTTTCGGTAACTCATGCTCTTTTCGTCACAAACAATTCGGCACGTTTAAAACTCCTCATCTCCAAAATGCAGTGATCCGAGACTCGTGGCAGATTACAAAGGTTTCGTTATGACAAAAAAGCGTTTCGAGCTGTATGTTAGTTCCGTCCTCTATTCGTTGTAATGATAAACCTATACACATCCAAGTCAGCTGGTAAGTACCTTTTTTGTTTAGACGATATCATGGCAGAGAGAATATTACTTTATAGTTTGGTAACCCAGTAGCATGCCAGCCTAACCTCCTCGCCATCTTCGCAAACCCTTCGGTTTCGATTAGATGGTAGAACGGGAAGGGCGGGAACATAGCACCGTCACGGTGAACATCCGCCCTCACTAATAATGCAGTACCACCTACACCGTCCAAGGGTACTTCCAGGTGCTTTTCATCCTCCTTCTCCGCCATGTAGGCCATCAAAGCTCTGTAGGTTGCCATTTCAGAATATCCTTCGAGGATGATTTCGTCTCGGCTCATCTTAGAAGCAATTTCCTGCGCGGTCGGACTATCCTGCCAGCTGTTGAAATCGTACGGGCGTTCTTTCGGCTTTCCTGTTTCAGTGTCGATATACCTCTGGTAGCAATTTGGTACTATGATGGGCTTGTCGTGTGACGCCAGATCTTGTATCAAAGTAGGCGGTGTCTCAATGATATCCGAGTCCAACCATAATACCCACGAGGTATCAGCTCCCAGCGTAGTAAAAAGTAGCGAATTCCGCGCTCTCGACATCGAGGCTCGTCTCGCCTTCTGGTTCTCCATCTTATGCCGCTCGCTTTCGTCCTGAGATGTCAGCGGAGGGTCAAAATCCTGTCGTTCGATAATTATGCTCCTGAATCGGTCTTTAGCCGGGCCCTTCTGTGTCTTCGTGATCTGGGCCTGCAGTGAAGTAGTAGCCGCATTGCCCTCCTTATTTTTAGGTAGAATGAAACCGAGAGTAATCAGTTCCCGCGGGTATTGTAACTTCAATAAATTGTCCCAGTATTCCTGATAGAAGCGTGCCATCGGTGTTAGGATAAGGACGGCCTCTCGATTTCCGATGGGATCCGCGGTAATTGTAACATTGTTTAGGTTAAAGCGCCGGACAGGAGGCCGTTCGACAATGAGGCTCGACTTCGCGCTGGGCTTACGGGTAGCGGATCGGGTGACATTCGAGGGTTGCGAAGTCGATCCGTTATGTGAGAGGAAATATATTATAAAGATACAGAGTATCGCGCCGATGGACAAGGTAAGATAGTTTGTCCTCCGCAGGCGGACTGGCCCCATAGGGCGCGCCATGATGAATTGATATTATCTCTCAAAACAGGACGTAGAGAGAGGTTATGCTGAGGACAGCGCGAAAAGGAGCGTAATGAACAAGAACGGAATCACTAATTGGCACGGGCCATCGAGGGCATAAATGGGTACTGCTGGTCGGAATAAAGATTCGCAATAAACCGTAGGTAGAATAGAAATCGCTATGTGATCGCAGTAGATGATCCCGGGGATAGCAACGCCAGGATAAAACGGCGATGCGTCGGTTTCGTCGAGTTGCTGGTGATGAGGCTGTCGTTAGAAAATTGTTGTTAAATTTCCCACGGCGACTTTGCCAGATAACACTAAAAATTGAAATGGATTCGAGGTACATATTAGTACATACCTAACCTTAGGTAGCCTACCTGGTATGTACCTTAGGTAACCTACCTAGATAGTAATAGATCTAGGTACCTAGTAAGGTATGAGGTAACGCTCTAAGATTGTTGGGCGTGAAAGTACCTTCACCACCTAATTTTAGGTAGATAAGTAAAGTACCAGGTAACCTCACAAAGCTTTTAGGTTTAACTGACAATACGAGCGTAGCACGGGTAGCTCCAGAGTGCTGCAGTGGACCCACTTCGTTCTGTTCGAACTTCGGCCGTTTCAATTCTCACAATTGTAGGCCTGCCTTTAACTTACTATGTATTCAATTGTACGAATCGTATTGTACCACATAATTACCTAAGGGAAGTACCTAACTTTAGGTATATCTTACTAAGATATAACAGTATAACGGGCTTTCTTCCTGTTGCTAACTAACTAACTTACCAACTATCTACACACAACTATTACTACCTGGGTTAGGTACACAACAATTTCCAAAAGATGCGATAAAATGTACTTAGCCATAAGGCCACAAGCCTTGAAAGAGGCTAGACGCGGAGGCCAAACCAGCAGTGATAAAACCTCCAGTAAACCAGAATCCGTACTTGAACCACAGCCAACAGCTATACGAGTCCCCAAGCTCCACCATTGCGATCATCGCTCCAAGCGAGGACGCACAGCCACCCACCGCTAGTATAAAATACAGCAAACCCAGATCCGCTTCAACGCCGACGGCCGTGAGCAGTACAATCACCAAGCCAAGGATCGGCCACAATATCAGTTTCGTTCGATTTCCGAACAGAACGGCCATGCTCTTCAGCCCAATCGCCTTGTCGTCCGCCACGTCCTGGTGCGCGTAGACGGTGTCGTAGATGGTTGTCCAGAGGATACACACAGCCAGGAGGTAAAGAGACGGGCTTTCCTCCGAGGGCCGCAGACCCATCGCAGAGCTCCCGACCAGGGACCCCCATCCGAGCCAGAGTCCCAGGACGACTTGCGCGAAGTGCGTGTGCCGCTTGGCCCACGGGTAGTAGAGAACCGCCGGGATATTGGCTAGGGCCCATCGGGACGTCTCCGCGGGCAGTAGGGGGAGAAACAGGGCCGCTGCGAAGGCCTGGGAGGCCGTGAACACGAAGGCGGCACGAGGCGAGACGGCGCCGCGAACGATGGGACGGTGCTGAGTTCGCGCCACCATCCTGTCGACGGGGGCATCGACGAGGTCGTTCCACGCGTGGATCGCGTTGGAGAAGAAGAAACTCGCGCCCAACAGGAGCACGCTCGCCCGTGCTACTTCGCGCGGCGGGGAATGTTGCAATGCCGCCGCGTGAAGAATGCCGAATAGGTGAGGAAAGAAGATCAAGAAAAGGCCCGCCGGGGGGCTCAGGCGGGCTAGCTGTATGTACGGAGCCCAGGAGGAAGGGAGGTGGCTTACCCAGCCCCCACCATGTACGCCACCATACTGCTGAGATAAGGAGTGATCAGAGACAACCTTATGCGCGGATGGTTTCTCTGGTTTCTCTGGCTTTCTCACGGGGCCCATCTTCGACGTAAGTGCTTTTTTATGAAGGCTTTGGTTTAAGCAACAAGCATTAACGAATACTCTTCGTCGCGTATGTGAGAGAGGGGAGGAGGGGAGGAGGGAGGGGGGGAAGAGAGAGAGAGAGCTTCAAGGGGCGAGAGGCTGCGCAGCAGGCCGCGAACCAAAGAGGCACGCAAACCACAAGCCCGCTTACTCTCACCGATTGTAAATGCAGGCTTTCAAGATCTTGGCGGTAGGTAGTCGATTGTGCGACCATCTGAGCCTCCAGTTGCGTGCGCTTACCATCGCCGGTCCCGACAGTCTTGGCTCTTGGTCAGCTGTAGCAAGTAATGAGAAACCCGACACTATGTCTAGGAAACAGTGCCATCACAGGGGCGGATCGGCGGGACTGTCACAAGATTTCTTTCACTCCAGAATACTGGCGTTAAACTCGGCGGTTGTCACACTCGGCATGCAGGTCATCTTAATCAATACGTCCAATATTACGCGCATAATCTTCAATTAAGGGGGGGTAGGGGTAATATTAGGGAGTATTAATGGGGTTAGCAAGTAGCCAGCACGCCTTCATAGGGATATGTGGTTCGTATATACCTATACGCTGGGCGTATGAATACAGAATACCACTGTACACTCGTCCCTAAATTGCTTAAATAGATACAAGATGAAAGACGTAAGTAAAGATTCCAGGGATTCGGTAGCAGACATCAAGCCTTCGAATCATACCTGCTTCATCTTGATATACTATTACTAACAACCTGCCTAGAACCTGGGTAGCAGCTCCTAGTGCCAAATGGCCTGGTTCGGGACGGCGCGAGCCGTCATTATGCATACATGCATCCTGTCCCTGTTCCTATCCACGACGTATGGAGCGACTGCCTTGGTTCCTGGCGTAGAGCTTTGCACGCAGCTGGGCAGCATCTTCAATGCTTCTATATGTGTCGCCGGGGAGGCCGAATACCAGAGCTTGAGGACTGAGAATTGGTATGGCGGCAAGGGAAAAGCCACTCGCGTCGGAGCTGCTATCTAACCTAACGTTCACTGCCAGGTCCGAAACTGCGTGGAGGCATCCAACCTGCGTCTTCCAACCAGCGTCTGCAGATGAACTTCGCGTAGCGGTGCCCCTGATAGCCGAAGCCGGTGTCAAGTTTGCTATTCGTTCTGGAGGCCACAGCCCGGCTCCGAATGGCTCTAACATCGACAACGGCATCTTGATCGATCTTTCCAGATTGGATAACATCGATTATAACGCCGATCTTAACATTGTTACTTTCGGCTCGGGGCTGCGATGGGTGGACGTGTACAGCAGACTTGACCAGTATGGAGTCACAGTCGTGGGGGGTCGTGTTGTGGATGTTGGTGTGGGCGGTCTCACTCTTGGAAGTAAGTTTTGGCTGGTCGCCCAGAGAGAGAGAGGGAGAGGGAGAGATACATAAGCTAATGACCAGTATCTATTGTATCCAGGCGGCCTATCTTACCTGTCAGACCTTCATGGCCTAGTCTGTGATAACGTTGTTGACTATGAGGTACGTCAGATCTTTCCAGGGCGCCCTTTTCCCTTTTTCGAACTTAGCTCTTTACCCGCGTCCATTAGGTTGTTATTTCCAACGGCTCCATCATCCATGCCAATGCGAGTCATCACTTGGATCTGTTCTGGGCCTTAAAGGGCGGTGGCAATAATTTTGGTACGTGCTTACGTTCAAGCCAAGCATCTGTCCCTCGAGCTGCTTCGTCTTACCTTTTTTCCCCGCAGGCATCGTGACCCGATTCTCCCTTTCTACCTATCCCATCGGCCAAGTTTGGGGAGGGATTCGGAGGTATGAATTAGGGGATCTAGAGGCAGTACTCCTCGCCATGGCCGAGTATCAAGCTGCTCCGAACAAGGACCCTTACGTCAATGCATTTGTACAAGGGTTTGTCACGAACGAGACTATCGGCGTGGCGCTGACCTTGATCAATCTGAAACCGCAAGAAAACCCTGCCGCTTTCGAGCCCTTCTCCCACCTGAGTCCCGTCTCGGACAGCATCACGATCTTGCCGTTCAGCGAGTTCCTCCAGGGACAAGGCGCCGGAGGTTTGAAACGGTTCGTGACTCGGCGCCAGCATATCTTACCCATACGTATTACCTCTTGGTACTAACAGCCGACTTGACAGGATTGACTGGTCTACGACGAGTTTCGTGCCCAGCGCCTCCATATACAAGGAGTTGGGCCGGATATTGGTCGAGTCGAGCGCTACCAAGAAAATCCAGTCCACCGTAGCCGGGACCGTGATTTTCGGGCTGCAACCCATCTCCGAGAGCTTGGTCCGTGCGGGCCACGCCCGGGGCGGCAATGCGCTGGGCTTGCAGGCTGTCAACCAGACCTGGTTGGTGATAGATTCAGCGTGGTTTTACGAGTCCGACGACGCGTTGGTGCACAATGCGGCGGCGGGCCTCATCGATGCGGTCAAAGCCTCCATCGAGCCCGATAGCCGGCTCCCCTACCTCTTCATGAACGACGCGAGCTGGGACCAGCCGGTGATTTCCAGCTACGGTGCCGAAAATGTGCGCAGGCTTCAGCGGGTGGCAGAGATTTATGATCCGGGTCGTGTATTTCAATCATTAGTGCCAGGAGGTTTCAAACTTCCACCACTGGCTTGAGCTATATACAAATCCAAATCATGATTTTGGGCGATTTCATCAACACGCGTCTCTAATTACCTAAGTCTCAGTCACTGGCCTCAGCTTTACTTCAGCGATAAAGGGCCGAGACAAAGGCAACAACAGCTCTTCCTAATCCTGTAGCTCGAGATTTGAACGCCATTCGAGCATAGTAACTGAAGATTAGCAGCGCTTTCGGTCAAACGTTACCTAGGTACGTAGGTAGAGAAATAAAAAGAAGAAAATACTCGCGCGACAGTTGTCCCAAGCCAATTTACTGACTACCTACGTTACATCTCACTGGCGAAATACCATCCGGATATAGAATACGTGATGACTCTTAATGAAGTACTCGTGCTGATTAACCCCTCATACGCTAAGAATGAAAAGATGGGATACCGAGACCGCGCATTTTAACCTGATCCAGTCCATTATGTTACCGTATTTTCCGCAACTGTCCGTCTAAAATATCTCAGAAGAATAAAAAATAAAAATAAAAAAAAAGCATGAGACACCCTACTCATTGCCGCAGCGAGAGCTCGATTGATTGGTCCTGCGAGTGGTCCTGTAGTCCAACCTGCGAGTCGCTCATCCGGTGGAAATTGCCGCCCTGAGGCTGTCTCTGCTTAGGCGTATATGATATCCCGCTCGAGCTGTTAGTCACAGAGAACCTGGAAGTGATGAAGCTTCGAAGGCGTGGGACTGCTTTCTGCGCAAGTTGATAGAGGGCGGGAATCGAAGTCCCGATCAAAGCGACTGTGGGCTCGACCTGGGTCGGAATCCAGAACGTGACCCCGTACTCGTCGAACTGTGCCGGGATGAAACGGGACATGCTGTACTTCAGCCCTAGAAGTCGGTTAGCAAGAGCTTTCCACGGCTCTGCTGGTGGAGCTTTGGGGGCGGGGAGAATCACACGTCGGGTCTGTCGGAACGTAACGCTCCATCTGCAAGACGAATACGGCAAGCTTGTACGCCGCCGCTATGCTGGCTCTGTTACCAAGATGTAAGAATGCGTTCTGTAGGACATGATTGATCAAGAAAGTAATAAACCCACCCGGCGCCGAGCATGAGTATCGTAGCCACGCCGACACGTTTCCGCAACGGCATCTGAAGCTTCCACACGGGGAACACCGGAAAGACGAGCAGCACAATATCGAAGACCATACTGACGCTGAACAGCGCGACCTGCGTGTAGTAGTAGTACCAGTCGCTGCAGTGCAGGTAGCGCTCCATCGGGCGCCAGAAGTAATAGACGGGCGAGCATATGAACGCCGGGAGGATGGAGAAAACGACGACATAGAGGCCCTGGCAGGCCAGTAGAGTCCATAGAAAGTATCTCGTGTATCGATTTCCTCGAGTGCCGAACATCTTAAGGTAAAAGAGGACGATGGAGATTCTGATGGCTGCCGACATGAGGGGATACAGCCATGCTGAGGTGATAATCCCTTGGAACCAGATCTCATACTCCGCCACCGTGATCTCCATAAGGGGCTTTCCGACCCCAGCCTGAAGATTCATATATGCAGCTAACGAGGTCCAGCCGATGAATAGCATCTGTGCCTCTGTGAGAATCAGTCCACGGTAGGAGTTGTATGAGCTTGAGACGTACTATTGCTGGGACCATCGCATAGTCCTCAGCTCCTAGAGCCTTTGTGCGCCATCTTTGACCCAACCGGGCCACAACGGCGGCGGACGATATGACACCGAGTACGATACAGACGATTGCGATTCGGTACACTTTGTGTGTGTTATTTATGGTGGTAGGGGGAGGTATCAAGTCTTCGTCGATATTGGCACGCACTTCCATCCTGCCAGTGAATCTATATCGATGGCTGTTGTTTGACTAGCTCAGTAGGAAACGAGACTTGGTCCATAGTTGGCATAGCTCCGGCACATAAGACTATGAGAGGATTCCATCCTTGCCTGTCCTGTCGAGTGTTACGACGTACTATGTAGATAGGCCAAGGGGGGTAAGCTCTAATGCAACGTTCAGATGAGGTTGCATGTCTGCCTATGCACGTAAGTATAGGGCGTAGGGAGACGGCAAGAGGGTGTCGCCATAAATGCAGCTCGTGTACCATGCCAAGAAAAACTCAAGTAGCTAAGCTTACAGACATTTCTGCCACCAATACATATCTTCGCCCGTGTAACATAATCGTTGGGATTCGGGGTCTAGCAAACCCCCCCGCCCTTTCCTGATACTTTGCCATAGTGTTATAGGGTAAATTGAATCATGCTTGCAAAAATAACCCTCAGCGGCTAAGCTGTCTTTTAGTTAGACCAGTATCATAGTCGTCATTGTTGTCGTTATCGTCACTGCCGCCCAACATCATGTTGTACCCGGACCCGCTTATAGAAGTGTAAGTGTGGATGGATATGGAAAATGTATCTGGCAGACTGTGTTTATAAAATAACGGCCTATATGCACTGTTCTATGTTCCTTGACGCAACTCTAACTTCTGGCCTCTTCAGCTTCGACGGCGCGATTATGGTGCGAAGGCTTGAGAGTCCCGACCGCTCCTTTGCCTTCGAGGTGACATTCCTGGTCGACCACCCTCTGCTTGTGGCCCTTTCGGCGCGGAAACCGCCCCTGCACTTCCACCCTCACCAGGAGGAATATATCCAAGTGCTGGAGGGATCATTGGCCGTGGAAATTGAAGGCGAGGAGACGATATTGTTGCCTGACAGGGGCGAGCTTCGCGTACGGCCCTGGACGAATCACCGCTTATATTCGCCCCAAAAACTACCGGGAGAGGCGGAAGAGGGAGCCTATAGAGTATCAACGGCTTCCCGAGATCAGAGGAAGACTGTGTTTCTACTTTCAGGGGCCCAGACTTCTGAGGTGTTCCAGCTCGATACGATGTTCTTCCAGAATTGGTACGGGTATCAGGACGAAATGGTCATGAGTGGAAAAGAGCCTAGCCTCATCATAACTATGTGCGTAAGTGTGGACTGTTCTCATTCAAAACCTATCGTGTGTCTTGCCAGATTGTTTGGAGATATAACCAGCCATTCTTACAGATGTTTGATGCCGGCGGCTCATATCTATCTCTACCGAAATGGTTTCCATTTAGCTATCGCCTCGCCCAGATTTTGGGAATTGTTGTAGGCCGTTGGCTTGGTGCTCTTCTTGGATACCAGCCATTCTACCCAAAGTGGACTACGAATTGGAGATTAGCGTGCGAGAAGATGGAGACATCGCTTCTTCTGAAACGAATATCTGGAAAGGAAAGACGAGAATAGTAATGCTTCTAGCTAAACCGGCTGAAGGAACGTCGCAACACAAGAAAGCATGCAGCGAAAGTCGGGTGCTATTCCGGCGCTGGAGTCATTGTTCAGACCTTTCATCCTCAGCTGATATCAGCGGAAACCTGAAATTTAAATTTTCAAAGCTGTACTGCCCGTGGTGACTTTCGTCCAATCGAGGGTCTTGGCCCATAGCTTCTCCTGTTCCCCCTCGTCTAGACTCTCGGGGGAGCTCTTCTCCTTTTTCAAGTGAGTAAAAAAGCCTCGCTCGCCGGGGTGAGCTATTCCCAGTGCGAGCTTCATTACGTCCTCGCCGGCCGAACGTGAAGTCCGCATCGTCGGGTCAGAAAGCAGACGCAGAACAGGCATGAAGGGTTGAATCACGAAGCGCTGGGCCACTTTCAAAACCCCTGGCGTGTTGGTGCGCAAGGCGCGGGAATCAGAAAGGTTACCAGGGTTGATGGCGACAGCAGTGATATGGCTGAGGGCCGGATCCTGGGAAGCCAAGATAGTGTCAGAACAACGATTGATATGGATGGGAATGGGGCGCGGAGACCTACTTTCAGCAGATGTCGATTCAGAGAATACGTCCAAGAGGTGATGGCAAGTTTGGAGTTTGCATACCTCTGGAAGCAGAGGGCGGCCTTTTTGTCCGCGGGATCCGGGGGTGGCTTGACCAGACGCTCAAGGTCTGAAGGGATCTCTGGTGGAATCTTCTCCAATGAGTTCTTGCCTGGCCAGTGGGCGTCGCTAGAAAACAGCACAACGCGGCCACCAGGTCCAAAGTGGCCCAGAAGCCTCAGGACTAGGCTGGCGTGGGCGACATGGTTCACTTGGAAGGTCTTCTCGTAACCATCGTCGGTAAAATCGGGGCCTTCAACGAGGTTCCAGTAGAAGGCATTACAAACGATTGCCTTGAGAGGGGGATATTGAGTGTTGGTGATGCCTTTGGCAATGTCATCGGCAAATCTCTGTACGGCAGCAAGATTGCCGAGGTCAAGCGCATGGATGGAAGTCTTGACGTTGGGGTATCGCGCGAGAATCTGACGTAGATGGACAGTGTTTGCATCGGAATTCGAAGGATCCCTGACGGTGAAGATGGCAGTGATGTCGGGGTTTTCTCGAAGGAGGAACTCAGCAGCTGGAATAGCCAGAGAGCCATTGGCTCCTGTGATAATGACAGTTCCCATTGCGGGCAAGAGATGGGATTTCTGGTAGAGAAGTTACGTCAATAAGGAGGAGAAATGTTTCGTGAGATATCCTTGATAAGTAGCAGGATGGTTTAGGTAGGTTGCCAGCTTCAGGGTTGAAGGGTTGAAGGAATTATAGCAGGTACCTAATACTTACATGTAAGGTATGTCAGAGACTACCTAGGTAGGTACCTAGGTAGTTGATATATACCCCCTAGGTATATATTAGCTAGGTACCTAGTGCTCACGACATATATTTATTGGTTACACGACGTACCTAGTATCAACCATAGGAGGTAGGCTGGGTAGGCTGGGTAGGTAGGTATTTCTCTTTGTCTTGTCAATGTGACAAGTTCTTTCTTCTTGCATATGCCGCCCCCTCCCTTCTCCCTTCTCCCTTCTGCCTTATGCCTTATGCCTTCTGTACCTCCTTCTGCCTTCCCTTTTCTCTCCTCCCTCTCTAATTAGACGTTGTACAGGCCCACATACCTATGTCACCTTTCATTAGGGACGACGCCCGGATCGACATCCTGCACGTCGCCTGGTTTGCCTTGTAATTGATGTAACCAACAGTGGTGACCGGCACTTCTCCTGATATGGAGTTATCAACCCGACATATCTACCGGCTGTTATGCTGCTGGTATTGCCTCCCACTTATTAATTTACAAAACACGGCCATTCTTGGTTTGACCACGGTTCACTTGGCCACCGCCCATTCTGTCCCGCCCGACAATAAGTCAGCCGCGCGAAACAACATGGACGCCCGCTTCGACGCATTTTGTTCCAGCCTAGCCTTGTCGGCCCCACAGGTTCAGTGTCTCAAAGATGAAATTGCCGAGTCTGCAATCGGGTCACACTCGGACGGGTCCGGTCTGGAGCAGGCCTGCCGCGCTGCCGAGATAGCCCTAGGCCATGACCGCGTCGACACCTCGCCCTTGAACAATACCGTGGTTCACGAGAACTGGTATATATATCCATCATCATATTTTAGATCATTATCGATTAACCATTAAAAACAGGTCCCAAGCATGCGTTGCCAGCCCCTATTGTATCATCCAACCGGCAAACGCCGCCGACGTATCAAAAGCCCTCAAAATTTTCCGGCACTTTGACATCAACTTCGCCGTCCGCAGCGGGGGCCACTCGCCTAACCCAGGCGCGTCCAGTATCGATGCAAACGGCATCTTGCTGGACCTGCAGCATATGAATGCCATCAGTCTGAGCCAGGACAAAAGTATCGCCAGCCTTGGGCCCGGGGGTCGGTGGGGTGATGTCATGGAAACTCTCACTCCTCAAGGAGTTGATGTCGTGGGAGGCCGGATTCCTGTTGTGGGTGTTTCGGGGCTGATACTGGGTGGTAAGTGGCGAACCTTCTTAACTTCTTGGTAGCTAAACATCTGTAGGCGGCCTACATCATCTCATGGCGGAGCTGGGAACCGCAGCAGACAACGTTGACAGCTTCGAGGTGAGAGCTTGCAAAGAAGAAGGTCCAGGCCTCGTCATTTTCCATTCGTATTGACTCTGCTATAGGTTGTTTTAGCTGATGGCACTGTGGTCAATGCCAACACAAAGGAAAACAACGACTTGTTCTGGGCCCTCAAGGGAGGCGGGCCAAACTTTGGCGTCGTAACACGATTCGATGTCTATACAATTCCAGCTCGAAAGATATGGTACGAAATAAGAGTCTACTCGGTAGATGATCTTGCTACTGTCTTGGGTACGTCAAAGCATCCATATCACACCCGGGTCCGTTTACTAATTTGCTGCGATAGATGCCCACGTCACCTGGCAGAATAGTGGCGCAAGTGACATCAAGTCCACCGCAAGCCTGATTATGACTCCCGATGCCATCACCGTCATCCTCCAGTACTCGGCACCTGTCGAAAGACCGGAAGCTTTCGCTCCATTCTACAACTTGGAGCCGCTCCAGATCGCTGTGCCGTCGACCATTGGAACGTTTCAGTCATTGGCCACAATCCTCGGGAGTGTGTCCTCCAACCAACCCATGCGGTAAGAGCCCAGCCTGTCCCTGTAGCCATGGATTACTCACATATCGCACATAGGCATGACTACCGTGCAACTAGTTCACGCATTGACGCACGGTTGTACGAGGACGTGTACAGATTTTGGCAAACTAGGGCACTAGCGGTGCGAGATGAGACGGGGGCAAATCAGACCTTCGTCATCCAGCCAGTCATCCCCAATGTGGCTAAGCAGGGGGTGGCCAGGGGAGGTAACTCTATGGGTATCCCAACGGAGAATCATATCTGTGAGTTCCAATACCTTTCCGATCAGGTTTGCCCCTCGACAACGCTAACGAAGCTGGATGTGCCTAAAGGGTGGACAACACTTGTTGACTGGACTGACCCCAAAGACGACGAAAAGGTGCGTTCGGTCTCTATCGAGACCACAGAGCAGTGGAAAAAGCTTGGACAGGAGCGCGGCTTGCATATACCGTTCCTGTACATGAACGATGCCTCGCGGGATCAGAACCCGCTCGCTACCTATGGGGCCGAGAACATTGCGAGATTGAAGGAGATCTCGCTCAAGTATGACCCCACGCAGCTCTTCCAGAAACGCCAGAATGGCGGTTTCCTTTTGTCCAGAATCTAGTGTAGCCCCTTAATCTGGCGAAACTGCCAGGTTTTAGAGATTTTTATTTTTGTTTATATATGACTGTTGCCATCGAGCCATTATGAGAATCTGAGGTCAGACCGCGTTATACCTCAGAGTTCATCTCATCCTATAACCCCCCAGTACTAACGACTTCCAGGGTCCGTATTGCTTATCCCAGCATGGGTCGCCGGTCGTATTTCTGCGATCCTCGACGCGGCCAGCGCTGGCAATTTCCATCATTGTATCCAGTCCACGACAAAAGAAGTCTGGAGATACTGGAAGCAAGAGGATGTCGTTGACCCCGAACGCTGTCGGTTCTTCCTAGTGTACAGCAGTCTCCGAAGGTTGTTGACGGGGAAGTGGTTTATCTTCATCCCTGTCCATGATAAATTTAAGTGAGTCTCGGCTTTCTCAATGGACTTTTGGAACACAATTTCCAAATCGTTTGGCCTAGTCTCTTCGATGAATCATGGTATGGTAGGCGTGGCAGAGGAAGCAGAGAGCCTAATACAAGGCATATTCTTAATGGGAGGCTGGGGATGATACTGAGGATGACACTAGTTCTGCAGTCCGGGTTGTGGTCCATAACATAAACAACGTTTAGCCTGGCAAGCATAAGAGTTAGTGAAGCCATAGTGAGCGCAAGCTCAATGTTAAGAAAGTGAGAGGCCCGTCGGCACTGTGCCAGTCACCATTATCGCATTACATGTCTTTATCGACAACTCCAGTCAGCTGATGTATTTTTTTTTTCCGCTGGTGGTCTGGCTTTGTATGGTATTCCTCTGGGTTCAGTCATCTGCATATGTCCCCCGCAAGTCACCACACTCAAGAGTCTGTTTGACACTAGTTATGCGATTGGCGGAAATGCGCAAACGCCTTTGGGTCGTGTGCTCCGTGCTATACATGCGCTTCTAGTAGATTGTGTCGACGACATTACTGGGCCAGCCCTGTGGGCTGAGGGTGTCATAGGGCTGAAAACCACGGCGTGTTTAAACTACCGCTACATTACCGTCGCAGCTGGGAAGGTCCATTTGGGGAAGTCGATATGTGACCGTTTTGCCTGTCCTTGCAAAGAAGCATCTGCACCTTCTCTTGACTTTCGACAAAAAAGGCTGGATGGGTTCATGTGCGTGTGTGTAATCTTTCCCAGCTGTATCGTGATTGTGTTGCGCTACGAAGTACTGTTAGATGGAAGTGACGGTACTTTGGGGGACTCGGCCGAGGATATACTGATTTTTGATACGGTTTACACAGGCGCTAATTGGTATTGGAACGTCCTGAAGGCTGACAGGGATATAAACAGACAAGCTAAACCAATATATAAATGTCAATAACCACGTTGTGTTTTTCTATCCCTTTAAGCGTGTATCTGCTATTGTCGTGCTGCGCGTCGTGCTCGGGGCTCTCGTGTTCATCGTCGAGGAAGACGCGAGCAGCGACGTATTTGGTAGAGATCGCACAGATCTAGCCGACCGTGTAGGTCTTGTTAGCCGACTATTGTTTCGTTCCATCTTCGTCTCGCTGAACTCTGGCGGCCTATCGGCCTGTGGCCATCTTCACGTTGTTTCAGCTCCTCTAACCACGATACCAAACGGCCCCTTACGGCTCGTGGCTATTGGCTGGTAGCTAGAGAGGTGGCTTTCGAAGCAAGGTGTGCGGTACGTATTTTTTCGAAAAAGCTGTATGTACTACCTATGTAAAAATTGGGGAAAATCTCTTAAACCCACAACCTTGGGGATATATCCAATGAAACATTACTTCCTCAACAATATAGGTAGGTAGGTATGTACTGAAGTGTGGGTAATTTGATGTTGTATCCGTGAACGTTTTCCAATAAGTGGACTCCTCCCACCAAAACTCAGTAATACTACCCGTTGCTTACGTAACCCACTACAATACCTGAATACCTACCTAAGGTACCTAACCTAAGGTAACCAGGTAGGTACTTACGGTGGGCCATATACCCCAAACCGCTAAACCGCCAAAAAGTATATGACATAATCTAAGATTGGATGACATAATCATAAAATAGGTAAATTTTCGTTAAACCTTTATTAAACCGCCGTTAAGCCGCCGTTAAGCCGCTGTTAAACCCCCGTTTAATTTTTTTAATTTTTTTAAAAAAAAATTAAAAAATTAAACAAAGGCTAAACGGAGGCCTTATGATTATGTCATTCAATTTTTGGCGGTTTGGCGGTTTAATGGCATATGGTCCGCCGTCGTACTTAGGAAGTAGGTACGTACGTACGTAATAAAAATGTTAGTGCGATGCTCAACGCTAGTGTTAAACTCTTAACCCATTAAACTACCTAAATGCAGGTGACCTTCTCCGTATGTGCTTACTTACATACATTTTTTCACTTAAGCCCATTTTACTACCTAAGGGACCTAACATTTTTACCTAGCCTTAAACATCTTCATCCACTCCCCGTCCAACTCCATCTTCGGTCCCCTCTTTCGACTCCGAGAAAGGCAAGAGACGAGTTCTAGGTCATCCAGCCATAGGAGGACCCCCGGGAGGGTCCCTGTCTACATTTAGTTACTAACCCGTCTCCGGAACCTGGGGAGCGTCTCGTCTAGGTATTAATTCCAACCACTCCTCTCGACTCGAGAGTCTCTGTCTCTCTCTCTCCCTCTCCGCAGTCTTGCAATTTCGTAACCGTTCCTGGTATCTGGCATCGGGCTTGTCCGTTCCGGCTCGATTCAAATGCCATATGCTATGTGCCATGTTTCGTACCCGTAATCACTCCTGATACTCTTAATGCTCCTGATGGACTCGCCCACCGCTATTAGGTACTAGCATTCCGGCCAACTAAGGACAACTAACAACTTGACAACTCGCTTCTCTTTGTCACCGTCAACTTGTTCCCAAGTTCTTTCCTCGCCTATGTACCTTTCTTTACGGTACGGTACAATCATTTATCAATCCAAACGAGTCGAGGTCACTGCGGAAGCTCGGACTCTTTAAAAACTGACTCGGTACAATACGACATACGACCCGCATAAGATTCAATTTAATTCCTCGTCTCTAGACTCCAGGTACCCTGCCATTGTTCCACAACAACAATCACTTCTTCGAACTGGCGGTCGCATACAAACCCCATATCAACCCAGCCCTTCCTCTCCCTTTCTAAGAAATTCTTGATTGTTTGGTCTACTCTGTCTACCTCCCACCTGAGACCTACATTCCAGAGTCGCACGTCGGACGCAATACCGATCCTCCTTTCCTACTGACCTTCAACGCGTCGGCCGTCTATCTCGACAACCCACCCCTGGCCACTTGTATTGGCCACACCGCTTCATACCTATGAAAACGAAGCGAGATAGACCGCTTGGGTTTTTTTTTGTCCTCGTTGGAAATGGAGCCCGTCCCTGAGACTGAGAGAATGGAGGAATTCCGCTCTTCTCCTTTGCCTACTCTGCGTCTTCAACCAGCTGCCATCATCACGAATGATCCAGATCCTGGTCGCAAGCCTTACCCCCTTCGCAGAGCAACTGACCCCCCATCTCCAAGCTCGCCATCTTGGTCAATGGCGGCCTCTCTTCCGTATCGACCTCGAACTACATCCCCTTTGACTGGTACGCACACCCGATCTAAGTCAATGGCCAGTCTCGCACCACCTACCATTGGTCGTACACGATCTATGCCGGGTGTTGATGGTTCGGGTCGTATTATTTACCCGCCGACGCTCCGCCCGGCCAGTCCCCTAAGTTCTCCCAACAGAGTTCGGGCACCTCGAAAGCCAGTCGATGAAGCATATCCACCGACTTCTCCTATTCGGTCTTCCGTCCTGGATGGTGAGAGGCATCACACTGAGTTAGGCGGTTCTCCCAGCTCTAGCACTCCAAATCTAGGTAATTTAGCTCACCGGCGAACATCTTCACCTCTACGCCTTACGAGCTATTCGTCAAGCACCCCTTCCCTCCCTGGAACTCCGTCGGCTACAGCAGGCTCGCCTTCATTCCGGTCCGAGGGTTTGTCTTATGCTTACACCTTTCCTTCATACTACCCGTCATCATCAGTCCCCTCGACACCGACATCTATGAGGTCCCGCAGTCCAAGTATTTCAAGCCTGGAGACCATTCCCGATTCTCCAGATGCTGAGGAGGCTGCCCTAGAGGCCGAAAGAATCGCCCAGTTGAAGGCTGCTGCGGAGGCCGACGAAGAAGGAGAGTCTGGAGAGGCAAAGGGTCGTGACGCGCCATCGCGTGGAAGATCTATAGTCCTTGGGACAAGAGACAAACGTAAACGCTGGAGTGTCTGTGGCGCTGAGCGACGCGGCGATCTTGATTTGGAGACAATCTGGGAAGACTGAGAATTCCGCATTGGAAGGAATACGAATGAATGACCTTGTTGCATGGCACCACAGCCCAGGTGGTGGGTCCTAAGTCGTTTTGCAAAGCATATTTGATTTTTTCTGGTCAGGATGGAACAGTAAGGCGTTCTGCAAAGGTTGCTTGATACCCTGTTGCGTTGCATTTCATGAGATACATCATCACGAAGGTGGGCAAGCATCGATCACACTACGTAGCCCCAATATCAGCATTCCGAGGCTGAGAAGCTTTATATAAGCTGACCTTGCTTCGTCTACCTTGCCGAGCTTTACGTCACGTTGTTTTTTGTTTTTTTCCGCCAGAGATCGTCTTCGTTGTTGCGTTGTCCGCATGATTTGCAACCTCTGTTTCAACACACATACAAAAATCTACCTACTCAGCTATCATAGTGTTTGCTTCATAGGAACAAACACGACAGTTAGAACTTCGTAGTTCGGTAGTCCAGTAGGTAGGCAATGCAATATGTTATAAGCCCACGAGTTGATCAATAAATAATGCACAGTTCCATACAGGTATTCGGTACGTCTCGGCATACAATAATAAGGGGGGTTTAGGGGGTAATACTTATACTTATATTAGTATTACCTCTGACAACAGCCTCGATATATTGATAGTCTGCAGTCATAGGTAATCATATCCAAAATTCATTCAACGGTATACCAAGTACCCGCTTCAGTTCCACAGTAAAAAGGAACCAATTTGTTTACATCGTTTGCACGTTCTGTGAGTGATCTCGGTAAGTATTACTTGCTCGTGATGGAGGTTGAGGTCAAAGCACACAGTTTGCTCTTGGCATTGGTGAAACCAACTTACTTCATGTACCTATCAAGGAAACAACTTATATAATATTCCGTATATTTGACTACACGTTACGTCGGACGAATAATCTTCTAGACTATAGTCGTATGAATCTCACTCGTGAAAATAAAGCCGAGAGAGTAATTACCTCCTATAGTTATACCTTGAAAAACAGGAGATGCTAAATAGTTCTCATCTCTACTACTATTTTCCATAGTGAACGCCTATATTATGCTAGTTATATGTTTATGTATATTTTTTTAATCTTTCTTTTTTTCCCACTACGCGTGCAAACATGCGAAAACGTCTTCAGAGGGAGGTGGGAGCCTGGAATATACACAACAAGGTCGATCCGAACAACCCTACTGAAAAAAAATGAGAAAAACAAAAGAAATAGCCTTTAGGATATATGATATATATGTTGTTGTTCTTGTCTCCAGCAGTCAGTTCCACCCAACCCAACCCAATCCTAAATTCCTCATGGATTCACTCACGCCTTCTCCATCAAAATCCGAACGAATGGTGAGAATTCAAACGATCCGAGTCTCCTACTCTGATCTCCGAATTCGCTTTGGTTTAGTTTTAGTTTTACTTTGTTGAGCAATATGTTTTTTTTTTTTCGTGAGTTACTTCTCGCCTTCCCTCGCCTTCCCTTCCCCTTCCCCATCCCACTCTACAATTCGAGGACCAGCGTCTCGGAAACGCTGACCACACCGTCTCCCCAGATGCCGACGACGGCCATGGCGAAGCCGACGCCCGCGAGCGCGGTCTGCACCAGCTGGTTGCGGGCGAAGTACTCGGCCTCGCGGCGGACGTCCTCGCCGTTGACCTCGTGCTCGTGCTCGTCGTCGAGCTCCTCGCCGCTCACGGTCCCGTCGCTATGCGAGCCGGAGCCGCCGAGATCCTCGTACGAAGCCTCCATGCCGCGGCGTGCCGCGGCCTTCCTGTCCCTGCGAGCCTGTCGGCGCTGCGCAGCGGCAGCAGACGCGGACGCGGACGAGCCGCCGCTGCTGGATACCGGGGGGGCGCCGAACAGAGACGGGGTGACGTAGTCGGACAGGCGGGTGCCGAGGCAGAAGACGGAGGTGTACAGCAGGTAGGGGTGTCGGAAGCCGCGGGGAGACAGGGCGAAGGCGAGCAGGAAGGCGGAGCCCGACAGGCCGGCGAGGGAGGTCAGGTGCGTGGAGGCGGCGGAGGCGAGGGTGCGCAGGGCCTTGGAGGCGGAGGCGGCGGAGGGGAGCTCGAGGAGGGAGGGGAGCGCGAGGGCCGAGAGGGTGTAGGAAGTTCCCTGGTATTGTGTTTGTGTTAGAGTTAGGTCAGGTTAGGTATGTCAAGCATGGTTGATATATGAGAGAGCTATAATGTTTTTTTATGTGACATATGATATGAGGGTATGTACGTGTTGCGTATGTCGTTGCGTGAGGCGGCTTCATGGCGGGGGTAGGTATGAGCTGGAGGGGCAAATTCCAATAAAAGCGACTTACGGTTAAGAGACCCAGAGAGACGGTCCCCACGAATTTGAGGGCCGACACCTTTCTTGATGCCATGGCTTCTCTATCTCGAAAATATAGAAGACCAGACCGGAGCAGGAATTTTGATGAATGGTGATGATGATGGAAATTGGAGGGAGATAAAAGATAAAGGTGCGAAAAGAGGTTTTGGTTCAAAAGGTGGGTTTTTTTCCAATGGGTTTACCTAATGCCGGAGCTTGTTGCCTTACGGCCTGGCTCGGTTTAGTGATTGATAGGTAATTAGGCGTCGTTATACCTGTATTGTACACTAATACGTAGCATCCGGTTGGACTTTAAAGCCTCAGAAAGTTACAGTCATGCCGTAATGTGGGCAAAATGGGCAAATACATAGTAATGATGGTGTACAAGATACAATGAATGGGTGAATCAAGAATGGAATGTACGTAATTGGTCTGAGCTTCTCAAGACGGGGCCCGGGGGTCTAACGGATTGCGGGGGCAGTAAACTCTAAAACCGAAAATAGATATATCGGTGACTTTATTATGCACGTATCCGTATGGCTGTGGGATCCTTCCCATGTACCTACCTAGGTGGTACCTAACTTAAGGTAAGCTTACAGGGTACAAGTCCGAAGTCCCAGTTAATCCCAACCCCAAGCCGAGGCAACTTCGTGCCTTTGTTACACCCTTGGCTTTTACATTGCATTACATTGTCCATCACATATATGACTGGGTACAGACTGGGCTTCCTACGGACCTATCTAGGGTTGTATTTAATCGTCGAGATGTATTATAAATTAATAGCTACCTACCTAACCTAACCTAAAAGTACTATTCTCTTTTCAACTTCATTTTGATTTACCTTTTATTACCTTCGTTACTCCATTCGTTCACCTCATCGCAGCATAAGGTTACCGTCGTTACATAAAGGGAGTAGGTATCCTCAACATCGAAGACAACATCAGAGACACTGCACTGCACTGCACTGCATAACACCGAAAGCATTCGCGATGCCTGTTCCACCGTCTCAGTACCTCAGCAACGTGTGGAAAGAGGGAATATTCGGTTGGTTCCGTATCACTTTTGTTCAATAACTGGCCATGTAGACGGGCTAATTTATATCCTTCTAGATGGCCGCGTCGTGTTCGTGACCGGCGGTGCTGGTACCATCTGCAGTGCCCAGACGCGAGCTCTAGTGTATCTCGGAGCTAACGCGTGCATTATCGGCCGTAACCAGCAGAAGACGGAAGCCGTCGCTAACGACATCGCTACCGCGCGGAAGGGCGCAAAGGTTATCGGCATTGGTGGATGCGACGTCAGGAACGTAAGTACCTATACCTATACCTAATTATTCATAAAACCCGTCAACAGCAAATTCCCGTGTGTTGTAGTAGCAGTAGTAATCATTATATTGACAACGAAAATAGCCCGAAAACCTGGTCAAGGCTGCCGAAAGATGTGTGAAGGAACTCGGTGCTATTGACTTTGTCATGTAAGAAAGAGCCTTTCGGTAAAAGCTCACGTTAAGTTGTTTTTTTACTAAAACTGAAACTAACACCGCTTCTTCTCAGAGCCGGTGCAGCGGGAAACTTTGTGTCTCCTATTTCGGGCCTCTCATCCAACGGTTTCAAGACCGTCATGGATATCGACGTCCTGGGGACGTACAACACCGTCAAGGCCACCATCCCCTACCTTGTCGAATCCGCTGCCAGGAACAAGTCCAACGAGAACGGATTGACCGGCGGAAGGATCATCTACGTCTCGGCCACCTTCCATTACACGGGCATGCCCATGCAAGCCCACGTGATGGCCGCCAAAGCTTCCGTCGACTCCATCATGGCGTCCGTGGCCATCGAGTACGGCCCCTACGGCGTGACCTCCAACGTCATCGCCCCCGGCGGCATCGACGGGACCGAGGGGATGTTGAGGCTCGCGGGTAAGGCCGCCGAGGGGAAGAACGCCGCAGCAGGTATTCCGCTGGGCCGGTGGGGCTCGATCAAGGATATCGCCGACGCCACCGTCTACCTCTTCAGCGACGCGGGTAATTACGTGACCGGAGAAGTCCTCGTCGTAGACGGCGGCGATTGGAGGAACGGGGGCATGGGCGTCGGTCTCGATTCCGGCATGAAATACCCGGACTTCCTACTGACGGGCGAGTTTTCGAAGCATGTCAAAAGCGGGAGGAAGGATAAGTCTAAGCTCTGAACAGTTGGAACTTGTTTGGTTTTCGGGTTTTCAGCGGAAATAAGCGTTCTCGGTACATTCAACTCTAAAAGGGAATTTGTCTATATCATACGTGAATAGCTCTGAGGGTTGAGCCATAAGACTCGAAGAAAGTAGTATTTCTACGAGGTTTCCTTACGTCTTTATTGAGGGGCGCGCTAGGCACGGCATATTGTATTTATGGTGCCTGTTTAATAAGTGCAAAGTGAGCGTTATAAATTGTATTAAGCAAGTCTCAAGCACGGATCTTATTAAGTTTCTAGATTGAAATTTATCAAGTAAGCTGGAAATTGGAATGTCTCTTAAAGAAGGTAAAGTATTCCAATGACTAAATGTACTGATTTCTAGAATGTGATTAAGCTATTCAAAGAGAATCAGGTGTTTCGTATGGGTTGTGTGTAGTAAATTTAGACAATAGATGTGGGTTGGCTGTTATTAAGTAAGACTTGATCAATTAATTAAATCAGTGCGAAATTTTAGTATGACATGAAGTTATTCAAAGAATTGATATGTTAATGGTGCATTAAATACCGAGAGTCTTTTAGCATTCCCCTTTGATTGACACGAAGAGGTTGGAAGGCAAGGGGGTTTGATTTAAGATTTAAGTAGTTAAGTTACATGAAAGTAACGTTAGTTTATAATCAATTCACAATGGCAAAGGGACTCATATGCACGTTTCATAGTAGTATTCACATTCCAAGATCGGGCATAGAGGTTTAAAAGAGTTGGATTATGATAAACTACCTCCTATAGCATCAGGTAAGTAATGAAGATAATAGTAGGAATATCTGCATTTATTACGGGAGTGTAATATTAAGAGTATATAACACGTCGTTTCTTAGATCATGTAAAGATAGACTAGCTAACATGCTCAAGAGTTAATACTTAGCAGCTAACTTGCTGTTAATTAAAACGCAATTTGGCGCAATTATATCCTTTAGCGGCAGAATTAGTTGCTGTATTACCTTTGTTAGGAGAATGGCACTATAGATTACTCTTTGAGGAACTAAGTAAACCTCAGGTTGAAGTCTTTCTAGCTATGGCATGCTTACATTATACGAGGCAGTAAAGGTTAGCTAGGAAGGGTCTTCATTCGCATGTGATCGTATATCTTCAACTACATGCCGGTATGTACCTAAGGTAATTGATTTGTTAACGAGTGTCACTTGGCGTGGCCGAACGGCATGTAAACAATGAATCTGTTAAGGGACTTCCTTTGTCCTAAAAGTCCCATCTGTATTTTCCCTCATCTGGCTGGGTATACCCTGACATAAGCAAAACCCCTGGGTCATGGGATATTGTCTCGGAGCTTCTGATCTTCCAGAGATGTACGAGTAGGCGACTCCTGTTGGTGTTATTATCTCCTTGTCCTATCCCCAAGACCCACGTTTAACGTGTATAAGACACGTACATATACGACACGCATTATGACTCTTTCCACATCACCTTCAACGTCCGACTCAACTCCATCGGTGACATTACTCCCACTGGCCGTCTAAAAGTGCTACCTAAGATATTTATGAGTCAATGGAATCGGGTACTGACCGGAGAACTCTATGGTATTATGAAGTCAGCCTTATATATTGTCCTATAGGTCGTAGAAGTAAGCCACGAAGAGTAAAGAAGCCCATTTCGGCGACAACTTCCATCCTAGCGTGTTAGCGCCACTTCCAATACCGTTGGTATCGGTAGAGTCAGGTTGTTGAACCACGGTTGAATCCCCCGGCGCGAACAGAATACCGACGCTATTAGCAGACTCGGCATCAATTTCCTCTGGTGTCAGCAAAGGATTATTGACCAGGTCACACGGCGGATTGTCGCCGGTGAATTCGATTTTATTGGTGACCGAGATTGGCACGTCGAAGATCGTGTAGTGATCCTCCCCGTTGAGACGGAAGTTTTGACGGATGGATATCTAGAGAATGGCGTTAAGTCCTCTAATAATTTTATAAACTCTTGACAGAGATAGAGCTTGGGAGACTTGATGTAGGTAGACACTTACGTTATATGCCCCGCGGTCGCTGTCTGCAGTGTCTGGCTGCCCGTCACCGATGAGACAATCTGGCCAATGCCACTTGACGTGCTTTACGGTGCTTCCCGGTTCGGACTCCATAATGTCGCCCAGGCTTATGTCGTTTATCGACGCCGTCCCGTTAGTTATCGTGAAGTTCCTTCCCGTGTTATAGCTGTACAGGAAGATGGTGATGTTATTGATCCGACTAGGACTATCATCGCTATAAGGAGGGAGCTGTAATTTGCCATTGGCAGTTACGTCGAGAGCTACCTCAATAGTATCTAGTTACGCACAGTATATTAGATTTATAAACTAGGTGGTGTCTGATATAGAGTAGGTAGTTAGGTAAATATACCTCCGCCTAATGGAGTGCCTGGTTGAGGCGCATCGAGGACTGCAAAACCAGGCGTAAATATCTGTCCGCCGGAAATGGTGAAGTCAACAGCTCGGACTCTAGAGGTGAGTGCTGCGCCAAGGTTGACGAGATATAGTGATTTCTTCATTTAGGCTAGTTGTATATCCCCCAGAGTCGCACTTATATACTGTAGAAGGAGAAAGGAATTCAAGGCGTATTATAGATAGATTATAATATAAGGTGGGGTTACAAACTACCTAATGTAGGTAGCATTTTCGTCATGAATAGGTACTGAAGGAATTAGGGAAAAGGGGGATGAGCGTCTTATGACTGATATATAGATCTATACATGTCAGAGATCTGGACAGTAGCCCCCTGTCCTCGGAAGACGGAAGCTGTAAGAGCTTTTGATGCAGCTAAATGCTCTAAAATTTCCCAAGATACAAGATATCAACTTAGTTAAATGATTGAAGACTCCTGGATCAGGTCAATCATTTAACATATGGATCTTTTGCTATTCACTTAACCTATTCGGTCCCCTAATTAGATCCTTTCCGAGGTATTGAGCCGCAAGTACTCTTTTTTCCTTTTATCTCTACGTATTTCTTGTTGACGGCAATGTTACCCGCGTTGCCGAACATGCTGGGGCTGAAGGTGGAAGTTTTAAATTGACGATGAAGCTTGTGATGGACCCCCTGCAGTTTCAGATGGAATTATAACTGCGCACAAACCACATATTATAGAGAGTGTGGTATATTACTTAAGCAGGATTAAGGTACATAGAGCTTTGGAAGACTTGCATCGGACCTTTTAGCGGATAATTGCATACTTATTTATCTATGGATTACGACATATCGCATAGTGGAGCTTTGCTTTCTCGAACTTGGCCTACCACATGCACCTTGACGTTAAAGGGCGCGCATTATTTTCACAAGACGTCCGATTCGGTATCAGATAACTACCTGATAATGTCTTATACACGACGAATCGAGTATAAGTAGTATGAATATAATTTTTTCCCCGGAGCTGTTTGAGAATTCCAAGATCGTCACTAAAAGTCGAATCTCATAACAATATCACGATGAGCTTACTACGCCGGCCGTGGCTATTAGCCAGGGGCCATTGCAACTATACCAATCAATGGGCTTCATTTACCCATACTCATCGAAGACCGTTTTCAAGCTCGAAGAAACTCGGGCAAATATCAGCCCTGAAGGACCTCCTCAGAGTGTCTGAGGAGGTGACTGATGCATTGGCTACGAATAAGCCCGTGGTAGCCCTGGAATCGACTATATATACCCATGGCGCTCTAGGCGATGACTTGGACTTAGAGGGTATTGTTCGACGTAATGGGGGTATACCTGCTGTGGTTGGTATCCTTGAAGGTGTGCCTACAGTTGGCCTCCTACCCCACGAGATAGCTCGTATCGTCGAGGGGTCGCCAAAGAAGGTATCGCGACGGGATATTGCCTACCTGGTAGGCATGGTACGTGTTTTTTTCTTGTGGACCTTGTGTTTATAACCTTTTACGCTTAGTTCTGAGTTTCCTCGTGTATAGGGCATTGCCGGCAATAAGATCAATGGAGGAACGACTATTGCTGGTACCATGATTCTGGCAAGGCTCGCTGGCATTCGAGTCTTTGGGACCGGTGGCCTTGGTGGCGTGCACCGCGGGGGACATGTATCATTTGATATCTCTGCTGATCTCACCGAGCTTGGCAGAACGAGGATGGCCGTCATTAGCAGTGGTTGCAAAGGATTCCTAGATATTCCTAGGACTCTGGAGTACCTCGAAACTCAGGGCGTGCTTGTTTCAACATTCTCAGACGGTCGAAACGGCGCGGTGGACTTCCCGGCATTCTGGGCGAGAGATAGTGGTATCAAAAGCCCATTTGTTGTGCAGGATGAGAAACAGGCAGCAGCCATGATCTTAGCACAAGAGAAACTAGGAATCGAGTCGGGATTACTTTTTGCTAATCCGATACCTGAAGAATTTTCTATCCCTCGGGATGAGATGAACGCGGTTATTGAACAGGCAGTCGACGAATCGACAAAGCAGGGCGCTCTCGGCAATGAAAATACCCCCTTCATTCTAAAGAGGATCAGAGAACTTACTGGCGAAAGAAGCGTTTTAGCGAATAAAGTCTTGGTGCGGAAAAATGTAGAGCGCGCTACCAAGATTGCTACCGAGCTTTCGCAGCTAAGCGCGGATGGAACGGCTTCGTCTAACAAATCGTGAGGGTCGAGTTCTTGGTAGTTATGGCGTCCGGGTCTGACACATGGGTTCGAATAGGAAAAAGAATCAAAACGAGTTTACTTCCTTTAGAAAGGAGAGCGATGACAGTAGCAGAACGCAAACAAAAGTGGAGGTAAGAATGCCTATATTGTATTTACTGCTCTTGTTGCATCATCGTAATGCTTACCTGCTGTCGCGTTTTGTTTTCTCATCTGGATAAAAAGTCGCTACGACGTCCTTGAGTTATACTAACAATAATAGGTGAACTCTCAAGCCGATATATTAGTTGCCGGCTCCGTGGCAGTAGACTTAAGCTGTGACTATGTTGGAGAAGACTCGTTGGAGCATCCTGCTCCTCACTTACACACGTCAAACCCAGCTCGCATCGGCCAATCCATCGGCGGTGTTGGTCATAACGTAGCCCTTGCGGCTCATAGGGTTTTACAAGGTTCTAATGTGAGACTTTGTAGTTTAATTGGTAATGATTTGTGAGTGAAAAAGCTCGACGTTGGGCGACTAGCAACTGATAATCACAGGGCCGGGTCAACCATATTATCATCTCTGAAAGCAAGCGGTATGGATACGTCTTGCATCAAGCAACTCAGTCGCGAGCATTACCCAGCTAGTCGAACTGCTCAGTACGTAGCTGTCAATGATGCTAACAAGAACTTGGTTCTCGGCATGGCGGATATGGGCATTTTCACAGCCCAGTCATTTTCGGAATCCTGGAATTCCACGGTAAAAGAAGCCAAACCCAAGTGGCTTGTAGTTGACGGGAATTGGGCCGCGCATGATATTCGGTCTTGGATACAAGCCGGCAAACAGAACCAGGCTCGTGTGATATTCGAACCTGTATCACAGGAGAAATCTACGAGGCTGTTCTCGGGAGAAAAGAACCTTGAGAATTTGGGTATTTTCCCGAACCCAAGCGTTGATTTAATCACTCCCAACCAATATGAATTAGCAGCTATGCACGCAGCTGCGCAGCGCCACGAATACTTTGACGACCCACGATGGTGGGAAACAATCGACGCTTTCAGCATGAGAGGAGCTCGAGATCGCTTTGTTAAGATCACATCTGCTGACATGACGGATGCCGGTATTCCACAGCAAGTCATACAGCTTCTCCCGTACATCCCTACCATCGTAACAAAACTAGGGAGTTTTGGCGCCTTGTTGACCATGGTGCTCGGGAAGAATGACCCTCGCCTAGTACACCCGGCGCATGAACGGTTTATTCTCTCGAGGAATCTCAACGACCACCCGGAAATCGGAGGTGTCTACATGAGACTGTTCCCGGCGGCTGAAGAGGTGGATGACATCGTGTCTGTGAATGGGGTCGGCGACACATTCCTCGGAGTGTTGGTTGCGGGCTTAGCACTGGGCGGCAAGGTCGAGAACCTCATTAACGTGGCTCAAAAAGGGGCGATCTTAACACTTCGCAGCCCTCAGTCTGTAAGTGAGAATTTGGGGATAATAAGGGGGGAACTGATTGCTGCCGCCGCTTCTTGACTACGGTAACCTTTATCAAGTATTGATGAAAGGGGGCCGGGGGAGCCGGTTAGGTACATAGGTACATGCCGATTCTACAGGGTAGCATGTACCCTGTAGGTACCTACACGTAGTGTAACACTAGACGGTGGGGCCATCTGCAAGGCTAATTGTGAGCTCAAGAAAAAAAAAGTTTGGATTTTTGCTACAAAATTGATTTCTATCGCATACACCTTCGATAAGTGAATTGAGTCGCCAAATCACAATGTCTCGAAACCGCCCAATAGATAAAATGGAGGACGAACAATATGAATCGTCATCCGACCAAGAGCAGTCCAACTTCGATAGCGACGAAGAAATTGAACAGCAGACCCGAAAAGCGCAAGTCATCGATAAGGACTCGGACGAAGAGGAGCTCGAACGATTTGTTCTCGGAGATAGTGCCAATTTTCGCGAAAACTTGTTTTTGGATGAGTCGAGAATTGATGGTGCAGACGACCGGGTTGGTAGACTCGGTGATAAAGAAGGGAGTGACCTTGAGACAGGGTTAGAAGATGTAGATGATGCGGACCTCTTTACCTTTGACGTAGGAGGTGCTGCCCCCAGCGGCGACAAGGCCGCTGTGGTCTCATTAGCCCCGAAGCCCCAGGAAATACCCGAGAAGGACCGTCCGGCTTGGGAAGACAGCGACGACGAAAGGCTAACTGTCTCGCTGGCGGACGTATCCCAATTGCGAAAGCTACGGATCAGCGAAGCCGAGGACGTTATTAACGGCACTGAATATACGAGAAGACTGAGGCAACAATATCTTCGATTAAATCCTCTTCCCGCATGGGCGCGAGAGGCTGAAGAACGTCCGACAAAGCGTCGGCGACGATCATCTGCGGCAGCAAGTGACTCGAGCATATCCGACGACGAGGCGAATGAAGGGGACGATGAAGCCTCTGCACTACCCTTGGATAAGTTCCTTCGGGATGCCAGCGCATTGAAAGATAAAACGAGTCAGAGGATCAAGAGGCTTCGCCCAGAAGTTATTGACATTCAACGATCTCGAGATATACCCGACACGCACAAGGATGAAGTTACATCTCTTGCTTTCCACCCAAAATATCCCGTCCTATTGTCGTCTAGCACATCTTCTGTATTGTTCCTACATCACATCGCGCCAACTGCTCACCCAACTCCCAATCCTCTCTTGACATCAGTACAGGTCAAACAGGTGCCCGTTCGGAGAGCCGAGTTCTTGTACCCCGCTGGAGATAAAATTTTCTTTGCTGGACGGCGACGATATATCCACTCATGGGACTTACCTACTGGCACTATACAAAAAACCAATAAAGTACAGGGTCATCGGTTGGAACAAAGAACGTGGGAGCGTTTCAAGCTCAGCCCTTGTGGGCAATACTTGGCACTGATCGCTTCCACCCGGAAAGGTGGTGGTATCATCAATATTTTGAACGCCAATACTATGCAATGGATTGCTGCTGCTAGGCTTGACAGCAGAGGCGGCATTGCCGATTTCTCCTGGTGGAGTAACGGTCACGGGCTTACTATCTTGGGTAGGGGTGGTCAGGTTGGAGAGTGGAGTATGGCCACGAGGCGTTTCCTCGCCATCTGGAATGACGAAGGCTCCAACGGAGGAACGGTAATGGCGATGGGGGGCCGAGACGGTCCCATAACTCTCGGCGGGGACCGGTGGATAGCAATAGGATCCAACAGTGGCGTGATGAACATCTATGATCGACAGGCTTTGATATTACCCTCTTCGGACGAGGAGCTGGAAGTCAAAGAAAGACCCGAACCGACCCGAAGGTTCATGCAGCTGACGACGCCCGTCACTGTTCTCACGTTCAGCCCCGACGGCCAACTGCTGGCATTTGGCAGCAAGCACAAGAAGGATGCGCTGCGGCTGGCACATCTGCCAAGCTGCACGGTCTACAGGAACTGGCCGACGGAGCAGACACCCCTTGGTAGGATTTCGGATGTGGCATTTGGTAGACAGAGTGACTTGCTGGCTGTGGGCAACGACGCTGGGAAAATTAGATTATGGGAGATTCGAAGCTAGATTAGGGAATAGCAGGTTCTCTTGGCGAACAAAATTACGGGCAGTCCATATTTCACTCCATGCATTGTCTACATACTGTACTGTGCTATGCCCTCAGATCTGATTTGGTTTTTTTTTTTTTTGTTTTTTTTTTCGGAGAAAGTTCCTACAATGCCCTATGTTACCAACTTATTTGCGATGTCGACTATCTCAAGTGTTAATGCTGGCGAATAATATTCGGAGCGGACTGCCCTTTGGTATTAATCTCTTGGGGAAGAACTTTCTGGTTGAGAGGGTGTACCTGCCAAGCTGGCGTTGGTTGGCGAAGAAATACGGCTCGCCATCTGTCTTGACGGAGACGAGGAAGTCTATTATATTCACCCAGGTGTATTTGAGAGCCTAGAGGGACGAGAGGTTAGCAATAGTTTCTCAAGGCGTCATGTCGACAAGATTATTCCGTACGTACCTTTCGGCATTGAGTCTTGCTCGTAAATTCCTCCTCGAACCCCAGGAAACTCATCATGGTCTGCCAACCTTCGAATTCCCCCGATCCGAATAGCTCAACCCAGGCTATGAGATATTGCACCTGGTTCCCTGTGGCCCTAGCTGCTGGACTGTCGGTGGTTCTGGTGCTCCTCTTCGGTCCCATAGTTGGCAACTCTGACGAGGCGGCTCTCGAACCGTGGCGTGTCTCTTCGTCGGTATTTCTGGATATCGGCTGTCCCATTTGCTGTTGCTATAGGCGCCTTCCTTATCGATGGTTGCTACCGACTGACTAAAAGCTGCTGGCCAGAGAGCTTATAGCGGAGAAGCTGATAAATATGCTTCCTGGCCAGGAAGCGAGAACATCTTGCTTTTACGGTTTGCAAGCCTCTTTCATCTTGTTTGTCTGCAAGTTTTTTTTCCTTGATCTCATCTTCAAACGGAACCCGCCTGTAGGGACCCTTAAGGAAAGACAAGCTCTCCGTTCCTGTGTAGTCAGTTATCATTTTTGATGAAGATGGAATTTTTTCAGCTATTATGCATAAAAGGGGTGGAAAGGAAAGAGATGCAAAGCGAATTTAATTCAAGTATATTGTCCTGGCAATTATGATGGTGTATGTCTATCAATAGGAAATGTTATGTCATGTGAGACAATGGTAATGGCAGCCAACCCCTATGTTGACCTTGCTGGGGAGAAGGAGAGTTGACTCCTGAAAGCGGATAGTACTATACTGTCGAAATTCTGGAAACCTCTAGCTTTCATGCCACTTTTCGTACCATTTTCGGATGCAGAGAAGGCCCTGGAATGAGTAAGGAAGCATCATCGGTTTGGGACGTTTTATTGGAATTTAGGAATTCCTTTTGCGTCTCATACTTTACTCATACTTTACCCCGATACCTATCGTGCTATACATTTGAAATGATATTTAATTTACCCAAATAAAATATACTCTAAAGCTTACCTAAGGTCAGGTACACACGATGATTCAAAATTAATTAAGCTGAAGGAATATATGGTCAATAGTATTTTTATTTATTTATTTCCAGAACAGCTGATCGTTACGTTACGTACGATGTTAAATGAATGCAGCCCTGTCCCGCGATCCTGGTAGTTGGGTCCTTGCCGACCTCAGCGGGTACCTGGTCTAAAAGGGTACTCTCCACTGTATTATACCTTCCCCGTACATTTGACATGTCTTAGCACGTTTCTTAGCACGTTTCTTAGCACGTTTCTTAGCACCATAGGTTAAAAAACTACGGGTCCTTCAACTTTTCAACTTTCTTCGCAATTCGTCCGTCTTTCCCAAAAACCTCCGTTCTTTTGCGTCATTAAACGTTGTTAAATGTTGGGTCGAGAGGGTAAAGATACACCTGTCAACGCTTGTATGCTGGGTACTAATGCACGCAAGAAAGGCCCGGTAAATGCATACCTGCGAATCATAGAGCACAGAGACATCAAATCCATCAAATTCGCTCAGGATCGGGCGAATGGGAATCACACCACTATATTACTCTGCTCCGCCCCTGCTTCCAGCCCACTGTCGTATGGCTACCCGACGCTATCAGCTCTCTAGCTCTCTAGCTCTACGGGGACCGCCGCCTTACTGGCATGTTGTGTTGTCTTCGCGTGATTTGCTGATTGGTTTGATTGGTTTTACTATCCTACAACTTGTACAACCTGTACAACTTTTCTACCTAAGACTTATCCGCTCCCGATTCTGGCCGGTCCCATCCCAGCGTCAGAAACGAGTCTGGAGTAAGACCTTGGAATGCCGCAATTTATTTGCTAAAGTCCCACAGAAAGGATGGCCCCCTTATCAAAGCCTATCATACCATCCGCACGGCCATGCATGCCAGAGCCGGCGGGTATGCCTTGTAATATGTGGCATGTTATAAGTCCTACTTAAGACTTTGATAGCCGCGGGTACCGATTTACTTAGGCAGAACTGACGTCTATATTTCATAGGTATATCATATCTACCTTACAGCCATGTGTATCACATTTGTTTCTTCTTTTCCTAGCTTACTCTTAATAGATATGTACTATTGTTTATCAGTCCGCCTTCTCGCCTAAGAGAAAATTTTATTTTTGTTCACAATGGATCCCGTCTCGTCGAAACGGAGAGCTAAATCGGGAGCTTTCCCCGGAAAGTTTAAAAGCTTCGTTAATGATGTAAAGAAGCTCAGGGTTCATCGCCATGAAAGGAAAGGGAGTCGAGAGGTTTTAGAGGTGGAGTCCTCTCCCGCGCTTGTCTCCCAACCCTTCCAGACCATCCAGAACGTACAAAGCGTCCAGACCATCGAGATCCCTGAAGTTTCCGTCCCCATCTCCATCCCCATCCCTGACCCCGACCCCGACCCCGAGGTTACTGTCCCCGAGATCAATATCCCTGACGTCGAGGATCCTGAAGTTGATGATCCCGAAGTTGATGATCCTGAACCCAACATTATCAAGATCGACGCTCCCGAGCCGAGAACATTATCCTCGTCGCAAAGTTCTCTTCCTGTAGCAAGCCTTGCCGTACAGGTCACAATCACGTTTAATGAGCCATTAAACTACTCCTATAGTCGTAGCTATGAGACCACACCCGAATTTGTGGCGGCTGAGGCATTATGCCAAGGTCTATTACGACGGGTTGATCACTGTTGCTACGAGTTGATTACCCGCAAAGACTCGACCGCCATGGAGTATGCTGCCGCGAATGGTCCGGATAAGCCATTGAGATACGAAATTCAGATCGATATCATCCGAGGTTGGTCTGAGATATGGTCTTCCAGGACCTTCAAATCATACCAAAAGCAAGCCCTATCGAATGAAACCGCAAGAGATATCATCACGTCGACTCATTACATAATAGGACTATTCTTGAAGCACCACGACCGCGATTTCGTGATGAAGGAGGGTTTCGTAAGAGAAGGTCCGCTAGACGAACATGTGAAGTTCCCACATCGTGCCGGACGTGTTGAGTCCATGTCATGCGTACCGCGCTCCCATTTCCTCGAGAAATCGCAATGTTTCGAGTCGCTACCTGGTTATTCGATCATCTTCTCGTTTACGAGCCGATGCCAGCGTCGCAAACCGCACGAATGGCACACGCAAGTCAAAGTCAACAGTGACCAAGCAGCCCCCCTGAATTCGATAGGGGCGGAAAACCTATTCTTCGAAGCCTCTTACGCATTAGATGGTGTTTTGAGATCAGAGAGACAGGAATTCGAAACGAAGCATGGAAAGTGCATCAGCCTAGATGGCTGTAAAGACTGTCGCCATCATGATAATGATGGTTTGGAATTACAACTGTCAATCGCTAATAACCTCGGTCCTCAGTTCCCTCACCTAGAGCGGACTATACGCTGCAGCAGTAATCTCTCCTTTCACTCCGACACCGAGAAATGTATTGCCTTTGCCAAGAAAGTAGAAACTGCTCTCGCTAAAACTCGCGACGATACCGACGAGGTCATCAACCGGATGAATGATCTCGAATTTAGGATCAAGGAGCTTCGTGGCCATGGTTGGTCGCTAGACGAACCACTCGTTTTCACCTTACCTTCCTCCGAATTTCACACCCGAAGGGATATCGAGGCGGTACTGGACCGAATTCAAGCTAGCGTTGCAGAAATACTTCGAGGCAACGCTATCTCTGTTCGAATGACTGCGCACAAACGAGGCCATTTTATCCTGGACAAAACATTTGTGGCCAGAGAACCTCTCGAGGGAGAGAAGAAGAAGGCCAAGTCAACCGGTAAACCGAAAGATTACGTCTTGAAACGACTTCGACAGCGCGTTGAGCGAGCCATTGGTATGATTTTCAAAGATACTCTAACAGTTGAGGACGCGGAAGAGAAGGACGATTATATTGGAAAGGCGCCCTCTATTTTGGAACCAAGGCCCCTTACTCGCGATACTCGCGATGCAGACGCTAGAACATTTATAAGTAGACCCGAGACTGCTAAGTCTATATCACAGTTTACTATGGATCAGCACCATGACTCTTCACTTCACACTGCGGATGCAGACACTAGCGTCATCGCGCCCAGCTCCAGGAGTGTAATAGAGAGCGAACCCCCGAGGTGCTCTACTCCTACCCCCGAGACGCGTCCGCAAGTACGTTCTGCACCACCGTCTCCTCACCATCGACCTCCTATCCCTATGCGACGATCATCAATGGTCATATACTATTCACAGACAGGTGCTCGAGCCTTTCCGCTAGTACCATGGGCGCATAGTTTCGGAGAGCCTGAAGGTTCGGGCGAACGAAAATCAGAACATGATGTATTTGGTCAGCAGGAAACCAGCAGCTTACTACACAAATCGTCGACACTGACTTCCGACCAAAGTTTCCTGAAGCCTGGAGGGAAAGAGGGGGTTGTGATCACAGGAGGCCAAGAGAATGGAGCAGAGTCGAACCAAGTCTACGAACACTCGATTGCTTCGACGCCTAGCCTAGTGTTTGGGGGCGATTCTTCTCCCGGCAGTAGCCTCCGTAAGTCTTTTCAGCGATAATCCTCTAAGCATTCACTAACCTATTAATGTTATAGTGATAACCCCCAGGACACATCGTCTTAGCGTCGAGATGGAGTATTCTAAGAACGCCATTATCGATAGCGACGACGAAGACGTTAAAGACTTAGGGAACACGAACGTGGAACCCCAACAAGATCTGCTTAAAACCCAACTATTCCGTACGCCATCTCCACAGCTCACTACAAAACCAGCGAGCTCGTCACCACTTCGCCTGAGCGAAACTATCCAAGACCAAAGCGGAGACCACCTAGATACAGGCAAGCCTAGCATCGAAAATGAGAATTCGAATGAAATAAGTCTTCCATCCAACATCGCCGTAGATGGAGAGCAGAAGAAGAATATTGAGGTAGAAACCTTCGCACAGTCGAAACCAGACTTCACCTTTTCGTCCCCGCCGGCAGCCACTCCAGAAGGTGGCAATTCAGAAGGCGAAGACAACTTTCAGTCGAGACAAAGGGAGTCTAGCCCAGACCCATCAGAGGACCTAGACGTGTCGCCGTCCTTAGAGGCTCAACAGCAAGCACGCGGCTCCTTTGGAAGCGCGGGAGTGATCGGTTTCCACGAGCAGATGTTCGGCTCGATCAGCCTGCGCAACGCGCTGATGCGCCATCGGCCTAGCTCTAACTTCGACGCCACGGAGCTTGCGCGGGACGACAAGAGACCCGGCACTGCGGTGTAATAATAAACAAACAAACAAGCAAGCAAGCAACCCCGTCAAATTCTTTCACAGAGAGAGCAGTTCGTAATTTCTTCCCTTTGTATAGTACTATGTATGTAACGGCGCGGCGCATTTTTATTTTGTTTTATTTTGTTTTGTTTTTAGGGTTGGAGTTTAGGATATCATCAGAAGACAAAAAACATCATCCCAACATGTATGTATTCTGTCACTTCGCATAAACAGGAGGAATAGCAATTGGATTGGCATATATACCTCCTCTGGATAGGATAAGGCATAAGGCAAGGTATAAGGAAACAAAAGAAAAGAAAAGGAAAGGATATTATTTATATTACCCTGGGTTATATAAGGAAAACACGTCTTTGACGTTTCGAAGAAGAAAAAACAAAGTTGTATGTATATTATCATCGTCATCGTCACCGCAAGACGTAGATTCTTACCGCAGGGGAAACTCAGGATTAGAGTAATCAATACAATACATAGCTAAGGTATATTATTATATTTCAGGTAGACGTTGTTGCATTAAAGTAGAATTCAAGTACCCAAAGTAACCACCATATGACTATAATAATAGGACCGTACAGAGGGACAGGGTCTGATCCGAGTGGAATATCAACATAGACAGATTAGTATTTTTATGTATACAATATAATATAATATAGGTACGAGACCAGCGACGTATGTACGTAAACACGTATAATATAATATAATACAAGAACCATTTCACATGAACATTCCACATCCCAAGAGTCCCATCCCATCCCATCTCATCTCATTCCATGCATTCATTCCCCTTTTCCCCACCAACGCCATAAAATCAAGTACTTTTCTTTTCACAAGTCCACCACCAATCACCATGAGGTCTGAAAAATCACACTCACACACACAAAGCACTTGCTCATTCATCTCCTACTCCTTTTTCCGCTCCTCCGACCCAGCCGTCGGCACGACATACACCTCCAACTCGGAACCGTCGTCCGTGACGCGCACGGCCGCGGTGTCGCCCCTCTTGAGCTCGCCGCGGATGATCTTGTCGGCGAGCCGGTTGCTGATCTTGGTGGCGATGAGGCGGTTCAGGGGCCTGGCGCCGAACTTGGGGTCATACCCGCGCTCGGCGAGCCAGCCGCGCACGTCGTCGGGGACCTCGAGCGCGATGCGGCGGTCGTCGAGGCGCCCGCGCAGCTCGCGCAGCCGGATGTCGACGATGTCGCGCAGCGCGTCCACCGTCAGCCGCTTGAAGACGATGAAGGAGTCGATGCGGTTGAGGAACTCGGGCGGGTAGCTCGCGGCCACCACGTCGAGCACCGCCATGCGCACGTCCGGGCTGATCTCGCCGTCGGGCGTCTCCGAGTACGGGTGGAGCGGGTCGGCGCCGACTAGGATGTCCGCGCCTAGGTTCGACGTCAGCACGATGATGGTGTTGCGGAAGTCCACCTTGTGGCCCTGCGCGTCCGTCAGGTACCCCTCGTCGAGCACCTGGAGGAGCAGCGCCGAGATGTCGCGGTGCGCCTTCTCGAACTCGTCGAAGAGCAGCACCGCGTACGGCTTCCGGCGCACGGCTTCGGTTAGCTGGCCGGCGTCCTCGTACCCGACGTAGCCCGAGGGCGCGCCGATCAGTCGCGATATCGTGTGTTTCTCCTGGAACTCGCTCATGTCGAACCGGACCACGGCGGTTTCGGTCGAGAATAGGAAGCCGGCGAGTTTCTTGCACAGCTCGGTTTTACCGACGCCGGTGGGACCGAGGAAGAAGAACGACGCAAGAGGACGGTTCTCGCCGCTTAGACCGGCACGCTGCATGCGCACGGCGTCTGCGACGGCCTCGAGAGCTTCGTCTTGGCCGCGAACGGATTCGCGGAGGATGTCTTCCATGTGTATCAGCTTCTCGATGTGTCCCGAGGTCAACTTGGAGACGGGGATCCCAGTTATCCTCGAGACGACATTTGCGATATCGTCGGCCGTCACCGAGTCGTGAATCAAAGTATCGGGGCCTTGCGCTTCGGGCTGTGCCTCGCCGTCCTGAGGTAGTTCCTGCTCTAATTTCGGGATGACACCGAAACGCAATTCAGAGGCCCGAGCGAAGTTTCCCGATCTTTGCGCTTGTTCAAGCTCAACGCGGGCCTTGTCTAGCTCCTCTTGAACTTTCTTGATAGCTTCAAGCTCGCTTCTCTCCTTTTCCCACCTCTCAGTTAAGCTCTTCTCTTGCTCCTGCAGCTTCTTGAGGTCCTCCTCTAGCTTCTCGCGCCGTTCACGACTTGCCACGTCTTTTTCTTTCCGTAGACTTTCCAGCTCGATCTGAATTGTCATGATCTTCTGGTCAAGTCGCATGATGTCTTCGGGTTTGCTCTCTTGCTGCAAACGTAGCGAACTTGCCGCTTCATCCATCAGATCGATGGCCTTGTCGGGTAAGAAACGATCGGTAATGTATCGGTTTGAATACGTCGCAGCCGCCACGAGCGCACCGTCCGTAATTCGGACACCGTGGTGGACTTCATATTTGTCTTTGATACCTCGTAAGATGCTGATAGTGTCCTCCACAGTAGGTTCATTTACTAAAATGGGCTGGAAACGCCTAGCCAGGGCAACGTCTTTCTCGATTTGTCGGTACTCGGTTAAGGTGGTCGCACCGCAACATTGTAATTCTCCTCTGGACAGAGCTGGCTTAAGCAGATTTGAGGCGTCAATGGAACCCTCAGCCTTTCCGAGACCGAGGAGAGTGTGCAACTCATCGATAAACAGGATAACTTCGCCTTGCGCTTGCTGAACCTCGCTTAGAACCTTCTTTAAACGCTCTTCGAAGTCACCGCGAAACTTGGCACCGGCGATGAGTGATCCCAGATCCAACGCAATAACTCTTTTATTCTTTATGCTCTCTGGGACGTCGCCCCGTACTATCCGCAGCGACAGGCCCTCCAGGATAGCTGTCTTTCCTGTTCCCGCGTTTCCGATCAAGACCGGGTTGTTCTTCGTTCGTCGCGACAGAACCTGAATGGTACGTTGTATTTCGGCGTCCCTGCCAATAACGGGGTCTAACTTTCCATCTCTCGCCTTCGCTGTAAGGTCTATTCCATATTGCTCCAAAGCCGGCTTCTCGGGCTCGCCGCCCATGTTCATTCGATGGGTACCACCCGGGGGATGAGGCCGGCCATTTGCATATGTTCGGTGTGTGGGAGCTGGTAAGGTGACATTGGATAATCTTTTTGCTGTGGTAATGAGCGCAGCTGTTGATAATTGCGAAGGGGTTACACTAAGTCGAGTAAGTCTTCTCGACGAAGCATCTGCAACTCGTCTCGAAGATCTGAGAAGTTGACTTCTCGCCAACATGATGAGAAGATGGAAGTAAGTATCGTGTCAATATTATAACAATTGGTATCTATGGATTATAGTTAGAAGAAATTAAGAAAAGTCACAAAATATTTCACTTGAAATAAAGAAGAAATAAAGAAGAAAGGTTGTTTTAGGAAAGAAGAGAAATATAATCCATCAGACCCCGGATGATTCTGAAATATCATGAGAGCTTCAGACTAAAGCCGCCTCTGGACCTTTCTCGAACTGTCGAACCACCGGTCGAAGCTCCAGTTATTGTATTTATCGATAAATTATAGATCGCGATAAGATACACTAGTGTGATCTAGGTATTATGTCAGTCTCAGCTAACTTGAAGCTTGTGGCTCTTTTAATGTGGATCCATACCTAGTACATGTACCTATGTACATATGTACCCACTGGACACTTCCAGGTCGGGGGTAAAATGTGGCTGGTAACAGTAAATTAATGGCTCCCGGGTCATTTGGCCCATTCAACCAACCCTCGTTCAAAAAATTTCAAAAATACATCCCACCATACTTCAACCCCACCTTGCGTCTTCTTATTTCTTCACATCTTCACAGGCTTTTTTGTTTCTTCTCTTCCCAAGATACCCCTGAGTTTCATTATACAGATTCTCCATTCTCATTCTTTCAACTCGTAAAAAATGGGCTTCACCGATCTTCTCAGCGACGCCGGTCTGGCTGGTATGTTTTTTTGTTATTTTTTCCTATTTTTTTCAGTCTGATTCGGAGTCCCACGGCGGGGTTTCTTGGATACTCCCGTTCTATCAGGATCTCCTCGTCTAGGCACCCCTCATTATTTTGTTCTACGGCTAACGATGAAATAGTCCTTAACAGCTGGTTGACCACCCGATCTTACATCACTGGGTAAGTTTTACGCAATTCTTTCCTTCAAGCCAAACATCATTGGCGAATGCGACGCCTCCATAACGCCCCTCTCTATCAATGTGCCTTACGAGCCCAATTACCTATCATGATGAGAAACATTGGTCCGTGTTTCTGAGCAGACTCAAGACCTGTCAAATGAGGACATATACAATAGCACTTTGTGCATCTCTGATTCTATCATCCACTATTTATATTATAATCATTGCTCTCGGAGCTTGACTTTTACGATATATATATTGCGAAGGGCTTACATAGCTGACTCATGAAAATAGTTACGCTCCTTCTCAGGCCGATGTTGCCGTCTTCAAGGCCATCACCTCTGCTCCCGAAGCCGCCAAATACCCCAACGCCGCCCGATGGTACAAGCACATCGCCTCTTTCGAGGATGAGTTCCCCACCCTGCCCGGTGACGCGTCTAAGCCTTACACCGTCTACGGCCCTGAGGAGGTTGCCGTCACCTTAAACCCCGCCAAGGCCCCTGACGCCGCCGAGGAGGAGGAGGACGTCGATCTATTCGGCAGTGACGACGAGGAGGAAGATGCTGAGGCCGTCCGCGTCCGTGAGGAGCGTCTGGCTGCTTACCGAGAGAAGAAGGCCGCCAAGCCCAAGACCATCGCCAAGTCCGTTGTTACCTTGGACGTCAAGCCTTGGGGTATGATTGCGCAATCTGCTATTCACCTATCTGACTCTTGAGCTAACAAAATTTCCATAGATGACGAGACTGATATGGCTGCTCTCGAGGCCGCCGTCCGTGGAATCGAGAAGGATGGTCTAGTCTGGGGTGCCTCCAAGCTGGTGCCCGTCGGTTTCGGTATCAAGAAGCTGCAGATCACCCTTGTCGTCGAGGACGAGAAGGTCTCTCTTAGTGACCTCGAGGAGGAAATCCAAGGATTCGAGGACTACGTCCAGTCCACCGATGTTGTAAGTTTTCCACAACCCGCTATCATATAGCTAGTCCCTTTTCAATATGACAATGCTAATCGAACAAAAAATAGGCTGCCATGCAGAAGCTGTAAACAAGTTACCTTCTCCTTTGGTAGACGTCACACCATTACACTAGCCACTCAATGCATGATACACGACTTGAGAGCCAACGAAAGCATGGCCGATGATTGTGATGAGGTTGGATGGATGAGCATGATATCGGGCTTATAATATCTCTATCGAGACAAAAAAAAGTTCCATAGAGAAAATACGTGGTTAGAGTGTTAAATGCATTGAGATGCTACAAAAAAGAGACTTGCCCCTGATGAAAGTAACTACTTGGACTTGAAGACTTTTAAGATTACAGTGTGCTCTTTCTTGTCAAAAGGAGGGGGGGATTTGGCCAGGTCTATCCTACCATTACTATTCTAGGAAGAATATCATAGCCAAATTCATATCTTTCACTTTGTATCTCGTGTGTTGCTTTTGACTTGTTTGTGAATATTCTTGTTAAAAGATAATTCTGCTACCGAAGGAATCCGTTCAGGATTTCTTGCATATGCCTATGCCTATGCCTACCTCCTAAGAGACATTTGATATTTCCCAGATCAGTACCTGATCCATCCTACCCTACCCTACCCACGTTCCCCTTATCACATTTGGGTATCTACATATCTTGGTATTTTTCGTGAAATTGTGGGTTTTTTCTTCGTCTCACTTTCTTCTCGTCTCCCTTTTTTTTCCTCCCCTTTTTTCTTTTGTCTATCCCAAGTCCCTTCCTTACCTTTCCCATATACTTTAGGTAGGTAGTTAATACCTATACCACACGGCACTATACTTATTATTTTCTTAGTGATGGAAGAGACGAATGTTCTGCTCCACGAAGACGATGCCGAGCTTCTCGGCCGTCTCGTAGACGGCGAAGTCGTTCTGACTGCCGCCGGGCGCCGCCATGTACTTCACGCCGGAGCGGTGTGCGCGGTAGATGTTGTCGACGAAGGGGAACTGCACAGCCAATATTAATAAAAAAGAAAGAAAGAATAGACGTTACAATTTCGGGGGTTATTGGTTGGTATAGAAATAAAGTGCAGTACTTACGAAAGCATCGCTAGAGATGGCGACTTCGCCTAGCTTGCTGAGCCAGTCGTTGCGCTCCTCTTCAGTGAAGGCGGCGGGCACCTCCTCGAAGATCGACTCGAACGCTTCGCGCTCGGGGCCACCCTTGGGCAGCTCGCCGCTCACTAGCAGGTCAATGGCGTTGCTCTTGTCGGGTCGCTTGGTGCCCTTCTTCCACTTGATGCCAAGGACACGAGGGTGGAAGCGAAGCCACCAGTTATCAGCCTTGTCACCCGCTAGACGAGTGCAGTGGATACGGGACTGCTGGCCAGCTCCAAGACCAATGACTTGTCCGTTCTTGGCGTAGCACACGGAGTTGCTTTGTGTGTACTTAAGGGCGATCGTAGCAACGGTCAAATCCCGGGCAGCAGCTTCGGGGAGGACAAAGTCCTTAGGTGTGATAGTTCGGGAGAAGGAAGCTGGAGAGAGCTCGATGTCGTTACGGTGTTGGGTGAGGGTCACACCATACACAGTTCTGACCTCAGTAGGGTCTGGCTGGTACTCAGGGTCTATTTGCAGGACAAGATACTTGCCACCCTTCTTCTTTCTGAGGATCTCTAAAGCGGCATCCTCGTATCCAGGTGCAATGACACCGTCAGAGACCTCCTTAGAAATGATGCTAGCAGTAGGGACATCGACCACATCGCTCAGAGCGATAATGTCTCCAAAACTGCTCATTCGGTCAGCGCCTCGGGCTCGAGCATAAGCTTGGGCAAGGCCTGAAGTCTCAATGCCTTGGATGTCGTCGACGAAGTAGACCTTACGCTCCTCGGCACTCAGAGGAACGCCGATGGCAGCACCTGCGGGAGATACATGCTTGAAGCTAGCAGCTGCGGGCTTTCCGAGAGCTTTCTTCAGCTCCTTTACCAGCGGCCAGCTGTTCAAGGCATCAAGGAGATTGATATAGCCAGGGGAACCACCAAGGACCTTGAAAGGTAATTTGGTAGATGTTGTGTAGGCAGCTGCCGGTTTTTGGTGAGGGTTAGCACCATATCGGAGAGGCAAGTATTGTTGGTACTCTTGGCCTTCGCCGGCGTATCGCGCACGGAAGAAAGCAGCGATGTGAGCATCGTAGTCGGCTGTGTGCTCGAAAGCCTTCAGAGCATATCTCTTACGGCTGTCCTCCTTAATCTCCCCGCTCTCGAGCTCCTTTAGGAATTCGGGATAGTCATTGGGGTCGCTGAGAATGGTGACCCGCGAGTGGTTCTTGGCAGCTGCTCGGATAAGGGTAACACCTCCTATATCGATTTCCTCGACAGCTTCGGGAACAGTAACGTTGGGCTTGGACACAGTGTCTTTGAAAGGGTACAAGTTGCAGATGACGTAGTCGACCTTGTCAATGCTCTGCTCAGCTAGGTCTTTCTCATCGGTGGCCAAGTTGCGCGCAAGTATACCAGCGTGGACAGCCGGGTGCAGGGTCTTAACTCGGCCAGAAAGCATTTCGGGGGCTTTTGTGATGGCGGAGATGTCCCTTTGTCGAAGTCAGCTTCGAAACATGGTTATAAAATGCAAGGTCAAGCTGTAAGTCATCTTACTCGACCGGAAATCCAGACTCGCGAATCATCTTGGCCGTGCCTCCGGATGCCAAAATTCGCACATTCTGTTGTACGAGGCCCTTAGCTAGGTCCAACAGGCCAGTCTTATCATAGACGGAAAGGATAGCGATTCTCTGGGTTGCCGACATGGCGACTGATTTGAATGGTTTCCAATTGAAATTTCCTCGCGCTAATAAATGAGATATTTATGGATAGCAGAAGTAGATGAATTCACAAATCGGTGGGAGGGGCACAGGGTAGATCGATAGATAATAGATAGACCGAGATATGAACTTTAGATTAGCTTGCTGGGATGGTAAAGCTAATGATATCGATATCAGAGACCGTTGTGAACGACCAGGATTAATTAAAACAGACTCGTCTAATCTGTTTTTTTTTTTGTTTTTTCGTCACTCGTGACAAGTAACAATTGGAATGGCGCCGTTACGGCCGTTGATAAAAAAAGAGAGCGAAGAAAATAAAATAAAATTTCAAGTTTATGGCGGGGTCGGAGCTGGTTAGCCCCACTAACCCCTCGGTGTTGAAGACGTAGAACCCCACCATACTATGTACCTTTATGTAGAAACGTTAATAAAACAACTGATCTAACCCTTCAGCCCTTTCACTCACTGGTGACAGACCCGACCCGACCCCGCCCGCTAGTATAGAAATTACCTAAACAAGTACATAACTAACCTAGGTACCTAAGGTTAGGTTAGGTTAGGTAGTTACTCATCTCATCTCACTTTGACTTACACCAATTCTCATCTTACTCAAGTTGTTATATCAGCATATTATCAGTATATGATTTAGCAGGAAAAATGTACGGCGATCTTGGAAACAAACTCGTAAGTTAGCTCATATCATGCGTTGGCTAAAATGAGACATACCTATAACTAAGTAATAATATCAGGTTCAACATGCGAAAAGAACTCAAAATTTGGCATATCTACCACCGTATCAGACTGAACTAGTTCGCGGAGTCACTCGAGAAGTCCGCGACTTGGACAAAGATGTGGCCGACTTGCTAGAACCATTTCAGGGGTCATTCAATCCAGGGGATGACCCGGCTACGGCATGTACTTTACTAGTAAACCATCTATCCATGCGAAGGAATAAGCGCTGTCTACTAGCTTATCACCGCACAAGAACAGACAGACTCGAAGAGCTTGTTTGGAAGGGCTACGACGTGGTCGATCTTGCCGGCCAACAAGTTCGAGACGGCCAAGGCGGATTTAGCGGACCACCAGGCATGGCAACTGGTAATAATGGCACGAGTAGTCTAAGTCCGCAGGAAGAAGACTATGTACGCCAATATAGTGATCTCCTGGCTGCCTATAAAGGCCAATGGACAGATATCGACCTCACTGGAAGTCTCGAACCGCCTCGCGACCTATTTATTGATGTACGAGTTTTGAAAGATGCCGGCGAAATACAAACCGAATACGGGTAAGATAACTTGCATTCAAAAAAAGAAAAAAAATTTAAATAGGAAGAAGGCATGCTAATATATCATTGTAGCGCGATCACACTTACTAAAAACAGTCAATTCTATGTTAGGCAGGGTGATGTAGAGCGTCTAATCGCCCAAGGTTACCTTCAGAAGCTCAGTTAAATGGAAACAGAGCGACGTTTGCTTTTATTTTATTTTTTTAATATATATCCTGGGGAAGAGAAGAATCGCACATCGTCTCGCCCCTCAGACGAGCCCCCAGGCAGAACAAATTTCGTATTGCTCTATGTTTATGGAATTTATGGAATTACATCCCAAGCCACTCCCGCATATGGTTAGACCAAAAGCCCAGAGCTCACATCCGGCGGCATGATGTTGATTCCCCGGAAGCTTATTTACCTGTTGGAACGGCTAACAACATATATGCACAAATGGCCTTTTCCCAGTTATGTCGTGGCAAACCAGATTTACAATTCTGACGGAATAAATCGCAAAAAGAGGCACACATGACGACTCAATGCAAGCGGTACAACCGGGCGCTTGGCTTACCGTCTCAAACCAATCACTGACCGCGATTGAGAACCGTTGTGCCAAAGTCAACTTTCAATGGAGAATGCGCTTACTTCGAAATGCAAATGATATGCCCGGTGAAACTAAATGCACAATACATCGATGGTAACGGGAGGTTCGTCAACATGGTGGAATGATTCTGGCTTGGTATACTCTATCCTCTATCCGATGCGTGTGCCAAATTTCCCGATACGGACTATTTATTTATTATTCATTCATAACGGCACAGCGATGAACATAATACCTAGGGTAGCGATGGGTTGCATATGCAAATGCAGCCCTCCAATTGGCACATTCCAGCTCACGGCGCAGGGCGCAAGGGCTACTGAACCATACGGAATACAACGTTGGCCGTGCTGGTCGTTTGGTTGGAGGATTGGTGTTTGCGGGGAGCAAATGGCAGGATAGGATGTGGAGAAGAATTGGAGGCTCCTGGGAATACTCAACTTCACACCTGACAGCCAAAACTTTTTTCAGCAAGCGTCTCAAGGGTAGGCTGGGCGTTATTGATCGTGTCGCATTAAGGAGGACCGTTCCGTTCAAAAGGTACCACAAAGCAACTCGACGAATACCAGGGCTTTAAAGTACGTAATGGATCTCACGGTGAGAGATCAACGTCCGACACTCCTGTTGTGATTGTAAAAAGGGCCGGAAGTATGAATGTCTACGCAGTGAGGAGAAACGAAGAGGTTGACGATAGACATTCGGGGGCTATGGAATAGAGTCTGGGCTGGGGCTCAAGCTGGCTAGGCTGGACAGAAAGAAGGCTAGCTGCATTATCCCGATCCATACCTACCTCTGTCATCACCTGTTCAACGCCATCTTAGCCATCCAGGTGCCTGTCAACTATTGGAACATACCTAGGTAGATAATATAAATCGCATCCGCTCTCGGGAAGTATAAGCTAGAGCTATTTATTTGCATTATGCAACCCGAAATTTGAATAGTATAGGCGGCTACATGATCGTCTACTAGTCCCAGACTTGATGTCATTAACCGCACGGTACCTAACCGTACGGCAGATGATGAACAATACCTTAGGTAGGGGGTATATGTGATGTCGTCAAGTAGACGCGTATATACGACAAAGTTTGTGACACCAAGATATTATAAAAAAGATCCGCTTTACCCAATGGCATTACATAGTAAAAAATAATTATTTAGAATCATTGATGTATTAATGTAGCATCAGTTCGAGACCCACTACCCAATAAAGTTCAAGCAACTTTCTAGAATCGGAGATGCCCCTCCATATCCCTGTCAATTTGTGTTAAGGCCATACGCCAAAGTTTTCTGTGTCCTACGTAAGATGCATAAGTTACGCCTTGACTACCTTGACAAATGCCATTTAAAGTTAGCATGTTTAGTGGGTACGCTGTAATTCCTTGATAGCTGCTTGCTTTTTATCTTGTGAGGTCTAGATTTATTATGATCCTCTCGTTATCATCGAACAACCTTCTTGCGTCTTTAAGAATACCTACCTCTAACATACTTTTTTTTCTCATCACTTCGCTCTGTACACGGTACTACTAATTCTATTAACCTAATCAATTCATATTTATTTATTTATTTACATCTGTACAAATCATATAACGCTCCTCGGCTTCTTTAGCATAATAATTCGAATTTGTTAAGTACTGCTTTATAATGGTTGCGCCTCGAAGTTCATTGCCTTGGTAGCCGCCAACCCTCCCTCGCGCACTGTAGGCCAGCAACCAATGTATACCTTATATGTTATATACCTATATATATATTCAACGTAGAGAGCTAGTAAACGCCCCTACCGTAGAATATGGCGACACCATCGTTCAATTTCGCCTCTTGGAGGAGGAGATCCTCTTCCGTTACCTCCCAGCCAGATCCGGTAGATGTTCCTGGGCAAATACTCAGTCCCAATCAAAGTTCGCGATTGGTTCCAGGAGATTTACAACAGCTCTCATCTTCCCTTAATTCTCATAACTATAGAGAACCCACTAGGTCGTTCGTGCCTGGTTCTCTTAGAGATCATCTATGTAAGTCTATCATACCATCATCATACGCTTACGTCGTCGTGGTTTTTCACTAACATACTTCCAAGCTCCTGTTGACAGTGCACGTTATGCTCGCAGTGTCCGTGAAGATACCGCCGAACTCGCTTCATACGTGCTTTCAGACAAGAAGGATAGGCGCAGCACGTCATTCCTCAATCGAATATCGTCTACCTCGTCCCACCCCAGTCGCGACCGGCTCGTCCTCCAGGATGAATCCCCATCCGCTGGGGATTTACAAGCACCAAGCACGGACACCATAGACGAAGTTTTGGAACCCTCTCCACTGGCATCCGGAACAGAAGACCTCACGAACCCAGGACCCTCGGCGCTCACCTTCATGTTTAAACGTTCTCCGCCTCAGTCTCTACATGGCCCCGACGCCCATAGTGACTCAATATCACAAAATGGTCAACACCTGTCGTCGATAGATGTATTGCAACCTCGACAGGACGATGGGTTATCAGAAACAACCCCCCTCCTTAGGAGGGTATCGCACACGCCAGAGCCTGAGGACAGCGTCACAGATGTCGACATCGAAGGCCAGAAGCCAAAGACAGCGCTTTGGGGCTCCTCGTCAACCGGTCGTGGTATTCGGCACAAGATACGTACAATTAAGAGCATGATGAACCCAAAGACTTGGGATAAGAGAGTTGTTTGGCAAAGGACTGTAGTAGACCCGATACATTGCTTACCGGCTGTGATCGTCGGTCTCCTCCTAAACATCCTGGATGCCTTATCTTACGGTGCGTTGCAATCTAGACTAGACCCCGTCATAGTTCTAGGTTCTAATATATTGTGCAGGAATGATCTTGTTTCCATTGGGAAACCCAATATTCTCGAACCTCGGACCGGCTGGAATATCGATATTCTATGTTAGCACGATTATCTCACAACTCACCTTCTCGATCGGCAGTATATTTAGAGGTGGTGTTGGATCAGAATTGGTAAGTCCTCTTAAACTTTATGATATATGAATGTGTGCTCACGTATACATATAGATTGAGGTTGTTCCTTTCTTTCATAACATGGCGACTACTATCACAGCGATAGTGGGAGAAGATCAACCAGATGCAGTTATCGCCACAACGATAACCTCGTTTGCTATTAGTTCTATGTTGACTGGGCTTGTATTTTACCTCATGGGTAAATTTAGATTGGGTTATGTCGTTGGCTTCATCCCTCGTCACATTTTAATCGGATGTATCGGCGGTGTGGGCTGGTTCCTCATCGCGACGGGTTTTGAGGTTTCAGCCCGGCTAGAAGAATTCCGTTACGATCTCGATACGGGTCGAAAATTAATCCAGTCTGACACCTTACCTCTCTGGCTTATTCCTCTTGTCCTGGCAATCCTTCTCTTTGGCCTTCAGAGGAAAATCACATCTAAATATTTCCTACCGGTCTATATTCTATCCGTACCAGTCTTGTTTTATTTCTGCGTGTTTACGATAGGCAGTCTGAATCCGGAGAACCTCAGAAAAGCAGGGTGGATCTTTGAGGCTCCCGAAGCTGGACAACCTTGGTGGTATTTCTGGACACTCTACAGTGAGTTTTTTTTTTTTTTTTTTTTTTAAAAAAAACCCCTATTTCTAAAGATGATCTTGTTACTGATTGGCAATTCCAGAATTTAACCTGGTGCATTGGGGAGCAATTCTTGAAACTGTTGGAGCTATGTTCGCATTGACTTTCTTCAGTGTCCTCCATGTTCCCATCAATGTGCCTGCTTTAGCGCAAATTTCCGGGGAAGATCATCTAGATCTAGACCACGAACTCAAATTACATGGCTACTCGAACTTCCTGTCTGGCCTCGCGGGAAGTATCCAGAATTACTTAGTCTTCGCCAATACCCTGTTCTTTATGAGATCAGGAGGCGACAGTCGTCTCGCGGGTATCATGCTGGCAGGACTTACGTTCGGCGTAATGACAGTAGGGCCTGTGATCATAGGGTATATTCCGGTTATGGTTGTCGGCACGCTGATATTCGTTCTCGGGTTTGAGTTACTATTGGACGCCCTAATATCCCCGAGGCGTAAACTCAAGTTATTGGAATACCTGACGGTAAGTTTTGCTAAATTCTCTCTTCTATCTCCGCACCTGAGACTAACTTGAGATTACTTTAGATTGTAGTAATAGTTCTCACTATGGGAATCTATGATTTCGTCGTGGGTATCTTTGTTGGTATAATACTTGCCTTTGTTTCTGTTATTTTCCACGCATCTCAAGTTTCAGCAATTCGAGCGACATATACCGGAGACCAGATCGGCTCCATGGTCAGGCGAAATCCTTCGCAACATCGCTACCTACGAGAAGTCGGTAGCCAAACATATGTAATCAAACTATCCGGATTCCTCTTCTTTGGTACCATTGTTGGTGTCGAGGAAAAGATCCGACATCTAATATCTGACGATACCTTCAAAGAACATCCCATCAAGTATCTAATCCTTGATCTGTGGCATGTTGCAGGTATCGATTATTCGGCGGCCGAGGGATTTAAGACTATCAATCGACTCCTAAACGGCAAAGGAGTGCATCTTCTCCTAAGTGGAAAAGATGCGGACAGCAAGATCGGTCGGGATCTTAGAGCCGCCGGACTCGGGGATGACGGACCTAGCGTTTTGTTTATGCCTGATTTAAATTCTGCCCTAGAGAGTTGTGAGAACGAGCAGCTGAAAACCTTCTATGCTCGCCAGGAAGCGCTGAGAATCTCTCGACCGGCACCATCAAGCAATCTTGATGTGCCTAATAGGGGCCAGTTTAGCCAGTCCTTAGAGCTTTTGTCCCAATCCCCGAGGAGAAATCACCTCGATCAAGCAGCCAAAAACGTCTTGAATCAGCACGAAATTAGACGTTCCACGAGATGGCAGAACATCAGCGAACCACTCCGACTTATGCTTCAGGTCTTCTACGACGTGAGCGATAAGAACGAGGACTTCTGGTTTCGAGCAAGACCATATTTCGTCCGCAAAGAATATACAGCCGGTACTGTTTTGTATCATTGCGGGGAACCAGCTAATGGGTTTTACCTCCTTGAAAGGGGTGAGCTGAGGGCCGATTACGACACGCCACAAGGCCGCCTGTACGAGCCGATCGTCCAAGGTACGACTTGTGGCGAGCTGCCGTTCTTTTCCGAGACGAACCGGACGGCGACGGTGGTTGCGATCAAAGACTGCGTCGCCTGGGTTATGGATACGGAGAATTGGGAGAAATTACAGGACGAGGAGAATGAAGTGGCGCAGGAATTGTTACGGATTTCGCTCAAGCTTACGAGCGAGCGTATGGAGGCTATGACGAAGTATATCTCCGCCGTTGGAAATTGAGCGGTAGGGTGGGTTATTGGAAGGGAATGGAGTGGATAGATAAAACAGCAGATAGCTTTTCTATTAGGAAATGTAATCAGACTTGATAAAGTATCTGTGATAAGTGTATTTGATTCATACGTGGTCGTTTGTGAAGCGTGCAGATGGGGAGTATCACGGGTAGTAGTCGTATCGAACTGTATGTCTCTACTACCGCCTCGTCGTTCAATATTCGTACCTATATTAATAAGACCCAAGATCGACAGGCTCTTATTCATGCTATTGTAATCAGTTGATTACATCCTCTTCGTCGTACATTTGAATTGCTGTTTTGGTATATGCTGTTGTTGCTGTGTAATCAGCGGTTCGCTGTCATTTCATAAGCAGCGGAACAGTTCCGCGCCAGGATCTCCTATCTGACAAACCATCGCAGTAGGCTTCACAGCGATCGACTACCACCACAATACTGGTTGCTACGCCAAATAGCTACCTAACTAGGTACTATTTCTGGCCCGTTCGGTTGAAGAAGCTGATTAATTAACTACCCAGGTAGCTATTAAATGTTACGCCATAGCGGAATTTGGGACTCTTTGACAAATCTCCTCGACATGATGCTCGCGCGACGGGTGTTGTTTCTTGTGTATAAAGACTATGTCTGGGTCGACTGTCTGGAAACAATGTAGATACTCGTTAAGCATCGAATCGATCCGAGAAGTCATCTGTCGTCTACTCATCTTCTCACAGCTTAGTTACCTAATTCATTTATTCATTTTTTTAAAAAAAAATACAATACATTAGGTTCCTACCTACATACCTATATATCTCCAAGCCACCATAACCATCCATCCATCACCATGAGCTTCCAATACACCAAAACCCAGCACACCACCCCCTACCCGTCCATCTCCCCCACCCTCCCCTCCCTCGCCTCGCCCCCCACCCGATCCGTCCTCATCGTCGGCGGCTCCACCGGCATCGGCAAGGCCACGGCGCTCGCCTTCCTGGCCTCGGGATCGCGGCGCATCGCCCTGCTCGCGCGCCGGCAGCCGGTCCTCGACGCCACCGCGGCCGCGCTCCGCGCGCAGTACCCGGACGCGCGCGTCGTCGCGTGCGCGGCCGACGTCGCCGACGAGCACGCCGTGGACGCGGCGTTTGCGAAGGCCAGGCGCGAGCTCGGCGCTGCCCCCGGCGGGCTGGACGTCGTGGTCAACGCCGCGGGCGTGGCCCCGCCGCTGAAGACGCTCGCCCAGAGCGACGTGGGCGGCGCGTGGTGGCGCGGATTCGAGACGAATGTGCGGGGCGCGGCGGTCGTCGCGCGGGCGGCGGCCAAGCACGCTGTTGCTGCGGACAACGGCGACGGTGACGGTGATGGTGCCGTGCTCTTGTACCTGGGCACGGCGGGCGCGCTGTTCCCGGCCAACGCGGCGTTCCCGGCGTCCGGGTACGCGGCTAGCAAACTGGCGGGGGTGAAGGTGATGGAGTACTTCGGCGCGGAGAACCCCGGGGTCAGGGTTATTAGCGTGCATCCGGGAGTGGTGACGGAGACGGAGGGGGGGAAGAAGATGGTGGAGGAGTCGGGGATGGAGTGGCCGGGTGATGATAGTAGGGTTCCCCCTTTTTTATTTTCTTCTCTTTTCTTCTCTTTTACCTTTCCCATTCCATTCCTTTTCCATCCCCCCCCCTTTTCGTTTCCCCTCTTGTCGAAAGAGGTATAAGCGATTGAGATGAGATGAGATGAGATTGCTAATAATCGACGATCTAAACAGTTAACCTACCGGCTCATTTCCTCGTCTGGGCCGCGAGCAAAGAGGCCGAGTTCCTGAAGAACAAGTTTGTGTTTGCTGCGTGGGACGTCGATGAGTTGAAGGCGAGGAAGGACGAGATCGCCCAGTCGCCCGAGTTGATTATTGGGCTTAATGGACTCCCTCGTAACGTTTAGGGGGTGGGTGGTATAACATTGCTATGGTATAACATGTCTCTTGGTTCCCTTCTAGAAAGATAGCTCGCCAAACAAGGTGCCTAACCTAAGGTACCTGAGAAACTGAATGTCAATCGCTCAATATAAAAGTTCATAGTTATGATGCAACTTACTTTACTCTTCGCTTGGTCTTGTACGTCTAATATTTGAATTGCGCGTAACAAGGTCACTCAAGTCACAAGCACTGTCCACATAGACTTCAGCTAGAATAATGTATCATGCCGGATATCTCGTCTTCATTACCGTACGAACGCGCCAGATGCTCCAAATTCACGAACGTCTGCCCATTCCTTTTTTGTTTTTGAAAAAACCTGCCTTCTCGAAGCCAGCCCACGAATATACGCCTGACTACCCAGAAACAAGATGGTGGTCGAACTGCCCTCTCTCCCCATCCGTACTCTTGTTCTCCCGCTTAAGAACGGTTCTATACCACCCGTTTGACTTCGAAGAATCTTCGTAACCACCAGACCTGGAACAGAGACTCGCCTACCACGACGCCGATAACGAACAAGTTCCACCACTTGACTCGGCTGTTTGTGCTCTCGGCGGTGTTGCGGTGGGTGCGTTCGCGGACGACGATGTACGATTGCTCGTCCCTGACCTGCTCGACCAGTTCGGAGAGTTGCTTGACTGATAGCTATGTAAGCAGGGTGATTTATTTATGTAGTATATTTATAGTTATACATAGTCTTTATCCACGAGCAGGGGTGTATGTATGCAAACAAGGCAAGACTTACTCTCTTTCTCTAAGGGGTCCTGAGGGGCGTCGGCTTCGGACACGTATACTACGCCGTGCACGTTGAACGAGACCTCCTTGCTGTTGGAGCCCCAGTGCTCGTTGCCGAAGCAGTAGAGGAACTTGCCGTCGTGCCGAGCCGTAAACGTGAAGTAGCCGTTCGAGACGTCCTTCTGGAAGGTTTCGTGCTGGCCCATGGGGTTCGTGATCTGGAGCGCGAGTGGATCAAAAAAAAACATGTAAGCCATTTATTTTTTGTTCGTATTTCAGCGATTCAATAACGAAATTTGTGTGAGTGTTCTCCATACCCAGAAGTCAATGTCGAGGTTCCCGGCGCCTCCGAACTCCCTGTCGCCGGTCTGGAATGTGACAGTCATGGTATCGTCCTTATGGAGTTCCTCGTGGAAACACTCGCGGCCGTGAGCGGGAAGCTGGATGTTGTGGGCGAGCGCAGCTTGCAGGAAGCTGGCTGCCAGGAGCAGGGTCTTAGTCGGGAACAACATGTTCGCTGGGCGGCCGGGTGACTCAATGCGTTTTTCGTTAAAGCCCCAGTTGAAATCGCGTTTGCCTAAGTGTTGATCATGCGACAGTCGGTTTGAATTTTGTTTTTGTTTTAAAAAATCATAGAGGGCTATGTGGTAACAGCACTGGAGCTATGAATGATGAATGAGGCTTGAAACTTGAGATGGACACTTTGGCGATTGGCAAGGATTCGAATTGATCTGCTCGGCGTGGTTTAGCGCCGTTTGCTTTGGGCCCGTTACATACTACATAGTACCTATAATACATGTACATTGTAAGCAAGAAAGGGTACATACGAGGTACTTTTTTGCGTTGCGACGTGTTACAAGCTCGTGACTATCTCCTTCCCGGAGAATGCCGCCTTAAAAAGTCGAAATCCTCGAAATCCTAGTGGTGGCCAGGGGGTGTTAGTAAGTATAGCGACCGTATCTAGTTGGCACTTTTCATTTAGTCTTAGGTACCTACCTGTATTTACCTTATACCTATACCAAAGGTAAGGGTGACTTTAGCAGGTTTAAGCAGCGGCTGCCAGCTGCAGGCAAGTAATTACGTGGGACTCCGTCTTTCTCCAGCCACATTGCATTTTTACCTAACTTCAATTCTCTGAAAAACACATCTACTAATTCCTCTCTTCACCGATCTCCAACCACAATCCACCGCATCACCCCCCCCTTTTGATAGCCCATCGCCACCAGATCTCTCCTTCGCCGAGCAGGTCTCATTGTTGCAAAAAAAAAAAATAGGTAAGTCTATTGCTACTAAATTCTTCAGCCTTTTACATACATTAGGTATACATACATATCATCCCGACAAAGAGATTCTTTGGTGTTTTTACAGTTACCAACCTACAATTACACACTCCATATCCACCACGTATCGTATCTGACATACCTAATCTTCCTCCGTCTACTTTTTATTTACCACTTATTTACCTACCACTACATAATATTACATACCTCTACTGTCTACATACCTTCTCTCCATATATCTATACACGCCACTTCAACCTCGCCTTGTAATACTCGGCCCACCTCTTCATTTCTCTCTACTTTTGTGGCAGCCTGGAAAGGTATACGGGACAAGTCGCGCCCAACAATACCGAGTCACCCACCCCCCCAGGTCCATTTGCGCAGTCCTGGAAAGACCCAATCGATCTGTCCTTACGGAATACTGATCCCCATAAATTCCCGACTGGCTGCCAATTACCTCGAGATAATCACATCTTATTTTTCCCATCTTAAACTAACCTCTCCTCCTTCTCGTAACAGATATAGCGACATCGCCTTAGGCCCACAACAGTAATAGACACTTAACCGCATCTTTCTTCGAGGTCGCAATCATGGGTCTCGCATTCTCTAAGTTGTTCGACAAGCTCTGGGGGAAGAAGGAGATGAGAATTCTGATGGTCGGTCTCGACGCTGCCGGAAAGACCACGATTCTCTACAAGCTCAAGCTCGGTGAAATCGTCACAACCATCCCTACTATTGGTATGCCCTCTTCCAACTAAGCGTCGGCATCGCCGCCCTTTGTTTTGATTATTAACACGCGTCGCGCCTTCAGGCTTCAACGTCGAGACGGTCGAGTACAAGAACATCCAATTCACCGTGTGGGATGTTGGTGGACAGGACAAGATTCGTCCTCTGTGGCGACATTATTTCCAGAACACCCAAGGTATCATCTTCGTCGTCGACAGCAACGACCGAGACCGTATCGTCGAGGCTCGGGAAGAGTTGCAGCGCATGTTGAACGAGGATGAGCTCCGGGATGCTATTCTACTAGTCTTCGCCAACAAGCAGGATCTGCCTGTACGTTCTCTGCCGTCCCAGCCGCGTTCTTTTCAACGATATAAATCTTGCTGACCATTGATGCAGAACGCCATGAACGCCGCTGAGATTACTGACAAGCTCGGCCTTCACAGCCTGAGACAGCGCGCCTGGGTACGTATTTATTCTATCTTGTCTTAGATTTGAACCATGTGCTGATCAGCGGTGTAGTACATCCAATCGACCTGCGCTACGTCCGGAGACGGTCTGTATGAGGGTCTCGAATGGCTGGCCACCACGCTCCGTAAGGCTGGACACCAGTAAATGGGAAGGGGAGCACTGCGTCATTTTTTCCCGTTACGACTCACCATGTTTCCCTTTTCTCCCCAGTGTGATGGGTCGGTTGTAACTCGCAAAGTCATTCCCGGATGCAATCGATATATTCCATAAATAACGCTGGTCTCTGTACGCTCTCGCTCTCATCGGTTGCGGTGGATCTGCAAAGTGAAGACGCAAATTTGATTTTGGAAGCATGGGAGGGGAGTGGCGTACTGGGACGAAATCTGTACGAATTGATATTACAGGACGTAAAAGAGAAACTCGATGCGTTGGGGCCATGCTGCTACCAGGGACCAGCAGAGCCTTGCATCGTAGTCTGTTTTTTTTCTCGTTCATGAGGCATTTCCCGTCTATTGTTCCCCCATTAATAAGAATGATGATTATAAAACAGCATGTCCTTGATACGATGGTGGCTATTTGTGAAGCTCTAGTGGGATGTTCTCAATAGGTATATACGGTCCTGTTTTTCCCTTTTTTTTACGATTGGTATTACGTACGACATAGAAATAAGATTGGAAGGCTTCGTAGTTTACATTAACTAGTGGAAGTAGTAGTTGTTTTTGCTATGCGGATCCGTAACATGAGATTTGATTTAACTAGATTTTTGGTTAAAAGAGATGAGTTCTTGGGTAATTGTATACAGCCCGTGGTTACCAGGTAGAGCACCAGGTAAGTAAGGAAATAGGTGTTGTATGTGCCGTATCAAGTGTTAGCTGGGCCCTGAATTACCTACACTTACATTGTGCTTGATATCTGGTACTGTTTTATATAGTACTAGCCTATAGCGCTAGCGGTGAATAAATTCGTAATTACTTGTGCCACTATAATAATCCGGTGTGGCAGTGTGGATAATAAAAGGGACCCACGTAAAGCCGGGATCGGCATTAAGCTAGGGACCTTAGGATTGCTAGGATTGCCGAACTTCTCATAATATATTTCAACGGCGAGTTTCTCCCCACCGACAACATAATTTCGGAATTGGAACCGCCAGACCGGGGGCTAACCTGTCCTGCATCTCCATCCCCTACTAATTGAACCTGATTCCTTAATTGACCAGAATGAAGTCTTCAGGGATCCTTATCACAGCCAGAAAGGGCTTACCAGCGCTCCGGACGCCCTTTCAGCGGCAATCCCGTCTCTTCTCCCGAGCCGTTTCGTCTTCCTCGGCTTCTGAGACAAGCGTCTCGGCAACGATAATCACCGCGCGAACACATCCTCGACCACGTGCATTATTATTATCTACCCGCCCTCTCCTCCCCGCTCAAACGCGTCGAGCCTACGCTTCGGCCCCGGAAACACAGTCCGAATCTCTCAAGAAGACGGCCCTGTACGATCTCCATGTCGCCCACGGCGCTAAGATCGTGCCCTTCGGCGGCTTCCATATGCCCGTCCAATATAAGTCGCTGAGCGTTACTGCCTCCCACCACTTCACCCGGAGCCACGCCTCGCTCTTCGATGTCGGACATATGGTCCAGCACAGTTTCGAGGGCCCCGGTGCTACCGCTTTTCTCCAGCGGATCACGCCCGCCGGCCTCGAAAGTCTCGCCGCCAACTCTAGCACCCTCAGCGCTCTGCTGGTCCCCGGCACCGGCGGCATCGTCGACGACACCATCATAACCAAGCTCGACAATAACTCCTTCTATGTCGTCACCAACGCCGCCTGTCGCGATAAGGACCTCGCCTACCTAGCCGAGCAGCTGGGGCAATGGGAGAAGGAAGGCCGTCCTCCCCTCCGCCACGAGGTGCTCGACGGCCGGGGCCTGATCGCGCTGCAGGGCCCCCTCTCCGAGCAGATCCTCGAAGGCGTCCTAGCCGACCCCAAGCAAGTCGACCTCCGCGGCCTGTTCTTCGGGCAGTCCCGCACCGTGACGCTCAAGCTGCCGGACGGCCGTGAGGTCGCCCACGTCCTCGTCAGCAGGGGCGGGTACACGGGCGAGGACGGGTTCGAGATCTCGCTCCCCGAGGCGCACACCGTCGCCGCGACCGAGGCCCTCCTGAGCTCCGCCGGCCCCGACAAGCTGCAGCTCGCGGGTCTTGGCGCCCGCGACAGCCTGCGCCTCGAGGCCGGCATGTGCCTGTACGGGCACGACCTGGACGAGCACGTGACGCCCGTCGAGGGCGCGCTCGGCTGGATCGTCGCGAAGGAGCGGCGCGGCGAGACGGACATCGCCAAGGGCGCGTTCCACGGCGCCGGCGTCATCCTCGGCCAGCTGACGCCCAAGAGCAAAGGAGGGGCGGGCGTCGAGAAGCGGCGCGTGGGCCTCGTGGTCGAGGGCGCGCCGGCGAGGGAGGGCGCCGAGATCCAGGACGCGGAGGGCGCCAGGGTCGGCGTCGTGACGAGCGGGTGTCCGAGCCCGACGCTCGGCAAGAACATCGCCATGGGGTACGTGAGGGACGGGCTGCACAAGGTGGACACGGAGCTGCAGGTTAGCGTTCGGGGGCGGGCGCGGAAGGCCGTCGTCACGAAGATGCCGTTCGTGCCGACGAAGTACTGGAAGGGGAGCGCTTAAGGCGGTTTACATCTCGACGCATGTAAGCCAGCTATGTACCCGACCTAATATATGCATAAAAAATTGCAATGGATGATGATGGCCCTGGTAAGATAGGACTGGGAGGGGAGGATGGCTATCTTCTACTATGAGATTGCCGATGTTACGTACGTACGTATGGTATAAGAACGATGGATGTGAAGGATTATTATGAACGGGATAGCGTCGGTGGGTTGTTATTTTTTTTTTTTTTTTTACTTTTTTTAGGGGGGCAACTTTGAGACTTTCAACAATCCAGGGGCGTCCGGGGTAAAACTATACCTTACATACAGCGCTTGATGATGATAAAAACAGAACAGAATAAAACAGAGCAGAGCAGAACGCATAGGTAGATAAGATAGATACCCTCAACGAAGATCTACATTACGATTAGTTAACTACTGTTATCTTCCTGGGTTTTCCTGTTAGTGATACTTCTGGTTGAGAGGATATGATTACCGGTTACTACACTATGTAACTTTTCAGAGAATTTCTTGTGTTATCGTTGTTACTATTCTCATTCTATAAAAGTCACACCAAGTTAATAAGGAAACAACATTATTGACGGTATACCTATATACGAGAGGTTTAGTATAGTACTATATCTGGATCTTAAACGATCCACCGCGTTCTCTTTGTTTGATATATCATCAAGTCCATGAGGGTCTAGGTTAGGTAGATATAAGGTACCTAGCTATTATTTACGATATAGTACGATTATATTCCTTTAATCTGCCTCTCTCATCTTGCATATCTACTTACCGTGTTCGTCTCTCTGTCTCTCTCTCTCTCTCTCAAAAAAAAAAAAAAAAAAAAAAAAACGCGGTCTATCCAACAAGTCTCATCGTCAAAGCATATTACTCGCGTGCCCCGCCAGTAATCTTCCGATACATGCCGTATTGCAAAAAAACAAGCTAGCAATATTAATCAGTACAAGACGCTTCGCCTCCCAAGCCTACACGCTTCAAAGAGACCTTGGCACCGGCTTGTATTTGCGCATAAAAGAAAGGGGGAAAAAATTAAGAGCGAGCAGAGAGCAAACCCGCGGCGAGCGAAGCATTCGCGGGAGATATATACTGAGTAAGTCTACTTGCTAGTCCGGCTATGTCCACTTCCACTTTGCGCTTCCTTCCTTCCTTCCTTTCTTTCTTCCTTTCTTCGTTCAAGATCTGTCCCAAACCACACGAGGGAATCTGTCCGTTCTGCTCTTCCCAGAAGCCAAGCCAAGCCTCCTCCTTTCTCTTCCCTTTCCGTCCCATCTCCCTCTCCTCATGATATAAATAATATACGCAGATGAAGTGTCCCCGGATCCTACCTAACAAGCAAGCAAGCAAGCAAAGCGGTATGTAGGTCCCCCTTGGTGATTGAACAATAAAAAAAGAGTAAACGAAGAAGAGAAAAAGAAAAAAAAAAGAAAAAGAGAGAGAAGGAGAGAGAGCAATGAACCGATGCCGTCGCTTACTGCCCGTTTAAATGCTTCGATATCCCAATAACGCCTTCCTGATCAATTCTTTCTTCATTCTCGTCCGCATAGTTATATACCCACCTCCTAGGTACCTTATATATACGTCATGTCAGAACGTCCAGTCTTCCGACATGGCCGCGCGCCTCCGTTTATGCGTCAGAGTCTGCTGCGAACCTGGTGTTGCCACGACCTGTTCCGGGCTTTGTACCCAGTCGTACCCCGGGGTCCGCCACCAGTTCCCGGGCTCCCTATACTTCCTATGTGCGTAACTGAAGTTGTCTTCCGCCCCGGCATCGCACCGTTCCAGGTGCATGACGCCGCCTCGGGAAAGATCGCATGACAAAGCAATCAGGTCTTGTCCCTCATTAGCAAAAGCAACCCCGCCGAGTTCGCCAAATATATCGACCGTCTGCCTTGCGTTGAACGTCTGAGCGTCGATTAACTCGATAAAATCGGCTTCTTCGGCGGCAACCAGAATCCTCTTGCCAGATCCAAGAGGGGAAAATCGTAAGCTACGGGCGCCAGCCATCTCGGTTCGCACCACAGCAACCGAGATGCTTTCGCCCTTGCTATTCTTCCATTTGCGGGCATCCCATATTCTAATACTCCTGTCTTGGTTTCCGGTGGCGACAGTCCAGCCATCCGGCGCCCAGTCACAGGCAAAGCCGAAATCCCTATGGCCTTCAAGGCTTTGGAGTATCTCGCCGCTCTCGGCATCGGTAATAAGCACGTTTTGGTCATCCCCCACTATGACACGAAGCCTCATATCCGGGCTTAGGGCAGAACAATTCATGGCAGAGCGGTACATAATTTCCGATATGACCTTGTTTCTGGATAGATTTACCACGCGAAAACCGAAGTCGTTGGAAGCAAAGGCCGCCAACGGAGTAGACGAACCCCGAGAAGAATGTATTTGTACATGGTTGGTTATACCGCTGTTATGGTTAGTTAACAACCCTTCGTGCGCCTCGAGGTCTGGTGAGGAGTTTAGGTGACGGTAACGGTAAGTTCCGTAAAAGCCACCAGCAATTAAGATGTCCTCGCTAGCGGCTAGTGTAGATATGTGAGAGCTGGTTTGACTGTCGAAGCGCATCGCAACTTTATCTCGTCCCGTAGTAGGATCATGCTCCTTGATATTGGTGAAACTCGGATAGAATACCCTCGTTCGCGATGCGACGCCCAAGATGTTGCGAAGCTGGAAATGTAGCAAGCGAACATCGCGCCTGATATCCATACTTTTAAATCGAAAGTAATTCTCAACAGGGCGTAGTAGCCTGTCGCGCGAATCAGTATGCAACGAATCTGACTCCGGCTTATTCACATAATTATGAAACGTCGCCATACGACGACATCGTGCCATGTTCCTCGTTACTCCCAGGTCCCTCCAATTGATACCTTGGAAATCGTATAAGTCACCCCTCAGCTGCTTGTAATCTACTCGGCGGGGGCATTCCCGAGCCAGACGGCTAATCTGTCGAGAGGACGGTACGGGTCCGTTCATGCGTAGTTGCATGTCTGCATTGCTCTGCCACTCCCAGAGCTCAAGAAATTGCATGACGTGGGGGTTCTCAGGGCCGAGCGATACAGGGTTCGCATTACTGAGGGCCATGGGATGGAGACCGGTATTCGCGACGACATCCATATCATCTTCGAGAGGTTCTTGGACGTCCGGTAGGGTTATGAGGGTTTGCGAGGGTAGGATGGCGACTAAATCGGTATCGATAGGTGGCGAGGTCTGGATTGGGATGCCGGGGTGATTAATGGGTGCATATTCGACAGGCGCCATTATAACGTGACCTTGATCTTGATCGTCTGGATCATCCATGTTCACGTCGTCGATTAAAGGCGCGCCGCCTTCTTCGATATCAATATCAACGTCCAACATTTGGTGGTTAATGCCGGGGCTACTACTACCGGCGTCATCACTGTCCTCGAAATGTTGGGCGCTGACGGGGTCGAGGTCGAGGTTGACATGCGCTGCAAAAGACGTGGGTTCGTAGGAATGGGACCACGGATAGTCATTCATAGGACTATTAGTTTCGGGTTCAGGTAGATGGTCAGGTAGATGGTCAGGTAGATCAACTTCAACTTCAGCAATTTGAGGCTGAGAAGATGAGAAGGCATCTTGGCCGATCTGAGGACGGTCTGGGGCGAGGAATGGAGAGACGGGTGGGGAATTAGTAGGACGCATCGCTGTTGGAGGTGCTTTAAGTCATTTGGTTGGAAATTCGAGCCTAACCGCTCTAAGTTTGGGGGTTCACCATAAAAAGATGAACCTGTGTTGCTTTTATGTTTCTGTCCTGCAGAACCGGTTTCCTTAACTATTGGTTCATTTAAAAAAAAAGATTTTTGAAAAAAAATAAAAATAAAAAAGGAGGGTAGCAAGGACGCGAATTACATGTAATTTTGTATTATGTAGCTGAGTTGGTTTTTTAACGCTTCTCCAATGTAGCAGTGATAATATCATGTATTGTACAGTATGTAGCGTATAATGTAGTGTAGTGTAGTGTAGTATGCAGCGTCAGAGCGTGTAATGTGTGTAGGTGATGTGTGTATTGTAGATGGATGAACGGAATGGGATGGGCGGATCTTCAGCAGGGCGCCAAGATGGGACGAGGCAGCGATCCCCTAGGTAGTTCGCGGCTATCGAGGGTTGTATACAGTAGCGTAAACTTTGTATTGTAAGTACCTAACATGTCTCACGTCCACGGGTAGTAGACTGTAGGGTACCAAGATAAAGAGGGTCGGCGGGGTATGAGGTACTGCTTTATGAAGGTACCTACCTTAGGTACCTATGCCCAATCGATCGATGTAAGATAAAGAGCGGATTAGGTTTATTACTGCTGTCCGGTTGTAGGTCGTTGCTGCTGCAACATCACGGTTGATGACGATGGATTGGACTAATGCAAATACAGCACCCTTATGACGAACGAAAAAATAAATACGGTTTACGATTTAGGTACCCAATGTATTTCTACCTTACCCACCACCGATTTCCATAGCCATTTTTGGACCGACTTACATGTCGTAGTGATCTTCTCGTACTTCGTATTTCATCACATGTCCCAATCCGACTCTGCATGCCGCTCAACAACAGGAAATATAATTATCGTCATTACAAATAAAATATCGATCAATTATTCGAAATTATATTCGAAATTACATTTACCATAACGGCATCTTTCCAGGAGTCCATCCCTCTTTTTGATTTAGGAATGGATACCTATTAATGCCATGCTCAAATCTCAACTATGATACATCACTTTTAAACAACCCGTCTTATGAACCACTTAACTATCCTCGTTACGAAATAGAATGAATGCTATTGTTCTCCAAATTCCATCCCTTTTCTCAACCGGTGAGGTAGTGGCTTCAGAGTTGACTCCAGAGTCGACAAGTCAGTATTTGAATATTATATATATATAAGATATAAGATATATACCTTGTATTAACTACTTAACTACTTACCTGTTATGCTAGGTATTATTAGGTGACTCGCCGTGTGAGACACGGGGATTGAAGAGGCTTGATTGACGGGATCAATATTTCCACCCCTTCGCACGGTTGCCGTCGAGTCTTCATTCGCCCATGGCCCCGTAGCCCCCGATAGCCCATGACCTATGACCTATGGGGAGCAAGAAAAAAAAAAGAACAAGTCACCCCCCCAGAAGGGGAGCTGGAGGGGGAAGGCCTGGGGTATAAGCCGTATATATGTACTCTCCCGAAAATACTCACTCACCGCCGGCACAAAGAGTTTATCAACCGAACTCCTCTTCTAATTCTAATCCGAGTCCGAAACAGGATGGGGTCCTGAGGAACGAAAAATCTATACTAAGCTTACAAATTCGGTACCAAGTATAACGGCGCTACGGCACTAGGAAAAAAAAGAAAAAGAAAAAGAAAAGGAATGGGAATCTCCAGCCTTGTACTTACAATACACCCCGCACCCGAACTCCCCTCGACGATAGGTAGTAACTCCATCGGTAACCCAATAACATCAGTTTTGGGGCCCGGGCTCGGCACCGTTGATCTGCGAGGATCACAAGAAAAATAAAAATAATAATAAAAAAAATTCGCAAGGCGATGCACCACTGGCATCCTCCTCCTTTCGTCCACCACTGCTACTATTTGGGCATTATGTGTGGTAGTACGGCATAGTCGATTCATGGCCTATTATACGCCCGGCCATGGGGTCTATCGCCATCTCGACTTACCACTATCGTGTGTGTGTGTGTATGTACCCAGTTCTCCCACCGCCGTCAGAATTATCCTTCTCGCCAGGGCTCGAAATTGGTTGGACGGCAGAAGACCGGAACGGGCTCATTTTTCTTCCCTTTCCTTCCTTTTGTTTTTCTTTTCTTCGCTCTCGTGTCCGCTGTTTCATTTCATTGTCTTGTTCTTCGCCGTATTACTCCCCTCGAGGCGGAAACACGGGTATCTGCAGTGTAGCATCTGGCTTTTTTTTTTTTTTGGTTTCTGATCTCACTCTCACTTTTTCTTTTCTTTTTTGGCCCTGTCCTGCCCCGAGCTGCCCGATCCAAGGTAAAAAGGTAAGATGCCTCCTTCCCATTGCGGCCCTTCGCAGCCCTTCCCACTAGGACGTTCTTGATCTCGCCCTGGCCAGCCTGGCCTCCTCGTGATACCAGCTAGCGAGGGTAAGCTGACGATGTCTTCGATAACTCGATTTCACCACCAAACTCAACAACCCCGGTCCCTCCTCCCCTCCCATCCATCACCCACGTTCCCGGATACTGGGTCCTGTGGCTGCTTGGGGATCGCCCTTCTCCCCCATGTTCGGTTTCTCCCTTGGGTGGTTAACCACGTCCTCGAACATGGAATAACCCGGCTCCGTCGTAAACAAAACAAGCCTCCTTCACCGAGGTTGCCTCGACGTCCGTCCTTTTCGGTAAGGCTCGTTGTCTCGCAGGTATTGACTCGCTAACAATGTCCCCCATCTTGATTTTTCCAAGCAAACCATACGGCGTAGAATTGCCAGTTAGATAGGTACCTACCTAATTACAATATCATTCTCTTCGGTTTGGGCTTGTCTTCCTCTCCCCCATACTTCTGGCCTAACGCGAGCAATCGAAAATGACTCATTATCCCCCCCTTTTTAGTCCCTGCTTTCTCTCTCATATCTGTGCTGCATTACCTTGGGTACCTAAATATATAAGCCTTGTTACATGACGATTTCCACGCCGTAACACGCGCGCGTGAGATCTTCTCGCACAGCTCTAGACCAAGCATCGAACGAAGATCCTCCTCCTCCTCTAGCTGCCTAACCGTGATACGAGCTTAGCTTCCGGTCCCAGAACTAGTTACTACCGTAATCGCCCTGTGCGACAGCGATTTGCCTATGGGATCGTAGCGTAGGATATACCTACCTAGTCAGAGATCGTCAGACGTGTACATATACCGAAAGAAACGGAAACAACAAAAAAGAGCATTCTTGCTAAAGGGCCTAAAGTATGATTATGAAGTATACTGTCATATTAGTTTTGCGGCATGGAAACCTAGCGAGCTACGTTTATGTACAAAAAAAAAGCTAACGCATGCCTTAAAGCTCTCCTCGGGTTCTCTATACATATATCTCAATCCATGTTCTTGAATCTTGCTTTATAGGATCTACAACTTCAGAAAGACGACCGCTACCCGAGTCTTCCCATAACGACACCCATTCCTACCTAATATATAGTAAATGAATAACTTCGTAACACTCAATACGTGACTCTGCCCCGCCCCCTTGCTCATGCGTCTGAATAGTACTGGTCGTCATAAGGGTGGTGGTACGGTGCGTTAGGGCCCGAAGGAGGCCAAGCACCGCCGGCTACGTTCTCCCTCGAACCCCAGTAATTGTCCCTGAGTCGTCGTTCCCGCTCGAACTCGGCCCACCGTTTCATAGTAATCTTGCTGCTATCAAATTCGCCTTCGTATTCGATACCGGCCTTCTTTGTTTTCTCTCCCGCAGTCTTTCGAGTATCACCCCATGAAAAGTCGTCAAACTTCCAAAACGCGTAGGTTGGGAGTACGAAGTTCCAAATTGGTAGTGATAAGAGATAGATAATCATCCATACAACGTATGACCACGAATGGGCTGTAACGACGATGAGAGCGGCCGGAAGACCAAGAATCAAACCAAGAAGTATTAGTGGGATGACTTGTACTGGGCCAATAATAGAGGAAATAACTGGAAGCATGTTAGAATAAGGGCCACGCTTTTTGGGATTAGGGTATATATGTATGAACTTACCGACATAGAAGGTGAAAGCGATAGCGGCCGGAAGCACCAAAGTGCCCACCAACTCAATGAAAACGACAAATTGCATACTGAAGCAGAATGTGCCACAGAGATCCTTAACGAGGACCAGTTCCATCAAGTTGTGGATCGTGGAGTTAATCCATCTTCGTCTTTGCGATAGTAAAACGAAGAATTCGTCGGGAACGGTGGTTTTGCAGACGGCCTGAGGGACGAAGACTTGCTTACGCTTGGGGAAAGTTCGAAGCATGAGAGTAGTCAAGTATCGATCCTCTCCAAGAAGCAAGAGATTCTTTCGGTGCAGGGTATCAACGACGTTTTCCGAATAGTGCTCGACGACGTCTGGATTAGCGAGGATGGGAACCCAATAATTCTGCGCGCCCTTGGGGGCCTTGATACGATACATGCAGAAACAACCGGGAAGACAGGTAACACCACCGAAGACGGACTCGAAGGACTTGGACAGGTGATGGGAGATGAAGTATTCGAAGACTTGAATGGCAGATACCCAACTTTGTCTCTTGTTGGCAATCTTGGTCTCGCCGCAGAGTCCCATGATATCCGGATCGCGAACCATGGCACAGAGCATATGAGTGAGACTGTCAGGAAACACCTTGGTATCTGCATCCACCATGAGTACCGCTTCGTAATAATCTGGGGAAATACCCGTTACTTTCCAAAGTCCATTGAACATCTCGAATTCGAGTTCCGTCATGCGCTCGTCGAACATAACCTTCTGTAAGAACGACATCAAAATAATTTGACTGTCACGCTTGCCTCGGTTACCGGGTTTGGCATTGGTTGCCTCGTCAGGTGTACCGCACTTTACCACTAGCATCATGGGAACCCTTTGCTGTTTGTCTACCGGAATGGCGGAGTTAGCACCGTAGTCGTAGAACCCAGCGTAGACCTTGGCCATGTTGTGCCGCTTAGAACCACTAGCCACGGCTACGTACGAGAACCCCTGGACTTCCTCGACGGGTACAGTGTGGTCCTTCATCATGCCAAGGACAAACTCGGGTGTCGTCATACTCTCGCCTTTACCCTTGATCATACCGTCGCAAATAACGAGGATAACTTTGTGGCTGTTTGGATAATCCGTCATGGCAATTGAGTCTAGCGTAGTCCTGATACCCATTTCGCCCTCGGAATAGGCCGTAACAAGGCAGATGGAGTGGATCAAGGGGAAGCCAAATGGCTGGTAATCGGAAGGCGGCTGAGGCACAACCGCTTCGTGTATGAAACCAGCAGGACCGTAACCATCCATTGGGCTAGCTGTACTGCCGTAGGGGTCAGAACGGAGCATGCTTGTTCTACTATCGTTGCCTTGTTTGTACATAGAATTAGGGTGGAGTAGAGGACCAGTTGACGCTTGGCTTGCCATAGTGGTCGGTTGTGGCCTTCTCGGATTCCTGTCACTACCGTAAACGGCCGAGAATCGAGATGTCGTCGGTAGGAAAGTGCTGGCCCGTTTACTAGTTCTGTCAGACCCCATATAGCTACTACCCACATCACCGGGCATGCGTGGGGGTGCTCGGTAGATATCCTCAGTCCAATCCTCGATTTGTCGATTCCGCTTTTTCTTATCGGCGGTTTGCGAGGTTTTAGCAGCAGCGTACTTGCGACTGATAAACCACTGGAATATCAACGCTAGACAGAACCTTGTTATAACGACGGACAAAATCAAAATTAGAGACACGTAAAGGACAACCTGGGACGCGATGCATCCAACTGTATCTGTATCCACAGACCCGACCTTTACAATCTCTTCAAGACAACCAGCTACCTGTTTGTCGGCGGGTCTCTGGAATGCTCGGGTGATATCGCGCCCACGAATTGCTTTATTGGCAGCCGAGTTCTTGTCGCGCAACTCCTTAAACCGGTCCGGAATCTTGACTTCATCTTCATTAAACCAGTTGAGAAGGTCTAGGTCCAGGACGTTACCGGAGTAAACAACCAAGTTGCGCGAGCTGTTCTTTATATCGTCCCAAGTAAAGAATACGTCACCGGTGCTGCGAAGCTGAAGATAGAACGTGTCTCTGGCTTTCGCGGTGGTATGGCATGCGTAACCGGGGTTGTCGTACGGCCGGGTAAAATTAGGCTTCGAGGATCCATCCTGGTTAATGGCCGTACACGGGAAGTACCAAGCAAGCTCGTCCGGATCGTTATTGTCATGTGGAACGTCCGAGTTGTCTGCCAATGTAATAAGGCCCTTGCATTTACCGTTAACGTTCTGGAAGAGAAAGCTGCCATCCATGGCGCCATATTTGGTAGGCAAATCCCATAAAACGTTGGGAAATGAACCATCCTGGCGAAGTGGAATACCATCTGCAGGTGGATGACCAGACCCCGATAGATTATAGGCGACACCGTGGAATATCATGTACTCGGTAGAAACATCGTTGATATGAAGACGTACACCGGGCGTGGCGCAGACGGTTTGCTGGAAGCCGAAAGTCAAGTAACCAACGAAAGCCATCATGTACAGAATAAGACTAATGAGGCCCATCTTTTCCCTCCAAGCTCTTTTCTGCGCCTTCGCGGTAAACCCGCAACATCCCAAGATAAAGTCCGGACACCAAAAGGTAACAATAGCGCAATAAACGTTCCAAACACTCGGAGGGCTAACAGTCTCTTGCGATTTTCGACGTTTGTTGTCCTTAGAAGGTTTGGAAATTTTGTGTCCTGACGAATGCCGTTTTCGTTGTGATACTCGGGGCTTATGTTTTTCGCTTTCTCCACTAGGTTTTCGTCTGGGAGGGGAACTGTCCGAAGTGGCATCAATAGTCCGGTCGCCAGATATATCCGTCCTATCTTCTAGATCCTCGTAGAGAGGGTCGTGTCCAGTGGAAGAAGGGTGCGTATCCATATTCGCAGCATGCTGTCGATAGTAGTAGTTCGGATGGTCCCTGTCGATTCTGTTTCTTTCGGGTCTTATAAGGCTCCTCTTGCGGGTCGGCACACCGCTGGGGACGTGATCTGGAGAAGTTGGCGAAAGCGGTGATCTGTCTGTGGTTCCGTTAGGATTCTGAATTGTCTCAGCGAAAGAGTTTCCTGATGGCGCACGTTGGTGAGAGGACTGTCCTCGTCCGGGGACAGGATAGTACCCGGTTTCGATGTCGGAAGGACGAGCGCGTCTTGACGATTGCCGATAGGAACTCCGATGCTCATACGAGGGACTCGCCGGCCCCGGCCGCTCAGGGAGCGACATGATTCAAAGTGAGCTATTGAGCTATTGAATAATGAAAAGTTAATTCATAGGTATTGTGCGATTATATATGAACAAGTTTCGCTGGTAAAAAATAAAGTATCGCTAGTTAGGACGGACTATTGACGGACGTGTCGCAAGTCTAGCCCTTCACCTCAATGAGATGCAGATTGGCTCAGCGATGGCTCAGATTGGATGAAGCCTACTGAGCACGGAACCTTACTGAGCACGGAGCCTACTAAGCACGGAGCATGGTAAGAAAAGATCTGCATGAGTTATGTCTGGGGAAAAGGCGGAAAACGGAAGGGCGCTGGGGATGGGGATGATGAGATTACAGATGATGTTTTTTTTTGGTGGTGGTCTTTACTCACTGGTTTGTTGTGACGGGCAACTGGTGGTCGAGGTGTTCCAAGTTTGCGCTGAAAAGGAAAGGACGATCCGATCCCTGTACCAATATACCAATAACCAACGGCCCAGAAGCTTAAGGTAAAGGTAAAGCCAGTAGCGCTAGCTAATTAAAGCCTTATTAAAAGCCTTCATAAAGTCAAAAGAAACCCAGGTTATATTAGGTATGAATGTCCGTAACCAATAATGCTAACTTTTTCGAAGAAAAAAAAACTTAATACTTTCAATAATTGCTAACTCGGAATCGATTGTTTATCAGTGGTGTATCAGCAGGATAAACATTGACCGTGAAGAAATGTTGCAGTTGAGAGCGCCGTAAGAAAGTTGCAGAATCGCGGGTTAGCGAGTTAGCGAGCTAGTTAGCGGGTATCAATGGGTAACACAGCGCGCCACACTAAAAAGCAGTCAACTAAAAATTAGGCATAACAGGTACCCTTGAAGAAAGGTACCACAGTTTAAAACCTTGAACGAGAGTACAGCAGCCGCGCCAAACGAATGCAATTAAAAAGAGAGAACAAGAGAGTACATTCGAGGTCGGAGAATAGGTAGTGAAGGTATGAGCGAAAGTATGAGCGAAGGTGAGAGCCTCCGACTTGGTGACCCGAAGGAAATTGGTATAAGCGGAGCAACGGCGGGTGAAGAACAGTGGTGAAAATGACAAAATCTTGCTGTGCTAACCACGGCGAGGAATCGGGAAAAGGGGGCTACACAGTACGAAAATACAGTATGATTTCTCCAATACACAGTCCATTCCAGGATCACTATAGTAACCTTACGTCATTATTTAACATTACTTAAGGCTAAGTATCTTAATGGCAAGTGCTGCATGAGAGGTACAACATCTTCACGTACTGATATGTCTTGCTCGTGTTTACCCCTACCTAGCCTAACATCCAGCCGATCAAAGACTCGGGGTCAATCCTGACCAGCCCATAAATGGAATTGAATTGTGCAATTGAATACGAGAGCAACTTAGGGACTAGACAATAGGTACAACACTAACCCGCCGCGCCAAGCAGAGGAAATATGGATTCCTCAAGTAAAAAAGCTACCTGGTATAATGTATTCCTCAATTAAGCTTTGGACTTGGTAAATCCAAGCGGTTTGGTCAGGTACATAACCTATAAGAGGCGCGTGAAGGTCGAACTTTTTATCAGAATGCCACCTGCCAAATCTTTATGGAAAGGAATCATTTATGATTTAGGTAGTGACAAATGCAAAATGTACTTGGTAAGTACTCTTTTAAGACACCCTGCCTTAAAATAATTTCTTCAGAAGTTGATAGGGATGACCCAAAGTTAAACACATCTAATCTTTATTGGCATGCAGCGAGGGTCATCGAGATCAGACCAGATCAAAGTTGTAGCCCAACCTTAATTAAAATCTGCCTTGAAGCTTCAGCTTACAACTAATGGGAGCCGCAAAATAATAAGCGAAGGAAGACGAGGACAAAGGACTGCGCAAGGGTCCGTGGTGGTGGTCACTGGTCAGTCATACCATTATATTCCCGTTGTGTCCCCGAGTGGCTTCGTGCGAAACTTCTAGCACGTGGCCTAAATATGACGGCTGTTTCGTTTGTGAATCTTGTCCTTATTAGACGCCTAGGTCTTTTTAATCGAGCACTTCCCTGGGAGCTGAAAAGGAAAATGAAACAAAAAAGGCTAGTAAAGGCCTGGTCTTGGTGCCAAGACAAGAAAAACGCAGACACCATATACAATTTGAGGTTGGCGACAGGACACCGGTGGTTATTCTGCCACCACCTTCAATAGCACTATTGAGTGCGGCTAAGCTCTAGCAGCACGCTCACGCCCGGCGCAATCCCAAAAGCTGAAAAATCGCTTGAAATTCTACTTGGCATGTTCGAGGACGAGAAATGGAACAGCGACAATAAAGCCGACGGTTAGATAGACCGGATTATTACCTGATGATACATGAAAGTGTTTATGTTTATGCCTGTAGCCTTAAGCCGCGTTGCCGAGACTGGGAGTAGGAAAGGGGTCTTCTAAGCTTGTTAGTTACTCTCTGTTCCCGGTGTACCGTATTACACATCTCGCAGGGCGACAGCGTGTACAACAGAGCACGAAAGGCAACCTTGCGCGAAGCGAGGAGCGAAGCTAACTTGTGCTTGCAAATGACGCTGCAGGCATGCAGGTCTTTAATTGAGGTATTGTACCATACGTTTCTGCGCATAGGGCACGGTGGAACTGGATCCTCAAGCCTAGATGGCTCCGTTTTTCGCTCTTTGTGCGCTCGAGTTCGTATTGCTGCGCGTAGTGTTGTCAACCTCTCAGCTTTACGAGAAGAGGGATTTTTTGTATGGTCAATTGAGCTTATTCTGACTTGGCCGATATTGAAAGAAGTCCCCGCATTCGTCATCTTTCGTTACAAGCAACCAACCTGTTGAGAAGGCTTGTAGAACTAACGACAGGACATACTATGTTAGGTAGTGGAGAAGACTTGACGCCGTCCACAGCAATGTGAGCACTGACAAGTACAGGACAAGCATACCAACGATAGCTGCTGGGTTAGCTGGTTAGTTGGTTAATTGCGTGATTGGCGCAATTTTCAAAGGTTACATCCTATACGGGGTCTCGCCAGCAGAACTCTCGATCCTTCCGCACGTACGTATAAATAGGCGAATGGACAAAAACCGACTTATTATCTACAGGAAGGGCCACTTATTTCTTCGTCTTGGAGGCTTAGATGTGAGGAAATATAGATGTTATGTGGTCTTTATGGTATTTTCATAGCCTAATCGATGTTTTTGATCATTCCCGTAGCACATCGTGTACGTTTGTATGTACGTATGCCTACCAGGTACACTGGAGACCCGTTATTTAAGGTGGGGTAGACTGCCCAGGAAAGAGAGAGACTGGGAGAAACAAAGATACAGGTACACGGTACCTACTATACACCTTACCTTAGGTACCTGACCTTACATTAGATCTACCTTACATATACCTATCCAATCCCCGAAAAAAAAAATAAGTCGCTACCTAACTAAAAGAGACTGGGACCTGAGTTCAGCATGTACAATACTATACGAAGTTACATCATATATCCAACTAGGTAGCCACCCCTAAAACTCTCTCTTACCACTTACCTCCGACCGACCATCGAATTTAGGTTGATCACTCTGTTTCGTCGACCTACAACAATCCAATTCCTTATTTCTTTTCTAATTACTATCGTTTTCTATCATCGCACAACAAACCTTTTACCGGCTGTAGCCTCAGCTTTTTACAGCCCTCCGCGCCAACCTTCTTTTTTTTCTGCAGTTATTGCTTTCTTGTCTAGAATTTGCATCAACGGTTAGACTTATTGTCTAAAGATACCCCGCGCCCATAGATACAATAACTTTTGCAGTCTTTTTTTTTATTATTTTCATTTGGTACAGCGACCCTATTTTTTAGGAAAAAAATAAAAATAAAAATAAACCTCCGAGCCGTGTTCCCCGTCCACCTGACCGGCATCCCCCCGGCGTTGGCCCATCGTCTATTTCCAACGCATTAGGTACAATCGTTTAAGTCGACATTAGAGTTATACCTGTGAAACAGCCATCACAACCGTACAGCGCTAAGGTCCAGGGGTCCAACATATGTGATGTTTGTATTATCACAATAGGAACGAGCCCGCCGCGAGTCAATGCTTGGGTCTGGCGCGACCGCTGTAACGACTAACCGCGCCCATTCCCATCTCCTCCTTAGCCATTGCCGCGGCGAACCTCTCTAAGCAATGGCTACGGTTACAGACCCTCCCACCCCTCCGCCGCCCGCCGCCGCCTCTCCTGCTAGGTCCATCCACCGGAAACCTCTTCCCGTGCCAAAGCTACCTCTCGTCGGTCAACATGGACGTGCCGATTCTCAAGAGAGCTTTGCTGAAAACACTTTACCGGCTGAGGCAACGATCGAGTCGCCCAAAATCAAAGAGTTGCCCGTGTCTCCGGTACAAGTGAATTTCCAACCAGGCGACTGGGCGCGGCCGTCAAATACCACTATCGAGAGCGATCACCATGCGCAGCGAATGCCCTATACGACACGCAAAGTTCACGACAAGCAGAACGTACCGGCATCTTCGGATGCGCGCCTTGCATCCCCTAATACCACCTATGACCAATTGAGGACTTTGACAACTAAACAGATATTTGCTACCGACTTTCCTCACAATCCAGGTCAGGGAAACCCTTTAAGTGCTACTCAGACTGAACCAGGGCATACAGAAGCCTCAGCTGCGCTGGAGCTGGACGGCCAAAGCTTCAGCGAAAGCTCTCGCAGCGATGATCCAAACCGACATAGTCGTGAATCAGATGCAACCGCGAGCACGCAGCTGCAAACCTCAACTGACTCGTCTGCCGAGACCAGCGCAAGTTCAATTTCTGGAGGTCTCAATGAAGCGTGCGACGGTCGAATTGTGCTGGATGATGTATCTCAGGAGGATTCTTTTGATGAGAGTTTCATGCAAGACAGTCAATCTGTACCTCAGTTACAATATCATCACCAGGCTTTTCTTCCGCGAGTCTCCAGCGTGCCAATTGAGTCAAACTCGAGGAACTCCTCCAAGTCTGATCTGCTCTCAGACCCGGCCATGCCCATAAATCGCCATTTGACCCCTAATTCTTTTATGAGAAGGAGTTCTATGCCTCGGCCACAGTCGGAGTATGCCGGGTATGCCGAATTGGGACCGCGCGGACGGTCTCCGAGTTACGGGGCCGCTCACCCACGCAGTCCTTCTGTTCATTCTCGCAGGTCGCCTGAAACCAGACCAACCTCCTACGCAGAATTGCTCAACGTACCGTATCCTCAGCCGGCTCCAGCTCCTATCACATTCGATAATTCGTACCTGCGCAACAATGTTGGGAGCAACGCCTCCTTACTAAGTGCTCAGAAGACGCTGGAGATGTACAGGCAAAATCTAAAAAAGACAACCGACTTTTCTATTCAGTATTCTTTCGCCATCTTCTTGATCTCTACCGCGCAGGAGCAGGGCCTTAACTTCGAAGAACCTTCCCGTGGAAAAGGCAGTCCGAAAGGAACTCTCAATAAGGAAAGCCCGGAATCTTCCCCGTTAGAATTGGTTCGGGAAGCTAAAAGTATTTTAACAAGGTTAGCCAATGGCGGCTATCCCTTCGCACAGTATTACCTAGCCGACGGTTTTGCCTCGGGCCTGTTCAATAAGGGCAAGGAGGATTACAATGCAGCGTTTCCTCTCTTCGTTTTGGCCGCGAAACACGGTCATGCCGAGTCTGCTTATCGCACTGGGTTATGCTACGAATTTGGATGGGGGTGTAGAAAAGATCCAGCTAAAGCAGTCCAATATCTACGAACAGCCGCATCCAAGAACCACCCAGGTGCTATGACAAGACTTGGAAAAGCTTGTCTTTCAGGAGACCTAGGTGAAAATCGGTACAAAGAAGGAGTAAAATGGCTGAAGCGAGCTACGGAGGCAGCGGACACCATGTACAACGCCGCGCCGTATCATCTCGGCACACTATACGAAACTGGGTACGGCGACGACATTTTTAAAGATGAAAGCTACGCTGCTGAGCTATTCACTCAGGCGGCTGAGCTCGGACATGCTGAAGCCAATTACCGTATGGGAGATGCATATGAACACGGCAAGCTCAATTGCCCGCGAGACCCGGCCTTAAGTGTTCATTTTTACACCGGAGCAGCAGATCGGGGTCATGCTGCGGCTATGATGGGGTTATGCGCGTGGTATATGGTTGGTGCCGATCCCATTTTAGAAAAAGACGAGGGGGAAGCCTACGAATGGGCTCGTCGGTCAGCAGAGCTTGGTAAGTAAACCTCATTGGATATCTACAACATCGCAATGTCCTACTAACGTAGTTGTCCCAAACAGGCTATACCAAAGCCCAATACGCTGTTGGCTACTTTACCGAAATGGGCATAGGGTGTCGCCGCGACATTCTCGAAGCCAACGTTTGGTATGTCAAGGCAGCAGATGCCGGCGATGAGCGTGCCAAGCAGAGACTGGCCGCTATTAGGGCAGCTGTGAGCGGCAACGGCAGCGGCACGCCTATGGAAGTTGCCGCACCACGAAGCGCGAAAATGAGAAAGAGTCAGACAAAAGACGACAAAGATTGCGTTGTAATGTAATACGTTCATACGATAAAGCTCGCTAGTTACGAACTGCTGGAGATTTGGAGGACTCTATTCCATCCTCAAATGCCAGGCGATGTCTATGTTGGAAACCATGCGGAATACTCGTCGAGCAGTGCACACTTTTTCTTTCTTCTCTTTTTTTTTTTTTTTCTTTTTTAGAATATCCAATGTTTCAGCCTCGATTTGGGGGATCTCTAAGTGGAAAGAGATGAATTTCGAAGTAACATATGGAACGGTTCGCGTGGTCAACATAAGGGAGAGGCAAGCAGGAAATTTTCTTTCATTTTTTGCCCTAGACCGAAGGATTCGTTTCTTTGGTAAAGGGTTGTGGGCGGCCGGATTCACACATTCTTCTGGCAGAGACCAAAATCATTTGCATTTGCATGCGATGCGAAGCATGGTGACGAAAACGGCATCGGGGCGGTAGAGAGATGAATAGGCCAGCTTCCGGTGTATTTTCTGTCACCCAAATTTGTATCATGAAAAGGCGTTCGATCTTCATTTTCCTCCCATCTTTTTTTTTCTCCCTCCAACTCTTTAAGCGTTTGTTAATAAGCCAAAGAAGACGAAACTTCAAAATGATACGAAGCGGGCTGAGCGCACTGATTTCGGAGACGGGTGGTTGATGCGGCTTGCGGTAGCTGGGAAAGGCTTATATTATACACAAAACGCCTCCCCCCTTTATCGAGCTGGTCAGCATTTTGCGGATACACCGCGAAACTCGTATCCCCTCTGCCACACGGTGCTGTTGTATATATCAAAAGAAAGCGATTAATGATACTCGCCACGCTGCGTTACGCAGTGTGGAACAAAAGCTGTGATATTAAACTACTTACTTGAGAGCTGCAATTTCTGTGATGTGTGCGTGTGATGTGATGTGATGTGATGTAAAATGATCTTGTCTATACTTGGTAACTAGTTGATATTCATGAAACTCGATAATAAGGCTACCTTATATATATATACTCTAGGTATACTATACGACAAAGCTAACTAACAGGTAGTATAAGAATAAAGAATATATAAAAAAGCCTTGCCCTGAATTGGTCTAACTCACTTCCCCTTGAGCTTTGGGCGTCGGTTTATACCTAATCTAACCTAACCTATCTATCTACTATATTTTGATGTCGACGACGATCATGATGGGGAGGAGGTGTTTATGCCTTGACCTTAACGCACTGGCTGACCATTTAAAAGGAGTTATAGCGAGATATACTTATTATACTCGATATATTAGCTAGGTACCTACCTAGACACCTTATAGGTCTTAGAACACTTGAGATACAACTACAAAACACTGTGAACAATTCAGTTACCTATACTTTTTTTTACTTGAGGATATAACTTGAGGATATATCCTCTAATCAAGTTGGTAAATATTCACATCCCTCTTAATCCGTATTGATCAACTAACGCGAATGCTCATCACCATCATCATCACCGAAACAACGCTACACCTCTCCATTACGTTTTTGTGGTCGAATATAATAAACTGAATAAAGGTACCTTAGCTATATAACCCCTTTCCCTCCCCCCAAATAACGCCATGCGATGGGAACCCCTTTAGGCTCTTGAAATGAACTATTAGTGAACATACACGCAAACGCCCATGTTGTCATGACTCATGACGTCGGAAATAGCAACGTTAATAATCGATCGCTCTCGAAACTCCTCTCCACAACCCAAAAATTAGGTAGCTTTACGCGCCCCCCTTGGTTGATTCGACTTCGCTACCCAGTTCTCCGGGCTTCTTGGGGTCAACGACGGCCGAGTACCTCTCGTCGCCCCAGCGAGCTCCGATCGTGACCCAAACGTGCTTGCTAGGCCCGCTGTGTACCGTTTCGCGGCAGCCTGTCCACTGTTGTCGGTGCTCGCGATCCATGTTACTATTACCCAAACCACCGTTTGTAACCCATTCCTTGATAATGTTCTTGATAAACTCAATCTTACGGCGGAAGTCGTTCGCCGCAGGGATACCTTGTATCATGGGATTAATCTCTGGCCGTTTGCGTGTAGCGTTACGCGTTGGCCGAATAGCTGGCTTGGCTGCGAAGTTTAGGAGCGTCTGTAGGGGATAGGATAGAACAGCTCTCTCATCAAGAGCGGTCTCATCCAATTCACCTGTGGCCGCCAGCTTCTCAGCTGATTCCTGCGGGAGATGCCAGAAGTGACACCATGTCCCGGTCGCATCCAGGACGATCTTTGTATGGTCGGGGAAGTTGAACTGGAGATGACCGTCGGCAAAGACCCAGCAACCTACGTCTCCGATTCGCTGGTAGAAAGTAACTACGTCGCTGGGCGGCATTGTTTGTTTAGTAGACGTAGGAACCTGTACTAGACCAGCATCATCCGTTGTGGTATCCTGATCCCGCCCGTACGCCATCATATAGTTGGCAAATTTCTTCCATAAGATAAGATGCTCACGTTTGCGGTAATCAAAAATATCACGGCCGACTGGTATTTTTCCAGGGGTTCCATCCGGACCTATGCTGATTTTGAACTGCGAGGGATGGACAAAGACAGTAGATAAGCCAGACTCGCCGTTGTTTTCATAGAATTGCACCGCCTGGCTCATGGGAACAATTTGGTTCCGATCAGGATATCCTGGGTCGTGTCGTCGCGAGCAATGCTGCTCGGCCTCTCGAACCAGAATACAGCTTGGTGGTAGTGTAACCGTCTTTCCCCCTTTAGCGCTGCCTGGTATGCTCTTGAGCACACAGCCAACGCTTCCATCGTTCAGAATATAGCCCAGTCCGAACTTGTTGGAATAGTCTACCCATTTAACGACAATATGTGGTGGCGATGGCGTCGGTCCTTTACCTATAATAGCCATCGATCGGGAGTTAAGAGCACGCTCGAGTTCGCTCTGTAAACGACGAAGTCTTTCTAGCACAAAGTCGGGCTGAGTGTCTGGTACCGCCATCTTGCGCTCTGAGGGTCCAAACAAGGTCCCCGTGGGGATTTCTCTAGGCACCTTCGTCACTCTAGACGATGTCACTCTCTCAGTCTCTTTCTGAGGGAGGGCCTTTTCTTCTAGTGCCGGGGCGGGCAAGGGCGCCTCTGCTATCGTGGGTTGTTGTGCGGCTGATGATAAAGTCAACGCCGATAATTTCGACGCGAGATTGTTTTCCGATGTGCTTTGGGCAATCTCTCGCTTAGGACGCGATGATCTCATAGTGCTAGAAGCACTAGGTGCTTGCATATCATCTACCGTTCGAGACCGTACTATACCAGATGGCTTTGCAGGGCGATTTTGCGCACGCTGCTGTGCTGCGAAGCTTTGAGGTGGTGCTCGTAATAAACCACTGACCCCTCCTTGCGTCGCTGTACCTTCGTTTGAAACAGGCTGGGGAGCCACTCGAGAGGGTACTTGGAGAAGTTTCTGCTCCCTGCTAACTTCCTCATAAGGCCTATAAACAATTCCTTCAGCAAGTGGAATAATTGGAGTGAGTCCAGCCTTCTCCTCCAGTGCAACTTCTCTCCAAGTGCTTTTGTATACCGATTGGGCGCTGTTCCAGGGTCCAACCTCACAGTTTCTGCACATCTCTTTTAAGTTACGCATGTTTTGGGCGACCATACGTGGCGTTAACTCGATGTTATAAAAATGATCTCCTTCAGGTGGGTAGTCGCGTAGCTTCGTGGTTATTTCTGATTGCGCCGGGATATAGCCAGAGAGGAAGAAGTCGTGCTGGACAATGGCGTCAGGGTCGGGTCGTAACTCGGCTTCTTCTAACATAGTAGCGACAACATCCTTCGCTTCTTCTGATATATACTTGTTGGAATTTTCCGGCTTGGGCCATTCATAATCCCGATTTTTGGCACGACGATAGATCTCGTCCGTCGTCGATGATTGGAAAGGCGGCTTGGAGGTGAGCATAGCAAACCTATAACTCCCAATTAGCTATGAACCACGAGCAATATAGAGTGTTTGATGACTCACATGATAATACCTAAGCTCCATATGTCGACCATATGGTCATGGCCTTTCTTTCCCTTCTCTAGAATCTCGGGGGCAATGTAATTGGGTGTTCCGCACAACGTCGTACGACGAATTGTTTGCATATCTCTGCCTGTAACCAGCAATGCCGCCAGGCCAAAGTCGCCAATCTTGGCGTTCATGTCCTTGTCGAGAAAGATGTTCCCCATCTTCAAGTCTCGGTGGATTATGCCTTTGGCATGCATGTACTTGATGGCACCAGCGATTTGTATCGAGTAGAATCGCACCTCGGGTTCCGTCAATCCCTTTCTTCGCTTGACCATATCCATCAATGAGCCATTAGGGCATAATTCCAGAACAAGATAAGTACAATTTTCAAAGGAGAATGCTCTCAGGAACTGAACAATGTTCTGATGCCTCATTTTAGAATGAATTTGTAATTCGGTTTGGAACTGCTCAAGTAGTTAGTACCGGGGATGGCAACCAGTAGTACGCCAGTGATCCGATTTACCTTTTGCTCCATTTTAGAAGGCATTTTACTCCGAACAATTTTCAGTGCATATTTCCTCCTACTTTTACTTCCTGCGAGGTATCCTTCATAGCACACCGCGAATCCTCCCTTTCCAAGCATTTTTCCGACCTGATACGCAGCTCCGTCTTTACGATCGAAGCTTGGTGGCTCGTAGACGACGGAAGGGGGCTGCGGGGGAGGTTCCTTTTCCTTCTGGACAGCTTTAGCGGCTGGCATCGCTTTAGCTTTCGCAACAGCTACCACCCGGTTAGGGAGTTGAGCATTAGCATCTCTCGGAGACAAAGCATCCGCATCAGCGGTTAGCTTCGCTGCCAGAAGTCGGTCCGCCATCGGGATTGCTGTGCTGCTGGGGAAGTGATAAATCAAACAAAGAAGAGCACAGCTGTAGCTCAACGGACCGTCTTATATTACGATGTTGGAATTGCTGGATAATACTATTAGCACGGGCTGATGGCTATTGTCAATCGAAGAAAGCAAGATTTTTCGGGGTTTGTTTTTGGCTTGGTTTGGTTTAGCGATAGCAAGTTTGTAACAGCATTGGAAATCCGAGGCTCTGAATCATTGGTGATTCATCTGAAGATGTCGAAGTCGAACTTATGGGTTTTCGTAATGATAATTCACGGCTCTTCTGGAAATGAGCGCGATTGATGCACTCCGGCAACAACACAACACAACATAACATAACATAGCAGAACTAAAACACAAGAGACAAAAATAGATAGGCGGTGTCACTTACACGTCTTGAAAAGCATTTGAGTGAGTTGATGAAGACTTTTCTGCAAATTAGCACTGGTTGTCGAAATCGAGAATTGTCGAAACCAACCCTCCGCAGCAAAGATGTTGTGAGAGAAGCAAGAAAGAATTGGGTAGGTAAGTATGCGTCTAATTACAATATGGTTTAACGATCCGGTGTAGGAAGAAGCAACGTGCACACAAAAAAAAAAGTGGCCCATTCATTTACTCTGTACAAGTAAACGTTGGCGTCGTTGCGGAGGCAACCACGACAAGCTACGGTATTTGACCAATCAAAAATGGTATTTACCTTACAACGACCCACATGTCCACATGCTCTATCGATAAGACAAGCTCTAGTGAACGGCATCTTCATTGGATGAAATACCACCTAGAACCTTATTAGGTATTGATTCCATGCCCTGATGATGACCTAAGGTTAGGTAGGTACCTAATCCGTACATCCCACTCTACCACCACAGCGCTATCCCACCACAGTCGTATCTAATCGTAGCCTCGTTTCCCTTGTGGGTGGGGAAATAGAAGGTATTCCTAACGAAGCTGTAGGTAACATAGCTGTTTATGATATGTTTACTATACCTTGAACATCCGAATTCTTTCGTAAGCGAGGACAAACCTAACCGACCTTCTCGGGCTTTTGCACTCGAATACCACCACCGTTCATTCCACCGAGTCGAAATCCACCTCAAGAAAGTCGAAGGCGAGATGGTTGCACTGCCGTTGTTTAAACTAGCGTCCTTGTTCCTAAGGCATATTTCCAAATATGGCGCTGTACGGTCATGACTTCGTTCGAGAATATAGTGTCATGAACCAAGTGCTGACGGCGATGATCAGAATCAAATCAAGGTCCAAGCCCACGAACACCCCCGCTTCCGCCGCTTCGCCGCCAAATATGGCCAGGCAATCCACCAGTTGAACATGCGCCTATCGGTAGCATACCTAAGAAACGTCGAGAGGGAAATGAAAGCAAAGGAAAAGGCCGAAGCGCCAACGGTAAAAACGAAGGAGCAGGTAGAAAAGGAGGAGGAGATGCGGTCTAAGCACGGCACCAACCAAGAGAACCGTGCCCAGAAAAACATTCCCATCATCAGCGTCTGGAGGAGGAAATTCAGGCCCCTCCCAGAATCTAAGGCGGTGGATCTGTTCGCCGATGTGATTGGCGATGCCTTCATTCTTCTCGTGGCTACCATTTTGATCTTATACGAATATCACAGATCCTCTCAAAAGCCAGACGCCAACACCGAGAAGATCAAGGAGCTCAATGAACGGTTTGAGGAGCTTTTTAGGAGAGGGAAAGAGCTCGAGGAGGCAGAGAAACGTCAACAGAGCCGAGTGCTAATGCTTGAAGAGGCTCTGAGAGGGTACAAGGATCCAAAAACCCATAAGTCCATCCTGCCCCCAGAGCCTACGACATCAGTCCCTGCTTAATGACAGATAGACAGGAGCTGTAGAGTGCAAATCTCTACAGTCTGGTAATTGGCATGTCCTTACCATACGATTAGCGAGTGTATAATAACTCTATATAAAAGGCCGGCGTTGGCAAGTATCCCTTTTTTTAGATATTAGACACCGCTCTCATATATATCTTGTCCGAGTATATTCACTATTAATTGAATATAAGACAGCCTCTTAGCTCCATACTCAGGCGCTACGTTGTAGATTCATGTATTGTGATAGATATCGGTAACACCATCTGCCAAGGCTGAGTTCTACTATTTTTCGTAACTGTTTTGAAATATTTCCTTTACGTATCTCAGGTAAGGTATATATACCCAAGCCATATGTCTTTGATTAAGATATTTGATCAAGACCTCATTCACATACATACCTCCAGTAAAGTATGTAAGTACCTCGGTTCTTTGTGGGAATCTCTAAGCGTCACTACATATTAGCAATGCCCGATGATAGAAAGGACGACACGGATATGAGCTCGGAGAATTGAGCAAGTGCTCCGTATGGCGTTACTTACATAAGGCAACTGCATACTTATATCTGGACAGGAGGTACCTAAATTTAAGGAAAGAGTGGCTACATGTGTATATGTACCAGGTAGACAGTCATCTGAACTTCAAGTTGTACCTAGGTAGGTACTAGTGAGGAATCCAAACTTCAACTAAATAGAACTCCCAATCCGATGTTCCAGATGAAGTCTCATGTTAGGTACCTATAACGGCAAGCGGTCAATGACAAATACTATTGCCTTTGAATCCCCCTTTCTTTTTCAATACACTTGTAGAAGGCGGAAATGTCCTATCCTCTATTCTGCTACTCCTTGCGCAAGCGCCCTGTTTGGGACACCTTGGTCCCGGCGCTTCTACAAGGAGGCAACGGCGTCAGGTGGAAAGGTACGGGTATAGGAACATACCGTACTAAGGTACTCCCGTATAATCCGTCGCAGCACAGCGCTAAAAAAACCACATACTAGAAGCTAAACTTGATACTCACGACGTTGCCATCCCCATACCGAATCCTGGCGGCACACCTCATAGGGTTCTACGGGCTATTCTATTATTACCATCAGAAGTTGGTAACGAGGGAAGCCGCATCCGAATCCGACGACTGTCCAGCTTGGATGGTGGACAGGATGTCGTGCTTGTCTTCTTGCTTGAGCAAGGACATGGTCAAGCAAGCCCTATGGCTGCCCTCATGACACTCCAGCTAGAGTAAGGCGCAAATCCTACCCTTATCATGTCTAATTCATATGCGATGCTTGCATGGCTGCGCTGACGAGATGTAGTCTTATAAACGACGAGGTCGAAGTACCCGTTATTCCTGCCAACTCGGTTCAAGACGTGCTGACTAACTTAATGGCATTTCATCGTCAGAGAAGCATTAGTGAAAGGTCCCGGAAGACAGCGAATCCAGTTCAAACTCTGCTTCCGTATTGCACTGACGGACAACTCCTATCTGAACATGCGGTCAACGTCCTAACAGACCTCACGTCCAGCTTCAGAGATTTGGCGGAAGCGGCGTCGACTCATGCAGGGCAGGCAAAAATAGTCGAGTTCCTGGGAAATGATGCGGAAAGCATTATCTCGTTCTGGTCGAAGGAATATTTGGTTGAATGATAGGTCTTCGCAGGCTGGTGGCTTCTTCGGTCAAGGCCATGATTATATGCTCGGATTGGCTATGCTATTCAGCGTACAAATTGGAATTGCTCAGAGACTTATGAGCTGAATGGACGCAGCGCGCTTGGAGAAACCGGCTGTGCCACATTGACGCAAGCTTAGGTAGTCTTCCGCGCCTCAACATGAAGCGTGTTGAGAGGTTGATAGTAGCTCAGGGTCGACCATTACTATTATTATTACAACAAATAAACAACTGGAGAAACAAATAGTTGTCTCGGCGGCTGTACCAACCCATGTTAAATGAAACTCTTCCTTCTTGGTCTTGTGGCGGTGAAAATGTCTGTCAAGTTCATACGTGTGCGTCTACCTGACAAGTATTTTAAGCGCCAGGAAGAGAGATGATTGGCAAGTAAAGTACTACTGGATGATAATACGTGTCCGGCTGGTTATATGGATCAACGTTAATTAAGATAATCGATTATAGGTATGAGGATAAGCAAATATTAATCCGTGCTTGGAGAGGGAATTTAAGAGGTTGGCTTACCTATATCATACTATGTAGAATACCTAGAACAGAAAAGGCCCGATGGGATATAAACCATATATTGACTATCTCCCCAATACAGCTGCCGGCATTTAGACACTAAACAGCATGTAGTATTCTCTAAGAGGTAAATTTGTAATTCCCTCTCGGCTGATAACTTAGGAGATGCCTGGTACGGTGCAGTGAAGTGAAGTGACATGCACATGCACATGCATATAGCTTTTCCTTCAGCGGAGGTGCCCGTGGGGGGTTTGGGCAACTAGGAGGGTAACATAGGTTCGTTTATTTCGTTGGGCCAATGCTACCTAATATCTTCAACGTTCCGGATCCGGGTTACCAGATTTCCCAAAGTTGATATCGCAACTCATAAACCAACTCGAACCGGATTTTGTGATGGAGCCAGTGATAGTTGATGCTTTGGACCTGTCAGTTTCAATGGTTGGCTTCAAAGGTAGTGGATGGTTGACGCCAGGGCGGTAACGGTGGAAAGAAAATGATTGGCTGAAAATTGAATAAGTGAGCACACTCTCTTCCCCACGAGCATGTGGCTTTCCGAGTCAGAGAATCCAATTAGAATTCGGCAGGAACCGCCGTCAAGAATAAGGTTGACCAATTAAAATCAAGTTTGCATAGACTGCCCCAAATGGGCCCATTCTTTTGTTCAACGGCACACCGCATAAACAACATTTGCATTAGTTACCGAATCCCAAATCTCACGCAACGTACATAGTAGATCCAATTTGTCCCTACTTGTTCAATCACCTGACGATGCAAAATCGTGAACTCATCAGCTATCGGATCACCAAGACGCTAAAAAATGCGATGATAAACTAATGCCTGGCATTAATATTCGCTTCTTTTTACTACTTCACTTCCAGTAGCCCCTGGGGGAAAATGGGGAAAGTCCCTAGCAGATTGAAAGCATAGGCTAGACCCTTCAGAACGGAACAAGCTCGCTTAGAGCTGGCAAAAGTCGATACGGGTTAGGATTCATTCGTATAGGTATTAGGTACGTACAATACATTTCACATTGCACATCCTACATCCATCAACAACATTTGTTCTTCTCTTGGGTAGGCTCAAACGTGGATTGAGACGAAGACCTAGAGGAATGAAATCCCAATTTTCGACCTGTTGGGCTGGGGTGCTTTTATTCCCAAAAGCGAACGCGGTCGGACCTCCATCGAAATTTCTCTGATCTCCGACCCCAGTCTTACATATTACAATCCTTGTCGGAGGCGACCCCTGACAAGTTCCAATGCCTTGCCTTAGCTCTGTACTATGTAGCCATGCTGCCATGGCCCATGTCGAGTCGAGGATGTCCCACCTCGATTTGGCATAGTCTCCCGGGTGACGGAGATTGACCCTTGCATCGAACGGCTGGTTGATCTTATCTAGTCGCTCCCAAACCCGATCTGCCTCAGCGTTCTCCCCCTGCGAAACTCCCCGTTGTTTGGAAGTTCTCGGCGCTCGGGTATCCGAAGGGGGGCATAGGTATCTCAAAAATGTCCAGTTTGTTGGAATCACCGCCTCAATTGCTCTAGTCATTCAGGATTCAAACGTTCGATGCATCACGAGGTGTAGTGTAAGTCATTCACGACGTAAAGTAAGACTCTTTACACCAGAGGTGCTCCCCTGCAGGATTGCTATGGGATTACCTTCCGAGTAATACCAGAATAGGTAACTAACCGTTTTTCAATAGTTATGGCTTCCAGGTTTTACATAGTAAGTCTATAAGTGCAGAGTAATATCACCGAACTCCAGCCACTTAGTCCGACAATCTGGAACTGACATCACGCCTTCTAGCGATCAATCAACGGTGGGCACCGTGGTATCATGAAATATTCCGAACTGCTATATTCGGTAGGAATTGAACAGGCCATATCTACACTGACGAGTTGTTTAGCTAGGTATTATGGTAGGAATTACCAGAGAAGATGGGCGACTTTGAGAATACCTACCTAACCTTAGGTACCTGGTATACAAGATACATGACTTCTTTACCCCCGGATCCCTGAAAGCAGGGGGTTCCAAAGGAGACGGGGGTATTTGGGGTCTTCATGCAGCGGAAACACCTTAAGAAAGCATGTTATTGGTCGGATAGAGAATTGTAGCCGCCCACGAGAAAACCCAATCACGTCGGTCTCCCGCAATTAATGGCTATTCACTACAACCGTTCTCGCGGCCGCAATATCAAAATATACCCAATCCCCATAGCCACAAGTATGCAGCATTACCGCCTATTTATGTACCCGCATATCCGGGCCAAGCAACTTGGTTATTTTTCTACCCAATCGACTGTTGCTTCACATATTGTATCCACCCTAGCTCGTCCGGCCAGCCGGCCCCAGGCTGTGACGAGAGCTGCTACGGTCGATAATCATCAGACTCTAAACCACTTTGGGTTATTCGCCCATTCTGCACATCATGAAGCAGGGCATAACCGCTGCTCTGGCTACGCCTCCCCATGGTATTGTACCTACTAAAACGGTACGTAGACATGGTACGTACTACGTAGACGAGAGGAGATTCGACCGCGAATATGTACCGTACGTACAAACTTCCTACATGTCCTTTCTAGATCTTGGCCATGTAAGTATTGGCTGTAAAAGACGGCGGTCTTGGGATGGGCTGGTGATACTCTATGCGCTTCTTGAAAGACCCCACCCTTCCCTGTCTCGTTCTTAAACTCTCTGTATGCCACCTCGTGTCTAAAGACTTTTCTGGAGTTCCCCTTTCATACATGAAGAAAACTCGGGACGCCTCCTATGTATCATCGCCCTGTTTGATCCTCAAACCTTTTCTAATGCGACGAGCTTGAGCTTCATAAAGCCCCGGTACTAAACGACTTGGACGAGTTATGAAATTATGACATTGTGGATCAGCTGCGAACCCTTAAAGATACGATCTCAAACACTACCTTGCTCTTTTATATCGCCTCAACCCAGTTGACAGTCTACTGCCGGATAAAGTTGTGGATCCTTATATCATATCAATTCCTAGGCAGGGGCCACACTAGGCCATAAGCATATCTTTGAAGATTTTCGATGCCGCTCGGATGCCTGCTGGCGTTATAGACAAGATCTCAAGAACGTGGGTTTCATACGAAGCTTAGCACCGTCGGCCTAGAAACGTCAGGAACACTACCACTACCCCGGCTTAGATCAGTCGGTCCTGACACGAGACTCCCTCCACGGGAGCACAGTCTCCCGGTAGGGGATTAAGAGCTAAGGCTGCCCGGCCTACGATATAGCTTTTCCCAGAGCCCCATCCGGGCTTGAATATTACCAATTGGTCCTCATCTCTTCTTCTTTTCCTTTTTTCTTCTTCCTTTTTGGCTGTCAGCGCTGTGCACTCGCCGTCGATCTACCCTTCTTTAATACCGATTGTTGTATTCTACGCCAAGCAGGTCCGGCTACCTTGCATTTCCATTCACTTCTCACGACTGTCGATTTTTTTTTCGAGGTGGTTCTATCTTCTCTCGCTCGCTAGTCGACATTCGTTTGCACCTGGTGTGTGTTTTGTTTGGATTCTAAAAGAGGGACTGAGCGCTTGGGATCATTTGGGACTTCAGGAAGAAGGAGAAAAGTACTAAGGCAAGAAAGAGCCTTGGGATTTTCGAAGAGCAAAAAAAAGAGGACCAATTTTATTAAGAGATTCTAAGAAGGAATTGTCAAAATGGGAAGACTCATCAAGAACCATTGGGCCAGACTCATCGTGCTTACAGCTTCAGCTTGTATGTGGTTCATGGGATAATACGGAAAATATTGCAACTCTGCTAACACAAATTTCCAGATCAAATAGCTGCGGCACTCGAAGCGTTCTTCTGGCCTAAGATATTCTTCGACTTCCTGACGAAATCATTAGATCCGGCCGTTAAACCGGTCCCGGCGTTGCAAATTATAAACCTAATTTTAGGTATAGTGATATTCGCTTGGGAATGGCCGTTAAATCTTCTTGCCGGAACCTCGATTCATCGGAGCATGGAGGCTCGTCTCGCCACATATCCACTGGCAGCACTCGCCGCGATTCTTATCTACCAGGGCACCAACGCTGCAATTTATTATCTGGTAGCGATGATGGTTTACTTTTGGGCATACAGTGAAGGCGAGGTATGTTACTACTCATTTCCCTACCTGTTTAAGGCCTTGAAGTATTCGAAAGCTAACCTATCAACTAGATTGTATGTGCCAAACCATGGACTCTACCAGAGCGAGGTCGTTCCGGGGGATCCAAAGCGTAAAGGTAGAACGGCGATTAACCTTACTTTCGACGAAGCAAATATACCTATACCTAGGGGTCGTGTTTTATACGGCAACTTAGCCCTCTCCTTTTCCCTTACTTTTAACGTACCTTAGGTACACACGCTCCCCTAGTTTCTTTAACGTGGGTGCTAATATTCGCAATATACCCCTAATGTGAGGAAGGGAGGAAGCGAGATACCCGTTACGTATGAGCAAAAAGAAAAAAGATCTAGCTCTTATTTCTCCTTCTCAGGAATGAAATAAAATACCCCCCGACAACAAATGCATATGCAATACATACAGACGTATATATATATATATAATCATCACTATTAAATAACGAAGAAAAGCATATATTGAAATCATCTTACTTGGATCCCTTGGTCCCCGGTCGAATTATGGCATTTTACGCGAAGCATTGTACAACACACTGTATTATACTGGCTTTTATTTTTCATCTTATATTCTTTGGATTTTTGAATTTACGAATTTTTGAAGGGTTCCTTCAGGTCAGGGGGAATAGTACGCGAGAAGGACGAAGAGGGAATGACTCTTACGAAGTAGATATTGAGGAAACGGGATACGATTACTACGCACACAACAGATGTATTGTATTGTACATTAGAAGCACCTAACCTACTATACATAGTATGCGAATACCTACCTGCTTCGGAAGCACCCTTTTGGCGCTGGGGGTGGCAGTGAATCGAGGGGCGTAAAAAATAGAGCCACCAAATACATACATACCATGCATAACATACTTTGCACAATACACTCACTAACCGCGCAACATCTCAAACATCAGGTACATCCATCATCCGTGTTATTCCTATGTATATCCTACTGCAGTGCGATACAGTAAGTCCATAATCCGCAACCTACCTACCTTACATAGATAGATAGATAAAATACCAAGAGTTGTGAAACCTAGCACAATCTCGTATTCAACTTCCCCCCTTCCCTAGGAAACGGAAACGGAAACAGACTCCAGACACACACACACACAAGATAGTCGTTCCACGGTTGAGACGAAAAAAAAAGGAGTAATAAAACTTTCGTCTTAATGTTTATTTTATTTTACTTTACTCTAAATTTTATTTTTCACGGGGTAAGCATCAGCGTCGCGTGGATCTAGACTTCGCGGTTTCAGATACCGATAAATTGACCGGGTTGCGAAACGCCGACCATGTGGATGAGAGATGAGGCTCGGCCGGAGATTTGGGCCAGGGTCGGATTAGTTCAACTTAAACTGACAGAGGCAGGTTAGTTAAAAGATATCAGATATCTTCGACATACCTACATAGGTACATATTCACTACGAGGTAAGCTAGAGGTGCGCATTATGCGAATTCTTTCATTAAGATTTCGTATGTCGCTAGCTACGACTATCTTGTAGATCCAATCGCGATCATATTCCTCGTCAACTAGCCCATGATTGATTGCTATTCTGTGGATATTACACCCGCATTCTCACGTTGGTTGGTGTAAATCATTGTAACACTTGACCAATGTTACCCCCCCCCCCCCCCCAACGTGCCTGAACACCGCTCTCCCAACTAACTAACGTCGTGCGATAGAGCAGCGCCGCAGGTCGTACCAGGCGCTGCCGGTAAGTTAAATCATAATGCTTATTTATCTGGTAACCTGACCAGGGACAATAACAATCGTCTTGCCATCGTTCTTGTGTCCTTGGCGGTCGGTGAACTGGAGCGGTTCATTGTTAGCAATCGCCCGATTCTCTATTTCAAGGTCAAGAGGGCGATAGGCCTACCTCAGTCTCCTGGACAGCGCCCGACTCTAGGATGTACTTGATCACCTCCTCCGGGTCGGAGATACCGAACTCATTCTCTAGCATGGCCCTGGATGCACCGTCAATCTGGCCCTGAGCTCCTTGTCTGTTGAATATGCTATGTTAGCCGCCCGTGGTAAAACTGTATAAATGTATTGGGGGCGTGCATGTATGAGAAGGAGTCGGTGTCGGATCCTGGCGTCTATGACAAAATCCGAACTTATCGACTTGTTGGTTCATAATTTTTCGGGATGCCGCGACCCGGGTCGCACGCCCTGAGGCCGACTGTTACAGAGATGGAGGGTTGGTAGCACCGGTTCAGCTCGTAAGCGCCGGGGCGGCTTAGAGGTTGGCGAAGGCGGTTGGCGAACAGCATTGCGTTACGACAGCCCGCCTTTTTAATGCTACTTTCCATTATGGCTGATATATGCGTATATTTATATATATCTAGCCCAATGTCTCTAACAAAAGAGGTAAAGGGGATGGATATTATGCTGGGGATGACGGATGACCGAAAGGGAAATAAAGGTATATATGCCGAAGCAACAACTTACTTGTGTGTTACGAAGATCTTAAAGGAAGAGATAAAGTGAGCCATAGGAGTGGACTTATCGCTCTTCCACTTCTTGTAGGTCTGGTAGTCGTCGATGAAGATGACGTAGTCGTCTTCCTTGCCCTTGTAGTGGACCTTGACTTGGACAGCTTCTCCCTTGGTCATGTTGGGCGATTTGTACTGATGTTTTGAATGTTTGAATGTTGATTAGGAATAGGTAAGGTCGAATTGGTATTTGGTGTGAAGTTCGTCAAAGTTCGTGGGTATCAAAAACGGTGGTTTCTAGTAAAGAAGATTGTAAGCAGAGGGAAAGAATATGAAATAAGCTCCAGGCTATCGAAGCTTCAAATACGCTACCGGAAGAGCTGCTGTTTCCCTGGCGAGTTGCACATTCGATCATCATGTGGCATGCTCTTGCTGTTCAGCAGCACCTACGTCATCATTTACATATATGTTTTGGTTTACGTACTATGTACAAACACCGTTTGTTCCTGCGTCAGCTCCCCCGCGAGAATGACTTACGTCACAGGCGGAGCTTACGACAGGGATCAACAAGTCAATTTACACAGTAGATGCTCTTTGTCTGTCTTAGCCCCTCTAGTTAATGTATTTACCAAAGTGCAAATGATCCTTTTTGTACATTTACATATTAATTTATACATGCAACCTAAGGCTAATACGAAAGCTCTGGAACAGAATAGAAAGAACACGCTATATTAGAGGCATATCTTATAATAGTTAAGAGCCGAGCCTTAGTTTTTTTGGTACCTCCCACTACATCATACTGGAGAGCTACCGGATGTCACCCAAATAGTATACCGACTTGCATATCGGCACTACATAACAGCAAACCAGTAGTGAGCAGCCAAGTAAAAATGCATTCCATGAGATAAACAGCATATTATTATTACTAAGTTTCCGGAATTAACGGCATAACCGCTGGTTTGGCAGTTGATCGCTTCGAAAGGAGAGAAAAGAAAAAGAAAAAAAGAAAAATAAAATAAACTTCCGCTCGCAAGTAACACCAGAACTTCCATTGCTCTACCTAACTAAATTTGCTCCGGGGTATAATCATAGTCTCTCTAGGTCCGTAAGCCTGACGAGGCAATTGGCGAAAAAAGCAAAGCGTTGTACGGAATCCAGTACCGATTGAATGTCATCGTAAAGAGAAAGAGAGAGAGAGAAAAAAAAAGCAAAAGAATGGTATAATCCCAAGCCAAAAGCCGTCCAGACCATGTATCTATACCATACCCAACCCTGCGCTACCGAATTATTGAAGTTGCCTTCCCTCATCTAAAAAAGCTACGGATGCTAGACGCCACCAAACCTTTGTTGATGGCGCCGACTCCTGCCCACTTATGGTGTGTAGGCCTAACATTAGTTAATGTTTCGTGTAGACGATGTTTCGCTCCAAGTCCGTGGTAAATGGTATCTTCGTCCCCAATGGACGACGGTGAAGACCCTGCTGATAAGGTCGTCTGTCTACTATCTCGTCGAGCGTGCTTAGATGATGGCGATGACCGAAATGTGTGAGCGCTTATTTCATCTTCCAACCAATCCAAGTCGAGCTTCAAAGCATCCACCTTTACCGTCGTTGAATTATCTGGGTCGGGACTATTGGCATGCTCAGCCTCATCCCGAATCATCGGAAGCCTTGGTTTAATATCTCCATCGGTTGTGCTGGCCCTCAGTAGCCTACACTTTGGCTTGTCGCTGTTTAGACGGGCAAGGTTATCAACGGAGCCATTGTAGTGTGGGAGCTCTTCTTCGCTCGACTTCGGTATACTAGTAGCACTTATGGAACGCTTCGCAAAAGAGCTGGTGATGCTTGCAACGCTCAGCTTTCGCATGACAGTCGAAGCTGAGCTGCGGACAAGGTGCTCGCTTTTCGATCGATATGTTATGCCGGGGAAAGGTAGCACCTTACGACTCCAGACATCGGCTAACAAAGCCTCAAGACGAGCCCGCTCCCCTCGAGAAGGGGTAAGCACCGGGATGCGAGAGTTGGTCGTCAGCAGAGATTGAGAGCGATTAATTTGCGGGGGTGTTGACGATGAATTATCTTTCATCGTGCTCGTATTCTTAAGTATGACCTGACACAATGGCGATTTTGGTCCAACAGTAGTGGCCCTATGAATGGAAAGACGACGAGCAACGGTGCCTATGGACACAGTTAGAATATATATTAAGCCCCCAGCGGTAAATTCCGTGCCTACCTGGTTTTCCAAATATCGTTCCAAGGCTTTTTATGTCGAGCGAGATTGAGCTGTAGAATGTAGGTTCCGATAATTCATACGATTCAATTGAGTTGGGTCGGGTAAGGCGACTACGCCACTCCTGTTCTTCCTTTGGAGAACAAGCTGTCATGATAACTTCATAGAGTTGATGGTCACATTCGAAAACGAGCTTCCAGGAGAAGGGGGCGGTGTGACATTGAATGCCTTAACCTGGTTAGCACAAGAGAGAATAAAGCAAACAGATATGTAAGTTGGGAGTGCCTACCTCGGCCATTGTCCACTTCTTCAACCTTTATATCATTTAGACTGATGCAAGCCTGAATGGTATATATTTGATCCGTCCGGCTGGCTGTAGCAAGGCATAAGCAGTCCTTGTAGAGGAGCGTGACCATATATGCACCGTCCACGCCGTCTTTGGTCTGCCAGCACACATGTAAGGCGCCGCATAGACGGATGTGTCCAAAGGAACGAATGGCAGTTTTCGAAGCCGCGTCGAGCTTCTATTGCTCAGTTAGAAATAAATATAATTAAAGGGGTTGACGATACATGCCTGATTTGGGAACACAAGTCGATCCTGAAGTAGCCAGGTCTGCTCTATAGTGGTTTTCATTCGTGGATCGTCGGCGGCTCGATTGATCTCGGCTGTTGCCTCGCGCAGCCGTATGAGAACATTCTCGATTTCCATATGTGAGGTCGGACAGTCACATACGGGTGTATACTTGAGAAGTTCGGCAAATAGGAGAGGATATCTACATATCCTTTGGATTGGCTTCTTGCTATTAGCGAATCTCTTCGAACAAAGCAACATCATAGCTTACCTTAACCAAGAGATCGCCGATAGTCAAGGATTTCCTGGAGTGATCGAGATGATAGTTGGTGGCGCCTAAAGAAGCTGCTAAGGCTTCCAGCCCTTTTTGGTACATCTCCCATTCAGGTAATGTCCTATGAGCGGATGCCACGTCCTTAATCATCATCTCATATTTTGCACCATATTCTTCATAGATGAAGAATCGATTCATCTGCCATAATGTCAGTATAGCTCCGAGACTAGGTTGAAGTAGGACAGAGAAGATGAAATAGAACTACGGTTCAAAAATGTACACATACCCTTTTGCCAAATACATGAGCTACCTCGGCTGCAATAGTCGGCTCAGCTACCACACTAGGCATGCTCTGGAGCCAACTAAAAGCGCCCTCATCTTCCTCCGGAGTAGAGTCGAGACTACGCCAGCGGTTATGGCTTTTAGAAGAAGATGGCGGTTTTATGGCAACCGGAATACACTCGGGTTGTGTGTACTCGGAGTTAGGTACTACCTTATGAAGTTCGCCGAGAATCTCTTCATGTAACTCAACAATATCCGTTAGATTACGGTTGATCGAAGAGCGAAGCCCCATATGCGGCGACGGTATAGAAGCTAAGATGGTGACATAGACCTGAGTGAAATTAGTATTAGAAACTTAGGAATAGACCGACAGGGCTTGTACACACGTTCATGAGGAACTTGACGTCTCCAATATAGCTTTCCTCCGTGTTTATTATTTCCTCTAGGATACGTCGCCTTTGAAGCAGTCGTTCGGTTACACCCGAGTCGTTTGATGCTGTCCGCTCAAGACATGTACTGTCCTCGGAGTACCGCGGCCCCGATGTCGATCCTCTGCTGCTAAGATCTGCCCTGCTATGGCATGATGATCGTGTAGCATATCTCCTTGGGCGGGTAATCACACTAGCACTCGCAAGACTGACGCTGGCGCTTCTGACAGCCGTAACAAATCTAAAAGAGGAATCGGAAAAGGATTTCCTGTGGCCATCGGTAGATAAGTCTTCATATTCGAGCGAATGTTCTGAAAACTCAGGAAAAGACTCGGGCCGACTACGACTGCGGCGGGATATGGGACGATGTGCTCGCTTGTGTAAGTTCTTCATCCACTTGTGGAATGGGCCTACCGGCGGTGAGGGAGTTTCGGAAGATCCAGCACCGGACCCGTCATTTTCGAAAGTAAGTTTAGGAAGTTCAGTCGAACGTGTCGTTTCTTCTTCGTTATTCTCTAAGGTTAAACCAAGGGCAGCTATATTATCCAACGTCTTCCAGGCCTCTTCGCAGTCGTTACGAAATACATCGGGATCTTCAAAGTTTAGACCTAAATCGGGGGCGGTACGATTCAGCTTCAGAGCTGCTGTCCAATTGGTATGGCCGGCAACGCGTAGGGAACTAGTAGTATGTGAACACGGTCGAAGAGAATCATTGTTCAAGACGGCTAAGGGCATGGTGATGAAGAGCGGGCCAAGAAATGCGGACCAAGAAATAGTGAAGATGCAAAATTTGTTCACCCAAGACACCAAAACCAACAGACCAGGGACTTCGATTCAAAACATAATGATCAACAACAACAACAAGAGAACTATGTAGTAGTAGTGGTAGATGAGGTGGAAGACGACGTGTCTCCCCTTAGGAGCATGTTTAATGCAGGTGATACTGCAAGTTAGGACATGCAGTACCCTAGTACCCTAGCATTGGAAGAACTGGTAGAGAGAAAGAGAGAGAGACAGAGATGGGGAACCTCGAACGAGTGAAAGCAGCGCTGAGCTGACTTCGAGCCTGCGAAGGGAAAGAAGTTGGACAGCAGCAGTAGCGAATGGGGCCGGTGGGGGATAGAACAAAGCAAAGAAAAAGAAAACAACAATTGCTTATCAAAACAATTGTTTGTATCTAGGTAGCTTATGCAAAAATCTAGGTAGTCTAGTATGTTATTAAAAAAAAAAAGATAAAAAGGGCTGGCTGCGAGCAGCTCTTTCCTACCTACGTCTCGGACGAGGTTTCGTAAATGGATATGTTTTAATCGGGTGGTTTCAATGTTTATGAGGTGACACGACATTTTACTAGTTGACTTTTTAGCGCACCTAAGCTTGCTCTATCTGTCTACCTTAGGCGTACAGGCGTAACAGGCATAGCACTTCTTTCACCAAAAGCTTCCCGTGGTGACACAACCTTAAAAAGTTGCGTCATATCGTAAAGCTGATAACTAGCGACATTCCGATGTGCAAAATAGCGATCCACATTTTTTTTTTCAATTTCCTGAGCTATGCTGTCATTCATCTAAGATCGTAAAATGGTTCAAATCATTCTCATTTCGTATGATGTCATTAATAACAACTGTAGTTATGAAAACGGATTGGGGAGGATGGGAGGATGAGATTGGGATGAGAGAGAAATGAGATGGAGATACGATGAGATGAAAAAAAAAGATAAGAAAAATACGAGTACCTAGTGCAGTAGTGCGATGCATGCATCTATCACCTTTTTTTATACCGTGGTAGCATGAATACGATTTTGAATACGGCCTTTTCTGTACAAGAATCGACACCGTCGGTGAGTCGGTGCTACCTTACCTGAAATACTATGTTAGGTAGGTATGTATGTGCCATCTATGCCATAGGTACGAAAGGGAAGTAAACAGAGGGGAGATGCACTGCATGCACTAGGTATGTAGAATAAAAGCGGCAGAATCAAGACCGGTCGGAGATAATTAAAAGAAATCATATCGGCAATGGTAGTAAGGAGCATATTTTTTTGCTCTCTACATAGTAGTCTCTAGAGGCACTAAATCAGCTCAGCTAAGAAGGTAAAATAATAAGTCATCTATCAATGTTTGCCCTTTCTGCCTCCCTTGAGAATGCTTGCTTGCTAGGTAGCCCCTTATAAGGTACCTAGGTACATACTGTGACCCACCGATATAATGCACAGACCACCTGATTCATAAATCACTCCCGGGCGGAGACAAGGCTGGCCAATAAAACCTTAGCGCCAAAAATTCGCTTAATTCTTTCGCATCTGCCCCCACACCCACAAACCCGCATGTTCTCTGGCCCGCTTCTCAATTGCAAAATTTCGGGCTAGGAAATTTTCATAACCTTCTTTTTTTCTCTTTTTTTTTTCTCTTCCCACCGCGAAATTTACTAACCCAACAGCCATCAACCACCCCAAACCACCCAAAAACCCAACTTCCGCGATGGCAAAGGAAGCGCCAGCCCGTACCGGGCTCACCATCGGTCTCAACCGCGGCCATGTAAGATGAACACCAGCACCACCTCGCCCTTTTTTCTCTTCTTCTTCTTCTTCTTTCTATATTGCGAAAGAAGACGACAACAAGAGTCGTTTCCGCCCGTCTCACCTCGTGGAGGATCTCTGCTCTTGCAAAAAAAAAAAAAAACATAAAAAAATTTGTTCTTTCGCATATATAAATTTTATATATGCAATATAGCAGACGATGGACAATGGGCTGACTTTTGGGATTCCCCGTTCTCGGTACTTTATAGAAAACCACCCCTCGCGTCGTCAAGCCTCGTGTCTCGCGAACCAAGGGCCACCTCAGCAAGCGCACGGCCTTCGTTCGTGACGTCGTCAAGGAGGTTGCTGGGTAAGTTACCGTTATCTTTCTTTACAACATCTCCCAAATTCTTCTGTCTGTCTATTGATCCGCAGGAGGAGGGTATTATGTAATTTTCAGACAGACATGGCTTTGAACAGCCTTGAAGAGTTGTTTTCAGATTGCTAACAGTCAATTTTACTTCCAGTCTTGCTCCCTATGAGCGCCGAGTCATTGAACTGCTACGAAACAGCAAGGACAAGCGTGCCCGTAAGCTAGCCAAGAAGCGGGTACGTAACAATCATCTACTCCATTTACTCATTGATATCAATCACAAAACTAACCCATCTCTCTAGCTCGGTACCTTCGTCCGTGCCAAGAAGAAGGTCGACGAGCTCCAGCGCGTCATCGCCGAGTCCCGCAGAGCCGGTCACTAAACGACGTGAATCTCGAGCGGAATTACCTAACGGCGGTTTAACAACAAGGTTGGGGCGTCAAGGAAATGAGAGAGGAAAAGAAGGAAGCAAAAACATGTTCGGCATGAGGTCTGGCGTCCGTCTTTCTCGACAGCATTGATGATTTACGGAGGATCGGTACGAACAAATGGATAGGTAGCTTTGTCATAGCCATAGCCAAAGTTATCTCCCCAAAATCCCCATGTACCTACGGCACAAGTGGGAAACAAGACTTAAGAATCTTGATTTGGGAAGCCAAATTATATTCATTTCATTTCAAAAAATCAAGTGCCTCTTAGTGAAAATATGCCAAGTGAAACAGAATCTCCTTGATAATGCTGCCTGAACTCCGAGCGGATATTGATTCCCTAATTCTAAGCTAAACCTGTGGAACATCATTCATGAATAACTAACTCATGTCACTTTTTCCCAAACCCCTTTAGCCACTTAGGTTTCTTGAACCCAGACCCGTCGCCGTCGCCTCTCGGCTTGGACGCGGGTATTGACGGGTTAGTAGTAGCGTTGCTAGGAGTTGCCTCCTCCTCGTCGGCAACCTCAGGAACTTCAGGGACGACGACTTTCTGCGCGTGACCGGCGGCGCTGTTCTTCAAGAAGGGCTGCTTCCTGATCTCAGCGGGGACCTTGTCGTCCCACATGAAATTCACCAGCGTGTTCGAGCTCAGGCGATATCCGCCGATGAGCCTGCTCGCGGGGCTGCTGTCGTCCCTGATCGCCGTCTTGCCGGGGGGGAGGACCAGCTTGAACGGCGCGGCGTCGTTGGCCATGATCTTCCTGATCTCGGAGTACAGCGTGGCGCCGGTATCGTCCGGGCCGAAGGGCCACTCGGCGGAGAAGTTGTCCGGGAAGCGGACCCTGATCTTGATGGACTTGACAGCTGCTACCCTGGCTGCTTGGGCGGCGGCCTTTTCTTCGAGTTCCTTGTCTGAGAGGAGGCGCTTGTTTTCGCCCGCGGTCTTGAGTAGCCTCTGGTGGGCCTGCGCGTGCTCGATGCGCGGCGCAAAGGCGTCGTCGGACTCGTCTCGCAAGGCTGCGGCTGGTGTACCTGAAGCAGGCGCAGAAAAGATGGTAACAGGGCGGTTATCAGAGGATGGGGGATCGACGTCCATGGCGTCTGTTTGGGGCGGTTGCGCCGCGGAAGAAGAATCTGTGCTCTCATTCTGAGCTGTTTTAGGTTCGTCCGCCTCCTGCTTGTCGGCTAAAGGAGCACCCGTTGCGCTTTCCGAGGGAGGGGCATCAGCTGATGGAGCCACCTCGGTATTCGTCGTGGGTTCGCTATTAGACTCTTGTGCCTTTTGCTGATTCGCATCTCCAGTCTTGAAGAATTGATTTATCTCTCCCATAGCATCCACCAGCGTCTTGTCAGTCTTCTGGAAAGACAGACGTATCAGGACACCTCCAGAATTGTATCCCAGCTGCGACAGGGTCTTCTGGAAGTCTGCAAAGGTCGACAGCGTCCTATTCTCGATCGTCAGGACCGGAGTCTCGTAATACAGCTGGCCACTACCTGCGGCCGCACCGTTATTCGTCTGCGCCACGCCCCTCCCCGTGATATTCAGGTTCTTCCCCTGGCTCGACTTGCCGCTCTCGAACTGGCGCAGCAGCTGCCATATCGTGAGATCACTCGGTAGCTTCTCCGTCACCCGGCCAGAGGGAGGAAACAGGTTTGACTCGGGAGGTGGGAATTGTAAGGCGACGTTGATGGCGGAGGGAGTGTTGGAGCGGACGATGAGTTCGAGTTTGGCTCCTGGTGGTAGACCTGAGGTTCGAAATGTCTGGGAGAGGTCCAGCTGCTTTTGCTTGTACTTGAACAGATATCTGTCGGAGGGGACCTTGAGCTTCTCGCAAGCTTGCTCTAAGACATCTGTCAGGTAGGTTCCAGGATTGACTTTAATGGTCACCTGTTTAAGGTCGGTTCCCACAACTTTGACGTTAGTCGCCATGTGTTGTAGGATTGGATTTCTGTTCTAGGCTGGCGACGTTCTTTTTGTATTGGAGATGCAGGTGATGTACTGTGGGATGGGCGTTTCTTTATTCCAGCTGAAATTGTTGAGACGACTTTGAGAAGCTTGAGTACATACAAGGACAGAGATATGTAGTGTAGGTAGGTATGAAGAAATACTGGAAGAAATTGGTTGTAGAATATGAAAGAATAGGCCTAGGTTAGGTACCTTCAGTGTCTCTCTGTCATGTGTACTCATGTGTACATAGTAAGTACATTTACTTCTTCTAGGTAACAGTACGATTACATCAGCCTCTCAGGCCCGCTTGGCGGTTTCCATCTGAATTGATCGGATGGAGGGGCAAGCGGAGCACCCGTCCTATGTTTGCTAGGTACCTAGGTACTTTGCTGCTCGGACTTGACCTAGTCCGATCTTTTGGTTTGGAGCTGAGCTGCCGCGCCAGACGTTGTTTGCCTTGCCGAAGCTAATGCTAACGTTAACGTCCTGGGTACCTTTGAGCTGCCATCACCACCAACTTGAAGCCCACCTACGGTTTATGCCCCATTGAGCTATTCCTCACCAGCTACTCTACTCGACGACGAAACATTATCTGCAAACCACCAAAACTCAAGTCGACCCCCTCTAATTATTACGGTTCATACCAAGTCTCGTCTCGTCGTCTTCGTTTTCTTTTTTATTTCTTAATAGCACACACACATTCGACGCCATGGTAAGCTCTATATATCCAAGCTCCCTCTCTCTCAAGGAAACAACCAAAGCTAACATATCGAAATGAATAGTCGTCACCCTTCTCTATAAGTGCGCACTCCTCCTTTCCTTCATACCAGTCCCAACCTCCAGTCTTTCAAATGGAAAACATAAAACTAATCGTTACAACTCCTCCCCAACAGACGGCGGCGCCTGCGTAGCCATGGTAGGCAAGGACTGCGTAGCCATAGCCTGCGACCTGCGCCTGGGCCTGCAAGCGCTCACGGTGTCGAACAACTTCCCCAAGATCTTCCAGTACGGCGACGTGTTCCTGGGGCTGACCGGCCTCGCGACGGACGTGTCGACGGTGTCGGACCTGTTCCGCTACAAGGTCAACATGTACCGCCTGCGCGAGGAACGCAACATCGCCCCGACCACCTTCGCCAACCTCGTCTCCTCCTCCCTCTACGAGCGCCGCTTCGGCCCCTACTTCGTCAGCCCCGTCGTCGCCGGCCTCGACCCCAAGACCGCCGCCCCCTTCATCTGCGGCTTCGACTCCATCGGCTGCATCGACTTCGCCAAGGACTTCATCGTCAGCGGCACCGCCTCCGAGCAGCTCTTCGGCATGTGCGAGAGCTTGTGGGAGCCTGACCTGGTGAGTTCTCACAAACTAACTAACTACAACAGCAATGAAGCTGCTTATTTTATTTATTATTTATTATTATTATATATATATATATATATATTCCCCCTAGCTTCTTTAAATGTACTACCGGAAGAAATAAGAAAAAACAGGCATACTAATACATGATTGATAAACATAGGCTCCCGAAGATCTATTCGAGACCATCTCCCAAGCTCTGCTCAGCGCCGTAGATCGGGATGCTCTGTCGGGCTGGGGTGCGCACGTGTACATCATCGAAAAGAACAAGGTCACCAAGCGATTATTGAAGGGCAGACAAGATTAAGAAGTACCTAAACTAAGAGGCAGACCATGGTTAGGTAGTTTGGGTGTTGTGTCATTATCCTAGATCTGCTAAATGTGTATCGGATAAGGTAGCTACCTATCTAACATAGTAATCCGAACAAGGTGGATTCGTCGTATCCCCTGTTAACTTCAAGAAAATACCTAAGGTATATGGAAACTAGAAAAATACATACATCTGCGGGAGTAGAGCCAATAGGACACGGTGAACAGAGGCAGGCAGGCATACGATAACAATGCTAAATGGCCCCTTAATATACGAATATCAAGGGCAGTAACCTTGCTTAAGGCGGCGAATGTCACAATGAAAAATCTCACACGACACTGTCCTTCCTCGTTCCATTCGTCTCATATATGCACTGCATTTCTTACACATTTCTATATTGCGCAGTTTTTATACGCCTAATGCAGTATGGCACGTCTACTCTAGTCTATGTAGAACTCGGATCTATATCTGCCTATGCCTCCTTAGCCTTCGCAACTTCATCCGTCGTCTTCTGAATGAAGAACTGCCTCTCGATGGCCTTGAGAATTTCATCGATGACACTATTACAAGTTAGTATCTTCTGTAACAAATGAAATACAGTAAAATGTGCTCAACTTACATAACTGGCGCGCTGATGATAAGCACCGCTTTCCATTCGTTCCAGTTCAGAGGCAGAATGGAAAATAGAGTTTGGAGGAAAGGCGTGTAGAGGAGTGCAAAGTGGAGCGCCATCGACAAAGCAATGGCGTAGACCAGCATCATGTTCTCCCAGAGGGGCAGAGTTAGCAAGGACTCGCTAGATGACAGAGCGTTCATGGCGTTCAACATCTCGATGACGACAAGAATCGAGAGTGATATGGTCGACGCCGCCTTGGACATATCGTTGCCGAACATTTCGCATCCGATCTCCGAGAATTCAGAAGAGCATCGGTGGAAATGAGAAAGCTGGTAGAAACTGATCTGAGGTCCCTCAGGGTTGTACATGAACCACCAAGCATATCCGGCAACGGTAGCAATACCAACGTAGGCGCCAATGACTAGATACCTGAAAAATAACCAGCCGCCAATGAGCGCTTCGTCTCTCTTTCGTGGCTGTCTCTTCATGATATCATGATCAGGAGGGTTGAAGGATAGGGCGGTGGCAGGAAGACCGTCGGTAACCAGGTTGACCCATAGTAGTTGGACAGGAATAAGGGCTTCCGGCATACCAAGGGCAGCAGTAAGGAAGATCGAGACGACCTCACCAATGTTCGAAGAGATAAGGTAACGGATGAACTGTTGTGTATTGTTGTAGATAGATCGGCCTTCCTCAATAGCAACTTCGATAGTAGCGAAGTTATCATCAGCAAGAACCATATCAGCAGCCAACTTAGAGACATCGGTGCCGGATCCCATCGCAACACCTATATCAGATTTCTTGAGGGCGGGAGCATCGTTAACACCGTCTCCGGTCATAGCTACAACCTCGCCGAGAGACTGGAGGAGATCGACAAGTTTCGATTTGTGACTGGGTTCCACACGTGAGAAGAGAGAGGCGTGCTTAGCTGCTTCCAGCTGTTCGCTTGGGCTCAAATTGTCAAATTCCCGACCAGTGTAACTCTTGCCCTTGAGGTCCTCGTATTCTCCAAAAACTCCGATTTGACGGCAGATACTCTCAGCAGTGTTGCGGTTGTCACCGGTGATAACGATAACCCTGATACCAGCATCCTTGCACTTCTTGATGGCGCCAAGAACCTCTGTTCGAGGAGGATCTAACATACCGACAAGACCTAGCAGAGTAAGGTTCTGTTCCAACTGGGCGTACTGAGCTGTCGACTTGGCATTTTGGAGTAGAGGGTTGGATCCAACATCATCTAAACTAGCAAGGGCAATAACTCGCAGTCCACGGTTACCATATTCGACGACCTCCTTCATGAGGAGATCGCGCAACTTGTTGTCAATACCAACACGTTTGCCATTAGCACCGACCAGAGTGAACGCACAGCGCTCGATAATGGATTCAGGTGCACCCTTGACGAGGAGCTTTTGCTGGTCACCGGCTTGGACAAGGACAGACATGCTTTTTCGGTCTCGGGAGAATTCATACGTAGAGAGTCGAGGGAATTTGGATTCGTACCAACCGCTAGCGTGGTGAACGCTGTCTTCAAGTCGCGAATTCGCCGGTGCGCATGGTCCAATCTTCTCAGCAAGAGCCCTCAAGGCCCCTTCAGTGGGCTCACCAACGTTAGAGAAAGTACCGGAGCGGGTATCGTACACGAGCCTAGCATCATTGCAAAGAGCAGCGACTTCGGTCATCTGACGGATTGTACTTGAGCTTTGGGCAAGATCCCTCACGACTTTGCCGTTATGCTTGATTTCTCCCTTTGGCGCAAAAGTAGTACCCTCGACGTCAAGTTCTTCTAGGTCGGTACCCTCTTCATTTATGTAGACGACCTTGCTCACACTCATCTGGTTCGTTGTAAGAGTGCCCGTCTTATCCGAGCAAATAACGCTGCAGCTTCCTAGAGTTTCAACAGATGGCAAGCTTCGGACAACAGCGTTCTTGGCGGCCATCTTGCGGGTACCCAGAGCCAAACATGTTGTAATAACAACAGCGAGACCTTCGGGGATTGCCGCAACACCAAGAGAAACGGCAATCTTCAAGTAGTAAATGGCACCCTTGGTCCAGTTTCCGTGGCTCGGGTCCGCGAAGTTAGGAATGTTGATCAGCCAAACGAGAACACAGATAACTGTAATAACCTTTGCCAGTGAGTCGCCGAAATCGTTGAGCTTCTGTTTAAGGGGAGTAGGCTCGGAGATCTGGGCCGCGATACTCTCGTGGATGTCGCCAATAGCAGTATTTGATCCAGTCAAAACTACGACCGCCTTAGCTCGACCAGTTACGACAGTTGTTCCCGAGAATAGCATATTGACCTGGTCCTGGAGGACCGCCTTCTCATCCTTCACAACCACAGCATCATCCTTGCCCACGCTTTCGCTTTCTCCGGTTAAGATAGCCTGGTCCACGGCGAAACTGTTGCTTTCGATCGCAATAACACGGCAGTCGGCAGGAATCCTGTCACCAACAGAAACCGAGACGATATCTCCAGGAACCAATTCGTCGGCCTTGATCCGCGAGACATGTCCATTATTCCTGACCACACTGGCGACGTTCGCGGAGTATTCTTGGAGCGCAGCGATCGCCTTTTCGGCGCTGCTTTCTTGGGAAACACCAACGACAGCATTTAGGACGAGGATAGTAAGAATCTTAAGAACCAGCTACGTTAGCTTCATGGGTCGCAAAGATACGAAGTGGGTGGGTAGGTAAATCTTACAACCAAAGGATCGACAAATGCGCTCCAGCCACTTTCTTCGTCTTCGAAGAGAGCCAAAACAAAGGAGACAGCCGCAGATCCCAAGAGTATTAATACCAATTGGTCTTTAAATTGCTCGAGAATAAGTTCCCACAATGGAGTTGGTGGTTCTTCAGGAATAGCTATATACCAAGTTAGCATACAGATTAGCATATATAAAATCAGATCGACCAGGTTGCCTCCCAGCCTCTCTCTGCGCAGCACAACGTACAATTTCTTCCATATTTATTTCGCAACTCGGCGATCTGTTCATCTGCGAGGCCAGCCTTTGGGTCTACATTGAAAGCGGCCAAGACCTCGTCTGTAGGTTTCGCGAAGGCGCTCTCCATAGCGGCCGACGACGGTAGCGAGACGACGCCGCAGTAAATCTTTTCCTGGTAAAAAAAGACTAAACAAATGCAACGAGGTACCTTTTTATTGCAAAAAAACAATCACTATCTATCAACGGGCATTCAAAAGTGAAAGCAAGAACCTCGATCGAGAACTTGAATCGATAGAGGGGTCGGCGATAGGGCGAAAGAGAGGTTTGCGAATGGGCCCTTTAAAGATGCCACATATCTTTTACGCTATAAGTAAAACCTGTTGAAAAGTCGCCACTAAAAAAAAATGGGAAAAGAGGCTACCAGAGTAGACGAAAGATGTGTCCGAAGTAGGTAACCGTATAAAACCGTATAAAAAAATGTATAGATTGTGGTGGAAAGAAATCGTCGCGGATGAGGTTGAATGTGTGGACCTTTTACTCGGCAACGTGTTCTCTATCAACTTTTGCATTTTAGCGATTGTTCTAGGTAGCTTCGATCACTGTTCGGCCCTGAATAAGCCCTGAATGACCCCTGGACGCGGCCCTGAAGCTGCAGAGCTGGTGGTCACCAGGTGCGAGCCCCAATCCAATCTGACGCTAGTAAGCCTGCCGCTAGCACTATCTTAGAGTCCCAAGATCGATTTCGATTGGACAGACTTCCATGACTTGCATCATAAGCTTGCAACCTAGTACATATCTACATGTACTTACCCATGTACCTACCTAAAATTGCAAGACTCAAAAGATAAAAACCTGGAGATAAACGCACCGGGGTCTAAATAGGTAGGTAAGTATGTGATAGGTACCTTAGGCAAGCATGACATGTATTTAAACGAAGTTTATATACGATTACCTAACCTAGGTATTCAGATTAATACATACCTAGGTACATAGGTATCTAATATAAGCTACCTAAACTCCCTCTGCCTACGAAGATCATGCAGAAAAAGGAATCCCCATATATTGGAAGTGATAGTAGTAGACTGCAATTCTTTGTCATATAACTGTCTATTTGGGGATTTGCTATCTAGAAAGCTGCAAATGCAGCCATGCATCTGAAATCAACGGCCATGAAAGGTGATCGACCCCCAACCCAGAGCGTGCGCAGCCGTCCTGCATCAGCCCGCACAAATAGCACCCTATGCGTTCCGAACTCAAAAGTATTACCATAACCACCGTTGTCCACCAGTCGTGTCCTCTTATCGTAACTCATTTACAAGTCATCATCCTCATCCTCACCGGGCAAGGGCTGCTGAGCAGCGGTGTTCATCTCCTCCTCGTACTGCTTGAGAAGAGCCTCGTCGACAACGGCAGTAGGGGGGGCCAGAGCAGGAGCAGCGACGAATTCCTAATTAAGTTAGTAAATTAGCTATATTGACATCAATGGAAGCAAGTGAACTTACCAGTTGAGGGTTGCCAACGAGCTTGCGGGCCAGCCATAGGAAGGGCTTCTCGAAGTTGTAGTTGGACTTGGCGGAGATGTCGTAGTACTGGAGGTTCTTCTTTCGGTGAAAGGTGATGGTCTTGGCCTTGACCTTGCGCTCCTTCACATCGACCTTGTTGCCGCACAGAACGATGGGGATGTTCTCGCAGACACGGACCAGATCACCTGTGATACAATTGTAAGCCAAGCACGGATAAAAAGAAGGCCGTATCTCTATTATACTTACGGTGCCAGTTGGGGACGTTCTTGTAGGTAATGCGGGAGGTAACATCGAACATGATGATACCGCATTGGCCGTTGATGTAGTAACCATCACGGAGACCACCGAATTTCTCCTGGCCAGCAGTGTCCCACACATCGAAGGTGATGTTGCCGAAGTTCTAAGTATCGTTAGATGTTTTGCGCCAGATAGAACGGTTGCGAAAGGGCGAGGCGATGATGGATCCGACTTACGGTCGTGAAGCCAAGGGGGTGGACCTCGACACCAAGAGTGGCCATATACTTCTTCTCGAATTCACCAGTCAAATGACGCTTGACGAAGGTGGTCTAATAATCACGGTCAGTAGCATGCTCGTCGACAATCAAGAGAAAAAGGCGGGGCAGATGATGCGCAGGTAGGCAGGAAGTAAACAGAACACAGCAGACCGACAGAGGTCGATAGGCGGCGAGATAGAATAGACGAAATAGAGCAGATGAATGTATTTACCTTTCCAGTACCACCATCGCCGACAAGGACGAGCTTGAAGGTGGGCGTCTCGGTAGCCATTGTGATATCTTCTGTTGATGTAAGGTAAACAGAAGACGGAAAAGACTAAGCTCGGCGTTAGCGGGGGCAATGACTTTAAATATTAGAAGGGAAAAAAAAAGTGTGTAGGATGGTAGTTTGAACCCTCGATGCGAATTGTTGGAAGATATATCAGGGAGCAGGCGGACGTACTTGATGTTATCGAGTGTGGAAGATGACGAAGGGATAGTATGGGGGTGATCGTAAAAACGGTCGTTGAAGTGATGAGCGGACTAATGTTTTTTAAAAGAGTTTCGAGAGGCGGCGGGACCTGGCAAGAAGATCTAATAAGGTTGGGTTTCCCTCAGGGAAAAAAAAAAAATCAAAAAAATCGGGCGCACGGTTGCGGGGCAGCACGTGATCTTCTGGGCATTAATAGAATGGGCGACAATGACGCACATTTGAGGTAGGAAAGGACCTTCCAGATGGATTACCTATTGATAGAGGATAGAGGTACTTAGGTAGTACTTAGGTAAATAATAAAAAATGCTGATTAAGGTACAAGGTTATGTCTTTCTATCAGTCGTGTACTTACGATTTAAATGTACGGTTGTCAGATTGCCAGATTGTCAGGAGCGGCCTGTCTGCATGGACTGTGGATGGAATTACATAAATATTTACTTACTTCTTGATTTGATAGGTGCCTTTTCTGGTTTCTCTCCCTTAACACTGCCTTAGGTACCTCCCATCCTTATCATTGTGAATCACTGACATTACAAAACATTTGTTATAAATCCGCCCTGTGGCGTCTCGTAAATTGAATGAGATTTGCGTTGCTATGTACCAACATATTTTGCAAAGTCATCTATCGCTCTCCGTAGCAACCATTCAATCCTTTTACGAGTGGTATCTTATAGGTCCGTTTAGAATTCTCGTTTCCGCGTCTCTGACTCATCTTAGCAGGCCGCACGCCTTATTTGAATTAAAACATGGAATAGAATGGCTACTTGCTGTACCTAGGTTAGGTAGTGATCTTAGGTATTTTTGGCTGGACATCAAGCAACTACCTAAGAGGTACCTAACGTACCAAGGGAATTGCGGCAAGCACGCCGTGTATTTAGGTAGCTTTTACCATTTTGGTAATACGATGATTTATGTTAGCAGCCCCATTGCAGAGAGGTAGGCTGGGCATCGTTTAGGTTAACCACAGTTCAAATCATACTTGTATGGCTGGCTGTTGGATGTCTTTTGGCATGATTACCTCCTATCTACCTAAGGTAGGAGGTAGGTATATATAGTTACATCCCTACTAACCCATTAACTCATAAGGAACGCCCTTAAATTGCCCGACACTGTCTCGGTAGAGTGAAAGAAAAAGATGGATATCGCATTATGCCACGTACGAGCATCCACATATAGGATAGGGCCGATAGTTTGATGCCGCTTGAAATGCCAAAGCCATTATGAAATTATTCATAGTGGCAGGATATGGCATCCCAACAGGCCTCTCCCTCCCCAATTTTGCCGTGGGGTTAAATTCAGCTGTAGCTCTTGCTTGCGGTTGGTGTCTACGCGGCGGGTCACTTTGACCAAGATCCTTTGCTGTGTTAATAATTAGTCTTATGACCTACCTCTGCCTTGACGCTTCGAGCTTGTACAGGGTTCGACTTACACCTTCGTTTCCTTGAACGCACTCTGCAACTTTCTTAAGGCCGTCGTGGTTTCTTTTATTAACGTAGCCGAAATTTCGGATTTCGTCTCCGGGTTTCAGGCCAGCCGACTCTGCCGGGCTACCTGCAACGACGCTATTCACTTTCGCAAAAGGCTCCTCTAAAGTTTCCGGGATCGAATCGCCTAGCATCTCGGCACGATCCGCCGAAGCGGGCACGGCATCGTCGGCATCTTGAATGCTCGCAAAGTGTTCGTGGAGATGTTTCTCTATCGTGTTGAGAAGGTCTTTGTAGTCGTTTTTTAAGTGGATGATTCGAGCTCGGGTGGTGCGTACTACAAGAGGGTTCAGCCTGAGTCTGCAAGCATCTCTCCCAGAGGGAGGAGTACTTACTTTGTGCGACGTCGATATCAGCACGAGGAAACCCGTCGGCGGTGGTCAAAGGAGTTTCCATATTGACGCCATGCTATATATAGATCAAGTCAGGGCCTATGTTACAGTGAGTATGGACAGCGGTCACTGACCGAGTCGAGCACACCACTCAGGGCTTTTAGTTCAGCTTCGATATCAAGTTTCTTAGCCTGAAGTTCAGCAAATGAGAGATGCTTTGCATTTCCATTTGACAGCGGGCGTGATGAGGGTCCCGCAGGAACCGTTGGTGCGTGGATGTTGTCCATTCTTAAGGGAAGGCCCAGGATAGTCCTAGAGAAATTAACTCATCATATGTTAGGCATTGGAAGAAGATATAGGTTTCTCCTTATGCACTCGGGCGTATACTTTGATGAGAACTAGTTACTAGGTAAGTAGTTGAAGTTGAAGTGAACCTTAGTTTAGGCCCGCAGGAAGAACGCGTCAACGTTGGAAGTGGGATGGCGGGGTTACCTAGGTAGGTACCTCCCTACCTAGTACTATTATCCCTAAAATATAGTTGGTCCGGGTAGGCGCATCATGTGCGGCATCTGTAAAGTTACATAATACATATAAGCACCTAGGTAGCCTTTACTTACCTACCTAACCTTGATTATTAGCAGTCACTACTTTGCATTAACATTCAAGGAGTATACCTAGGTCTTGGGTAATTCGCCTCTACAACAAAATTCCCGAGTCACGAGTGTAAGCTATAATTAAGCCCAAATAGACTCGTCTCACGTCTAGGTCAAAAAATGCATCAAGATATTTATCGCTGTATGGTCCCTAATAATAAAACCATACGGCCGGAAAGAGAACCTAACAGAGGTATAATATATATCGACGTAGCGAGGCTCTAATACATTGGTTACCTATGTGTAGTTTACACCTGTGACGTATTTGAGCATCCTAACAGATCACATGTAAGTATCCATTTCTGCTAACTACCATTGAAGTCTAACTTAAGGTAGATGTGCAGTTGGAATTAACAGAATATCTCTACATATAGATAGATGGGTAATAGCAATAAGCAGTGAAGGTGTGACTGCGAATATCATTTACTGCCTCCTGTTAGCCAGTTTGTCGTCAGAGACGGCTGCTATTATAAAAATGGTATCAGGCAAAGCATGTGCTTATTGCTTGCCTCTAGCCCCTTGCAGATCCAGTCTGCTGGGTACAGGCAGTAAACTGCCAGCGGCAACTTGCAGATTTGAAGCGTACAGTTCTAGCGAATCGTTTGCCTAATTGAGTTGTGATTTGCAGCATGACTTACACATTCAACCCCCGTCTTACTTCCCTAAATTCGTACTCGGTTCTCTCGGTAACCTTTGAAGGGCAGAATATATATAGTAATGTAGGATTCGATTTAAAAATAAGGCACTTGCACGTTGAATCCACGTAATTCTTGAAGATCAGAAATAATCTCCTAAACATTTCTCAACAATAAAACTCGGCACAACCCCCAAGATATTTTCCATAGGTAGGAATCGTCCAGGTCAGGCCAAAACTACTACTGAAAATTGCAAAATGCATACCGTTACACTGCTGGGGCTTTTGGCTGTGCCGGCCGCTTCGAAGGCCTTGATGTATGCTGTCCCTACGAGTCTCAAAGCCACCGACTGCATATTCCCGGCCAATTATACCGTTTCCAACTTCACAATCTACACGGACAGATTCGACAGCGCCAAAAACTGTACCTCATTCATTTTTGATGATCCGAGTACTGGTATTAATACCAGCTGCAGCCGTAACTCGACCTCGAAGCTTCACGGCTCCAACCGATGGCCGTGTGACGACTCAAACGTCGAATTCATTTACCAGACGACCGGTATAGCAGGTTTAACTCTGATCGAAGCTGCGTGTCCTGGGAAGTAAGTAGACGATGAGATGACCCCTGTGTCGGGTCACTATCCAACGCAATAGCAATAACAATAACAATACGAAGATGGCTAACGAGATGTAGTGTTCCTCAATTTGAGGCGGCTGGTCTCATCGCACCGGATATGGCATGCACGAATTCTACTACGGGAACTACCTGTGTAGCCAAGCAATCTCCCATTGTGGGAGATTTCGACAGCCTTCAACCCGTACCACCGTCTTCCAGCTGAGCGTCAGTAAGAGACGGACAGTCAAGGGGTAAAATGGGAAGTTGGTATTGTTTACCTAGGAGACGTAATTATCGCATGAATTTGTGGTTGGAGCCGAGGAAATATAATTATTTGTGAACGAGATGGATTGGACGTAGGGTTTAATCGGATATTCCTATATCAAACGGTATTCAAGGGTTAGATAAAAAAAAAAAAACCACTTGTTCAATGCTTAATTTGTTTAATTAATCGAGGCTCAATCAAGATTCTCACCACTTGTGTTAGTTTGAGAATTGACGTATTACCTATATTAGGACAATAGAGGAATAGCATGACTTCGTGCTTACATGTAGGTATATACCGGTTCTACTTACTATGCATGTAAATCCTATACCAGTAACGTCCTAGAACGGTACCTATACCCCGCGTTACCAACTGCTGGTACAGTACCTACCTAGCCTGGTACTGCCGGTATGCCGTTAAGAGATAGCAGCTTCCTATTGGTCACAATGCTCACCTACCTCGCCATTTCCCAGACATATTAAGAGCCGTGTATGCATTAAATTGGGCAGGTGAGCTCCAAAAGCAATAGCCAAATCGTCATGAAAACAAGGGAATGGACCTGAGGTCGTCCCGGTCGTCTCATTTATCAACTTCTTCCAACTTTATGCCTTTTGAACCATCTTTAACTTTAAAATAGCACGTGCCCGATTCCATGAATCAGACCCTGCTGAAAGTACTGCAAGTACTGAAAGCATTGGCGTCATGTTTATTGGGCCAGCACAACGTCAACCACGTACTTTAAACTTGCATCAATTTATATAATACCTAATACGCGACTCATCTTCTTATTCAATTTCCTCTTGTTGTTGACTTCAAGGCCTGCCTTCTCTAGGACATGGCTATCCTCAACATCGACCTATCAAGCAAAAGATCTTGATGTTACGGACTTTAAACCTTCACTAAACTTGCCTTGTAGCATGTTGTATACCATGTTAACTTCTTCGTGGTTATTGTACCTGGCAGCCACTATCGCGGCAGGAACTCCCGTGGGGGATCAGAACCCTCTTCGAGGACAGAATGATGCTACGACCCCTGGTCACATCTCAACTGGTCTCTTTGCATCGCTCGAGCGTCTCTCGCGCTTGGTCGACATAACGTACTGCGTCGGCACCACTGGTATCACACAGCCATTCTCCTGCGCGTCCCGATGCAAGGAATTCCCAACTCTAGAGCTTGTGACAACATGGAACACCGGGGTTTTGATGAGCGATAGCTGTGGCTATATTGCTGTAGATCACGGGACGACATCGATGCTGAGTGGCAACGACGGCGGCATCGCCGATACAAAGAAGCAGGGGGCAATCGTTGTCGCGTTTCGTGGTACCTACAGTATTACGAATACCATCATAGACCTGAGCACGATTCCTCAGGAATACGTCCCCTATCCATCGCCAGACCAAGGTGGATCTAAACCGCCTAAAGAACCAGAGCATACCTGCAAGAATTGCACGGTTCATATGGGGTTTTTGGCGTCCTGGAACATAGCTCGCGCCGTCGTTCTACCAGCACTTAAGCCATTGCTTGAGCAATACCCCTCCTACCCGATTTACCTTGTCGGTCACAGCCTCGGTGGCGCCGTTGCTGCCCTCGCCGCGTTGGAGCTCAAAGTCGTTTCTGGCCGGGATAACATCGTTGTAACAACTTTCGGCGAGCCGCGTGTTGGGAATGAAGGATTTGTTAAATACCTTGATTCTGTTTTCGATCTTGGCGGCAAAGGGGCGCAAAATGAAGCACAAACATATCGGCGCGTAACACATGTGGATGATCCCGTACCGTTGCTACCACTATCGGAATGGGGATACAGATCTCACGCCGGTGAACTTTTCATTACCAAATCCAGTCTACCTCCTGAACCTTCGGATATTCGGGTGTGCGTGGGGGACGAGGACTCTAAATGCATCGCTGGTTCGGTTGGGGAGCCGCTTAGGACGGTTGGCCAAGCGCTAGCTAAAGAACAAGGACAAGACATTGCCATGTGGACTGAAGGGCTCTGGGATATTCCTAGCCGGTTCAAATTGTGGCAACTGTTCTTCGCGCATCGAGATTACTTCTGGAGATTGGGTTTGTGTGTCCCCGGGGGAGATCCTATTGATTGGGACAGGGACAAATATCCTAATTTCACTACCAGTGACGAGCTATGAGCTATGAGTCACAAATGGGTAACACGCTTTGTTTAATCCGAAATCCGAGATGAGAATCGGGTTTATTCTAGCGCCTCAATTTGATACGCTGATGGAGCATAGGGAGTTAAAAATCGTTAATGCGACCAGGAAAAAAAAAGTTGACTAAAATTACCTCTATAGTCTGAAAGTAATGTCTAGTACATGTAACTTGTTGTAATTTTTAAATCTTTAACGCATAGACGGACCCTGATGAATAGGGGCAAACAGATAATTACAGTTGGATATGTCGAAATTGCGGTGCAGATAGGCACTTAGGTTAAGATTTAAAGGTTTATTAAGCGATGGATTTCCTGAGCCGCTTGATCTATGGGGTTACCAAGTACGGCAATGATCACAATTCCTGGTTCAGGGGTTACATGCGTATAATCAGACCTTGAAAATAGTATAGGCTGGAAAGATGTTCACATGTAATACCCATTATGAGGTTACGGAGTACGGTGAAGAAAACCCGACGGAGTGGGTTCAGAGGTCATGATGTCTTGGCATCAACAGTACGGTGAACTTTGAAGTTCTGTGTGTGGGATGGAGAATGTGTCGAACGGCTCGTGACAGGGCTATTTCGAACTGACCGCGCTTAACCGCGTGGGATTGACTTTCTCTGTGGGAGAGGAAAAAGGGAACTCGTGACTGGAGGAAAAGGGTGCCAGCTCAGCCAGGACCAACTAGCTTTAGGAAAGTGATGACAACGCATGGGACCGACGGACCACACGATGATAAGACCCTGTACTGGGGTCTGGGTCCTGGTATATTACAATAGTTTCTCCTATTCGTCTGCTGCCGTCTGATGCCCTTTAGGACTGATGCCTTCTAATAAGGATAGCACATAGAGAATAGAGGTAGTAGTGACTAGGACATCTTATACAAAACTAATAACATGATCACGAGTTGTCCTGTAATAGAACGGTAATGATTTGGGGGTGGCTTTTGCTGACTGATTGTGAGATACCTATTCGGGAGGTCTCGCTCGACGTTCGCGTCCCCCTTTTCTCGTCTCATTCCGTTGCCGACTCGCGCAAGAAACGCTGCGGCAGAAATGAGAGTCAGCATCTGCCAGAGATCATCGGTAGAACATTCTACGCGAAGTTGGCTGATATCTTTTTTTTTCTTGGGGGATGAGACAATCGCATCGTGCGTTTCTTCTTTTAATAGTAGATAATTTCCGTAGGTTGTTTATTGGGAATGCTTAGTTAGGTCAAACTTCTACGGATAGGAGGTCAGGTCACTGACAGGAGGCTAGGTATCTTATGAGGTATCTTTCATAGTTTTTTTTTTTCTCTTCCAAGTGGACCAGTTATTTTCCTTCTAAGGGTTGAGGCGGACGATAGTGGGGAAAAGGCAGGCTGCCTATCGTGTAATCTTGAATGAATTTAATACCAAAATAATATGAACGAGAGAGGGAACAAATAGAGAATCATTGGGGTTATTAATCATGCTAACGTCGATACTAATTTACAATAATTCTACGTTAGCGGATTAGCTCCCGTATGGTAGATTAGGTTAGGTTAGGTTAGGTAGGTTCTCTTGATGACTACCTCCTATGTATTATTCGCGGTCTTGATATTTATTATTGTTTGTTGATTTGTTGATGCACTGGAAGTATGTACCTAAGTATTTCATGTATAGGTGATGTTCCAACTGTATGGATGTACCTAGGTACTTGATAAGGCGTCAGATATCGAGAGAAGATTCCAGGCCGAACAAGGCAATGAGGGGCAAGTAAGCCCTGGAAAAGATAGACTGGAAAAGATAGAAAGGTACGGTAGCACAACCTTACTTCCATTTACTGGACCAGACGCTAGGTACCTATCTAAAGGTATTTAGTGGAAGTGAGTGGAACGTTAGGCACTTTGTGGTACCAAAGTACCATTTCTCGCATTTCTCGCACAAGCCAGGTGCCAAAAGTTGGAGACTCAGGCGCAATTTTGGAACCTTGGCAGCCCTGGCCGCATTTACTGATTTCTCCTCCCGCACCTTAAACCTCGTCGATTTTCAACATCCTTCAAACTTGACGTACCTGTAAACAATCCCGTCCTTTCCCTGTTCACCAAAACTTCTTCAATCCTGCACCCAAACACTTCATTCCTCAATTTTCAATCCTAATATTTTCTTCTTCTATTGCCTCTAGGCTCGTAATCTCTCCCTCAAACCGCCCAAGATGACTACTGAGGTAAGTTTTCAATACTTCGACTCCCCTTTCCCACTCCCCAAGTCTGCCTTGTCTTGGGCAACGCTGCTATTCGCCTCCGCCGCGCCCGCGCACCGCTGTGTAGCCTTGAGTTATATCCTTACTTTGCCATTCTATGGATGATGGATTGTGCTAACATTACTTTTTTTCCCTTGTAGCGTGAAAGGTTCGTACCGCACACCCTCCCTCCCCTCCCCTTCCCCGCCGTATCTTGTTCATACTTGATGCCGCCTTTTCGTGTACCGAGGGGAATGAAAGCCGCTAACCAGCATCATTTAACAGCAAGACTTTCCTGGCCCGCCTCTGCGAGCAGGCCGAGCGTTACGATGAGATGGTTACCTACATGAAGGAGGTTGCTAAGCTTGGTGGTGAGCTCTCCGTTGACGAGCGCAACCTTCTCTCCGTTGCCTACAAGAACGTGGTCGGTACCCGACGTGCCTCTTGGAGAATCATCTCGTCGATCGAGCAGAAGGAGGAGTCCAAGGGCTCTGACAAGCACGTCTCCACTATCCGCGACTACCGAAACAAGATCGAGACCGAGCTCGAGAAGGTTTGCCAAGATGTTTTGGACGTCCTGGACGAGAGCTTGATCCCTAACGCCGCCACCGGCGAGTCCAAGGTCTTCTATCACAAGATGTTCGTAACCTTTTCATTGCGACGTAGTTTCGTATGATAGCCACATACTAATGTTTGATTTGCCCCACATAGGAAGGGTGATTATCACCGCTACTTGGCCGAGTTCGCGTCTGGCGAGAAGCGAAAGGTCGCTGCTACTGCCGCCCACGAGGCTTACAAGGTGAGTTTTTAAGTTATGGCCCTTCTACTATAAAGGCTTTATCTAACCTTACGTCTCCCGTTTTTAGAGCGCCACCGACGTTGCACAGACTGAGCTCACCCCGACGCATCCCATCCGTCTCGGTCTTGCCCTCAACTTCTCCGTGTTCTACTACGAGATCCTCAACTCGCCCGATCGTGCTTGCCATCTCGCCAAGCAGGCCTTCGACGATGCTATCGCCGAGCTTGACTCGTTGTCTGAGGAGTCTTACCGTGACAGCACTCTTATCATGCAGCTGCTCCGTGACAACCTGACCCTGTGGACTTCGTCGGAGAGCGCCGAGGGCGAGGGTACAGGTGCCCAAGAGGCTGCTAAGGAAGACAAGCCCGCCGAGGAGGCTGAGAAGCCTAAGGAGGATGCCCCTGCTCCTACCGAGTCTTAGATTGCCTTTTATGGATGACCTCCTTGCCTCAACTGAACATGCATATTCTGTAATACTTCTGAAGGGCCAGAGTTCCGTCGATACCCATATTGGCAAAGATTTGTAGCATCGGTTGGGGAGGACGGTAAAAAAAAAGAGGGCGTCTGTTTTTGAGGCGGGAGCTAAATATGAGCAGAATGTCGGTCTTCACTCGAGGATACGTCAGTAAGAGGCTGCTTTTTAAAGTAGGGCCCGCTACTTGGCAATGCGATAACTTTTTCCACAACTATGGCTGTATTTCAACTACCTCTACCTGTATAGGGGCGGCGAGGGCTCGTTGGTGGTCGTGTGGACGGTTTCATACACGTTTCCCCTGTTTGTTTTTTTGTGGTTTTTTTGAGATCAGATATCTCACGTTTTTTTCTTTGATCATCACCCATTGCAACATCATCCCCTAAAGTCGACCTTGTACACCGGTCCTTTTACGTATTATCGGGAAAGATTAGGTAGTTTACGGGTCCGCTCTCGGGTGGGAATTGCGAAACGATCCATGCCTTGATTCATCGACCGGAGAGGCAAAGCTTAGCTCTGCTTTGCTTTGCATGTCAACGGCTCGGCTTGAACAGACTGCGATACTTAATTAGGCTGGATTTCTGCTTTGATGCATGTGTTTACTACTGCATTGATCAATTACCCCCGAATCCACATCCAACGCAATGCGTATGCCCCGATATCAGAAATTAAAAAAGCAAAAATTAACCCTGAAGTATACCAGGCCCTTTCGCATTTACCTAACTAGATCTCGTGTGCTTTGTAAAGCCTTGACTTGTTTCCCTTTAATTATAGTTGCTAGTAGATACGTGACTCGTGATTCGATAGTAATAGTACGTAATGGTAGGGCTGTATACCTACCTAGGTAGGTAGGAGGTATCTTTCTCGAGTTATTGTAGTAACCCCCTACCCCCTAGTAACAGCTCTAGTAATGTAGCTCGAGTTTTCGTCTTTAGTTGGACGACCATTCTTACATGTGCTTCACTATAGGTATGCCATACCCAGGTATTTTGTATAGGTACATGATTACCCATATAAGTAAAGCAAAGGGTTATTTGCTTGAAATACTATACCTATCACGAAAACTGGAACTTGACGGTTATTCCGACGGAGCTATGATTATAATACCTAGGTACCTAGTTTAGGTGCCTGTTACCTACAATACCAGAGGTACCTAAATGTTGGACATACAGTTGGCTTATCTCACGTGAAATACAGCGTTGCAGCTCACTGCCTACTGCGTATTTTAGGTGCTTTCAGCCTCACGAGTACAAGCCAATACAGCAGGACCTCCCCACCCAAGACTAGGTTCTCTTTTCCTATTGGAAAATATCTAAAAAGATAAGTGGCCCTTTCTCCACAACAGAATTTAAACCAATTTAATCCATCAATTCGCAGGGCTGATCCTGGGAAAAGCCGAAGGCCAACGTCACAGGGCCGACAGGGCCAACTTTCAACTTTCAACTTTCAACTATCAACTCTGCAATAACTCTCTCCAAAAGCGCATGTGCTTCATGCATTTAAACAAACTCGTAACTCAAAAACATATGGATGTCTCCTCGGACTTTGTTTTTTTACTTCTTCGCTCAACTGTTTAAATCTTAAACTTTCCATGGTAGCATGTGCTACTTTTCGATACTGTTGTTGTCGTCTTCCTTCTATCCTGCTGTCCTGTTAGTTCAGCATGGATCAGTATTCTTCCGCAACTCGAAATGTCGCTACAACTCCGTCGGCTGAGAAGTCCAGCCAGCTACTCCTCCGCGAGTATCCTCACCGAGCTATTGCCATTGCGACACCGACACATGCCCTGATCTTCCGATATAGCCCTACCACGAGCGAGGCAATCGCAAATGGCTCGCTCGCCTCCGTCCCGTCAGCACGGCCCCGGGCTGCCGGGGACGGCCCCGTGTCTAAGTGCATGGTCGAGTTCACTTCTAATACTAAGCAGCTGCTTAGCGAGTTTAGACCCCTTACTGCCCGACCGATCTACGGAACCTTAGGCCTTATATCTATAAACCAGGACGTATTCCTATGTGTAATCACTCAGGCGTTACGCGTTGCGACGGTGCGACCGGGGGAAACGGTCGAGAAGATTGCGAGTGTCGATTTCTTCTGCCTCAATAGCTCCGAGTACGATAATGTTGTGTCCCTAAACACGTACGATAGTGAACTATCGGACTCTATGGCACCGTATGGCCAAAACCTCGGTCGGCGGGATGGCGAAATAGAATATCCCTATCAGGAGTTACAGAAGCTGTTGAGCAATGGTAGTTTCTATTACAGTACAGACTTTGATCTGACCAACAGGCTTCAAGACAGGCCCATAGATTCGGACACGTTCGATATTGATAATTTTGACGATTCGTTTCTATGGAACTATTTCATGATTAGTCCTCTGGTTCAGTTTAGATCTCGGCTCTTGGCACATGAACGGGAAGCCCTCGATGCTTCGAGGATTTTAACATCCGCTATTAGAGGATTCTGTTCAACCATGACAATCCCTCAGAGCGCAGCGCCTCTGAGGTATGGCAGGTCTGGCCTCCCCTCCTTTCTCACGGTTATTTCCCGTCTCTCATGTAAGCGAGCTGGCACTCGCTTCAACAGTCGAGGTATCGACGATGATGGACACGTGGCCAACTTCGTCGAGACGGAAACCATTTATTGGAGTCCTTCTGGTGTTCTCTTTTCGTATGCGCAAGTCCGCGGCTCGGTACCAGTGTTCTGGGAGCAGACTCCAGGGCTCATTCCAGGTCAGCAGAAGATAACTATCACCCGTTCAGCTGACGGGACGCAACCAGCCTTTGACAAACACTTCGAGGATCTAGAACAATCCTATGGTGCAGTACACATTGTTAATCTGCTTAGCGCAACAAAACCGGGCGAGGCAGAGCTGACGCATCTATTTCACTATGGGTTGGAGCATTGCTCGCTTAGTCGTGCAGGTGAAAAGCAATCTGCTGACCATGCTCTACTACGAGAGACGGATTACGATTTCCATATGGAGACCAAGGCTGCGGGATACGAAGCTGCCCGAGAAATTCGTCGATATATCGACCATTCCGCCGACGGATTCGCGTATTACCTCGCCGAACTCACCGATGACATGGTCGATGCGAACGAACCGGCAGGCCACCAAAGAATGGTTGTCGTGCTTCAGCAAGAAGGAGTCTTCCGGACAAACTGTCTAGACTGCTTAGACAGGACCAATCTGATCCAGACGTTGATATCACAGATGGCTGTTGAATCTTTCTTAAATCACCGCGGAGAATACGCCGCTTCAGATTTCTGGGTGCGGCATTCTACTCTGTGGGCCGACAATGGTGACGCCCTTTCTAGGATATATGCTGGAACAGGGGCTCTCAAATCCTCTTTCACAAGACACGGTAAGATGTCTCTAGCTGGGGCGTTCGCGGACGTTCGAAAAAGCGCAACGAGGCTCTACATTAACAATTTTGCCGACAAGGCAAGGCAAAACACGATCGATATGCTCTTGGGACGATTGGTTGGCCAAGCTCCTGTGCATCTCTTCGACCCTATCAGCGACTTCGTATCTGGTGAACTCAGCAAGCGCGGTGCTGAGTATTCGTCAAATGAAAATATTACCATGTGAGTCTTGGGATACATTACTGCATCTTGATATCATTAAACTAACTGTACACAGGTGGGTCGGGACATTTAATCTAAACGGTCGTACTAATGGCATTGACGAGGATTTGTCTCCTTGGCTTTGCCCTCAGGAGCTCGGTTCGATGCAGCCTGAGATCATGGCTGTCGGTTTCCAGGAGATTGTAGAGTTGAGCGCGCAACAGATCATGAATAGCGATCCCCGTCGGAAGCAGTTATGGGAGAGAGCTATTAAGAGGACACTAAACAACCGTGCTAAGCAACTAGGAGGCGAGAGGTATGTTTTGCTTCGCAGTGGACAGCTCGTCGGCGCGGCCTTGTGTATCTTCGTAAAGGCATCATCGCTTCCTAAAATAAAGAATGTCGAGGGAAGTGTCAAGAAGACAGGAATGTCCGGAATAGCAGGAAACAAAGGCGCGGTTGCAATCAGGATGGAATATGCGAACACACAATTATGTTTTGTAACAGCCCACCTGGCTGCCGGATTCGCTAATTATGACGAGAGGAATAAGGATTACGCTACTATCCATCATGGATTACGATTCCAAAGAAATAGGCGTATTGACGATCATGGTAAGTCGATCGGTACCTATGAATATGGTACACTGGTTCTTATTAACATATTGTCTGTAGACACGGTCATCTGGCTTGGTGACTTTAATTACCGCATCGGACTATCACACGAAAGGGTTATGGATTTGATTCAGAAGAAGGACCTAGAGAGACTCTATGAAAATGACCAGGTATGACTATACCACTACACTAAAGGAACAGACAGTTGCTAATATTTCCCAGTTAAACCTCCAAATGGTTGCCGGTCTCGCCTTTCCATATTATTCAGAGGCTAGAATTACTTTCATGCCAACTTACAAATTTGACGTTGGAACCGACAGATATGATACATCGTAAGTATCTATAATATAACGGTAACTTCTATGAATTTGGCTAATAAGAGAATAGTGAAAAGGCCCGTATTCCTGCATGGACAGATCGTATCTTAAGGAAAGGTACTAATATAAGACAACTGTCGTATAACTGTGCCTCTTTGCGCTTCTCCGACCACCGTCCGGTATATGCTACGTTTCAATGTACGGTCAGCATTATAGACGAAGCACTTCGAGAACAGATCAGCCAGGAACTGTACGAGCGTCGCAAAGCTGAGGTTGGCCACACGGCTGGCAGTTTAATTAGTGACGACTCCGAAGACGATGAAGATCTTATCGGTTATGATCCCATCGAACCAGGTCTACCTCCAGCAAGCTCAGATCGACAAAAATGGTGGCTCGAGAACGGAATGAGGGCAAAGTCTACGGTTGGTCCGCCTAAGTCTAACAACGGCAATCGTGATAATTCCGCTATGATATTGAACCCTAACCGTCCCTCAAATCCATTTTCTCCAACCGAAGAACCTGACTGGGTTGCGATCCCCAGGTCTAATTCAAGACTTTCGTCATTTTCTAGCATCTCTAGTTCTCCGTATGAGCATATCAACCACTCCACACTTCTCTCGTCATCTGCAGCATCGAACTCTTCGCCTAGGAAGTTGCCGCCACCGTTCGACCCAGCAACATTGCCTGTTAAATTCGGCCAAGTCAGCTTGCTTGACGAGCAGATGCCCATGCATAGGAACGAGCCTCCGCCGCCGCCGCCGCCTAGAAGGCAGACGTCTACAGGCGTTGTACAGCCATCTCAGCCGTCCGCTTCGTTAATCGCACAGTCTATATTGCAGGAACCAACGTCTAACAGGTTGCAGCAGCCATTAATGCCGACGGCCTCCTCATCCCAAGCGTCAATCAAGTCTAAAGCGCCCCCGCCCGTAGCAAGGAAACCAGTTCACCTCATGTCTACCTCTCCAACAACTAGTCCAGTACTCCCCGAAACTGGAGGCTCCGGCTCGCCTGTAGAGCAGCAAACGCCGAAGCCGCCCATCCCACGCAAAACTTCCAATGCTGTCTCCAATTTGACAGCTAGACTCGAAGCTAGTAGATCTGGAGCATTGACGGGAGGAATGTATAAAACCGTGGCTCCTTCATCTCATCTAGAACCTATTACCTCTAATGGACATCCTGCTGGGACACCGGCCCGCGTTCCATTACCCGGGCTAGCCGCAATAGAACGCAAGCCTGCCTTGCCGACGCGCCCGCAACCACAGCCGCAACATGTGCAGCCGCCACGCCCGGAAACGAAGGAAACTACGGTTGATCTCCTGGGCGGCGATGACGGTGTTGACGTGAACGGATGGGATACGTTGAAGCCGAGCTAGTTAAATTTTTTTAAACCCCATCGCTTGTAGACTTGTACTGGGTTGTCAAATTTCAATACAGCATGGCGTTTGCGGCGTTGGGAGGATTATAGTTAGACTAGTATATAGAAGTCTCGACTATGAGACTACCTAAGATAAAAGTCTTGTCTTTTGTCTTTTTTCACTTATATGCCAGTTTGAGATTATTGTGATATTGTTAACTTGTTGGTAGTTATAGTGTAGTTATATATTATATTATATAGTAGGTAGAATACCGGTAACTACATGGAGATGTCAATAAAACAACCCCATATATCTCGTATAATTAAAGCTATTTGAATTTAAATCATTAGAGATTCTAGCTTATGACTATTATATAATAGTAAGATAATAAAATATCTGTTTAATTTTAGGTGGCTTCCATGTCTCTTGCCTTGTGTGTTAGGTACTCTCATTTCATCTACATGGGTAGTAGGTACCTTTCATGTTGCAATGGTAATTTCCGCCTGTTGCTACCGTATACCGAGTTTACCCCGTTGAATTCTACGTCATGCTAAGATAAGATAAAGTTCTAGGTTAAGCCTTCTGGGCCTACGCGTTACATCAATAGCTCTTGCACCACCTGGACAGTGGACACAACCTTGAATCTTCAAAGCTTTAACCCGGTAGGTTTTTTTTTGTTAGCATGAATTAGCAACAATTTCTACATTCATCTATACAAACAGTCCTTCTTTCAATCATGAATACCTACCTAACCTAAGGTAGTTTATAACCCGAGTAACGGAAATGCTTGCGGTCCCGGCTCTCCTATATCGACCAATTAAATTTGATGTACCGTTATGATATGCCGAGATATCGATCACTCGAAGTTTTGCGAGCGGGTTCACACAAGTCCGCGAGAAAGTTTGAAGCATCGACGGGGACAGACAAATCAGCTTTCGGAGTGTTTGGATCTCGGAATAAAGCGATATTCGAGACAAGATGTCGAACCCTTGCCTATCAGTATCGCAGTTGGTATGTGATAGAAAGATGCAGATGATCGAAGCCTGGGTTTCCGAAGTCGAAGCGAGCCAGATATACTGCGTATGCTCTAGGAGGAGAGTGTTACCTAAAATCGAAGAGCAAGCCGCCACCCCTGAATCACCAATAGATAGCGGGCTGTCATCCTTGACAGCCCATGCCAGAAAACCAGGACGTAGGGGCCCGCCGAAATGTGCCGTATGCCGCTTTCCCTTCGATGGCAATACCAAGTTTGAGAAGCTTAGGGAGTTTGGAGAGATGGGTCTCGTACGCTGCGGAAGTCCACGGTCCGTATACAGCCTCGACAAGGAGACCAAGAACAAATTGGGGCCTCAATCATCATTTCTTGCTTTTGGAACCCGTAAGAGACAAAGGCCAAAGCAGACGACTACAAAAGACAGCTCAATATCGGACTCGTTTGAAAATTTCAAAAGCCGGAGCAGAAGGAGCTTAACATCTTTTAGAACGAAATTTTTCGATTGGTTCGACAACGACCATACCATCCCAGAGGACCGCCCTCGAGCTACAGAAGCTTATGCTCAGTATAGGTGCCACGACACGCCCACAGCATCAATGGAGGACTTATGGAGTGGTGATGACAACTACAGAAAGCCTGAATTGACTCTTGATGAAACCGCAGCTCGTCTCCGGAGAGCCGCTCACCTCCTAAGCCGAATAAATCCATAGTAGGCGATAACGAACACTAGGAATCGCCGACAAGTTGGACGTATTAAACGTTACGTAGAAGAGTTAGAGACAGAGAGGGAGGGAGAGAGGTATTATGAAAAAGAAAAGGAGCATATTTGATTTTGAGGAGGCATGTTACTTTTTCTCCTAAGCGCTGGTTTTTCTCGGCATAGATATATTATTCATTGTAGTAGCATTGGGTCACTTCTGAGCGGCATAGGGACAGGCGTTAAGATATGGATATAACTGGCAGCATTTGTGTTTTCGAGTAGGAATACCGAATACCTATCAAAATCGGCCTAACAGTCGAGTTTTGGTTTATTAAAACAGAGACAGGAGTGCATATTGATATTCTAGTGCTCGGTGCTCAGTTAATCAACCACCTATATAGCTTACAATATCATACCGTGGATAAGGAACTTCCTACTAATGGGCTTCAAGCCGGTAGGTACCTATAATAAGTTACAATTAATTCACTTTGTTACCTGAAAGACACACATTATTTTGGTGTACTGTAGAACAGTTGGCATGAATGACAAGAAAAAGTGAACATATAAAATATAAGGTAGGCTGGCTAGGCTAGATACACATTTATACGGTAGAGACAGAGAGAATGAAAAACGAATTGAACAGCGCAGGCCTCAGATTTAAATATTTGAGATCATTTCCATTATGGATATCCCTCTTCCTATCATATATGTTTATATTGGGGTATCATCACCGGCCTGCCTGCTGCTTTGAAAACTTCCTAGCCAGAGAGCTAGAAATGGAATGACGAAGGGAAAAGCGTAGACCTACGAATAATGTCACACTCGTGATTATCATTACCTATGACTTCTTTATAGAGGCACATTAGTTCTCCTGAAGGGTTTATGGACGTTGAAACTCCCATGATAATAGCTCCACGAGGAAAGTTGGTCCTTATGACAATGGTTATTGAATATCAGGAAAAGAGAGGAACTTGAGCATATGTCGCGTTGAATAAAATTTCTGCAATATTTATTTTGTACGCTAAGAGCCGTGACCCCCACTGTTTAGTGGTGGAAAAACACAAAAAGCATGGAACAACCTTATCATCATAGTGCATAAGTAGTACATAGTATTGTACATTCCTTGTTAGTGCAGATTAGTGCAGATAGGTAGGTACCTAGGTAGTGAATGTCAATGCACAGACCACATGCAAGAAGATATCCAAATCTGCCAATGCTCCCAGACTTCATTTAGCTGCATATGCTTTTCCTTTCTACATACTACCAACTTTTCCTTCGCGATCATCATTGTTCGCCGATCTCGAGAATTTCATTGTGATCCCAACTCTGTCCCTCGTCGCGTCTTTCATTTCGGGAGATGATGAAACGTCACAATTACATTGCTTCTTTATTATAACCGTGTTATTTATAATCATTGCGATTTTTATTCGGTCCACGTCTTTTTCCATTTTCCAGCCTCGCGCCAAACTCGCATTTCTACTCGCCTCTCACCACCACCGCCACCACCACTACCACCTTCGCTGTGTTATTGAACTGGTCGCGTAACATCTCCTACAAACAGGAAACATGGCCGACTTTAATAACTTTGGCACTTCTGACGAGGAGAATGCCGAGATTAAGAAATTGACCCTTGAGGTGGCAAGTAACCCAAAATATTCCTACCCGCTTTGACCTTGGTGTAGTATTTCAACCATCGATTCTTCGCGACGTACTAACTATAAGCTAGGAAGCCGATACCGACAATTTCGAGTCGTGGGAGAAGCTCATCCGTGCTTGTGAGGCTCAAGAAGGAGGTCTCAACCGAAATTCAAGTCCCCAGGCACTAGCTACTCTTCGCGATGTCTACGATCGATTTCTCCTCAAGTTTCCTCTTCTCTTCGGGTACTGGAAGAAGTACGCTGATCTCGAATTTAATATTTCCGGTCCTGAATCTGCCGAAATGGTATTAACTTCCCTTTCCAATTATCTCGGTCGATTCTTGCGGGCTAAGTTGTGACTAGATTTACGAGCGTGGATGCGCGAGTATAACTAACTGTGTTGATTTATGGGCTTCATACTGTTCCTTCAAGATGGAGACCACTCATACCCCCCATTTGGTCAGAGAGTAAGTAAAACCGGACGTTTCCTACCCCATAACATTTACCACCGACAGAGCAAAAGCTGCATCGCGACCCTTCACACTATCGGAGCGTTTAATACACGACTGCACAACTGCTCAGTCGTTGACGGTGAGAGATGCCAACAGAATCCATAACATGTTGGATACTTTCTCACACATTCTGCCAGGCCGTGGTTCCCTACAATGTCATTGGTTTGACCTTGAACATCCTCGTCGCACTCTACACCCAGCGCCTCAAACGGATTGATTTGGAATCGGAATAGTTGCTTGCACAAATCCCTCCTCTTCTGTATTTGCCCTCCTGCCCGCCCTCACTCCCCACCCCCCCCTCTGCTTGTTTCTGTTTTTGCTGATCTTTCCCTTCAGGCTTTTCGAGCGAGCCGCCACTGCTGTCGGCCTCGACTTTCTGGCACATCCCTTCTGGGACAAGTACATTGAGTATGAAGAGAGACAGGAGGCTCACGATAAGATCTTTGCCATCTTGCAGCGAGTCATCCATATCCCGATGCACCAGTATGCTCGGTACTACGAGCGCTTCCGGCAACTTGCCCACAGCCGGCCTATCAAGGAGCTTGTACCGCCCGAGACGCTTGCCCGTTTCCGGGCGGAGGTAGAGGCTGAGAGTACTGCGTATGGTGCAATGCCACGAGCTGAACTGGAAATCGAGCGAGACATACGTGTCAAGATCGATTCTATGTTCTACGAGGTCTTCCAGAAGACCCAGGATGAAACAAATAAACGATGGACTTACGAATCGGAGATTAAACGGCCGTACTTCCACGTTACCGAGCTTGAAAGTTCGCAGCTAGCTAACTGGCGGAAATATCTCGACTTCGAAGAGAGCGAGGGTGACTTTGCCAGGACGACGTTTCTCTACGAGCGTTGTGTCGTTACTTGCGCCTTATACGACGAGTTCTGGTTGCGATATGCCAGGTGGATGTCGGCTCAGCCCGGGAAAGAGGAGGAAGTTCGTCATATCTATATGAGAGCTGCCACTCTTTTTGTACCTATCAGCCGTCCGGGCGTCCGGCTGCAGTTTGCTTACTTTGAGGAATCTTGTGGCCGCACTGGCGTCGCCCGAGATATCCACGAAGCTGTATTGATGCAGCTACCTGATTGTGTAGAGGCTATCGTGTCTTGGGCAAACCTCGAGAGACGACAAAACGGGCTCGATGCCGCGATTCAGGTCTATAAGGCTCAAATTGACGCGCCACACGTTAATATCTTCACGAAAGCCGTTCTTGTTACCCGGTGGGCTTTCCTCTTATGGAAGATCAAGGGGTCTGTCGAGGAAGCAAGAACCGTGTTCCTTAAGAACGTTCAGTGGTATGCTGACAGTCGTCATTTCTGGGAGAAGTGGCTTGAGTTTGAACTGGAGCAGCCGACGAACGCCGAGACGGAATCCCAGCATTCCGAACGTATCAAGCATATTTTTGATGAGCTATTAGCCAAGAGCCGAATATCATCGACGGCTAAGAAGGACTTGTTCTTGGTCTATCTTACCTATCTCCAAGAGAGAGGAGGCGCAGAAGCGATGAAAGAGTTCCTTACTATCGATCGTGAGATTTACGGGTATGTTCCTCTTTTTGAAGCTACGTCTACGCCGATATGCTAACTTTGAATGTAGTCCTACTTCGTTATCAGCACTTGATAAGCCGGCAATTAAAGAGAACGGCGCAGCAAGGGCACCCCTAGACGAGGCTACCAGAGCAAAGGCTGAGAGTAGATATCCTGCATATTACGAGTACTATATGGAACCCGAGTCCAACCCGCAAGGAGCTGCACCTTTCGAGTAAGCCCGAGTTATAATATAACTTCAGCTTGGACTCCTCGAGTGTTTAGGGAGGGGGGTATGTGTCCTAGCCTCGATGAGTAATGATATGATACTTTGGGGAGTAAGGCGGGAGCAAGGTGTTTGTATCATACTTGACTTTCCCCGTTGTGTAAGGATTAGTTATAATAAGGGGGAGACAAACTAACTATATGAAGTCCCTAATGGACTGGGATGAACAGGTAAAAGAGGGAAACTGGCGTGTGTATATTGGCCAGGAATATTCTACTCGAGGAGCTCACTGCACTCGAAAAGTTACTAGGCAGTAATTTGTACGCATGTCACTACTTTTTTTTTCGCGGTTGATTGAAATAAACAATTAATCCATCAGAGAGAGACGAGCGTTTTATATGTTTGCCAAGTTCAACCCAACTAACTGGAAGAATATCATAGTTAATTGATTACGTCACGTCTAATTTCAAGCCGTGTTCGAGAACTTTTCCACTGGTTCCGGTTGAGTCATGTATGAGTGAGATAGTTGGCCTAATTATTGAGTCATCCGTGAGAATTTGATATCCGATGACAGACTCGGCCTTTTTTTTTCTCTCGTGAATTGGCATGTAGAGTAAATACTAAGTATATGGTTGCTAATAAGGACGAGACGCTCTCTACCGAAAGCGCGAGCCGGTAATCGGAGATAAGACTGTGCTTAGCTTAGGTAAGCTAGGTGCTGGGGGGTTTTCTCGCCCTTCTCGGGTGCGGCGCCGTGCGGACAAGAGCGGACTACCTACCTAAGGTACAAGAGGTATCCATCCATTAGGTCCACTACGTCTAAGTACGTAACGTACCAGGTACTAGTGTAGGCACCTAAGTTAGATGCTCCGTTTTGCCCAGACAAGCCAGAAGTCCCCCAAGGGTTTTAAACTAGATTAGGTAGATATGTGGATATAAGTCAGGTATACGAGCCCAACTTTCTAAATATGGTAGTTGGTTAGTTGTTATAAAGCAGTTTAGCTTGATTGACTTGAAGGAAAAGAAAATGATTGAACGACTGATGAATAGCTTCCCTATTTTCTCTCTCTCTCCCTCGCTCTTTTTTCTTGTGGTTATGATCGTTCGATTATCAGCTTAGAGTATTTCGGGCCAATTGGATCTGATCTGTGTAAATGATACGTGGGGGATGGGCGGGATGGGCGGGGGACCCCTCCAGGTTGTATGTAAACCTTTTTTTTTTTTTCGACGTAGCTTTTTTATATTGCATAAAAAAAAAGACAGCTAAACAGCTTCAGACAAGAGTTGTGTTACATGAGCGTTGAGCATGCGCAGGTTGCATGCATGCGTGGCCTCGTGAATGCAGAGGTCCTATTCGCTACGTTATAAGTCAGCATCAGATGTTGCCGTCGGTTACCCTTCATCACTACATAGTACACTACCTAACCTACACACTATAATTTTAGACAGGCATGGCAAGTCCGCAAGGAGAAGAGAAAATGGGAAGTTACCTACCTCAAGTTACGTACCGTTTTAAGATCCATCTCTCTCTCTTCATGGGGAGGACCCACTTCAAGTAGAAGCCGAAAGAAGGGGAAACCAGGATGTCGCCACCCAATTAGACGGCTTAGAATTCTTTCTTACTAAACAATTCGGCCTGCTTTTCCTTAACGACGGGACACTTTGCCGTGCTCGGATTTCTTTTCCCTTGTAAGCCCTTATTAGATTAGAATTGGCCTCTCTGTCTCTGCCTCTCTCTCTTCCCTCACCGTCCCTCTTTCGTCGTTAAAGTATATATCAAACTCTTTTTGCTTTTTTATTTCTTTCTTTTTTTCATTTAACCAAAGTCTCCTTCCCTTGCTTAAACCTAATTGGTATTTCCTCTCTGCTGTGCATTAGGAAAGATATCAAAAGTAAGACATCCCACCTATATCCCCGCCAATATTTCTTTTTAGATATCCCGTATTGTCTAACACATGCCGGTGTAGATGTCGGCTGCAACTGTATCCCGCCAGATGGCCCGCGCCGCCCTGCGTGCCTCCGCCAGAAACACATTCGCTACGTCTTCCCGGCAAGCCTTCCGACAGCAGGGCCGACGATTTTACTCGTCAGAACCCCCCAAGACTTCCAGCTCGTCGACTCTGATCTACCTGACCGGTGCCGCCGTCGCAGGTGCTGCCGGTTACTACTTTTACACCTCGAACAACTCGGGCAGCGTCAAGGTGTTCTCCCCCACCAAGGACGACTACCAGAAGGTGTACAACGAGATCGCCAACCGTCTTGAGGAGAACGAGGAGTACGACGACGGCAGCTATGGCCCCGTTCTCGTTCGTCTTGCGTGGCACGCTAGCGGTACCTACGACAAGGAGACCGGTACCGGTGGCAGTAACGGTGCTACCATGAGATTCTCGCCCGAGGGTGACCACGGTGCGAACGCCGGTCTAAAGCATGCTCGGGACTTCCTCGAGCCCGTAAAAGGTATGTTATATCCCCCCTTTTTTTCAATGTCGGTTACCAGACGCGCTAACATATTTTTTATAGCCAAATTCCCCTGGATCAGCTACTCTGATCTCTGGATCATTGGCGGTATTGCCGCCATTCAGGAGATGCAGGGCCCCACTGTCCCGTTCCGACCTGGCCGTCAGGACGGAGATGCTGCGGCTTGCACGCCCGACGGACGTCTTCCCGACGGCGCCAAGGGAACCCCTCATCTCCGTGACATCTTCTACCGCATGGGTTTCAACGACCAAGAAATCGTTGCCCTCGCTGGTGCTCACGCCCTTGGCCGCTGCCACACCGACCGAAGCGGATACGACGGGCCGTGGACCTTCTCCCCTACCGTCCTAACCAACGACTACTTCCGCCTCCTTATCGAGGAGAAGTGGCAGCTGCGCAAGTGGGACGGCCCCAAGCAATACGAGGACGTCAAGACCAAGTCGCTCATGATGCTACCGGCTGACTACGCCCTCATCCAAGACAAGGCAACGAAGCCTTGGGTAGAGAAGTACGCCAAGGATAACGATCTCTTCTTCAAGGACTTCTCTGCCGCCGTCACCAAGCTGTTTGAGCTCGGTGTGCCTTTCAAGCAGGATACCGAGAAGATTATCTTCAAGCCTGTTAATGCCTAAATTTAATGATACCATCTGATAGAATTAGAAGGGGACGTATTAGAAAAAGATGTAGAGGAGGAGGATGATGAAGCTAGACCCAAACCCAGACCCAGAGCTACCTAGACCTAGATCAAAGAAATATACCTAGAAAGAGGTGTCGTGTCATGTCATAGCCATTGCCAAGAGAAGGGAGGAGATGAGAGAAAAACGAGAGAGAGAGAGAGACTGTGTGATACCTGCCCGGGATAGGGCTTGATTGAGTTATATACTTGTTTTCATTAGCCTAGTTGTCTGTTAGATTTTAACAAGCGAAGCTTAAGAGTTGTGTATATCAACGAAACATTCCCATCGCTGTATCCATGTGCTACGTATTGATATAAGGTATGATGTATTTACGTATGGTGCTTCTGTGGATGATTGAATTGGAGATGTTTTAATAGGTCGACGTAATAACTGCAAACGTACTATGTAATGGAGATCCTTTTCTTTTTCTTTTTCTTTTCTCCACTGCCATGTGCTGCATGTGGTCACTAGGCCTTAGGTACCTCTTAGTTTAGGTAGGTACCTCTCTCTTTTTTTTGGAGATGGAGTCGTTGTAGGTTGCCCCACGTTTTCCGATAAGTCTTTTACTACCTCATAGTATGTACTGTGCCTTCGTTATCCGCAAAAGTTCCTCCATAGTGCCTACGTCAAAAGTTCGATTTTAGCTCCATTCTTGGTGATTCTACAACTTTTAACCACTTACATCCCACTGGCACCACTAACCTAACTCCTTGGATAGGGGGTTGTACATACCTCCTGAGGTACCTAATTTATCTCCCAACTCATTCTTTTTTCTTTCTTTCTTCTTTTCCTTTTGCCCCCCCAAATGGCTTCGGCGCGCATCCCGGCCCTGCGCAACCTCCTCCTCGGCCGGCGACAGCTGCTGCTGTTGCAGCAGCGCCGCTGGGCCCAGGTCCACGACGTGCGCTTCGTCGCGACCACCCAGCCCGCGCGCAGCGTCGCCGAGAAGTACCGCGAGAAGCTTGACCGCAAGGCCCGCGAGGAAGGCCTGCGCGACATCGCCGAGCTGAAGGAGGCCTACAGGGACCGCATCCAGGAGCTCCGGAGGAAGGATACCGTCTCCGTCCCCGGCCTCGACGCCTTGCTTGCCGACGAACAACCCCCTGCTCCGTCGTCGTCGTCGCCGGCCGCGGATAAGGTCCAAGGGCGCGCTGGAGATGGGTCTGCTCGGACAACGCCGCCCGTCGGCGGTGCGGCGGCTGCGAGTACCTCCGGTGCAGGCGTCAAACCCCTCTCCGAGATCCTCGACCTGCCCAAGGCCCGCGCGCTCCCGGAGAAAGAGCTGTCCGCCGTATGGCGCCTCCGGCACGCGGCGTCGCCGAACTCGCTGTGCGCGGTGATCCCCCGGGCGACGTACCTGTCGATGGAGGCGACGGCGCGGCGGCACCCGTCGTTCGTGCTGCCGGTGCCGCGGGGCGCGGACGTCGGGGCGGAGATCCACTTCCTGCAGTGGGTATTCGACTCCTCTTCTACTTCCACCTCGGCATCCCGCACGGCCACCGTCCTGTTCACGCAGCTGGCCGAGTACAAGGCGCGCGGGGAGTGGGCGCAGCCGCACACGAGCATCACGCACTACGTCGACGCGGGGCTGGCGGGGGTGCTGATGGCGGGGAGCGTGGTGGACGGGCGCGGGGCGAGCGTCCAGGACGCCAAGTGGCTGGTGATGCTTCTGCAGAGGTTTTACGGCGGGGAGGGCAGGGGGGGCGAGAGGGATGGCGGGGAGAAGAGGAGGTTGCTGGAGGAGTTTGGGCGCGGAGATGGGAGGTTTAGCGTGGAGAGGTTGTTGGAGGAGAGCGAGAAGTTGGGTTGAGGAAGGAAAGGGGTGACGGTGACGGTGACGATAATGGATAAGCTGGGTCAAGAACGCAGCTACATACCTACCTAAGGTACCTAAGCTAAGGTATCTAGGTAGGTAGGTAGGTAAGTAAGAAAGCTGGGCTTGGGGAGGAACGGAGACGATACATTAGGTACCCCTTGGTATAAAGGCGAGGGGGGGAAAAATAACATGTATTTTGAAACTGGCTTAGATGACGGACAATGCTGCTCGTGGATAGACGAACAGGAAAAGAAAAGGAAAGGGCCTGTAGTCGGGCTCAACTGTACGATCATCTGTATAAATGCTATAACTTATACGCATATGGGTATTCTAAAATCTAGATATAGAAAATTCTACAGCTGAACTTCCATCCTACTCTTCCTCTTCTTTACGTCTTTCTCCATCCCATCCACATCTCCTTCTCTCCCTATTTATTATCCTTCTACCACCAACTTTATTAGTCTATAGGTACCTAAGGTACCTAATCTATAGCCACCCTCACCACCACCATCACAACTAACTTCTCATCATAACTTCGCCCCGTCAGCCCTCTGGTCCTCCTTCCTCGCCTGCTCCTTGAGCACCCTGCGCAGCAGCTTCCCGCTCGCGTTCTTGGGCACCTCGTCGAGGAAGCGCACGCCGCCGCGCAGCCGTTTGTGCTGGGCGACGCGCGCCTCGACCCAGGCGACGAGCTCCGCGGCCTTGGGCTCGGTGCGCGGCACGTTGGGGTGCAGGACGACGTACGCACGGGGCACCTCGGTCTCGCGCTCCTTGTCGTGCGCGGGCACCACGCACGCGTCCGCGACCTCGTCGTGTCCCAGGAGGACCGACTCGAGCTCCGCGGGCGCGACTTGGAAGCCCTCTGGAGAAAGGGTTAGTAGGAGTGATTACGAGAAGTGTGGGAAGGAGACGAGATGAGACGAGACGAGGAGAGAAGATGGGGTGTGAGAATAAGGAATGAGGTACGGAGGAAAAGGAAAGGAAAGAAACGAAAAGGGAAGGGAAGGGAAATAGATAGGTAGGTAACTTACTGTACTTGATCAACTCCTTCAACCGATCCGTGATATAGAAATTCCCCTTCTTATCCACATACCCGATATCCCCCGTCTTAAAGAACCCGTCCGGGCTAAACGTGTCGCTCTGCAACTCGGGCCGATTCCAATACCCGGGGAAGACATTGGGGCCGCGAAACCAGAGCTCGCCCTCGCCCTCGCCGGGCCCCCTCTCCTCGCCGGACTCGACGTCGACGACCTTGGCCTCGACGTTGGGCAGGAGCTTCCCGCAGGACCCGTTGTACCGCTTCCAGTCGACGAGGCTGCCCTTGGTCACGGCGGGCGCGGTCTCCGACAGCCCGTACCCCTGCATCACGGGGATGCCCAGCCGCGCCCACACCTGCTCCACGAGCTCGCGGCCCAGCGGCGCCGCCCCCGAGTTCACCCACTTGACGCTCGACAGGTCGTACCGCGCCACGGACGGGTGCTTGGCCAGCGCGAGGACCACGGGCGGCGGGATCGCCGCGAAGGTCACGCCGAAGTCTTGGATCGCCTGGCAGAACTTGTCGAGGTCGAATTTCGGCAGGATGATGGCTTGCAGGCCCATGAATATGCTGTGCAGGGCTATGCATGTGAGGCCCTATTTTGTGTAAGCTTTTCTTTTCTCTCTCTCTTTTTTTTTTTTCTTTTTTTCACTTACGTATACGTGGAAGAAAGGCAGCACCGCGATCTGCTTGTCGCCTTTCCCGTCGATCCCGCCGGAGTGGTATATGCCGTTAAACTTATCGCAATGCCCGAGCTGCGTGAGGTTGGCGGCGATGTTGTAGTGCGTCAGCATGACCCCCTTCGGCAGGCCCGTGGTCCCGGAGCTGTAAACGAGGAACGCGGTATCCTTCTTCGGGTCGAGGCGCGGGCGTAGCGACAACCCCAGCAGTCCCGAACCGCCGCCGCCGCGCAGCTCGGTGAAATGCTTGAACTTCCCCGTCGGGTCCCGCGCGTCGCCGAGCAGGATGATGCGGTCCTCGGGCAATCCGATGGTCTTGGCGGCCTCGAGCACGGTCGGCAGCATGGGCACCTGGGTGACGATTCCCACGACGCGGGAGTCCTTCATCTGGTAGGCGAGCTCCTTCGGCGTGTACGTCGGGTTCGCGGTCGAGCAGGCGCCGCCGGCCCAGTGCACGCCGAAGAACACGGGCGCGTAGTCGACGCTGTTGGGCGAGAAGAACCCCAGCACGTCCCCCTTCTTGAACCGCCATTGCGACCTGAGCCCCCGGCCGAACTCGAGCGCTGTGCTGCGCGCCTGCACCCACGTGTACGACCGCCGGGTGTCCGGGTCGATGTAGATCTCTACGAGGCCAGGGTTAGAGATGAATCTGCATCAGTTCTTATATGCTTCTATCCTGTATGTATAAATATACGTATAACTATACGTACTAGGTAACTATACATATATTGTTTACGGGTTATATTATATATAGTTCGGCGGGATAGGGAATAAGTAATAGGTAGCAAATATGTAGCAAATATAGCATTTATTCACCTTTATCTTCCGGAAACGGCCTGTCCTTCCTCTCGAACACGAGCTGCCACAAATCGGCCTCGGGGATCTGCAGCGGCGGGTGCAATGACTTGATGACCACCATGGTGATGATGATAGTGACCGTGATAGGAATAGGGATAGTGACGACGATGACAACGACGGGATATATAACGGAAGTAAGAAAGAATTAACAGTAAAAGTAGTAACAGCAGAACAAAAGACGGTCCGATTTATACTTATACATATACATATAAGGTAACTGTAACTGTAACTATTCGCACATGCGCAAAAAGCAAATGGTAAGTCAAGGTGAAGAAAGTTGAAGATACCTAGATCAGTGAACCCAGGCTCCCGCGGTTCAAGCTTCCGAGGTAGTTTAGTTATTAGTTAGGTCAATCCCCACACACACACATACCCACACAAAGGAACCGTGGGAAGCCGTGGAGCTTTTCTTCAACCGATATGGCCTCCCCATGACCACGCCAAATGAGTGGAGTCTGTTGGGGGTGAGAAAAAGGAAATAGTATGTACATAGTAATAACTTGGGCTTTATTTCAGACGGCTAGGATAGGTATGGGGACCCCCTGATCTTGTGGAGGAATCATAATCACTAATCCCAGATGAGGTAAGCTTCATTGTGCCGTTGCGGGGAATTTGGAGAACAGTATAAAGATATTCAGAGTAATCAAATAATATAAGTATAGACATTATATAACTATGCTCTATGTAACCTATCTGCTTTTTTATATACGTCAACTACCTACCTATATATACCTAACTAAGTAACTATAATTATATACCCATGTATCAATGATATAGCATTATCATATGGAGTCGCTTCCGTACCGTCATGCATTCATGTCAAAACGTGTATAAATCAAAAAGGGGGTATCGTGCTTCAACCAATAACTACGCGGAATCGCTGCTCGACTGCTCAGCATCCCCATTATCCACCCCGGCCTCTTCTGGTCGTACCCACGCCGCAACATCCTCACAGCCCTTCGGTATTCTGCATTTGTCTCTGACGTCGCACGTCTTCCATAAAACTTCCCGAATCTCCTTGAAAATCTGATCCACTGCGTCCATTGCCCAAATCACATCTAGGTGCTCATAGTCCGGCAAGATTTTGCTGTGCACCACTCGGACGTTCGGCTCTCTTCCTCTCTCGAACCGTCGCAACAGCTTCTGCCCATCTACAAGATTATCTTTTCCCGCTACCCAAAGTGCAAATGGACACACCTTTTCGTTATACCAGGCCGTGGCACCCTTGGGTTTCTTATGGTGCTCTCTATTCACGTTTTGCAGAATCGAGCTTCGCCGTGGGCTGGTTGTTTCGGCGAGAGGTCCGTCTGTCCCATCCTCATTCTCCTCGCTCCGCCATTCTTCTTTAGTAGAGAGAATACATTTGTGTCTGGCGAAGCATTCTCGACCTAACCACCAGCGCATCGACTCGGCACTCACATAAACAGGAGCAAACTGGAACATCCGGTCCCTTAAGCCACGGTCCCAACGGGTATCTGTCCAGTCGAACAAGAATGAGAACACTGTGTATCCAAGGCGTCCGTAGATACCGGAAGGTAGGATCGAGTGCATGGTCATCATGATAGGAATGAAGGCGTGAATGCCAAACATGACCCGAAAAAGACCCGGTGATATCACACGCATGAACTTGAAGTACATCTTGCCAATCAACGGCCCGGCATAGGCCGCTGGAGCGAGGGCACAGAACACGGTGAGCTTCTCTCCGAGCTCGGGGCGCTGTTCTTTAGCCAGGGCTACAAATGTTTCTGTCGTGCCTTGAGAGTGACAGATCAATCCGATCTTCTCAAATCCGGTCTCAAATAATACCCTCGAGACTAATGCTGATAGATCAAATACTCCCATCTGTCGAATATTCCAGCACCACATACGCGGGTCTGAATAATCCAGCAAAGCGTGTTTTGGGTGGAAACCGCATCGATTATTCCCCAGCCACACGTCGTAGCCCGACTTGCAAAGATAAAATGCCAACGAATCGTCGTCGTTGACACAGTACGCTCCTGAGCTTTGAAGCAACCCATGCATCAGGAGCACAGGAAACTTGGGCTTCCGGTTGGGGTCCTTTAAACGTTTCCTGTTGTCTCCCGTGAATAACTCCGGTCCTTGATAGGTCCGCTCCTGATCATCCAACCTGGTATATTCGCGGGGATCGTAGACGTGCCATAAATCAATGATAAATCCATCTTCGGTTTGCACATGGAATTCCTCAACATCTAAACCGACCCTCCGCGCATAATATCCCACGTCGCAGATAACGGGATCGGGTCCACCTTCGGTCGGAACGTAGCCTTCATTTCCTTGGGCATTCTCTTGGTCCGAAGTCCCCTGGCTTTGAGATTTCCGCCTCTTCCACGCCTTGTCTTGTTCCTTACGTATAGTCTGCCTTCGAATTTCCTCGTCGCGAAAGGGCCTTCCAGCGTCAGGGTCTCGGAATGTTATGTATTTCCAGACCGTATTGCATGCTCTAGGTATGCTCGTAAACAACGCACCGAGAACAATGACGCCAAGGAAAGCAGCACTGAGGAAAAATGATGTTGCACGAAAGGTCCAACATTGTAAATCGCGAAGTAGAGACGGCGGTCCATACAAAGGAAGAGGAGGAAAAAGCGGATTCGTATTTGTTGGTGGCATCGACCTCCGCAACGAACCCTCGGACGATTTCTGCGCGGCCTGGGCATTGTCGTATGTCCCTAGGCCAGAGACATTGCTTGCCGGTGGGAGGCTATCGCTGCTAATATGATCAGTCGGTTCTTTCTCTTTGGAAACACTGCTATCTAGCTCTTCTTTCAGTATATTTAGTTTATGCGCTTGCTCAAGTGGGACGGTAGGGAGTCGGTTCCCATCGGCTGTGACGATGACCGGATCCTGTGGCGTGACAAATTGAGCTTCGACAGCAACTGTATCCTGATGCTCGTTATTTTGGGTCGTTTGGAGTGAGAGTTTTTCTGCCTGTTGGGCGAATTCAGCAGCAGTCGCCGCGCCGGGCGACTGCGACCTGACTTGATGATTGTCGCTACTAAGTCCCATTGCGATTTATTTTGTAAATACTGGAATATATTCATCTAGCCTTGAATGTGATATGTGAAGTTTCTTTATGAACTTGTTAGACAGAAAAATAGGTTTGCTTCGAAGCCTAGGTGATTGAAAATTAAAGAAGAAAAAAAAGACGACTCGGGTGATCGACCGTTGCCAAAGTTAGTTGGAATTTAGTAGTGAGATTCAGGTAATCCGGTAATCTTCACTTCACAATAGGGTGTCAGCAGCGAAGCCGCGTCATGGTTTTCCTAGAGGGAATATTGTGAGCCGAACCCGGATTAGAATCCAAGGCAGTCAGCCACCGATGAAATGAAGATATCTCAAAGCAGGGAATTGGCGTGCTACTAGTGTAAATCGGTGAGTAGCATTACGATCAAAGGGGTCATGATAAAAATGGAATGTGATCCCCCCTATTACAGGGATTTAGAAGCGTAGAATTTTGCCAAGGGGCTTCCCGGAGATCAAGGAATACTACGTCAGAATGCAGATCGAAGCCCGACTTTGTTGTGTGCCTGTTGGCTGGTGGTTGATTCCGAACCACCGGAAACTAAATAAAATATGACTTTGGGCGATGAATGGTTCCCCTGAGAACGTCAAGTCGAGTTGTTGCAGATTCGTCAACAAAGACATGTGAAAGTGAAAAAAGAGAAGGGGGGGTATATCGTTTAGCGGTTGTAACGCTAGTAAGGGCGAATCAAATCGCCACTGTCTATGAGAGGCAAAAGAGAAGAGTTCCCAAACACATGAATCGACTCTGTGGTGAATGTCAAGTGGTGACGGTTGATGTTGACGGAGGAAACACTAGTAAAGTTAGCTCTTGCACGAAGAAACGAAAAGAGAAACTTCAAATAACCGTAACTACCCTATGCATTACTTAAGGTACTTCCTATATGAGCAGATGAGGTAGGTTCGAACTTCGAATTATAGACTTTGTGCCAAACAAGGAACCTGCGACCAGATACCTTAGGTACAATTGGAAGTCTTTACTACCTATACCCACATGCAAATAGGTTACCTAATGCCTATACTTTGAGTAACCAACCCAAGAAAAGATATTTGACTTACATCAGATGTGTTGCACCTAATTTGATGGCTTACCTTAGGTACCTCATGTACCTAAGCTAAGTACTTCGAATCTCATTGTGATAAGTCCCGACTTTCGAGCGAATACCTAGGTAGATAGGATCTTACCTAGGTATTTATACTCTATCAATTCTAGCATTTGCACTTCACTTTTACTACATACCTACCTCCTATATAAACTACATCAACTAACCATGTATGCTATGCGTTGTACAATCAACAGCTGATAATCGTACAAAATACCTGGACACCGCCTCTTTAATTGCAAACGACCTGTGGGTATCGATAACACCGTGCGCTTATCGAATTTGGGCAATGCCTCGGTCGAAATTATAGCAGGTGTACGCTACTATGTAAGCAAAGCCGAAATGGAACTGTCAATTGAAGGAAGGAAGAGTACACAACGGGTTGTACAACGCGAAAGGCAACACAAAAAGAAAGACCTTTCCTAGTACTACCTACCTTATAGTATACGATTAATAAATTAATAAATTACATGCATAACAAAAGTTGTCGTCCTATCGTTAGTTCAACTCGTTAAAAAAACAAAAACAAGAAACAAGAAAAAAAAAACCACCGACCTGTAATAAAATTACCCGTTCCTCTCTATGCGCGACACCTCGCGACTTGCGGGGCCCTGATCCGCCTAATGATTTCTATCACGGCGCACCGCTCCTTAACATTCTAGAAGCCATACGTCGCGACGATGGCTACTCCGACTCCAGATTCAGTTGCTCATAGAAAGCGAAGACGGAGAAGAAGACAGGACAAGCCTGCCATCTCAACAAAGCTAGTTCTAGATAGCCATGTAAAGGGAGATGTTGGCTTATTATCCAATAATGTGTTTACCGACCTGTTTCCTTACTTACAAACTGGTGAGTGTCTTGACGACATATTTGGGTTTTATCTTTATACACCTAGCTCTGTTGACTATATCGAAAGCTAACAAGAATTTGAATATATTACAGACTCTGGCGAAGATAAGACAGGCCAAACCCTCACTATCCAACATGTCGCCATCGCCCCATGGACACCGTCTCCGAATCCCCAACGGATAAATTGGACTATAGTCCCCATCGTCAAATCTACCTCCCTTGCTGATTCTACCGTCCAATTTTCCCCATCGTCCCTTGCCTTGCAAAGTTTCGCGACAACGTTGCAGCAGGTCGCTCCTTCGAAGCTTTCTAGTCATAATAAAGGCGGTATCGAAGTCCTAATCTTAGACGTAGCGACCCTCCCCCTAGATACCGTCTTCGTACACCTCGAAAGCGACTTGGTAAAGAGACTCGAAAATGGAGAAGGGAACTTCTTTAATGGTGATGCATCCGCCGAGAAGAAAGTTGTTACAGGGAATGACACTCCAACCGAACGCCTCGCTGCTGCGCTCCGTCTAGCTTTGGGGACACTGAAGATCGTCCATAATGGGGATCTATTCCCTTTACCCCTACCTCCGCATCCTGTTACACACGTTCCTCCAACGCCCGGCAAGGTAACACTTTGTGAGCCTGTAGCACAGGGTATTCTAGCGCCGACTACCAAGATTATCCTGACGAGGGGTCACGCTCAGTCGAAGCAAGCTCGAGGCAGTATTCCCTCACCACGAACTTTAAGTGCTGATCAGGATGGCGAGGACACTGCAACCGACCAGTTTTTTTCTGCCACTGAAGAGCGAGATAAGGCAGATGGTCCAAGCGAGACTTCTGATATCGTAACAGATATTGAGACGGAGATGTCAGAACCTGAAAATGAAGATGAACTCTCCGACGATTCCCTTGAAGATATTATATCCCTTCAAGTTCCATCGCTGCCATCCACCAATGCTAGTGGCGTCTCTAGCATGCAACCAGGAACGCCAATGACACTCGGGCGAGGAAGGATTGGCAACGGCATAAACACTCCCTCGGTCTTTTCCAGCTTTACTGCTACTACCGCTCGCCAGGATCGTCCTAGGGGTCGCCTGTTCAAGGCTCACGGTTTGATGAGCCAAATACCGTCCGAATTACTTTACCCTAAGCCCACAGCCGAAGATGATGATGAAGTAAGGGTGTATGTAGATATCGCCTCGCTTACTAGGATAGGGTGTTTTTCTGGAGATTGGGTCCGACTTGAAGCCTCCGAGGAGCCTCCTGCCAATGGAGTCGGCCTATTTGGCCTAGGCAGCTTCGGACAACCCGGGGAAGAAGAGCCGGTATGGAGACCAGCTAAAATTTACGGACTCCCGGAGGGTTACTCTCACAGGCCTATGACGAGAATTCCAAGCTCAAAATACGATGTAAACAACCGAAGGCCTTCGTTCTTTGATTCCCAAGTTCCAGCACATACCGGACCCAGCGCGTACATGTCGCCCCTCCTGCTGGCGAACCTAGAAAATGCGTCTTATGTTCGCTTATCTCCGCTGAAAAGAATAGCGCAGCCTTCAAAGCAAGGCCAATCGAAAACCAACGGCTCAATCCGCCCTCCATATGCTCGAGATGTCACTCTTCAGCAAATACGAACACCTGTCTCATCCGAGAAAGCTCTCCAGACAGCTATATTCGGTGGACTCAAGGATCACTTTGCACGAAGTATACGTGTAGTTAAAACGGGCGACTTGGTTGGAATTCCAATCGACACGCAGCTTGGACGTACGCTTCAGGAATCGACTATAACCGGTGACGGCATTGTCCTCGACGATGTCGTGGCTCTTACAGCTTCAAACAAGTCCGGTGCAGCAGCTACATTAAAGCCAGATGCCGTTGCCTGGTTCAAAATCGCCCATATAGAACGCCAGAAGACGGAACCCGTGGAAGAAGAGGATGAGGAAGACTTATGGGGTGGTGTAGCTTGTGTCGACAGTTCTTCGACTCAGATTGCCCAATCTGGTGGCACTACTAGCTGTCTTCCAGGGACGAAAGATAGTAATTGGCCTTATTATCTAGGTGTTGAAGAAGCTCCTCGGCCCACATCCACCGTCCTTTCTTCGGTCGTACAGCCGCAGGCAAGGTTCATCCTGCCCTTGAGGCGACGGTTAAGAGAGCTTTTGGCGGCTGCCACAAGTAAACGAGCTGTTCACCTCAAAATGCCCCCGGTAGCTATCCTCCTTGTATCAAATCAACGTCACATAGGCAAGGCTACTTTAGCCACTAATGCCTGTGCGGACATTGGGCTACATACATTTACTATTGACGCTTATGACGTGGTTAATGATAGTGGAGCTGGGGGGAGCGATGTCAAGACGGAAGGCCTCCTGAAAGCTCGAGTAGATCGTGCCATGAGCTGCGGCCCGGAGTGTTGTGCTCTTCTTATTCGACATATTGAGGCCCTTACGGCTGACAGGATGGTGGCTGCAATGAAGGAAGTACTTGGCGAAACTAGGGTACTAATCGCGACGACAACCGAGGTAGACAAGGTACCAGACGGAATTAGGGGACTCTTCACCCACGAACTGGAGATGAGCGCCCCTGATGAAGGCGAACGTGAAGATATTCTGCAATCTATAATACAAAACCGTGGAGTATCCTTAGCGCCTGAGGTTGAGCTGAGTGGCGTTGCTCTTAAAACGGCAGCTCTTGTTGCTGGTGATCTAGTTGATGTGGTCGAGCGTGCGATAGTCGCCCGTGACTTACGTCTAGAGCAGCTATCGGCAGAAGCTTCGAACGAGGATTTAACAGTCACCGTTCGCGACGTACAAGTGGCAGGAGGCTCAGCGGCAAGGTGCCTAACAAAGGCCGACTTCGATGTTGCTGTGGACGCGGCGCGGAAGAACTTCGCAGATGCGATTGGCGCGCCAAAGATTCCAAACGTCACCTGGGACGATGTCGGTGGTCTCAGTAATGTCAAAGAAGCGGTTATGGAGACGATTCAATTACCGTTGGAGAGGCCAGAGTTGTTCGCTAAGGGAATGAAGAAGCGTTCCGGCATCCTGTTCTACGGCCCACCCGGTACGGGTAAGACGCTATTAGCGAAAGCAATCGCTACTGAGTACAGCTTGAATTTCTTCAGTGTGAAGGGTCCTGAGTTGCTGAACATGTATATTGGAGAATCCGAGGCCAATGTCCGCCGCGTCTTCCAGCGAGCCCGAGATGCTAGACCCTGCGTCGTCTTCTTTGACGAACTTGATTCGGTCGCCCCGAAGCGAGGAAACCAGGGTGACAGTGGTGGCGTTATGGACCGTATCGTCTCCCAGCTTCTAGCAGAACTGGATGGCATGTCCGGGGGAGACGACGGAGGAGGCGGTGTCTTCGTTATCGGTGCCACGAACCGACCCGATCTGCTTGATCAAGCGTTGTTACGTCCCGGTAGATTTGACAAGATGCTCTACCTTGGCGTGTCCGATACGCACGAAAAGCAAATCACGATTATGGAAGCCCTGACAAGAAAGTATGTTGTAAATATAATCGTATTAACCCGACACGGGGAAACAACCCACAGTATCTATTACGTATGCTAACGTTGCCTATAGATTCACACTTCACCCATCCGTTTCGCTGCCAGCTGTCGCCGAGCACCTGCCCTTTACTTACACGGGTGCTGATTTCTATGCGTTGTGTAGTGACGCTATGCTTAAGGCCGTCACACGGCAAGCGTCTCTAGTAGACACAAAGATCCGGGCCATAAATGCAGTACGGCAGAAGGATGGACACGCTCCAATTTCCACGGCCAATTTCTTCGACCACCACGCCACAGCCGAGGACGTCGCAGTTATGGTTACAGAGCAAGACTTCCTCGACGCGAACCGGGAACTGATACCCAGTGTCAGCGCGGGCGAGCTCGCCCACTACGAGCAAGTCCGTGCCACCTTCGAGAACCAAGACTCGAAGCCATCCCAGAAACAACAACCACAACCGCCACAGCCGGAGGTAGCCGAGGCGCCCGCGACACCGGCCCGCAGGCCCAAGTCGCGGTCGATCTCGAGCAACAAGGGCAAAGGCAAAGCGACGACACCTACCAGCACGACCAGCAGCACCAATAACAGAAAGGGGAAAGGGAAGGCCCTCGCCAACGCCAGCGACGAGGAGAGCGAGGGAGAAGGGGAGAAGGAGGAGCCGGAGCAGGAGCAGGAAAACGGGTACGATGGCAGCAGCAGCAGCATGACGAATGGGAGGAGGAGGAGCACGAGTACGAGTACGAATAGGAGTAAAGGGAAAGGTAAAGCCGTAGCACAAGGACAAGACCAAGGACAGGTTTCACCTACCGCAGCTAAGTTTAATCACGGGACGGCGAGCGATGACGAGGGCCTTTACTGAAAATGGGGAAAAAATTATAGGGTGCCGTCAACAAGAAAGAAAACAAAAAGATGTTGCGAGGGGAAGGAAGAGGAAGCTGGAGAGTTATGAATCGATAGATTAATTGGCAGTGGTACCTAAGGTTAGGAGGTAGCTAAGTGGAAAAAAGATATGACTTCTGTTTACCTTAGGTTACCACCTAGGTACCTATAACTACCTAAGGTACCTCCTATAACTATTATATATAATATAATGATACAGGTTATTAATCTATAAAAAGAAAAAGAAAAACAGAAAAAAAAAAGACTCCTAATCCTCGATGCTGTAGTAATACATTATACCGGTGATAATACTAATAAAGTACCTAGGTACCTAACCTAGGTAGGTAGCCAGTCCCTGCCAAATTAATATAATCAATAGGACTTGATTTATTTATTTCCTGTCTTCTCTTCGCAAATTTGGTATCTAGGTAATTAGCACTCAACCCCTAATGCTCCTATGATCTGCTGAAAAAAATAAAAAAAATAAAAATAAACGCAGTATTAAGTAAGTGAAAAAAAAGCTGCTCGTCGGCCATCGTCGACGTATCGAATGCTATACCTGAGGCTGATGATGACTTATTATTTATTTCGTGCTCACGGCCGGGGCTTTACCCTTTCCCTTATCTCCCACCTCTTCCTCTGTCTCTTCTTCTTCGTCCTCCTCTTCCTTATCTTCCTTATCATCATCTTCCTCATCGTCTTCATTCTCCTCGTCTTCTTCCTCTTCCTCTTCACCTCCCTTCTTATCCACATGATTGGGATCCGCCGGGTCCTCGCTATCCTCCTCCTCGGAGCTCGCCGCCTCGGGGATCGTCTCGGCTTTCTCGATCTCGGCGATCTCCTCGGGGGACGCGTCGGCGACGATGGCGTCGTGGAGGAGCTCGCTTATGCTAGAGGCCGCGCCCGCGTCGTTAAGGAGCTCGCTTATGCTGGGGGTCGCGCCCGTGCCGTCCGCCTTCCAGGACCCGGTCGTCGGGCTCTGCAGCATCGGCCGCAATATGTCCTCGGGAGTGTCATCTCCGTGCCGCGATGACGTCGGCGACTGCAGGGCCTCTTCGACTGGTGATAGTCCCTTGTCATTGTCCGATATCTTGAGCTTGCTCAATTTCTCGGCTGCGGGGCGAGTGGATATACCGCCTCTAGGTTTTACCAGCGTGGAAGTAGCGGCCCTCGATGTTGTAGTAGTAGTCTTCGCCGTGGTAGTGGTAGTCCTTGGTATGGTGCTTGTAGTAGTCTTAGGCCTGATCGAAACTACTTTGGTCGTTTTGGAAGGAGTTGCTTTCGGAGTTGCTTTCGACGTCGATGTGGTTGACGTCGAAGATGAGGTTGATGTGGTTGCTCTGGACGGAGTTGCTTTCGAAGCGGTTGCTTTGGTGGTAGTAGTTACTTTGGGAGTGGCCGTTTTAGAAGTGATGGTCTTTGTAGGAGCCGTCTTGGATCCAGATGCCGTTGCGGTCGTTTTGGCTCTAGACGATGCCGTAGTAGTAGTAGTGGTGGTGGTGGCAGTTTTTCTCGCACTAGAACTTGTGCTGGCGGTGGCGGTAGATTTCTTAGTGTCCTTGGTATCTGTCTTCTTAACAACCTTGACTATTGTCTTCTTGACGTCTTTAGCGTCTACTTTCTTAACATCCTTCTTTTCTGCTCCCTTGGCATCCTTGCTGGCAGGCTTTTTGCTAGCCTTGGTCTCAGATTTCTCGGCCTCCTTATCATCTGCTTTCTCGGTGTCCTTGGTATTCTTGGTATCCTTGGTATCCAGACTCTCAGGAACCTCAGGCTCTGATTTCTCAGCAGTTTTACTTTCCGACTCCTTGGATTCTTTAGCATCCTCGGTATCTTTGTCATCTGACTTCTTCACGTCCTCGTTCTCCTTAGCGTCCTTATCCTTCTTCCCGTGGACCTTCGCACGCAAGCTCTCCAGATGCACCTGCTTCGCCCTCGCTGCGGCCTCCTCAGCAATACTACGGATGGGTTCGGCGGGGGCAGCTGCTTTGGCTCCTGCGCCGGCTTTACTTGTCGATGACGCTGCCGGTACTTTAGGTTTATTATTTTCGGGTAGCGGGGGCGCTTCGGGTGGTGGTGGTGGTGGTGGTGATGCGGAATCATCCGCTGCAGAGGTAGTCTTGGTAGTCTTCTTTACAACCTTCTTCTTAGGTTTAGGGGTAGGTTGTGGGGGTGCCTGGCTTATGGGCGGGATGGTAAAGTCGTCGTAGTAGATGGTGACATTTTGTTTCAACTCGCCGTATTCGTTCCACTCTTCAATCTCTACTAGATCCTACGCGACAACATGGTTAGTGATATATCCTCCAAAGTTGGTTGACATTCACAGTTGACTTACACCAAGAACCATACCCATCTGCACTAGACCGGGAAGCTTGCGCAGTCGTCCAGATGCATCCTTGCCAGCTCTTCGACCCCATAGCATTCGTGCCTTCTCATCAACTGCGATATCTATGGCTTTGAATGGCACCTTATTAGCTCTTAGGATAGTCTCCAATCGCGAAGTAGCTGTGACGATATGAGATGACCCGGCCGTGAGAGAAGTGTAGATATAAAGGGCGGGGTCGGTCGAGTACGTCGCGGCTGGTTTAGTTTCTGCCATCGTGTCGCAAATAATTTTGTCAAGTTTTTCTTTTTAGTTTTTAGTTTTTTTTTTATTCAAAAAAGAAGAGAAAAAAAAAGAAAGTGTGTATAAACGAAAGTGTGAAGAGAAGAAGAGAAATCAGCTTAGGTATTAGGTATGTTTTGGAAAGTTGGAGATGGGATGCTGCTCCTGGTTCGAGAATGCGAAGGGACGATTCCCCTGGATCAGATAACGATAGACAGCCTAAATCGCTAATTGATAGAAGTAATTATACCTATAATTAGGTACCATAATTAGGTACCATATGTACCTACACGATACCTTTACGAGGTTTAGGGCGTTTCACCCGTGCTTCTTAGTGCTTCTACCAGCCCTCCGTAGAAGCCGTTGGTGCACGACCTAATTTTTGATTGGGCGCTTGTACCTGAATATGACTTCATAGCATAATTGAATAAGGCTTTTAAGGCTTAACTGCATATGTGCAGCTGGAATCTCGCGATTCCTCTCTCTTACTAAACCTGCCAGGAGTGATGTACCTTTCAGCACCAACAGTTAATAAGCTTAGGTAGGTACCTAAAGTACAAATCGAAAACAGTTATTTGGATAAGTAATGATTTGCATATTAAATATTCACCTGCCTGTTATAATCCGTTTCGTACCTTCGGACCACTTACTAATAAGAATATTCATCAATAATCAGATTTATAAAAGTTTAGGAGGGTTTTGACGCTCAGTTGGACGTGTGAGATCATAGCATTAACGGAAGGAAGTCTTCATTCCATCAAGTCGTGGGATGCTAACGAGTACGTCCATTGGCGGATCAGACAATAATAACACGTCCTGGAACAGATAGAAGTCCCGCCCTCTCCGAAAATTTAACGCAAAGGTAGTGGCAGGGTGGGCATGTATAAGTGACAGCTGTCATAACAGTGAAAGATATGAGCGTCGATTAGAGGTTGGTATGAATCTTCGAAAACTACGACAGTCGGTCCTCTGTGAAATATATAGGATCCTTGCCTCGCTAGTCTTGAAGTCTCTTCATTGGCTAAAGGTTGGAACTACACGCGGAGTTTGAAACAAAACAGTGGCTAGCTGTCAACCGAGGCACTCGATTCAAGCCCCTATCCTCCAAGCTATATAATTCGTCACTAATTATTTCTGGCAGACAACTACCGAGTTTCACAACGTCGTTCTTACTTGGTTATGGCTGGGCATCCTTTTTTTTTTTTTTTTTTTTTTTTTTTTGGCTAAAGAGATCCACGAATAGGACAATATCATGCAAAATAGTGCAGGCGTAATCAAGTTCTTACTCTACTCCTTCATCCGACGCCGATGTGGACTCTATCCGAAGAACTAGATGCACAGAATCTATATCCCAGAAGAAACCAGGCAACAGCCTTTAGCAAGAAAGGTTCATAACGGTAGGAGTCGTTGATCCTAGACCGGTGTCGTTGCTAACATACGGTTTCTTCCTCACCGGTCACCTCTCGTCCTACTAGGGAGATAGAATAGTCCGCAGCGGTACCTATAATATACCTCACCTTTACAAAGAAAAGATACTATATAACATGCCGTCCTCTTACGCAGCTCTCCCACGTCACCGAAAGAAGCTTGTCGGTTCCATTCTTTTTGGATACCTGCCTAGGTAGGTATCTGCAGCAAGGGTCCCTGCTCGTACATCCGACGGGTTGCAGCGAGCAGGCCGACGAGGCTATGGTTTCTGACTAATGTGAATAATTCGGAATTGGTTCATACTATTGGCTGCTTGCATTAAACTATAGCCGTGGCTTGAGCCTCCGCCCACATATGGAGATGGTGATATGTCAAACGTTTGTCTTGTCTTGTCTTGTCTTGTTCGATATGAGCCCGCTCGCAGATCAACTCCTTCTCAATCAGAGTGCCGTCACTGCCAGCTGCTAATCTTGTTTTTCAAGCTCCGTCGTGTCTCAGCCTGAAGCCGCCCGTTTGAAAGTCAGGCCTGTTCCGCCTTTACCCAGGACCTACGGAAGTGAGTTTATCCCCCTTCTATAAATATGATATTAAGATATTAAATATTGCTACTGTTTAGAAAATTGTAGCCTTGTCCTAATCTACTTTCGTCACATATCATCATACACCGATGCAAATATATCGTCCTTCTACTCTCTTTATTGGCTTACATACCTCTTGAGAGTTACATTAGCACAACAGGAATATTGAAGCCCAAAATAACTGACTAGTAGCAGCTCGCAGGTGACCAGATTAATAGGTTTCCAATTCTAGTAACACCGTAATGAGCGGTGTATGGTCCAAGTTGTGACCTGCTCGGAAATGTCTCATACCGAAACGTAAGGCAGATAGCTCAACCAGCAAACACGCCTTGTACCAATCACTAAAACGCCGGTGCGGTAAGGTCCGTCATGAACCAGTAATTCTTCATTCTCAGCTAGCTTTAACCCAAGGGGGAGGGAGATGTATTAGTTGGAGAAAACACTCTGACTAACGACCAATCACCAAGAAAGTAACATTGCTTCTTCTTACTCATTACCTACTCTACCGTCCAATGGTATCGAAGCCCGACCCTAATGGTCTGATTCGGCGTCCCGACTGCTCGGGCAGGATGCGAACAGGTCGGCGGCCGTCGGCCCCACCCTCGTCTAAGCGGGCGAGCAAAAAGCAAAGGAGAAAAGCGTGGATGATATTTCCCGCTGCAGGATTTCCATGTGCCACCTACGTAGCTCACATACGTATGTACAGGGGGGGTGTGGTAGCTCTGCTGCACGTAACAGCTAATACGTGCATGATATGCGTGATGGTGTGTACGCCGTACCGTAAATCCGCACGCCACTAAGTTTTCAGCTTCGTTCGCTTAGGACGGAGGTCAGCATCCTGATTCCGGGGAACCAGGAATGATCACATAGGAGGTACCTAAAGTGAGAAAAAGAGAGAGGTAGGAAGGAAGAACATAAGCAATACCTAGGTCTTACATAGAGCAACATACCTACCTAGGTACCTAGGTAATCTTTCTACATCGAGACAGTCGCCGTAGGGGAAGACGGAAGTTGCTCCTGCTTGGTAAGACATGCGTTCGAAGGAGCCGCCTAGTCGGCCCCCTTCGCCAAAAACCCGTTCATCACGACAAGATGCTACTCTGTCCGAATTATTACTAGGGGTTTGTTGGGCTGAGCCTACTTGGGCTGCAGGGCTAGGTATTGGTAATGTAACCCACGTCAATAACTGGTTAACTAAGCCAAGTGTTGGGATGGGCAAGGGCTGAAGAAATTTTATTATTATTATCCAAACGGGTATTTCGTTCCGGCGATGCAACCGCATTTCCACGCCCGCCATGTGTTGCAAATCCGAGCGCTTGGGTCTGAGAAAACCCACCAAAAATAAAACCTGAAAGGTAAAAATGATCGCAATGAGGCTCCGGTCTTACCGGTTTCCCCAGTCCTCATTCTCGATTGCCGACTTTTGATTTTTTTCATTATAGCTTGTACTTTTTCTTAGAAACGGCTTGATTCAAATCGTGAAAGGAAAAGGGTGAGAAAGAAAGAAACTTACATAAGTCGGGCAATCCGGATCGGGAACCCGAGGTAATCGGTCGTTGAGACCGGAGGTGTAGACATGAAACAACCCGATGTTACTTCGAACGACGGGTTTAGGAGGGCTTGGACATGGGGAAAAGAACGGCTGGCTACCGCATGGATATAGACGTTGGGGCGGCGATAATACCGAAATATACCTACCTAACCTAACCAAGGTAGGTATTCCAAAGATTGTACGTACATGCTAACCCGGGTAGCGAGCTTCGAAATGACGAAGCGGCCACTCAACCAGGAAGAGATGAGTTTTGGTCGAGCGAGACAAGCCCTTCGGATGACGGGAGAGTCTAAGTCAGCCCGGCATATTATGATTATTACTATTTGATTTTTATTTTTTTTTTCTAAAGAAAGAAAGAAAAGGAAATCCTCCCGTATGGAGGCTTATGGTCTGTAGGGTTGATGTTTTCCCGAAGAGGAGGAGGATTGACCTCTCAGCATGGCTTGGAAGAAAAAAAATAAAAATAAAATAAAAGCCCCCGGGGTAGGGTAGGCGAGATAGGTAATAATAAGTCTGGTTTTGGGTTTGGTTTGGTTTGCTGGTGTTGCTTATAAAAAGGGCCGCGGGAATCCTCTGCCTGCGCACCTACGCAGGTTATTCCCGCTCCGTTGCCCTTATTGTTTTTTTTTTCTTCTCTTCTATTTTACTATATACCTAGGTTAGGTAGGTATATGAGTTGTGTGGTAAGACGTACGTTAGAGAGAACACGACTAGCAAACTACGTCTAATCCTTTAATTCCTTTCTGTTGGCGGGACGGGAAGAAGTTGCAAGGGTTGGTTTAACTACCTAACTACCTGGTTACCTTTCTTGAGTGATTTGTTTTCTCCGATTTCTCTCTCCTTGTATGTAAGTGGCTAATCCTTCCCCCTAGATATTCCTTAATATGATAGCTCACAAACTGACTGACTTAAATAGTACCTCTATCGATCAGGTGCTCGTGGTACGGAGAAGCAGCTGAGCAAAAGAGAGAGGGAGAGAAATAAAGAAAGAGAAGAGAAGAGAGGAGAAGAGAGGCCCGCGCGGCGATAAACCAATAACTAGCCCTTTCGTCTGATAAGTCGATCGTCTGTCTATTTATAAAAATAAACCCACCCGCAGCCGCCGCCATGGACCCCGTGCGTCATCGACTCGACCGTAGCTATGATCTCCGGTTACCAGAGCTCACGTACAGCCATGCGGTCCCCTCTTCCGATCACGATCACAGGGTGTTCCGTGCTGTCCAGGACCCGTTATCTCTTGGAGCTGGAACTGGAGCTGGAGCTAGAGCTGGATCGAGCCGTCGAGGACTAGGAATGGTACAACTCTCCCTGAAGTGGTGCGACCATCGGATTCGAGGCTGCCCGTTCGAGTGCGATTCGAAAAGAGCCTTATGCGAGAGATGTGAGGACAAACAGTGTGGTGTGATCCACGGTTAGGTGTCTGTTTTTTTTTTTTTTTTTGTTTTTTTGTTTTTTCCTTCATGGGCAATCTTATTAGAGATGGGAGGGAGGAATCACCGATCTAGACTGCTGGAGTTCTTATTAATTATTAGAGCGGATTTACTAATACTAGTACTACCTCCCAACTGTTTATTCACGCTGAGATAATAATTATATGGATGTGGTCATGTGTTAAGAAAAACAAGTGATAATATGCAAGGGGTGATGTTGTTTCTAGTGTGCGTTTTTTATATCAATTTTAACCCTTTTCTTCTTCCCTCTTACCGATCTCTACCTCATTATCGAATAGCTAAGGCTGTGTTGGGGTCTGTCAGCTTTCCAACCGGGCTGCGGGATGGAAAGCATGCAAAGCTTGAAGATTTCCCTAAAAGAGATAATCACCAAGAAGGTACCTCTCTATGCGCTCTAATTAACCTCAACAGAAATTCTTTCACCGGTGTGGGGAAAGGCAGCCCTCACATCCCCTGGGGTTAATTATTGTAACTGCTTTATACGAGCGGGGCCGAGTAAAATCGGCCTTGTCACCGAATCATCTTATTTCACCCGTCCGTGGTCAACTTCGGCTACGAGATTACTTCGTAGAGGTTAGTGTTTGAAACATAGTTCACTTATATTGGCTAGGTACTGTACAGCTCGGCTTATAATATGATTACAATATTGATATACTATTACTATACTATACTATTACAATCCAGCTCAGAAGTATAAGTATAACACCTCAGTTGACAGGCTTAACTTAACTACCTCTCAGCTCAGTTGTTTTTACCTCGGCAAGAGGCTGAAAAGAATTACATGGAAAGATCCTACTACAAGGTTCACTTCATAGAAACACATATAAAAATTATTTGGCAACGGAAAAGATATTTGTCATTGGTCGAGCCGGTCCCGTATAACCAAACACGATGCTCTCCAAGTTGGAATATGCGACACATAAAGAACCACCTAACTCCTCCGCATCCTCTCTCTCCCTCTCCCCTTTCTTAGTACTGCAACTCATGCGCAACGCAGCCACATAGCTTGCAAATATAGACATAGAGAAAAGCGCTGTAAACGCCTAGGGGTATTCGGCCGCAACCCGGGCCAGATTCTTTCCTAAACCGATATATTTCGCCGCCTCTCAAAATCCTCCAAACGTCCCTCCCCGAAGAATAAAATGGTATGTAAGTGGACCGAAGTGAAAATAAAAATTAATTTGTCCGAATGTATTTTTTTGTAGGCCGAGTGCTCAACCTTGCGGGAGCTAGGAACTTGGGGATTTTGCTTGCCCAAGTATAATTAACACAGCCCACACCTTCATCCCTAAACTTCCGCTTAGATCAGGAGAGCGGCACCCATCGCCACAACACCCATCAGCAGACCGGACCGGACGGACACCAAGCCAGCACCACCGGTAGGGACCGTGGAGGCGGAAGCTGACGGCACAGCAGGAGGCGTGCCAGCCGGCGTTGTGGCGACCACCGAAGTCAGCGTGAGGGACTCAGTAGGGATCACATGGCTAGAGGTAGCGTTATGGTAGCCAGTAGGTCCAACGTGATTAGTTGAGTTGGCGATGGGATAGAAGGTAGAAGAGACAATGGGCGAAGAAGAGGAGGAAGTGCTGCTGCTGGTGGTAGTAGTGGTGTTCAACGCGACAGAGCTCGTAGGGTACGCGGGAGGCGTCGAGATGGAAGACGAAGTCGTTGGGACAGAGCTAGTCGACGAGCTGTACAGCGGGCACGCGGTGTTGTCAGGGCTGCACTTGTTGATGGTGATCGTCGCCGTCATGTAAGACGTGGCGGTGGTGGTCTCCGCGACGGCAGACGCGACGGTGGCAGCCACTGCGATCAAAGATGAGGTACGCATCTTGACTATTGTTTTTGTTTTATTGTTGTTGACCGGGTATTAATTTTAATATCCTCTCTCCCTCGAGATCGCCGAAGTGTGGAAATATTCCAATTGTCCCAAGATTAAAATATAAGCTATGTTGTGTGTACTTATAAAAATCACTGGATTCCGAAGAATGTTATATCACAGGCGCGTGTTGATCCTGTCTTTGACGATCGGGGATTGTACCTTTATGTATGTACTTCGTGAAGTCGTTCTTGTATTAAAGGAATGGATATATAACCAGATGAGATATTTAAAGGAGTGTGGGTTGCAAAAAATGCAAATTATAATCGCAATTACGAAGGTGAGGGAACGAAGTCGGTGCTGAAGCTGACGGTGACCTTAAAAGGGTAGAAAGAAGGGGAACAGGCGATGGGAGTGGATTCTGGCGGCGAGCCTTTTTTTTATTGGAACATGGGGGTGGAAGTTTTTTTTTTTTTTTGCTGCAAAGGCTTTGTAGGGACAAGGGCCAAGGCTGTCTATTCAACCAATAATATGTTAGAGACATCGGACCATTAGACGGCTAGATCAAATCAGGGCGCACTACCTTCAGATTAAGGTGGATCTACAAACGTCTCCCGGGTAGGAAACAAGGGGGGAGCTATAGACAACGGCCCCCTTGCCGGGGTAACGCGCGGACAACTGACAAACAGCCTTAATTGCGATAAAGGACAGTCTACTATCATTGGAGCCCCATGGGTTACTAGACCAGGAACCAAGCGTCTTAGCGAGCCCGCTTGCGATACCCTTTGTAGAAGTAGATCATCCAAGCTAATGCAAAAACAAACTAGTCAGTTTCTTTTTAGCCAATAATACACTAGTCTACCACAGCAGTTGACTTGTACTACCTAGGTAGTTATGTAGGTAGGTAAGGAATAGGAAATCGTAGGAGGTACAGAATAAGGTACGTATGCGGGATTAGGTTAGGTAAGAGGTAAACTACCTTGGTACATGTGTTGTTGCATTCTTAATTCTAGTTTATTATGAAGTTCAACTTTACTCGAATTGTTTGTCTCCTATTCTCAAATGTTCATACAACAGTTGAAAAGTCTTTATTACCACTATCCGATGGCAAACAAGACAGGTATTAAATCACATTCAAGTACTTACTTAAAGAGAATAATCATATTTTGAATATCTCCCATTGGTTCGCATCAATAATTTTCTTTTTCTTTTTCCGACGTTGCAAACAATAAACCCTGCGTGGCATGATTCCGGCGGTTTTCATGATTCGCACAGCTCATCCCTTAGAAATCTAACCGAGGCATCTTGCTTTCTCTTCCTTTCCTTTGGGACATCTATTTTAAAATATACCCTTCCTAAAATATACACACATTTGTCTTTGTTTTCTATTTAACCCTTCAATTTCTCTTATCCCCCCATCCCCATCCCCATCCCGTTTGCCATAGTACTATCCAGCCATCATAACAACTTACACTACCATCGACCCATTGTCATCCCCACCCGAATCAAACGACTCGATCGCGCGCATTACACTAGATGACAAAATGACCAATTCTCCACTAGCCACTAGCCTCGCCCCTCCTAGATGAAAGGAGAACCCGTCGTCCGGTCTCTGCTTTTTTTTCTTTCGTTTTTTTCGAACGACGGTAGTGCCGACCAAGCGGTCATAGCCACCGCATTAGGTTACTATGTTATATGTGACTTCGGCATGAAATTTATAGGGGCAATTCAGACCAGACGTCCAAGCTCTGACGACATCCGCGATAGTGACACGTGAGAATTCCGACTTTTATAGCTTAAAGCTAGGTACCTAAGCATCAACTGAGATCCTACCTAATAAAAAAGGGGATGAATTAAAGGTACCTGTTTTAGACTTCAACGTCTACTACCTATTACTACTACTACTATTACTACTATCTCCTTAGGCAACAGCGCATATGTGCCTGATACTAACTAATGCGAAAAGACGTGTTGCGCTCTTAGTGATAACTAGGGCCTCGGCCGCCCCACCCTGCGTTGTGAATAAACGGGTTATTCTGGTAGTATCTAAGAGAATTTCTCTTCCCCGGATCACCATTGCCGTCGTAGTTGCTGTCGTCGTCGTTGTTGTTATTGTAGTAATAGTCATCATCTCGGGCCGGAAAAGGGGCACTACCCTGTGGTGGTGGTGCTCGTTGTGGTTTTTGCTGTTCCCAGCCGCGGGGGTCTGCATGGTATTGGGCAGCCCACGGTGGAGATGATGCCGGGGCGTACGCATGGAAGTGGTTGTGGTTCTGGCCGTCTTGCTCGGGGCGGTCAGCGCGCACGCCCGCCTCACCGAGAATCTGGTTCAGACATTCCAAAACTGACCGCCTGAGTTTTCGGTGGTCGGGGACGTGTCGTGCCTCCCCAGAAGACGTGTACAGCAGGTCGTCAAGGGTGCTGCTGGTCTGCCGTCCATGGTATGATGTCGTCTTCTTTTTCTTGCTTGAACTTCTTCTACTGCTACTACTACTAGTACCACTCCTGCTGCTGCCACTACTACTACTGCCGCTACTATTGCCGCTCTTAGATGACGATTTCTTCTGCTTAGCCTCCTGCTCCGCCTGTCGGAACCACTGATAGTAATAGTTCCACGCCTCCTGCATGTCCTGGTGTCTCTGCCGCGCCCGTTCTTTATCCCTCGCGTCTTCCTCCAGCATCGTCCGGACTTTTATGATCTCGGCGGCGCATTGATCCTGCTTGGTGCTGTGCTCGAGATAGTGCTGATCAATCGCGCGATGGGTCTGTCGAAGCGCGTCATCCACGCCCTTGACAGCTGCGTGGGCGTGGTGAACATCATCACGGGTCCGCTCGAGGGTGTCCTGAGCGCTTCCGGCGACCGCGACCCCGCCGCCAACGAGGCCCTTCAGCTCCTCTACCTTCTTCCCGAGCTCATCGGCCGCGCCCAGCGCGCGGTCGAGCGCCTCTCCCGGCGGGGCCCACGCGCCACGCGCCGCGTGGCCGGCTTCGTCTTGAAGATACTGCTCCACGCCGTATGGGAGGTAATTGAGGTAGGGCTGGTACATCATCGCGGCCGCTCCTCCTACACCCGCCGCTTCCTGATGAAGTGCCTCGCCCGCTGCTTCGTACGCAACGTCGTGGACCACCTCACCGCCGACTGCCCGCCGCAGACTCGCCTGCTTCTTTGCCTTCTTGTGCCGGGGCTTGGGAGCTGGATAATGGAAGAAGCACATCACTCGCAGTCACGCTCACACTCGCAGTCACGTCGCTAAGAAGGCTGGGATATGCGAGATGATGGGATTCATGCATTCATTTATTTATTCATTGGCACGTCTGAGAAAGTACTCTACCTCGTTTTTTTTTTTTATAGTCGTCCGCATTTAAGAGAAATCATCTCCATGATTTATCTCGATTGTTTGCGGATGAATCACCCTGGACGATTAATTCTACGCTCCATCAAACCGGAAGAAAAAGACATCTTAAACACCTCCCACCGCCATTTCGACACCCCTCTGCATTGTTGGATGTAGGATCCCGAAGTGCCACATTCACATGGCCCTTTGGGTTGGTCTATGCAGGTTTTACACGCCGCAGTTTCCAATAGCGACATGGTGCTTTTTGAGGCCTACTTCACTTGTTCGCTTATCATTATTTCCCCGAACGACATTCTGGCACTTGAACCGAAACAGCATCCCATACAAAGTGACAATCAGAGCGTATAATTCTTTGTCGCCAGCTATAGGAAGCCATCCAATCACTTTATCCTTTTCGCGACCTTGAACCAACGAGGTCGCATTTACAAACGGGGCGGTTGGGAAGATAGGAGCGGCATTCTGCTCATTGTTCTCGTCAATGAACAAGCCAACCATACCCTTTGCTCCTTTTTTCTGTTCTTTCGGGGAGCCCGAAACGCGTTACGTGAGAGTCCTGAGATATGTCTTGATGCAAGCAGGTGTCTCTGGAAGGGCATAGCTGATGTGACATGGAGAGACGATGCTTCAGCTCATAGCTGGAAGAGTATATACAATTTCCAAGTTTCGGTTTTCATTCATTTCCGGGTCTGGGCTACGGCATGGAAAGGGAACGGAGTTTTAGGTATAGAAATGATTAAAAGTTACCTAGAGTTCAGGGACAAACGAAGTCCTGACATAACGGCAACGTATGCATATAGGTACTATAGATTTGGAAACAGATGTTTTGCAATGAGTAAATGGACATACATATTCTCAATCCCATCTTCTTCCCCTGAGCGGGACCCCTTAACCTCTTTGATTTCGTTACACTCACTATACGTACTCCATAGGGTGGTTGAGCTGTGCCTCGTGCCGGTACCTTTCAAACAAAGGAGCAGCCACTCCTAGAAGACAAAGAACGAATACCCAAGTGTGGAAGTATAATATCATTCCCAATTATTATTCTTAGCGCATAACTATTCGAATGTAGTAATAAAGGTTGTCAGGGTCCGGTAGAAAGAGTCGTTGTTGCACGAGAAGAGAAGAATAAACAATGAAAAGTCTCTCTCTCCGTCTTCCTTAGGTATACACAAACGATGGCCCACTAGGGGTCTACCTACTCGTGGCGTGACAAAGGTAGTTGCTGAATAGCACTTATTCTAGGAGAGGCGCTCCCAGAAAGAAGAGGAGGGGGGTTCGCATAATAAAGGTCAACTGATATGACACCCCTTGGCCATGATACACTCCTTGTACTGGGGAGGCAGGCACATTCTCTGCCATAACGAGCGCCATGTAGATAGGTACCCTAACAAAATAACACCCACCGCCTCAGAGTTGTGAAGTTATTTACTTGGTGATTTTATTCCGGTATTTAGAAGGCTACTTCTGTAACATAGGCTCTTCCTCGACAAGATCGTAGTTTCCAAAGTATCTCCCTTCATAGAAATATCAAGGTGGTTTAAATAACAGTATATATTTCTCTTACACATCAACCAACGCACCAGGAACTTGCGTCATTTACATTTCCATATATGCGGTAGGTTTTCAAAGATGAAATGTAGGTAGGTAAGAATCTTGAAGGGCCAATGACTCGTAAATTCTTGAACCATGAGTTCGTCTGCTATGTGCGCAAGTCCATAATCCACCGCACGCCCAAGGCGCCAGAAAAGGGGGGATAAATGGTGGAGAATATGTACAGGTCGAAGAAGAAGAAGAAAAGAAGACAAAAATTCTCAATGCCAACGCCCCCTACTATCCACCAGGACGGAACTCCTGCTAGGTAATTGGTATCACCTCTCTGTACCCCCCTGGTATCCTACCGAATGAATCGCAAAGTAAATCATAGAACGCCTTGCTAGAACCCCTGGGTATTGCCGCCCGTCCTTCTCCCCCTTACTGTTAACGCCGTCGTCAAAACTGCCCCTAAAAGGAAAGACCATGACAAAATCAGCCCTGATCCCTTGAGTGTGATGTGTGAGTGGCTTTACGCCGTGAATCGTCTCTGAATAGCGCCGTTATACTTCGTCGCGGAGCCCTCTGAGTACACCTTGACGGAGTTAATCAACCAGTACGACTCCTTGAATGCTTCCGGGTTTTGTGCTACAAAGTCCTGGCACGACGGGGCCTTTGAAGCGCAGACAGGGTCGTTGCTGAATGCCTTTCCAGCCCAGTCGCCACACATGGTCGTGTCGAAGACGATTTGGTGTTCCTTGAAGTGGCTCGGGATATCACAGCCCTTGCCGGAGAATGAAGCCTGAGGTTTTCCCCAAGTGCTGGGGTTAGGTTGTCCCGCCGCAATATCTTGAGGGATGTTACCGTTTCTTGGGAAGAAGAAGATGTTGATGGCGGACGAAGTCCACTCTACGGCAAAGATACCGCCGCCGATCTCGTTGAAGCCATCTGCAAATGTTTGTGTGTCGTGACTCGAAGTTCCACAGCCGATTCCTGGGGCACTGCAGTCGCCCTGCGAGAACGTGCATCCAGGGCCGGTGTGAAGAGTATATGTGCTGTTTGTGTCGAGGTTCACTCCCTCAATGATGTCGACCTCCCCATTGAATGGCCAATTTTGGCCAACAGTCCAGAACGCCGGCCACTATAGTATAGGTTAGAAACCATGTCCATTTTTAGAATTTAATACTGAAGGTCGGGAATTGAAGGCACAGTTAAAGAGCGAAAATTACTTACAGTTCCACACTGGGAAGCTGGCTGGTGAGCGATATCAGCAATAATAAGACCGGTAGTATAGGATTTCTTAGAGTTGACTCGAACGGACCCACGACCGCCAACTGGGTTCCTGGTAGTGTAGTCAACGCCGAGGTAGACAGCATCATTTGCTAAGCCGGCGAGCGACTTGGCATTGGCCTCAATTGCTGTCTGGTATCTGACAAACCCGTTCGTCGGGTCAGGGAGACCGAAGAACTCGAAGCCCTGGAAAAAGTTTGTTTGGTCATAGGAATCTTGAATCGTATAGGCAGCATGTGTTGCTGCAGCTCCGAGGGTCAGCGCGCTGCCAAGGCGCGAAACTAGGTTTGTGAATAACATCTTATCTACGTTATTGTTCTTGTCGAAAATGAATGTGAACGGTATCCCGAGATGTGTCTCTTGTAGAGATCGTAAGGAATGGAGGAAAAGCACTTGCGCCGGGCAAGGTCACAACGTATAGTGAGTGAGCTGTGTCGGTATTGAAAACCAGAACCTTTGAATTTAAATAAGGGCTTTAAATAAGTGATAAGAGAAAGTCGAGTCTCAAAGGTGGCAGTTATAAAGTTCAAAATGAACGTGTTGTGACCAGACAATCACGCGGCTTGACGTTTCGTTGTTATACGTTGACACACGTGGAGTCGAGGACAAAGGCAAGCGCAATAAAGGTGCACATACTTTTGATGGTCTGTAACGGGCGGATTGAGTCCGGTAAATGTAGATTTGAGGAGAGAGAAAAATTGGGCAGTCAGTTATAGCCCCATAAGGAACGACAGCTGGCCGAGTTGAAGAATGATAGAGTATGCCTAACCGGAATGTGTTAGCCACAAGAGAAAATAACTTTGGCGGCGGCAACAGAATATAAGACTTGGAAAGTTTCAAGAGAAGGTCGGCGAAAAAATAAAACATAAAAAAATGAAATAAAAAGAATATAGCTAGATGTTTCCCCCAGCCGTAGATAAATTTAGCAGGTGCTTTTGACGCTTATAACCTTCCTAAGGAATCTAAGATATATACCTTCTTAGGAATTAACTGATATATTACTGTCATGATCATCAATTCGTGCAGGTTGAGCATGTGGGATGGCTTCGGTAATTGAGCATCTCACTCTCGAACAGGGTCAACATTATTCAACATCAACCGGGCTGACAGGATTCAGGCCGTCCATCGTTCAATTGGTGAAACGGGCCTTCTTAGAAACGCGTAGACATGAAGCTAGCATGGGAACCTGGGTTCACATCTCTGGACCGTCTGGTAGAATGAATTGTTGGTTGGAGGATATGCCAACCGAACTTAGAGTGTATTAGAAACATTAGGTTACATGGAGCCTCAGGAGAACAATTGTCCAGAATGTGACAGTAACGTCCAAATAACGGTATATAGAAAGGTTAAGATCTCCCGTAGAGTCCAGCTAAGCTCCGTTGTGCCGCCGGCCTTTTTTGTGGTGGAGGAGGAGAATTTCCAAGTTGGGCAGGTTTAAAAGCTCCTCAGCCAATGGTTGGCATGGTACCTGTCGAACCTGGGAAGTTACCTACTAGGTACCGACCGCCACATCCTTGGCAAGCGCGACCAGCCCCTTATCCTTATGTCTTGCATGCGCTTCGTCGAGGTAAACCCCAATCTCGATAAAAATGTACCATTTACTAAAAAATAATATGGCAATGTTACCTCTTTGCACAACTACCTAGGTAGGTTCCTAAGGTGTCGGCGTCTACGCGCCACAACTGTTGATTGGCATTCGCACCCGGCCTACATGTAGTTTTTGAAACACCACGACGAAACAAATTGCCGCTCGAAACGGCCTGTTTCCTCTAGACACGTCCTTGGATATCAAAATGACTACTACGCATTTCGACCCCCACCTCCGAGTCCGCCTCGGGGGATCTACGAAACCCCCAGAAACAAAATACTACACTATGCTGGGCTATATAACTAAGTTAAGGTTTTAATGTTGTATGTTGGGAACTATTTTATGACCAGTTATTCCAATATAATGGGATAGGCTTTATGATAATCATATGAATGTACGGGGCTGAAGATGACTTCAGCCAGTTTTTAATATTATCTAAGGTTAGACGTCTACACTACAGCCTAATAACTACCCCTTATCCATCGATAGCCTTCGAATAAAGCTTAAACCTACTTGTCGGCTGCTATATTAGAACTTAGGTTGAACGATAGTGATAACCCCGGATGTAGATCATCAGCTTTCCTTAGAATGCATGAATCAGAATCCCATGAACGTCTATTTCGAGAAGACAGTAAAACAACGCATTGAATTCATATATATCTGCGAGGGATCTCCCTCGAACTTCAGTGCTACCTTGAGAAGATCCTGCAAAGCATATTTCACGTCCCACTACGTCTTTCCTGGCTCCCGAGATCCCCAAACTCTATCGAAATTGGCTACGAAATCGGCTGTGAGGTGATTAGCCCTATCAAATCTGACCCCTGATGAAAATAAGACGAAATTCATCGGCTAGCCGAAAGAAAGCTGTCGAATTTTATTCCTAATGTTTATTCCGGCTTGAGGTCAGGGACGGGCTGTCGATGCTGTCAGATTTATACCGAATAACTTATAGGGGGGTACTGCAACTCACGCATCTGCGGACACTCTCACGGAATTCGCAAACTTTCTTATGAACAGACCAGTCAATTCGCTGGCAAGTAGCATTGCAGTAACGAGCCATCTTACAACGACTGCATCGAAGGTTGACATCCCGTTCGCCGCAATGCATGCAGACTTTGCTGACCATCTCCGACGCGGGAGTCTCGTCCGAAGAGAAGCTTTTGTAGAAATATAATTAGTAGCTTCGTGCTTGACTCGCATTTTGAAATGGGGCATGGCCTGATCAGTATCAGGCAAGAGATAGGCAGGAATGAAAACTTCACTTACCCTAAACCGCTATACCAGAATTCGTCACCGAGATCGTACTTGCGTGGACCTCGCTGCAGAGAATCCCTCGTGTCGATAAGGCCCTTCGAGCCCGTCTCCCAGGGGGTCCCATCGTTCTTGTACTCGTCGAGCGCCGTGACGAACTGCAACTGCTGCTCGAGGGTCGTGAGGAAAGGTCGAAGAACCCTGAGCATACTTAAGTAGCGGGGTTCGATGATAACGCCGAGCTCCATGGCCAGCATTGCGAAGATGATTGCGACGCGGTCGCGCTTGTGGTAGCTGGTGGTCGGTTTGAAGTCAGGTGACAGGATCTTTTCCAGCTTTTGGGTGAATAGGCCTTCGTTTAATTTCTTGATCGTCTCGGTCCGGCCCTCCTCCTCGGTCGGGTATATGAGATCGCAGTCGCACATGTCGCAGAGGTCATTGGCGATGTCGTAGTCATCGTCAGACTGCATTAGACCTTTTCCCCAGGCCACCATCTTGGCTAGAGTTTGGAATATCAGATACGAATACGGTATAGGTGATGCAGGAGATGGCGTGGGAAGTGTGTAAAGGGTGTCAAGTGTGGGTGGTACGGGAGGTATGGGGTCGCCGATGGAGATAACGATGTAAATTTAAGTGGCTTAAATTCATCGAAGAAGGTTGAACGGAGGGAACTGGCACATGCCCAAAGACAAGCAGGTTACCTGAGGCAGGTGTGATTTCTACTATAAATCGTTTTGGAAAGTGCCGTTTGTTCTTACCAGGTACCTAGGTTAGGTAGAGGGTATATATTGTATTGCGGCTTCCTTATACGTACTTCCCTTCTGAGTCAAATTCATATTTTCTCCTTCAAAATTCACATTCTGTAACTGCCTCCTTAATATATGCAGTTACCTGATAGCCAGTATATCTGATGGCCCCGTTCACAGCTAAGTTCACGAAATACATATATCAACTTGTTACCTACCTAGATTGCTAGTAAATACAAACCTGAGTTGTACACATAGGTAAAGAGGTAGGAACACCAAATAAATATCCACATCAACATAATCTACGTTCAAACCTGCGTTAGTAGGTGACAGGAGAGTGGCCTTGGGGGTTAAAGCATCATGGTGCGAACAACTTAAATATCCAATATCATTGAATCTTCTCATAGAACGTCAAAGGATGACATACATTACATATCAATACAGATGCACATGACCCCCAGTCTCTTTACTCCAGGTCATTTCATCCACACCAACGGGTTGACTGAACCATTTCTCCCAATGGTCCACCCTCCATGATAAAAAGCCGAGGATGGAACACGACAGCCCACTGGGTAAACCCCGAAGACTTGAGCATGCCCTTCCGATTGCAACGCAAATTGGGTATATTGCGCAACAAGTAAAAGCCGTTCATTGCGCCACGAACGGGGAGATGTCAAGATGTCCTAGGCGGGGAACAAAATAGTATAATAATTTAAAAGAAGAGAAGTGTAAAATCATGGGATTCAGTGGTCCGAACTAGGAACCATGTTGGGATTGGGTAATGCCGGGTCCAGAAGGTAGTTATCCTATACTGTAACGCCTATCAGTTAGTGAACTGCTGGTCATATCCAAGCTGTCGGCTGCGAATTGAGTTTACAAGAAATAAATATACGCACACTTGACTTTCTGGCCTGTCAGCTTTTCCCAAATGACAGCAACTAGGTCCTCCTTAAATCGCTCCCAGGGGTTTCGATTCAGATAGTAGCTGAGCTCGCGGAAGTTATACATTTCTCCCCAACAATCGCGACCCCATTCGCAACCGGCCATGTTAACAAGGAAATCTCGGTCGGCCTGGTTATAGTGAATGCGGGAGTCGTTTCCATTATCCGAGCACGCGCCGGTCGGGAAGCTGTTGATATGTCGTTGTGGAAGGAAGGCCGTATGGCTTCGAATCCAAGGTTGATTTATGTATAATTGTTCCAATGCATCTTGTTCTTTATGTTCCCACTCCATGTGCTTTTGCTCGTATGCTACCGGGTCCCACCATATATCCAGTAGACGATCGGTCCACTCGCTGCGTCGGATGAAGAATGAACCCAGATTAAATCCCGAACAGTCCTGGGAAAGTATTAGGTTTATGGAGTCAACATTCCCGTCTCCTACCGGGCTTAGTGACTCCGGATCTAGATAATTAGCTTGGGGGGGATGGGAAATGTTGAGAGGGTTGAACTCGTTTATGTCCCGGTAGATGTGCTTTTCTAAATTGTTGAAAATGTGATTTTGAAGTGAATAGGAGGGTTCCATGACGAACGTATTCAGGTCCAACCACCAAATCCTCCGACACGTTAGCCTAACAAGAAAAACTTGGGCGCACTGGGTTTACTTACCATTCGGCTTTTGGGTATTTCCTAAAACTGTTCCTGATACTGTCCACCTTCTCCCAACTTTCTCGCCATTCGTGCGCGTACCGCTTTTTGGTGCTCATATCAACAATTTCGAGATCGTAACCCCATCTTGCGACATACTTTCGTTTGTTCCTCACACTATCCCTTTCGATAGCCCACTCACGCGCGCCCTTCCATTCCATCACACCGCCGCCAATGTTTGCGGCAAGTATGATGACGAACTTTTCTCCGCCTCCTAGCCAGCCTGTTCTTCTCCAATAATACCACAAGGCTGAAAATATGATCAGCTACCGGCGCGGGGCAAAAATTACGGCTAAGACTTACGAGTGATATAGAACAGAATATAGCACAAGAGTAGCAATAGCGCTATAGCTGCGCGTATCTTCCCTTTCCTACTCATTCGCGTGACCGCAGCTATTATTCTTCCAAGGACGGGGATCTTCCACCTGCCTCGTCCAAGCTTTTCTTTTTCTGCATATCTATCGTCCGTTGCCACGTTGAAGGACGGCAGGCTACTGGAGATGCGTCGCATATGTCGGGTGAAGAAACCCTGATTATGTGTGGAAAAGGATGGATAGCCAGCAACACCTTGGCTCTTGAGCCTCGCAGATTCCCATGTTACGCTACCGCCGTTGGGTCCCGAGAACGATGCTTTGGCTGGGCTGGATCGGCCGCTGTTGATATTCAGGCCGGGAGAAGACCACCCCCCTCCGGGGACGGGAGAGGGACTTCTGCTTAATGACATCGGAAAATTAGGTGTGCCTGCAACATAAACGCTGTTAATAGGGTTGTTACATCGGACCAGAGGCGCAGGCAGTCAACATACCAGGTACCGGACTCAATGTTGGTTGCAAGTACTGGGCCTGTTGGCCCAGACGCAAAGGAGGAACGCGATTATTGCCAGGCGCGGAAACCGAGTCGCTCCCTGCGAAAGATTGTCTCCGACGGTGGGCGATCGCAGGGCGGTCGCTGGAAGATGAAGAGGTGACTTCGTGATCGGGGTCGACGTGAGCCAGATTCACAGTCCTTTCTGTCGCAGTCCTCAAGTTGAGAGGCTGTCAACAGGCAAAGACAGATATGGGCTAGATAAAAGTCCAAGGTGGCTGAAGCCACATTCAAGGATGCGGATAATAAAAGTGAATGTCTCAGGGAAGACAACACGGTGACAGGACAATTGGCCTTGTCCCGATCACGATTGGGTCTCTCTCGGAGGAGAATTTACCTGTTCTGGCAAAAAAAAAAAAGTACAAAACAGATTAACCTGTTAATACTTTAAATCGACGAATTTAAGAAAACAACGGTGTTCAATGCTGTCGTTCCATAGTTCCTTCTCCTATGTGCAAGGATTATAGATAAAATGCAGTAAACCAAATCTGGTAGCCTGTAATACCTAGAACAATCCAATCCTTTTTTTTTCTCCTTCCAGATTGTCCTTTCCTCCTGCGCGACATTGATTAGATACAAGAGGTACATGAAATTTATAGCGTAGGACGTGGAGTGGATCCCCCAAGAGTCGCCATTTCGAACGACTGCCAAAGAGGAGGTCAGTTGCCCTTATCAAAGGTACTATGACCTGCGTTTGTTCTTAGTGCAGCTATCTAAGTCTATTGTCTATAATGAATGTATATCCCCAAATTAAATGCTGTAAAGTACTTAACATGATGCTCATATTGTGATATTACATGCCTACATTTAGAATGTCACCAACATCGAAGAAGTGCGCCACCGTCTAATGTTAGTCCTTATTACCTATGATTTGACTTGCTGAACAGCGTGCATGCATGCAATTCGGGACACTACGCATGAAAACCCGTCCAATTAAACCCTGCGTGTCGCTGCATCCACATCCCACATCACAGAAGGATTCCCATACTTAAGAACCCTTACCTAAGGGAAGGCAATTACAATAAGATGAATACCTAGTTTGTTTGGGATGCACCTCATGAAAGCTTCCAAGTTCTTCTGTGTGATTGTGATACAAGATGACGCGCCTCAGATTCAATTTAGAAGCTACCTATTATTTATTCACCCTGGGATAGATGAACTCTTATACATAGTACTGTTTTTAAGATTTTCAGGGTCTAATAATCTAAAAAGTGTAATTCAGATTAAGGTGGTACCTACAGTAGTAAATGAATCTCTGCTCCTATGTATGAAAGTGCAAACCTTAAAGACTGGAATCCGACAAATCAAGCTACAGACCTCATTCATTACTATTACCTAGATACGTCCTGGTATAAAGGGGCATGCCTTTGAAGAAGGCATCGTCGTTCGTTCTAGACCTTTTATATACGAGAATTCTAGGTACCTATATAAGAATGCAACTATGATTCTACCCGAACTTCACACCAGCATAATTAGGGCACTTATTGTGTAGTTTTGATTGGCTGCTCCGCCTATTGTTCGCGACCCGCCAAGGTAACCATGTATGGAGTTGAATCAATCAATTCTACCCTACTGTTGCCACTGTTAAGTTAGTAGATGCTCCGGTCTACTGACTAAATACTTAGAGATGGGGACACTACTCGTTGTGCTATGTAATATTCAATCTGGTGGTTTTGCTGTATGATAGATGAGGCCACGTATACGAGAGTTCTCTTGAAAGCTGGCACTCGTAAGTATTTAGTAAGATTGTTAAGACTCATACACGTTGGTAGCTGCATTTATGAAGGTAGTTGATAGGCTTTTAACTGTCCGAGAAATAAAGAACCATACTTTCTCACCGGCGTATTTCGCGGATATTAACAATTGATGATCCAGTAGCCGCTGAGATATCTTGCTAGTAGCTATCTTAGTATGTGTTGCCATTTACTAGAGATACTATCATCCATACTAACTTTTTAGCAACACTTTTAATTTAATGAGGAATTGAATTCGGTTGATTCAAGTATAAATACATACCTACCTGTGGGAAAACTAACAAAATGGCACGCTTCAATGCTTTCGGGGCGACCCCGCGTGGTTGTTGGACCTCCTTCTTAATCAATCGTGGGGGGAATTCTGCAATTCGAGAATGGGCCTTCATTAACCACCTCTCACGAACGAGTTACACGTCGACAGCAACTATCGAAAGCAGCGGATACTGTTGGCTGATACTGAGCTGCCTCAGGTCTAAATATCGTTAAGACACATTTCAATATCGCCGCTTGCCACGATGGCCTTCGAGACACGTACTTGTATGTATGCCTGCCTGTATGTCTGTCTGTCTGTCTGGTCTCAGCTGTATTGTACACCCCGATCGAAACATACCTAAAGAGGAGCGATAAAAATCGAATGCCAATGATACGGCCTCCGTGTCACTGATATAAATACATGTGGCATCTTGGGTATGAGTAAACGAATATCCTCGGGATACACCACTGCGAATCGGGTGCTACACAACTATATAGACGAACGGAGAGAGGTCTTATAGAATAATCTAGGTTACCTGATAGTCAGTCAGCTGCTCGGCTAACGGGCAGCCTACTGTATGGTGCAGCTATGCTTATGCCTTCTTTATGCTTGTTAGTGTGTGTGGGCGGAACAGAGTGGCTAACCCTGCAGCATATTGACGTGGCAGCCCGTATTAATGTTCAAGATCGATTTGTCGATAGATGGTTGCAATTGGGTTGATAGCAACCAGTGGTAGGACAGTATTTTCGGTGCGACCCACGTGATAGGATTATTACCGAATCCCCCCTCGCCTCGAAACAGCTGAAGGTCTCCATCCAACTTTTTAAATTATTATGCGACAAGAAGTGGGAAGCGGCGAAGAGGAGAGAGGGAAAAAAAAGGAAACCCTCCCAGCCACCGCTTCAATCAACACCTCAGTAGGTACATTAGGTAACTTTTAAGAGTGTTAGCCGCCTTATATGGGGCTAACTATTTATTTTTTCTGGGGCAGTTAGCACTTACAACACTTTACATAGTATTGTACCTACTGCTTCTGCTACAGTACCATTACTAGTACCTACGTGCATCCTTCAGCTCGGGCTTTAAATCATTTCCCAACCCTTGATACCGGGCTGTTTCCTACTACATAGTATGTATACGTCCCCACAGCTGAAAGTCAGCATCTAAACAAAACATCGTTAATACTCGATTTTTAAGACCGTCGCGACGGTATACCTTACCTTAATTAATATACACTCTTTTTTTCCACAATTATTATTATAGAGTGTTTTTTCTGAATGGACTCGACTAAACGTAACGAGTCTAATCCTATAAGATGATGACCCGAGAGCATCATCGCCGGCGGAGTCCCGAATCCTCTCGCCGCCGGCGCAAAGAGCGGCGCGATTCTAGAGAGCAACTCCAGAATCAACAAATAGCACTACCCGCACCGCCTCCGGAAGAGCGAAACGAGCTTATAACATATCGGTCGCGTGCGCCCTCGCCTCTTTCCTCCTCATCCTCCACCTCATCCTCCTTAGTAAATATCTCCCGTCCCTCTAGGAGATTTGGCCTTGGCGCGTTCTTCGGCGGTGGTAGTGGTAGCGGACGGAAGCAACATCGTGTAAAAAAGAAGCGTAGTCGTTTTCTCCGGTTCGGGAATTCCTCCTCTTCGTCCGTAGGCTCGGATCTTGCCTACGGAAAGGGCTATGTCGAACGGCGGCGGAGTCGTGAAATTAGCCCCCCTAGTAGTAGTGCTGGTAGGCCTCGTCCGCGACGCGATCAGACGGACGAAGAAATACTTGAATTGGGAAGACAGTTTGCCGAGATTGCTAGAAAACAAAATGCCGAAGACCTAAAAGCAGCTGGGAGGAGCCGGCCGTCGGCGCTGGTTGGTGCTGCCACAGCCCTGAGTCAGTTCCGCCGAACAAATAGCGGGAACTCTAACAAGGGGGTTGGAAGCTCTAAACCGCGGCTAGATGATTCCTCAGACGATTCGGAGTGGGAGTCCGCTTCTGAAGACGAGTCGTCGTCTAGCGAGTTTGACTCTGGCCTTGCATATGGCTCCTCGGGACTCAGCCTGCCTAATACTATTAACCACCCTATTCCTAGTCAGAGTACCCCTAGTTCTTCCCGTTCTCCTCTTCCCTCACAAATTTATGGGCCCCCTCTTCGCCGGAAATCTTCAGTGGTTGATCCGAGACTATTCGGGCCTGTGAACTCGCTTCATGGCTTCGTTGATGCCCCTTGTGGGTTTGAAACGATTGACCGATCTACGATTGTGGGATCTCCTCGACCGTATGAACCCTCAAGGTCCCCTAGCGAAGCTGTGACTACTAACCGTCCGTTACAACTGGTATATCCGGTTGCGACATCTGATCCGAGTCGCGTTGATTATGACCGTGGTTCTGTTGTGTCCAGCCAACAGGACTTGTCCAACTTGTCTCGACCTGCGCCAGTACCCCTACAACAGCCGAGGCCAATAGCACCCGTGTCTATATCAGTTTTCGAATCGGTGGAAACAGAATCCAAGAAAACAGAGCGTGCATCGTCTAAAAAGGTACCTGAAAGTACTGCTACTACTGATTCGGCTGCGGGTGCATCAGAAAGTGTGTCACTGAGTTCTGGTCGTAAATATGATCACGATCAGCACGATAGGAATCATGACCGACATGTTACGCGCCCGTCAAAGCGTTCGGATGCTAGCGTCCAGGCTGAGAAGGATGAAAAGCGTAAGAGCCGTCATGACTCCCCTCCTGTTGCTCGTGATAATCCCGCGGAGACACGTGGACGGCCACTTTTCGGATCCGACCCAAAATCTGAAAGAGACAGTAACTGGGAGAAGGTTGTGCCTGAAATAAAGCAGAAATTTGAAAATGAGTGGCGTCGCCGTGATGAGCATGGTACCGATGTCTATGATTACGATCCACCACGCAACAAGCATAAACATACTCAACAGGATGGACTGAAGACCGGCGATAGAGAGGCTCACCAAGAGGAACGCCGCAATGGAGACCGTGTTAGTCGCTCTGGCGTGGAAAGCTACAAACCTGTGAATGGCCCCGAGAATCCTACCCGAAAGGCTCCGATCGATATATTTCAGTTTCAAGTAGCCGATGATGCTTTCTCGACTCCCCCTTACACGACATCAAAGCGACCTTTGACACCGAATGTGATAACTGTAGATCGCGAACCTAATTTCTCATCACCGGAAGACCATTCATCCCCAGAACGACTAAGTCGGAGAGATTCTTACGAGCGGCAACTTCATGACGCAGTTGAAATATACGAAGCTGCTGAGCATGCGACCGCTCCTGTAAGCGAGGTTGCGTTCGCTGCCGCCGCTGCAACTGTAATGGCTGAAGATCGCCGTGGACATAGTCATGAGAAAGATGTTGTCCAAGAAAACGCCAACCGCTATTACCGGGAAGTAGAACTTGCGCGAAAAATCAAGGATGCAGAGACTCGAGATGCAGGGACTTCGGTAGTCGGCAAATGGAAGGAGGATCAGCAACCGACGATTGTTGATGTCGTATCACCCCCAGAAATGGACCACCCGAAGAAGAAGAGCCCCTACGACGGACCCGACGCTGATGTCCGCATTGATAATATCCTTGAACATCCTAAAGAGCTTTCTCGTTTCCTAGTGCCAGATATTAAGAGTCACACCAAGGTACCCATATTCACGGCTAGAGATCCTTCTGCTGAGCGCGAGCGTCCAATGCTTAATGTTGTGAGGCCCACGCCTATTCCCACACCAATTCCCATACCGATTCCAGAGGAACAGCGACGCCCTGAGGAGCCTCTTCCTAAACCTGTTAAGAAGATTGATATCCTCCCGCCCAAGGTTGTACCTGCTGTAGTTACCGAATCTCAGAGCGAAGCAGCCGTGGCACCATCAGGTGCAAAATCTGTTAGTTGGGGAAAGAACCAGACAAAACGCTACGTCGTAGAGAGTCCGGAAAGAGGAGATGACCCGTATTCGGGTACAAAGATTGTTATGCCCGCTGAAACTCCAAAAAGTCGGACCGGGAAAAGGAGCGGTTGGGGATTGGGATTCATCGCAGCAACTCTTGGTGGTGGTAGCAATAAAAAGGCGTCTTCAAGTACACCAGAGCAGATTGCTAGCGTTGAAGCGACCGAACTTAGAAAGGCTTCAAGGAACGAAGACGAACCTCCAAATCGTAGAGCTTCGGTTCCATTCAAGAGCACGTATGATAGCCCACCTGTCCCTGGTCCGAAACCATCGAACCTTAAAGGCGCTCGGAAGTCAGGTTCCTTTCAAGAAGACCCAGCTTTTACAGCAAATATAGCTGCCGCCCTCGAAAGCAGTGGGTTTGATCCTAAGATTGTCATTGACGATGCAAATTTTCATAAGCGCGATTCGCCGCCTGGGTCGGACGACTTTGGCGCGTACCGAACACCGTTCGTCGAGTCGGTGACCGACTTAGGGATATTTGACACCCAAAAGACTGCCGCTTCGCAGAGTGATCGGGAACGTGGCTTCGTCGTCGGAGAAGTTGATACACCATCCGAGGAGAGGGATATTCCAACTGATAAATCGCGAATTCTTTCCGAGCTTAACAGGGCAGAGCAGCGCAAACAGGATAAGGCCCCTGACCGTGGCGGTGTCGAGAAGCCCGAGCTTATTGCCGATAATAGCAAGGCTGCAGAGCTCTCGAGATCTTTCACGGAGGATGAATGGGATGTGCCCTCAAGCAAGCTTAGTAAAAAGGTGGGGAAGAGACGCGAGAAAGCGACAAGAGTCCAATCATCGGACGATACTCTAGTCGACAAGACGCCCCGAAACGAGCAGGAACTAAAGGCAGAATTTATTGTCGAAGGGGAAGACACCTCATCCAAGAGAAGACCAAACAAGACCAAAAAGCCCGTGGTTGTCCAAGAGGATTCGAGACAATCTGATACTGTAGAGAGTTCTGATATCCCAGTCCCAGTCGACGTTTCTCATATTGTACGAGATATCAATGCCGTACAGCTTGGCACGTCAGGTCGTCTGGACGAAAACAACAAGGGTTTTATACGCGACTTGGAGAAATATAGCTCACCTTCAATTTCTACAGCGAAACCCGAGGCCTCGACGCACGAGTCCAAGGAGCCTGTTAAAGTGGACGATGTATTTTTTACGCCTGATGGCGAATCCGGCATATCAAGAAAGGACAATAGGAGGTCTAGGCCAGACTTAGGTGAATCTTTCTCGAGGACGGTCCTGCCAACGGAGCTTTCGACGGCAAGTTCTTATGGAATAGTCGATACCGCGGACAGTATTATCTCAACTGATGATGAGTGGGAAATACCGAAAAAGAGCGAAGGGGGGTTGAAGCGTGACAATGGAGCATATAATTCACCGCTTCATTCTGTTCCAAAGTCGGAAGCTTCTCCAGACCGTGCTCAAAAGGTAAACCTTGCTTCTTTACCTGGAAGTGACGATTCATTGAGAAAGGGTAAAAAGAGCAAACGTGGCTCTGTCGATGATACATTTGCGTTCCCGGCAGTCCGTGGCGTTGAAGATTGGGATTCGCCCAACAAGCTACAGAATGAATCCACCCAAGACTCAAGTGTCCGTGACTCCTCGTCACAGGCGGAGCCTCCTGTTGAATACCTCTACGATAGCCCAAAGGAGATGACCGAATCTTCCAGTGATGTTCGTAGTGAGAAGACAGCTGCGACAGAGGACGAGCTCGATATGGCGAGAAAGGCGAAGAAATCTACGCGAAGCTCGATTTCGTACGAAGATCAGCCCTCGACGTATCAATCTGCAGCCCCATTTGAAGGCTCTGTGGAAACTTCCAAGAGATCAAAACCAGATTCTTATCCTAATCCATCTAAGATCTTAGATCGGGATGCCAGCCCTGCAGTTTCGAATCAGTCTCGTCATGACGATAATCAAACGGCTGATAACTATAGGAGGGATGAGAAGGTAGACGATACCAAAACCATAACTTCCACCTCGAAGAGTGCGGGTAAAAAGAGCCGAAAAGGCTCTAAGTCGGAAGGTGATAAGAAAGGTAGCGGGAGTACGAGCTTTTTCGGCCGCTTAAAATCTTCAATCGGGATAGCAGAAGAAAAGCAGCATTTACCTAAAGTGGATGAGGACAAAAATGATCCTTTTTTAGGTAATGCCGACATCCCTGGCGTAGGTGTCGGCTCGATGGGTGACGTTACTGTATCACAAGAGTCCCAGTCGAAAGCCACCAGTGCTCCTGTGGATGAAAAAGCCCAAATAAACCCCTCCACTCCTGAGAGACAATCAACTTTACCACGACAAGTAGAGCCTATCGACCCAGAGATTGTCCCGCGAGAATTTCGACCTGCTATAGATCCCAAGCATGGCGATCTTTTACCCTTACCTCCAAGTCGTCCTAGGTCTCCTATTTCCAAGCTTGGCGATAATTTTCCACCACTACCGGATAGCCGTCCTGAGACACCCGAGCATGAACGACATGTACGCGAGACTCCTACTCATACTCGCCGTCGCAGCACCCTCGAAACGCCAAAGACGCCCAGCCAAAGCGCGATACCTATCCAATTCTTTCGCCCGGGACATAGGCATACGCCGAGTAATGGAAGATCTTCACCGTCTATCTCGCCAGTTACTGCTACCGTAGAATTTGGAGGCGAATCGAAGAATCGTTCTCGCCCGACGTCCTGGGAAGCCTCTCGGGATTTCAAGCCCCTCCTCCTTCTCCAGAAGGCGTTACGTGGATCGGTCGACCTATCAAGCTCCCCCGAAAGAGAATATTTACCTTCAGAAGTTGAAATTCGCGAGCGAGGGTCGCCGTCGTCAGCCCCCGTATTCATGGAATCTCCCGATCGTGGCCATCCCTTCCGCGAAAATATCTTTTCTAAACCATTGTCGTCACCAGTTGGAATACCTGTAGAAAAACCGGAAAGTTCGCATGCAGCTGAAAGGGCCTATCAACTTGGTGAAAGCCCCTTCAGCAAACCCCTCAACGAAGCTTCATCACAGCGTGATACTAGAGCAGAGGGTTCCCACTTGTCGCCTCTCCCTGAAGAGGCAGACTTGAAAGCTGGCGAGGATTCTCGTAGTCCTTTCAGTTCACCGGCTCTCCCAGTAGCTCCAGGTGATGGGGCTCAGGGCAATTCTGCTAAGGGCCTTAAAGACAACTTGGATGATACTGCTATTCCAAAAGGAGTCGCGACGCCTGATATACGGGAACCAGAAACTACGACCACGCCTGATAATCATACCTCAAGCCAGGCCACCAAAGCTGTTACTATGGAAACGCCACAAGAATTCCTCCCTGCTTCGGACTTGCTTTCTGGAACTAAGACACCAGATTCGACCGATACCTTCGATACTGCTCTAAGTAACGCAGATGATCGTGGGCTCCCAGAATACAACGTTTCAATAGATAAGGCCCGAGACAACGATCAATTACAGCAGAGAACGTTAAGCTACATCGATGAATTATCCGTGCATCCCGCTATAGAAACTACTCCGCTCCAAGGAGAACATATTAGCGGTGTCGTACATGAGCGAATTTCCCCCGCGGAGCATGTTGAACCCACGCCGGTTGATATCTCTACGAAGGGCATACCCGAGGCCCCAGAACAAGACGTGGACGATAACGAATCTATTGAAACAGTGTTACCTGAGTACTCTATTTCAGAACCACGCCGGGAACAACCTTCAATTGACGTGCAGGAGGAGTTGCCTACAGACCAGGTTGACGATGAGGTTCCAGTCGACAGTAATCGGACTCCCATTGAGCAGCCAACTTTGGTCGAAGAGAAACCTGTTGCTGTTGAAGAACTCAAGTCTAGTCACGAGAAGCCAATTACACGAGGGTCGGAGGCCGCTAAGGTTGAAATAAACAATCCTAGGATTGAGCTACGCGCAGAGCCACAGCCAGAGGCAACATCAGAGCCATCTCCTATTCCATTAGAGTCGTCTGTCGTTGAAAAGTCTAATGCACCGGAAAATGAGGTTGCTCTTCTGCCGGAAGTGCCTCCTGTTGAGATCGGGACTCCTTCGATCGAACCCGAGCGTAGTGTGGTTGAGCCAAAAGCTCCCATGAACGACCTAGAGACATCATCTACTGGACCCAGAATGGCTTCGGAACTAGGAGTATCAAGCAGGGAACCTAAAGTCGTAGAGATTGAGTCTCACGCTGGAGAAACTCATGTCGAAGAACCAATTACTTCTGCCGTACAAAAGGATATCCCTGTCACCGAAGATGAGCCAATCGAGGTGGAATCAGAAGCACCTAGCACTGGATTAGGGCCGGTTGTCAAGCCAGAATCGACTATTTCCCAGAGCGACCCGGCTACCATAGGACGCGAAACTTCTACTTTCCAGACAGAGCCTGTCGTAACTGAAAGAGAATCGGCCCCGATTGCTACTGGACTAGAGAAGCCCGAGCAACTTGCGCCAGTCCCGGAGCTTTCCTCTAACCCCTCTAACGAACATGAGACGAAGGGCGAGGGTGCACAACAACCAGTATCCGAGAATGAGCAGACCGAACATACTTCCCCTGTTGAAAAGCAGGCTAAAAGAGTCGAGGAGTTAACTCAGGAGACCAATGCAGATAGCCATCACGCGTTTCCCGTCGACCAACAAACCTCCGGCCAGGATCGAGCAGAAACTACTCCACAGGAATTACGTGACAACCAACTGAAGCTGCCCGAACAAACTCTGTTACCCGTAGAGACGTCCGAGGAGGAGGGACAGAAGATGCAAGTTATAGCCCCTGAGCCGAAGGTTCGAGCTGTCGATGAACAGATCCCAGCTCGAGAAGAAGAGAGCCAGCCTGTTTCCCAATCGCCGCCTCTCCCAGCAATACAAACTGAAGACCAGCAACCTAACACTCCTGCAGAAGGGTCTGTGGAAGCACCGACTAGTCCACAAGCTAAGCAGCAACTAAATCTATTTCCTGTGAATGAGTTGACTAGCGAACCGGTACTTGAAGAACCTAAGAGATCTAGCGAAGCCGATTACAACGACGAGGAGACATCGCGAGAAATACCTACTTTAATGCAGCCGGTGGAGCCTATACTAAGCAACCCTAAGATTGACAGCCATGACGATCTCCAATCTACGCTTCCTGCTCTTGGACAAGATGAGCAATCACAATCGATATCGAATCCATCTTCAGAAGAGGTTGAATCGCCCAGCGATACCACAAAACCTAAGGGTTCCATTGCGGATGGAGAACATGATGTGCGACCTAGTTTGGCTGAAACTGGACTGCCACAACCGGCCGAACAGAAGCCAAGCGGCTTGGCGTTGTTGGAGGATACCAACGTGGATGAATCACCAATGCAGCTCGATTCACTTGGCGGTGAAGATAGCAGGGATCAGCAGGGACCTGCGTCAACCGATCCACTGGAAGCTTTATCCTCGAGCCCCAACTGGAACGAGAGCTCAGAAAAGAAGCAAGACAAATCACCTGTATCACCTCAAGCGGCGGAGGAACCCTCGGGTTTAAGCCTGGAAACCGACAACGCCCGACCACCGAGTCTAATTAATGAAGTATCTGGCGAAGAGGCACGGGAAACAACTCAACCGCAGGATGAACCCAGCAACAAGAAGAGGGAAAGCAAGGAAGTCGAGATCAGCCAAGCGACGTCGAAAATAGTTGATACTTCTAAGACGATTGTACCTTACCCGGAACCGGCGGCTCAAGAAGCACCCTTAGAAGCTGATGCTCATGAGCCTCAAACCGTTAGTGATATTCCTGAAAAGCCACCCCAAGACCGCGACATTGAATCAGCTGCCCCGATTGTTGAGGAGCAGTCGACCATACCTCAACCAATTATAGAGGATATGCAGGAGCCAGTTGTGGCACAGGCTGAACCAATTGACGATGATGTCTCGCCTGGATTAGATAGCTCTGGCAAAGAATCCCAAGAGAAGAGCGAGGAAGGTCGATTAAGTCAATTGGGTACCACTGACGCTATTGATGCACCTGCATTGGGTGGGGAACTAGAATCTGAGAGATCTGTGGGGGAGCCGGCGATTGTGGAGATAGAGGCTGATAGCAAACCCTCCTCTCAACCTCTCGCTCACGAAGTTGACTTAACAGCTGTCACTGAGGTAGAGAACCAAGCATCCGAGTCCCAGTCTATCCCCAACAAGGAAGAAGTTGAAGCAAAGCGTGGATCTAACCAAATTGAGACCATCACTAACGATACTCCCCAGGAAACACCGGAAATTCTGGATGCGCGGGATGATGCGAGCAAGGAAGTAACCCCGCTAACTCAATTTAACGTTGGTAGACTTAGCGACGACACGCAGGCTACTCAAGCCAAAGGAGACACTGACGGGCCGACGACAATTAACCAGCTGGAGACGGATAATAAATCCGAAAACGCCTCTGTTAACACCAGTGAAACCCCGGCATCTATTATCTTGCCAGAAATATCCACCAAACCAGATTTTAATTCCGAGGATATTATACAAGCCGGCAGAAATTTTGGTTTAGATCCAACCCCATCTGGCATCGAAAGACCTGAGAAGGAAAAACTCGAAGGCGCTCAATTACCTGGAGCACTTAAACGAGGATCCATGGAAGTCCCGATGGAACCTGTCGGCGATACCCCTACGCCTGACACAACCTTCAATCCTGACTGGAGCTCTATTGAGATACCGCCCCTGCCGGATTTCTTATCGAAATCTGAGGATCAGCCTCATGACGCATCGGAGGTTCAACAAGAACAATCTCATGATCAGCCAGTAGACCCATTGGATCAGCTTATCCAGCACATTGAAGCTAAGGCGCGATCAGAAGTCCCTAGCTATATCCAAGGCCGGCCGACGTCAGGAGAAATCGACGCTTCTGCAAGTGCCGAGCAGCCAATACCTCAGAAAGCCGACGAGGAGTCGATAGAAGCCCGAAACAGACTTTTGGTGGACAACAGATCAAACGATGGGCTTGGCAGTGTTCAAGAACCCTTAGGTGAAGTTGTACCAGCAGTGCAGGAGCCTGTCAATGACAATATACCCGCTGAAGTGGACAACGTCCAGGAGCCTCCCACCCAGGATGAATCCCAAGCTTTACCCATCCCAGCAACTCCACGAACTCCCCTCGCAGAAGCTACTCCTACAGCAGTCCCCGAGCCCCAGGAGAGGATTGAACAGCCTGTAGAAAATATGACAAATGACAGCAATTTAGCTACATCTCGAGTTGCGCCACCTATTTCAGAAGATGGCCAGTCGAATCTCCTTACAGAGCACGCTGCCATAAGCGATTCGCAAGTTGAGTCTAGCCTATTAACCGAGAATATAACCCAAGCTACTTTGAACGTACTGCCAACGATTACGGAAGAACTTGAGAGTGAAGGTCAAGACGCGCTTGATACCCAAGCAGGAGCAGCAGCACCGGTGGATGAGCCAAGTACAGAGGTCCCTCCCTCAGATCTCGTTGAAACACCATCGACTATACCGCAAGACCAGACTAATTTAGGTGAAGTCACGCCGGAAGTCCCAACCATAGTCGAGCCGGAGGAGCTGGTGTCTCAGCCGCATAGATATGACCCACAGAGCCCTACAAATGAGGATAAGGGAATAGAGAAGGAAAGCCAAGTACAAGAACATGAACCCGAAGCGTCCCCCTTACCGACGGAACCTACGACCGAACAGCCGCAAACCCCTATTCTTAAGAGCAAGCCACCGCAAGATGTAATGCCTTTGGATTTACCCTTGGTGAAAGAAACTAAGACGGAGCCGCGCCTGACTGAGCAAAACGCGCCTGACCTACCCGATTTACCTACCCCCGGAACGAGCAAGACCGCGGTCAGCATGTTAGATATCTCTCCTTCCCCAACGAGAGAGCCCGAGCCACGACCGTCTGATGTTACGGGTACAACGAGAGAGCCCGAGCCAAGACCATCGGATGTTACGGGCACAACCGTCCATTCTCAAGACTCTGGGCAGGAACCAGGAGTTAATACAGACAAGGCAGGTGACGATGTGCTGATAACCAGGCCTGAGATCGCCCCAAGTGGAGAAGTTACAAATGTCCAGGACCAGGAGAAAACTCGACAAACCAATGATCTAACTGAAAACTCTATGCTAGAGGAAGAACCCGTGGCTGAGCCTGTACGCGACGACGAAGGCGACGAAGGCGTGGAAAGCGTTCTCACGCCCAGGCCAAAAGAAAGGAAAGAAATCGAAGAACGAGGAAGCCAGTCATTCCTAGATGATATGGCGTCTGTACCAAGCCAAGAATCCGCCGAATCTGTCCCAAGCATGCCAGAAGCCGTCGACGAAGCAATCAATTCTGCAAAGACCTCTGTACCTATAGTCAGCGAAGAGCTTTCTCTCCCGCCCCCTGACAAAGTGGACGAGCCCACCGAGACCGCAATTGCCGCAGCTCAAGAGGATATCTCCAGCTCGCCTACACACAACCAATTTACCGCAGCTGATGTTGAGGAAATTGTGGAGCCAGAGCCTAAGAACCCCGAAAGCGTCGAAGATAAGGAAGGTGAAGAAAATAAACTAACCCTCCTAGATAACCACCTATCCGAGAAAGTCCTAGAGCAAGAAGCAGAGGGAGGTCCAACGGCTCCTATAGGTGAAGATGAATCTCAGGTCTTAGCTCCTACAGAAGCTTCAGAGGAAGAAGCGCTGGATGAACCTATCTCTCCGAAAAAGAGTAAAAAGGGAAAGAAAGCTAAAAGAAGGAACGCTCATGATGAGAATGCCTCTCAAGTCGAACCGGGTCAAGCATCTGTGGATACAATAGGCAATGATGAACAGATGGAGAGTGGCACTTCTCAAAGTCACAAAGATGCGGACGTTATTGACCTTGGCCCTACTGGAAATAAGGAGGACGTAGAAGTAAAGGATGTTGTTCGTTCAGATGATGTACAGTCACAAGAACAAAATCAAGCGAAATTGGAGTCTGCAGCTCAACCAGACATAAGTGAGATGACAGAAACTGAAAACTTGGCTGTCGAGAGCTTGAAGGACGAGACCATTGACGAGGTAGTTCCTACTAAAAAGGCCAAAAAGAACAAGAAAAAGAAGCGCGCAAGTCCGCGGGGAGAAGAGACGATTTCCCAACAAGAGCTATCTCAACCCACCACCGATCTAATGGCTACTACATCCGCAGTTGACCAGGTCAATACAGAACTATTCTCTATTCCAGAAAATTCGGCCAGTTATGACGTCGTGGATCTAAAGCTTGATCATAATGCTGATAAAGAAAAGCAACCAAGCGCCCAGGAGCCAGAACTTGAAGCCAAAATGCCAACCGAACCAGAATCGGGTTCCACACCTCAGCAGCTAGAGTCATCTATGGATCTCAGTTCTACCGATGTGGCTCCCATGAACACGGAGGATCCGGTTCCCATTGAGGAAAACCACTTGACCAGGTTGCTTGAAGTCCCGGCTGGGTCCACCGCTATTGAGGCCACAGTTGCGAACATACAGGATGATAGACCTTCCACTGAAGATGGTATATCTGCGATGGCGCCACTTGAGACCGCCCAGGAGCAGGTCGAAACAATTACGTTACCAGACTCTAACATTCCTCTAACGGATCAAACCCCTACTGAAGATACTGACATTGTTCCTCCTTCCGATGAGCCCAATACCGAGGGTTCCGCTCAGGCAGAGGCCGTCCTGCCAGAGACTCTCATCAACCAGGAGTTGGAAGAACAAACCGATGTTCTCTCGAGTTCACCGCGTGAAGAGTTGGTGCCTCAGGAGCTAGTCCACTCAGATGAAAAGCGCGAGGAAGCTGTAGACCCTATCATTTCCGAAACCCCAGCTGAGGCTGTACATCCTGAAGAACTTTCCAGGTCCAGAGAATATTTGCAACCAGCAGAATCTACCCAAGTAGAAGAAGTCGCAATGTCAGGAGAGCACACGCAAACTGAGAATCTACCAACGGAAGAGCTTGTGCAACCAGAGGAGCCAACTACTTCGGAAGAACAGTTAGAGCAGGCACCGCCTAAGGTAGAAGAGCTTGCCCAACCGGGCGAACCCGAGCAATTAGTTCCCTCTCCAGAAGATCCTTTGGAGACCGATGAGCCGGCACAGCAAGAACCTGCAGAGCTAGAACCTGTTGAGCCGGAGCCTATCAAGCCAGAACCTGTACAACCAGAATCTGTTGAGCCAGAACCTGTACAGTCCAAAACTGTCGAGCCAGAACTTGTACAGCCAGGACCTGTACAGCCAGATGAGTCCTCACAGCGTTTAGAACAGAAGTTGCTGACTCAAGCACAAGAACCTACACGGCTAGCAAGCTCTGCGAACCCTGTCGAGGAATCCACTATTACCTCAGATGAAGCTGAGTCCACGCCGACAAAAATGCCTAAGAAAAGCAAGGAAAAGAAGAAAGCCATCCAAGTTGAACTAGAGCCAGAGCCAGAACAAGAACAAGCACAAGAACCAGCAGAGGCAAGCACGCAAATAGTTGAGCCTCAAATTCCTGAGGAGTTGCCAAAGCGATCTGCAGAGCAACCCGTGGACCAACGCGCCGAACAACGGATGAGCTGGGGTTTCTTTGGAGGATTTGCTGATTCATTCAAGAGTCTTCTAAGTATACAAGAACCTACGACCTCGAAGAATGATGAAAATACCGAGGACCCCTTTAAATCGCTTACGAAGTCAAAGCCTGAGACAGAGGATAAAGGAACGATCCAACTTGAAACGGCACCTACACCGAAATCCGTACTCTCATTAGAACGGGAAGGACGACCATCTTGGCTTGAGTCATTACAGGAATCCCAGCAATTTGATACCGATAATACATCGGCAGCCGCCACAGATCCTATGCCCGAAGACGTCCTATCCGAAGTGGCTATAAGCAAGGAATCCAAGAAAAAGGATAAGGAAGTAAGCCAAGCCAGTGAGGAGCCCGAGCTTAAAACCGAGATCCCTCTAGAACCTCAAGCGCAGCCAGTTCTCTTTGAAGAATCTCCCGTGCAAGAAATCCAGGGACGAACCGATGCTTTGCCTATAGTAGAACAGCCGCCAATCACGAAGGGGGAAAAGAAGCGTAAAGCAGACCTTTCTCAGTCCCCCGGTAGCAAAATGTCTAAGAAGGAAAGGCGAAAAATGAAGAAATTGGCCGCTCTAGCCGCTGAGCTGTTCCAAACCGAGCCTGACTTGAAGGTCAGTAACGAGCAGGTAGCGCCCAAAACTGCACCTGGTCCCTCAGAGCAAACTCTAGAGCCCGCAAATCCGGATTCAGAAGTAAAAAATGACTCTATTACGAGCTCCATAGACACCACATCATCGAACACCCCAGAAGCGGACTTGCAGACACCAGTAATAGAGACTGCATCCTCGATTCAACCAATTCAAGAACGGACAGAAGGTCAGACCGAAGAAAAAGGTGAAAATATAGGCGCCCTCTTAGGCCAAGAAGAAAACTTGATTTCTAGCTCCGAGCAGGCTCTCATAGCCCCTGAGGTGGAAAATACAACCAAGGATGCACCCGCGAATAGGACTGCCGATGTTATAGGTGAGGCCACACCCGACGTACAAGAGTCGAAGGGGATTTCGCCCGACATTCCTATAGAGACTTCGGAGAAAGGAGAAGAGGCACAAACACTCAGTACTCCCGAAATAAATATTGAAATCCCAAATTCCGACCCGCAGCCGCAAAGTTTGCCGGATACCGAAAAGGAGGATGAGACGACAGTCAGTACAGGAACCTCAGTAAACGTAGAGCAGTCACCTAGGAAGTCAAATGAAGTTCCGGAACGTATTAAGACGCCCAAGATAAGTACCGCCAAACATCTAGATTTGCCCGCCTATCAACAATTCGACACCGACCCCTCTCCGTCTTCCCCTCTTAGCCGCAAGAAGTCAAGGAAGGACAAGAAGAAGAAGAGACTTAGTGCTCAAGCCGGATCAGAAGTAAGCTCGGAAACTCAAACGCCTGCAAGCCAAGAACAAAATACAGGCAAAGATTCGAGCGACATCACAAAGGAACCCAACGTTTCGGAACTGGAAAGGACAATGGTAAATGAGGGTGAGTGGTTAGAATCCCCAAATAATTCCCCGCAAGACAAGACACGCCGCAAAGCGTCGGGCACTTCTACTCCTCTAGAGTCCATGGAAGATGCACTGGCAAACGCTTCTCCGGATACAGTGGGAAAAGAGAACGCCCCGAGAAGACTGACTCTAGAAAATACCTCAGAAGTCGAAGGGCAAGGTTCTAAAGCAAAGGACGTCGAAGAAATCCCCCCCAAGCCGAAAGACCAAGATCAAAATGCTGAAAACATCAATATCAGTCCCCCTGACAAGACCAGCGTAGAAGTTTCGGAAATTACTCAACCGCCGTGGCTCGTATCGGAGCGTGATTCTGACACAGGGCCTCTTAGCGAAACCAGACAAGATACCTTAGAACACGTCGAGTTACCAGGGCCTGTCACCCCTCCTCGGACACCGTCGACCGTCTCCGCATACGCGGTCAACGTCGACCTCTCACCGGCTCAACTCAGTAGTCATGTAGAACACGAGCGTCCATTCGATCAGTCACCGCAGCCTGGCAAGAGAATTAGAACTCGTCTATCCAGCAGCAATGCAACAACTGGGCTCTTTTCGACTCGGCCCAAATCTTCTCAAGGCACCGAGAGCTCAGGGTACGAAGCCCGGGGGCTACTACCACCCGTAGGGTTATACACCACAAAATCCAGCGACAATGATGTCGCGTCGCACGGTATTATTCCTGCTCAAGGGAGTGCAGCCTCGTATCTTGAACCTCAGTTAATTCCAACGACTGCAATCCCACACAACGTCGAAGCGAATAGTGGTGTCAAACAGATTAGCACTCCTGGTCTACTTCCGGTACTTGCACCACGGAGGGAGATTGCTGCTTCGTATTCTGCTGCACAACCTTCAAGTGACAATATACTAACTGACGCGACTCAGAAGTTGGTTGGCGATGCATCACCGGTAGCAATAAGCCATGATATTTCTACTTTACCCTTAGAGCCGCAGTTAAGTCGATCAGAGTCTAAGCGTAAAGAGGAGAGGGCCCTTCCAATTCAGCCCGAGGCTCGGCAGCGCAGCCATATTGAAGACATGAACACACCAGCGCGTAAGATTGCGGCTATCCTTATGGAAGCACACCTTAATTCGTCTAAAAAGAACAAGGAGATGCTTAAGGATGTAGACCCCACAGTTCCGGAACGCATTGCTACAACATCTTCTACTGGGGAGGCTACACATTCAACTGAAAAGTATGCCAGCATGAAAACGCCAGACACACAAGACATACTTGATAACCGTGCAGTTCCAAAAGTCCTCAAGTCTGAAGTACTAGAGGAAAAGCACATGAATGTCAATGCAAGCGATATGGAAGCCGAGCGAAACACAGGGGCAGTTATACAGACGGAGATACCGTCCTCTAAACTCAAGGACATACCGTTAACAAGAGGTCTTCCTGTGCAGGGTAGTGCCGCTGAGGAGGATACCGAGAGCCCAGTAGTAGGAGGACAAGTGCAACAAAGCCTACCGGAGCCTCGCACTCCTATTCATGGCAGTCCAACATTGAGAGAGCCACCTACTACTGAAATCATCAAAAGGCTGGACGATCTGGACACATCAGAGCACGCTAGGGAGCCTTCGGTGTCAACATTAGAGCGCAAAATTGATGAAGTATCGCCAAAGCCACCAAGTTCAAGATCTCTAATTCAAGACTACGGAAATACCGGCCGCAATTCTCCCCGCATCCTACCTCCGGTAAAGGAGGAAACGCGTGAAGAACTACAGGATGAAGGAGGAAATCGAGGTCACAACATTACAAGGAAGTCGCCAATTGTCACAGAGCTGAATAGGGACAGTGGATTTGTAACAGATTCACCAAATTCGATACGACGAAGCTCATGGGATGATTTGAGTCAACGGGATAGTGCTGTGCATTTGCGGGATTGGCCTGAAAACCCGCCCACGCCTACACCTACGCGCAGAAAAACGGGATTATTGGAAAACGAAAGCAGCGAGATTCGGACACGGCAACCAAATGAGAGAAGAAGCAAAAAGCTAGGATTAGGAAATGAAGCGCCAAAGTTAAGCACGCCAATTGCTCGCAGTCAAGATGAGATGCAAGATGGTATGGAGCCAAGGAAAACGCGATTAGCAAAATCGCAAGATGATGGGAAAAGAAGTGTATCAGAAAGTATAAGCCGAGGGTCGACGCCAGGGATAGAAAATCATCAACCAAGGCGGTCTGCATCTAACACGAGCATTTCGCGGTTGAGGACACCTGAACCGCAGCAGTTTCGGCCTGAAAGTCCAGGCGGCAGAAATTTCCGATCAGGCTCCAACACCCCGCCGCTCGCGCTCAGACGCATCGGTAAGCGAATGAGCGGTGACCTTCGATCACTTGGCTCCAACCTCTCCAATAACAGCAATGGTTCGAGAGAAAATCTCCACCAGGACCACCAGACTCATCTACACCAAACCATCACCACCACATCCACATCCACATCCACACCTACACCCACTACACCCGTGGCTAATGAGGGACGTGTGCGAGCCAAGGATATGACCGACGTATATGTAAGTGATAGTTACTAATAGCAACCGTGCTTTCTTCTTCATGTTCTTCTACTACCCCCCCTGGTTACTTTTTTTTTTTTTATACGTGTCTCCATTTATACACGGTGGTATCCATTCATTGCGTTGTATCCATCCGTAGTATCCATCAAGCACGTCTTAAAGCAAATCATTCGAAAACCCCCTATCGAGCCATGACCACCGCTACTTTATATACTAACCCCGATTTGCAGGATGGTTACGGCGAAGGCCGCATCGGATCCCCACGATCCCCGACCCGACCACAGAGTATGCGTCGCCGACAGAGCATACAGGTTCTGGAACTCGAATCAAGAGTCGAACAATTAGTAGCAGAAAATCGCGCGCTTGCCGATGCAAAGGCCCACGCCGAACAGAACCTATCTCATCGGACCGCCTCCGCCATTACCGAGCGCGATGCCGAAATCGAAAGTCTCAAGGCTTCTCTCGAATGGCTGCGAAAAGAAGTCACTCGATTGACTGAGGTCAACGAAGGTCTTCACAGCGCCAACAACGTACTTGCTTTTCAACAAAATGAGAAGTACAACCGCCTCGAATCGCAACACGCGTCGGCAGCGAAAGAACTCGAAGACTCTCGCATAGCTCAGAATAATTACGATAGGACAATACAAGAAAAAGACAGCGAGATTCAGGAGTTGCGCGCCCAACTTGAGGTTACCAAACAGCAAGTTAAGGAAATGCAACGGCAAATACTTGCCCAAAGACCTCACGACGCCGACTTCCTTCGTCTTAAAGATGAAGATCATTTTGACCATCGCTGCCAACAATTGTGTCAACACGTGCAGCAATGGGTTCTTCGCTTCTCCAAGTTCTCGGATATGCGTGCTTGTCGGTTGACAAGCGAAATCAACGACGAAAAGATCATTGACCGATTGGACAACGCAGTCTTAGATGGCTCTGATGTCGATGAATATCTCAACGACCGAGTGAGACGTCGTGACATATTTATGTCTATGACTATGAGTATGATTTGGGAATTTGTCTTTACTCGTTACCTTTTTGGAATGGACAGGGAACACCGACAGAAGCTCAAGTCTCTCGAGAAGCTTCTCTTAGAAGTCGGACCACCTGCTGCTGTCCGCCAGTGGCGTGCCATAACGCTGACGCTGCTATCCAAGAGGCCAGCGTTTGGTGATCAGCGCAACCAGGACACCGAGGCCGTCGTACAGGCCATCTTCCAGACCTTATGCATGATCCTCCCGCCTCCGTCCAATTTGGAGGCGCAAATACAATCCCAGCTCCGCCGTGTCATGCGCGAAGCTGTTGATCTTTCAATAGAGATGCGTACACAGCGTGCGGAATACATGATGCTACCGCCATTACAACCTGAGTACGACGCCAATGGCGATCTAGTGCGAACCGTTGCTTTCAACGCAGCGCTCATGAACGAGCGGTCCGGAGACACCATCTCTAATGAGCAGTACGAAGCCCAACATGCCATCGTTCGCACCGTGCTCTTCCCACTTGTAGTTAAGAAGGGCGATGACAACGGTGTTGGAGACGAAGAAGTTGTCATCTGCCCTGCACAGGTGCTTGTCGCCAAACCCCCGCGTCGCGCCACCATCCGCATCGTCACACCCACGTCCGAATCAGGCAGCATCCCGCTGTCGCGAGGCGCAACGCCTTCCGCAGCTGCACCTAGCACCGTCAGCCTGCAGATGAAGGACGCCCCCCTACCCATCCCAACTCCCCCACAAGAGGCCGAGTACCTCGAAGGCGGCATCTAGAGAATGGCGACTTCCTCGCGGATACACGGAGCAGTAGTAACGGCGTCGCGGGCTGACAACAAAAAGAATAATAGTAATAATCATAAACGAAGGGGATAAAGCCCAGGGGGAAGAAAGATACGCTTGAATGAGGGATGCTCGAGATTTCAAGATCTTTTCTCTCTCTTTCTCTCTCACCGCTTCTAATGTCCGTCACGGTTTTTGTCTTTTCCTACGGGTTTACAAAAACGGGGGTTGCCTCTTTTTACAATTTGCGTTTGCATTTTTTTTAAAAAAAAAAATTTCTCTCTCTGGTAAAGGGAAACTGGCGGTGATACCTTGGTTTAGGCGTTACTTGCTTGGCCTTAGCATGCATGAATGACTCTTTCTTTTCACCTCTATTTCCCGCTCTCAAAATACCTATTCTGCATGAAATGAGATTTTTTCTTTTTCTTCTTCCTCCAAAATATTCCCCTCTCCCCTTTCTCTAAATCATACGGATTTTAGATGGAGTTTTCGCAGAAAAATGGAAGAAATTGTTTACCTACCTATTTAACGAGTCACGACCTTGATGGTTTTTTTAATAATTACCCCTCTCTATTACGAACACTTTTTTTTTTCTCTGCTACGTTCATCATATGAAGATGACTGATGGATTGTTTGTATGTGTATTTATACCAGAAAGAGAATTTATGACCACCACTACTTCAATTTTACGTATCGCCAAATTATTGTGTGCCTTATGACGGTTCGTAGTGTTATATCTGCATAGGAGGTAAGTTAAGTACCTCATATTTAGAATAGGTAAAGGCAACGTAAAATATAGTATGAAAATGTGACTTGGGAGATTTAATTGGAGTATAATATATAGCTGCTCCTTTATCACATATTTAGAATTAAACAAGCATAGACAACTATACTTCTCACAAGTTGAGGATACATTTTTCTTTTCTCTTCTTTCTTTTCTTTTTCTTTTTCTTTTTCTAATAAAGAGTTTCCCTCTGAAGCGAGTGCAAAGTTTCTAACACAATGATATATCTCCAGTCCCCCGTGTCTCGTTAGGTATTTGTTTGTTGCCCTCCAGCTCCCGAACCGATATACAAAAAAAGAAGCAAAAAATACAAGTGACCGCTTTGCTCCTGCTACTACTACTACTACTACGAATTGCTTCATATCATCGTCTAGTTCGAAGATGAAGAGGGGAGAAAAAAGAAGAATAGAGAAACCCAAGTTGTTGTCCTATTCCTATCAAGTACTCCAACCTGCAACACCAAAATTCGGGTCGTTGAATCCGTGTATGCTTAGCCCGCCCGTTTGCGGATCATTAGGAAATAGTGAGTTGATCGTATCCTGAAGCCCTCATGGTTAGCATGACCGCTGAAGGTAGTTCAAGGGGTCAAGCGACCGAGGCAGCTGAGAGACTTACCCAATCAATATTATCCATGATATTACCACTTTGACCTATCCCCGCCCCACTTCTCGTCCCTGGTGTGGCGATCCGCTGGCCCCCGTGCTCTATGCTCGAGCTATCGCTCCCGGGACTTGCGTGATTTGGTGGTAAGCTCCACAATGCCTGCCCATCCGATACGCCAGCAAACACCATCTGTGATTGTGGCCCCGAAGGCCCAGCCGGCATCGGTGGGGTATATCCCGGCTCAACCTTCGGTATGTCCGGAGCCATTCCCACCGCCGACATGTGTGGGTGATTTTGCAGAGGCGGCGACGGCCTTGAGGTACCCGCGACGACATTTTGTCCAGGGATAGCCTGCGAGAGGCTCGTGGGCCCACGCATCTTTCGCATGCGCATGTATACTGCTGTCTTGTTTTGTATCTCGGAAAGGAGCTGAACAGCCTTAGCTTCGGGTGGAAGCCTGCGGTCCATGCCAAAAACGTAGTCTAAGCACGACCATATCCGGTCGGCATCGCGAGACTGCGGCCTGAAATAAACTTCGGTCGCTAATAACAGCGCGATTTGATATTGAAAATAAGCACCAAGATACCACGCCCAATCTTTAAAATTAGAGTTTGTCTCGAGCTGGATTGCGAGCTCGACGATCATGATGCCAGAGGTAATAAGAAGTTGGTTCAGTCGCGGCGGCATTGGGTTGGCAGCATTTGAGTGATATGGGTGCAAGATCATGACGTGAAGGCGGTATGTCAACAGATACATGACGCACTTCGCATACCTTTGAATCGGCTGTGTAACATCTAGAAGACGATCATATTTCTCTGACATCCTCCGTCTGAAGTTTTCGATCTTGGTGAGCACAGCTGTTAACGTAGTTCGGCGGGTCTCGAGTCTCCGCCTATCGAGCCATATGACACGCATTATTTCGTTAATTTCGAAACGTATCAATGCCAGAGTATTGTTAGTCCATGTGTCTGACGGCTCTGGCGCCCGTATAGCGTGTGTAAGCTCTTCATCATTGCAGTTTAGAGGCAATTTCGTATCGTAGTCTTCTTTCCTAATCACCGGCTTCGGTCCTTGGGCTTCACAAGTGCGTATATCAAGGAAGCATAATTGGTGCCATATCAAACGCCGAACGTGCGTTTCAAGAGGTGTAAGGCCGTATGCTTCACCGTCGCGATGTAAACCCATGCATTCAGCCATCCTTACTGCCGCACCAACAAGTACTGAATGAGCCCGTGATACTTCACCCCTGCAAAGGGGAATCTGTCAGAAGGTCAGTGAGGTGAGCCACGTAAATTCCTCGAAAGTGGATGGGACTAACCATATACATAATAAACGCCTGCATCGTTTCTACCTTGGTAGTCCGTAAAAAGTTAGCCTTACTTAACGCAGTTTCGGTGCCCATCTTGAGGCTGGAAACCCAGCTTGCTCTGGGATATCCGGCGAACTCGGGCGTATTCTCATCTATGCTAATGGCTCCGCTAAACATAGCCCCGAAGATTACAGCTTGCATCGAAGGTCGGGGTTCATATCCTGCATTAATTTCCTCCCAGAATGTTGAATAGGTAGCCTCTAACGTCGGCCTGTGAGCGCAAGGAGCTATGGGATGAACGCAAGTAAAATACTGCTTCATTAACTGATCTGCAGCGGCCCTGTACGGTAAAAATTGGAGAATAGACGGCGGCTCTCCCAACTGACCGAAAAAGAAGCCAGAAGTAGGTACTATATATTGATCTCCTGGCTTTAGGAATGCGGGTAGGTCTTCGGTCCCAGACGTCTGCCCTCCATGCTGCAGATGTTGCGGGCCCGAAAGTTGCGAGCCCGAGATGCCCGCCGAGATCTAAAAGTTATTTTGTAAGTATCTCAGCCTTACGAGTCCTAGCATGCGTTACATACTTCTTCAGATATTCTAGGTCGCGAGAGACCGCCTATCCTTTCGGTGATGCGCATCTTTCCGATCTGGATCCCCAGGTCTATCATATCACCCGCCCCATCGGCATCATCTTCATACGTAACATCTAGAGCTGCAAGAGGCGTAGCTTCTAGATCGCCCTCTTCGCCGTCCTCACCTGCAACATCGTCGGCAATACTTCGCTGCTGTAGCATGCTCTTCGACGTAGTAAACTTTGCGACATCGCGCTCGAGTTCTCGCTCGAGAGTTCCCTGCTTCTCCTTGATTTCAGCTAAGCGCATTTGGCTAGCTTCGTCTAGTCGTGGGCCTATATATAGACATTCTCGAGCAGCCTTACTGCAGTTTGTGCAGGATGGGCTCGTTTTGGAACATTTTAACTTTCTTCTTCGACATTCTAGACAACTTTTATTGACGGAGCGCGAGAAACAAACGTTGATTCCCAGGCTATATTATTGAAAAATTTGCCCGAAAACCAAGTTTGTTTCTAGGATACTCCGTGTATGTGGGTTAGCATCCGCGCTTGGTATTAGTTTAAGGGGGATATAAGGAGAAAATTAGACATGTTAGGGATAAATAGTATATATATCTGGATTGCGTTTTGGCTCTTTTTTCTTTTTTTTTTTGGATTTTTCTTGTCTGTATTCTTTATACTGAGACTATAGGAAGGTATAGGGATCCTAGACACAAAAGGGTATAATCATACCTATTAATCATACGGTTGCGCCGGCGGATTGGCTTCGCCTGCCAGGCGGCGCGCGAATCCGGATCTAAGCCGGCCACGTGGTCGGTTTGGTCCATAGCTGAAGAAAGGTGTTATGGTGGGAAAGCGGCCGGAGTTGGTGCGGGATTGTAAAGATCTACTTGAGCCCTGCTAATGCGCCGACGCCGCCCTGTGGATCGTCGCCTCGATCTCATAGGTCCATCTAACCCCCCAGATTTCATGTCAGATCTCTCCCAGAATGCCGGGGATTTTTGGTATCGGGTAATTGGGCGCCGAAACCAATTTATTTGCTTCTCGGGGCTCGACGGATGTTTCGTAGGATTATCTTCGATACAAGACGATACAAGACGATAAAGGTACGGACGTAAAAACAAATCAAGTCGTCTATTTAGGTGTGGCGAGTCGAAGGTCTATTATATGAAATCAGAACAGAACCCGATTCAGTTATCGGCATCTGCACCCACACCTCTTTTACTATTGGGACGAGCTAGACAGATTCTGCATGTTGAAGAGGGGGGGGGGGGGGGGGGGGTAATAATATACCGGTGCCTTGGACTCCCTTACGTGCGATCAACAGTTCATGAACCGAACCGGCAGCGTTATATGTGCCTTCCGTCGCCGCTGCGGTATCTGGCGCATGGCGGAACCGCCCACGAATAAACGGTAGGGTATATCAAGCGAGTTCGGGAGGCAAAGAGAGAAAGAGAGGGATAGATAGATAGATAATGTTATGTAAGAGAAAGCGGACCGAACAGTACTGTTTATTCTAGTATAGCTTAGCTCTTGAGGCGAATAAGATGAAAATGGAGAATATATTAAAAAGATGGGGAAGAATTACTAGCTACCTCCTAACAGAGGTATAATAGAGAGAGTATATGCACCCCTGGCACCTAAAGATTAGGTAGGCGCGCGAGTTTGGTGTGGATCATTTTACATAACCTTGCGCCCACTTTAAAAGCTCTGGTACTAGGTGAGAGTGTATTGTACCTAACCTTACTTAAGGGTAATATTACGCACTTGCCTATTATATCGTACTTGCCTGGTATTCTTCTATACACCGAAGCATTGAGACACAGGCTTGCATACCTACCTGGTAATATAGTGATGCGGGTGAGTTAAAGTTAGGTACCTGAAATAGTAATGCACTTGTATTCTTAGCACATGCTAGCACTACCTAGCGCATGGGTGATAGATACACTAAACGAATATCCATAGCGGGGTACAGGCGTACTTACTAGGGGGCAAGCTAGGTAGTCCAGGTAGCTCTCCCAGCAACTCGGGAAACGTATCCCCGAATAAACAATAAACGGAGAAAGAGCTCAAAGCTCAAGAAGAGAGAAAAACATCAAGGAACAACCTTCTATATAAAAGTCAAGCCTAACCATTTACGGCCGCCAATCAACAACCTCGTCGCTCTTTTAGACCCCTTCACCCCATTCTCGTTTCTGCATCTGGTCTGTCGCATATTAACTACTTAAATAGTGCGCTTTGGCATTAAATCCAGCCTCGCTCGGCGGCGCCGGCCGGTCTTTCGAACCTTCGAACCTTCGAACCTATCTACCTGGTTGTAAGTAACAAGCCTACCTAAACAATACCTAAGGTACATACAAGTATATACCCAGGTTAGGTACTTAGGTAGGTAGTTATATTAGGTACCTTGGGATCTGGTTATATAACTCATATCGATGCAGGTACTCCCTTTTATCGTATGTTGTAACTCTAACTTCCCAACTCCCTAACTCCCCCTGCCCAACCCCAGCGTTTTAAACCCTCAAGGAGGCTGACGCCCAAGTCCGACAATGCCCCTGTGCTCCTTAAGACATTTCCAGCTGCCGTGTAACCGATGACAATGTAATAACAAGCTCAACTCTTTCTAACAGAAACTTTAACCTGCCATGAATACCAATCACCACCCTCCTCTCCTCTCGTTTGAACAAGCGAACCCAGCCGGAATCAGTTCATACTGTAATGCATTACGTAGTTCGCACGACATCTTGCTTGTCATACTATTGAAAAATATATATTTATTTTCCCCCAGCTATATATCGACTATACTACCTAGGTATGTACATAGTATGCTGATCACATACCCTGGCGCGTATCCACACATCACACACACACACACTAGGTATCCCAAGTAGGTATCCCAAGACCGTGGTTCGGTTTTTATCACACCCGGCTTTCGTCTAGTAGGTACATTACTAGACGGCCAGGACTTGTGCCCCTCCTCCTTTTTTTTCTGCGTTTTGCTTTTTCAAGCCACCCTGGCTTCGGCCGGCGCCTCATCCGGCATCCATACGGCGACGCCAGGCATTGATTCTTCTCCATTCCTTTAGAGCCAAACCAAGCTTCAACATCCTGTCGCGACCGATATGCCTATCTGCCAGGGATAGGAACCACCGTAGTCGGGTGATTCTGCCAGGCTTCCCTTCTGCAAGGTCCCTTGTGATGTTGTGGAGTAACGCCCGCAGGGCAGGCTCTGTTACCACCAGGCCACGCTTCTTTTGAAGGTAGGTGATGCAATTCGAGATAAAAGTAAAAGATTGCTTAGACGATATGTTCTCTAAGATAGCAAACGTCATTGCTGCTCTAGTTGCCGCTATCGTTGCTTTTCGTAGTTGACGTATCGTAGGGAACCTGAGAGGTCCTTGAACATGCTTTCCCGGAAGTTGCTTTACCCGCAGAGCACTTAAAATTTTGTAGGGCCTGAATGATCGGTTTTTGGAGAGAGTTATCAAAGTCGCCGTCGCTAAGCTCGTATACGAGGAGCCCCGAGGAGCTCCCATTCTTTTTTCATCCACTCTACTTTCCCTATAGAGGTTTAAGATGTTTATAGCTAGAACTGGATCGCCCACCCCAATAGCAATGTTGGCTAAAGGACTTGCCTCGCACTTGATAAAGATTCGGGCGCCTTTCGCAAATTTCATAACGTCTTGCTCTCGGCCAAGTTTATAGAGAAACTTACAAAAGCCTTTTGCCAACCCGAATTGATCCGTCTCCCATAATTCCATACCGAAGTGACCATAGGCTTCCGAATCTTCCACGTTATATTTCTGGACGCAGTTATACATTCTATCGCGACATTTAAGCGAAGAGCGATGCATAGCCAAATACATTTCACAAATCTCTCTGTTCGAAAGAGATTTTACGCGTTTGCCAGCTTCGAGAATACAAGCTGTCTTTGCCAGATAACCGTCGTCTACACTTGGTAGCCGGGCTAAGAGTTGTAGCCAGCCCATACGTATCCGAGGGAAGTATAAATTTGTCGTTTTTCTAAGCATTAACAAGTGCTTAGTACCATCTTCAAGTATGTGGAGATGATCGGTTGAGTTAAGCTTTCTCAGGGATGCAGCCATTTTGTTGGCTTGCCGACTGATACTCGAACGGTCCGTATGAAGACTTGAGGCGATCAAAAAGGTGCGTATATTAGCTAACACGCCTGTCGACACGTCATTCAAATGATTCTCCGGTATATAGTCCATGGCTTTACGAAAGAGGCGCACGGTATTGATCGTTAACTCTGAAATTCTTTGTAATATATCGCACCAAATAAGGTCATTGAAACGGCTTTGCTCGTCTACCCCATGATTAGAGAGACCTGCGACAGTTGCATCAAGCAACTCCAGCTTAATTCGGTCCATGGTCCATTCAAAAGATTGCTCGGTGCCCGTTCGTGACGTATTGATTCCCTGTTGGATGCCATCCAATACGGTGCGAATAGTATCGCCAGAATAAGGACTACCAGCAAGGTAATTACGCCAGCTATGACAGAACTTTTTGAAATTTGGTCTTGTCGCAGCTGTTTCCATAGATACCAAATCCCGAAAAACGAGATCTAGACCGGCATCGACGATTTGCGTCGGCAGAGTCTGAGCATCCCAGCCCATATTCGGTGACAATTGGGTCCCAGCCTCTTCAATCGCAGTCTGAGAAAACCAGTTCAGCATGGTTCGTACGAAGGGCCGCTCGCGTGCTCTCGCGTCTCGGCGTTGTTGAAGTCGCTCGTGAGGCAGCAATGGCGGCTTCCAATGCCATTGCGTCAAGTCTGCCAAATTCTCGAGCCCCCACAAAGGTGAACCAGAGCGCATTTGGCCCAGATTGAGTTCTCCCATATGTCTTTTCCCCATGCGCCTTCGGTTCTCCATCGGTCCAGGAACAGAGGAGCCATAACGAACGATTGTCCTTGAGTTCATGCAGTAACGATCAAATACGGCGGCGAGAAGGGCGTCGGGGATCCATATGCTATCGTTCTGGGAACGTATGCGACGGTTGGCGGCTCGACGACATTGCGAAACCAAGACGGGAGACATGGGCGGAGGGAAAATAAAGGAAAAGGATGGGACGTATAGACCCTCCTTTCAATCATGAGTACCTAAAGTTGGATAGGTGTGGTCAAAACATTTCGAAGCGGAGAGTGACGGTTAAATCTATTCCATTGGTGGTTCTTCTAGTGCAGCCAGCTGGCGCGATTGGGCGCCAATGAGGCTATATCGACATCGAATTGCAAAAAAAATGAAAATAAAAATAAAAAGGCTTGTGAAAGAATTGAGGTTGAAAGTTGGAGCTTAGGGAAATAATTGAAAGAAGCTTATTGGACAAATTCAAGCTTCATGTCCCCACTATTACCTAGCATGCTGTACGTTTTATCCGTATTCCCCGATGATGTATGGGCGGGCTGGCTGGGTTAGGTGGCTAGGTACCTAAGGTACCTAGCTGGGCAGCTAGGCGAGCTCCTTACATAAGGCATTACAGGGGCACATCCCACCATCGGAGCTAGCAAATCGTGGGCAGCCGTGGGGTCAAGCGAGACGGGGAGGGACGGGCAACTTTTACAATACACCTACATTACCTCAAGACTTCCTCCCTACATACTATGTATAACATATAACGAATAACAAATAACACTCTCTTACTCCTCCAATTAAATCCTGACCGCATTCGTCAAAGGACCATGACTCAACTAGATTTCGCGCCGTTAGCCAATGACCTAATCCTAAGGACAGCCAGAGGTTTGTATTATTTTCTTCTTTTATTTACCATCGCTATCTCCAAAGCCATACTAATCCGAGTTGTTGTCAAAATCTAGGTGAGGATGTAGAGCGCGCGCCGATATGGATTATGCGTCAAGGTATGCAAAACGTAGCTAGCCCGGATATAAGGACGTTCAATTGCTGATGGCCTCGTCAGCTGGCCGGTATCTACCCGAATACCACGAAGCCAAAGGTAATCGCGACTTTTTCGAATGCTGTCGCGATCCCGAAGTCGCTTCGACCCTGACTCTTCAGCCCATCGAGCGGTTCGCCGGTCTACTAGACGCCTCCATCATCTTCTCCGATATCCTCGTCGTACCGCAGGCTCTTGGAATGGTGGTGGAAATGGTCGACAAGAAGGGACCGCACTTCCCGGATCCACTCCAATCGCCTGACGATGGCCAATACTCTAAGGTCCTCAACAAAAACGTGGATGTCGCGGCTGAGCTAGATTACGTGTATAAGGCGATAACTTTGACGAGGAAGAAGCTGAACGGCCGTGTACCGTTAATTGGGTTCTGCGGTGCTCCCTGGACTCTCTTTTGCTATATGGTCGAAGGAGGCGGTACAAAGCTGTTCATCCAAAGCAAGAAGTGGATTTACCGATACCCCGAGGAGTCTAAGGCCTTGCTGCAAAAGATCTCGGAGGTCTGCGTCGAGTATCTGGCGCTGCAAGTCAAGGCGGGCGCTCAGCTCATTCAAGTCTTCGATTCGTGGGCAGGAGAGCTCTCGCCTTCGACATTCAAGAAATTCAGCGAACCCTACCTAGCTTATATCTCGCAGAACCTGCCAAAGAGGCTAGCCGAACTGGGCTTGGAACGTGTGCCTATGATCGTTTTCCCCAAGGGAGCCAATTTTGCGTTAGACTCGGTTTGCGATCTAGGCTACGACGTCGTCGGTCTGGACTGGCAGATCGACCCCGCCGAAGCCGTCAAGATCCGGGGAAACCGGCGGATAGTCTTCCAGGGGAATGCGGACCCGGGAGTGTTATACGGGACAAAAGCGTCGATAACTGAGACGGTAGAAGAAATGGTTAAAGGGTTTGGAGGTGGCAAGAAGGGTTGGATTGCGAATCTCGGCCACGGCATTACGCCGTTGGTGAACCCGGAGGATCTTAAGTTCTATCTACAAGAAATCCAACGCTTAACTAGTAGGTAACGAATACCTATCTTCAAAATCTACCGCATTTCCAGCTAGTCTATCTGGGGTTTTCTATAAAATTCTATCGATCTGGGAAGCTCGCGTCTAAATCTATTCCACTCCTAGTTGATGTCAGAATGCTATCCAGGGCAAGAGTGAATACCTAAGATAAACCAGTGATGTCGACGAAAATATTTAACTTACCATGAGACTGACCACGCAATCTTTCCACCCAAACTCTTACAAACCCTTTGGCTCTTCGGGTTATCTGGAGCAACATCGGCCCAGCAATGCTCATCGTCATCGTACTCCTTCAAGCGCTCGCGCAGGATCTTAACAGCAGCCGCCTTTGCAAAGCCCCTGCCGCGCCACTCCTCCTCGCAGTGCAAGTTGCTCAGCGAAGAGTCGGGCCCCAGCAAGACCCACGCGATAGGCGTGCCGTCGCTCTTGTACACGGCCATGCTAGGCAGCAATACGATAGTTCGTCTGTGCGATGTTTAGTTTCGCCCCGTACAAAAATCTCAACCGTACCTAAGGCACCAAGATCATACATAGCCTCGGAAAAAAGAAAAGAAAGAGGAGAAAGGAGGAGAAAAAAAAAGTAACATACTCCTTCCGCGGAATGCTCGTCCGCGACAACATAAGCGGGATATCCTCCCTGCGAACGGGCCTCCACTCCATCCCCATCCCCTCCTCCTCCCCTTCCTCGAGCGGGCTCGGCACATCCGGCAGCGCGCCCAGCCGGAACATCCACTTGTCGAACACGGCCACGTAGCCGAACGCGACCCCGCGGTTCGCCAGCGCCACCCTCGTCGCCTCGCTCAGCGTCCCCGCCAGGATCCGCGCCGGCCGCAGGCCCAGCCCCTCTTGCCGCTGCGCCGCCGCGTGCGCCGTCCCCGGCGTGTAGAAGGCCTCGCGCAGCGCTTTGACCTCGCGCAGCAGTTGGTATGCGCACTCGGCCGCCGCCGCAACCTTTTCTTCTTGGTCTTGGTCTTGGTGGCTTGGGCTAGGGTGGGTGGTGGTGCCAGCACCTAGGGCCTCGACGCTCGAGTACAGCCATATCTCGGTCTCGGGCCCCCGCGATAGGTCCAGGTACGCGGCGGCGAAGGGCGCGCTGTGGTGGTGGTGGTGTTGGTAGTGGTCCCGCGGCGAAAGGCCCGACGCGGAGGCGAATAGGATGCGCGCGTGCTCCGTGATGCCGCCCGGGAACCGTGTGAAACTCAGGCGCCGGAGAAGCGGTAGCGCGTAGGGGCGGTGGTGCGTCCGCAAGAGGGTGATGAGGTCTTCAGGGGGCTGCGTGTATACGGTTACAGACACGGGGGTGTGTGCAGCCATCTTGTCGATTTTGATTTTTTTTTTTTTTAAAAAAAAAAGAAACTTAAAAACTTTCCTCTCTCTTCTGCTTCTAAACCTCCCCTTTATCCCTTTTTATCTATTTATTTATTTATCATCGCCAAGTTTATCTAAGTTAGGTAGGTCCTCACTTAATCTAGAAAATGGAGAAGACGAGTTAGGGAAATAGCATGTAAGTGGAGAAAAGGAGTCAGGTTAGTATAGAATCGGGACAAGCCAATACTACGGTCATGGGCTCATTTTGAGGCGAAGTCACCGGGCCTTCCATATTTGTCGGTGCCTTCCGCCGGCATCGCGGGCCTCGTCGTGACTCACGAATAAATTCCGCAGTCGGAACGGGAAAACGGGAATTGCCTATAACGCCGCTCGGATTGTTATTACGAATACCTACATCTCAATACCACGTTGAAACTATACCTTGTTTTTCCCGCCGCGTAGACGCCTCTGGATATCGTGATCCATGTCGGCTTCGCAAAATGCTTTTCGGGCGAGTTATAAACACATAAGACACACGAGTTAGAAAGTTAATAGGGGTAGGTTATAAACAACCGTGGTGTGATCTTACTATATCGAAACTACCGGTGCATGGCAGGTAGGTAGTCAATATACATAGCAACCAACTTATTCAGGGGTAGTAATGATAGCATACCTATCAGCAAACTTCATTCGCCCCTTACTTCTCAAGCCCACATGTGTGTATTCAACGCCATCCTCACACAAAATTACACCTTATGGAGAGGGAGGCTCTAAACTACCTGGTAGTACTTGACCCGACAACTTGGCGAGTCGCCGACATGTACTACTACCCTGAGAAAGAGACTTGCCGCAAGTTAACTGGCTAACCTAGCCGTTTTTCTGCGCTCGGGAAGTCATGCGTGGTACCTATTTAAGCTAATGCAGCGTATGATAAAAGGATTCGCTATAGGCTCCCTCTTGCGCTAGGTATCGCACCAACCAATATATATTTGTAAGAGCCTCAATCTTTCTACCCCGAAGAGAGCGTTGATTCGATACTGAGAATGTAAGACGGAAGGAAATGGTCCAATGGGACTCGTGTATTCAGAGAGAGCACTCTATGTTTATATAAGTAACACGAGAACGTAAGCCAAATAATGCATGTGATAGCTTTAATAACGACCAATTACATTATATCAAGAAATTGGGTAGTAAAGAGGCTGACTGTACCTACTGCGTCGACATCTACCTATTGTCGTGTATAGACCTTCATACAATGTATGAAAGAGCCGCTCAATATTATGCTTGCCTACCTAGCTCGTAGGTTTCGCTATCGTCATTTACCCCTGACTCTGTATGATTATGATCGCCGATGCTCTTAGCATCACAACCGTTATCCGTTCGCGCAAACCCGATGACCTTGCCACTTCCATTCCATTCCATAACATACCTACCTAAGCCTTAAGGTAGGTTGTTAACGTAACATGACCAACTGGTAAACCCGTAACTCCATGCTCACCCACACCGGCACCATCCTCTTAAAGGTATACGGGAATAAGAAAGCAACACGAAGCAAAGCGAAAAACTTTTTGAACACACCACCACGAATACGCCTTTCACCCCCCCGTCTCCGTCTCAACCCCATCGATAGGTTCAGGCGTCCAGATCCCATTTGAACGCCTCTTCTGAGATTTCCCCTCCTTCTTCCCCTTCCTTCTCAAGGCCGCCTAGACCTTCTTGAAGAACTCCTTGGCCTTAGCCGCCAGCCCGTTCGCCCCGTTGGCGTGGTGGTTCTTGCCGTTGTGGTGGTGCTCCTCCGTCGTCGATCCCTCGAGACTCGTCTTGGACGCTTCGGCCTCCTCGCTGTTGGGTCTCACCACGTTGGCTGCCCCGCCGCGTCCGACGTGCGTTGCGCCCTGGCTCGCTCGTCGCTCGATACTTGGGCCATGAGATAGATCATGTTAGCTTTTCTCCGTTTCATTAAGTTCGCCTATCTTAGGCACCCAATCTATTTCCCAACAGAATAGGGACATAATAATAATAAAAAAGTGTTAGGTAGGTAGGTAGTAGGTAGTTACAAACTTACGGGCCGACGTCCTGGCGTGCTCGCGTCTCGACGGGGTCTGTATTCGGCGCCATGTTACCGGAGCCGCCGCGGCCGGTAGTGACAATAGAAGTTTTCAGAGTCGGAGTCTCGAGGTCAGCCGGTTGGATTTTGGGGGACTTGGAAGCGTCGGCGATGTTACCGGCGCCGCCCCGCCCAGTCGATGTCATATGTCCCGTCATATTAACTATTCAAAGCTCAACCCGTGGGAGAACCTAACTGATAGGTACAGAAAGAGTTTCGCTATTTTCCTATTTTTTGGTATGAGATTTGTATGTAAGTAGGACAAAGAGGAACCTCGGGAGCGTCTATGTTAAGAAAATTGATAGTTGAATCCAAGAAAAAAAACTAAAAAACTAGCTCTTTAGGAATTGCGCGATCTTGGCTGGGTAACAAGCAACAAGCAACAACCTGTCGGAACAACTTTTTGCGATATTGAACAAGAAAAGTTTTCGACGGCATGTAAGGTTTCTCTTTATATTACCATTACCTTATTTATTTATCTATTATATTTATACCAGACTTTCCTTCTTTATGCGCTCGGCAACTTGGAAAACCTGGGCGTTAGCTACTAACTTTTCAATCACAAGACTCGACAAAAAAAAAAGAAAGGCCCTTACATGCTATGACTGACCAGAAAGTCGGAAAGGTATCACCGAGAAAGAAAAAAAAAATAGGTAATACACTACCTAAGGTTAGGTTAGTTAGGTACCTAACCTACCTCCTAAGGTAATACCTACCAGAAGCAAGAACCCATCTAGGTACTTTTCTCCACTACCCGACGCAATGGTGTAACTAAGACGTAATAGAAACTGTCGGGTGATCCAGCCAGCGCCTGCTTGTCTATCACGCAACTTACATCAACTTCCATACATGCTTTGTATGCTTTTAACAGAGTCTCCTAAAACCTAGAAGTCCACTAAAGGTAACAGGTCGTTAATTGTCAGGTTACACACTATACTAGGTAGCTGTCTCTTGGCTTCTGTAATAGTCGGGAATGTCTATTCCCTACCTTAATATATTTGTTATTTCCTTATACACTAGTTGTATTACCTCCGCATGGGCTGGTTATTGGTAAAGTATGTACATAGTAATGTGTAATATATGTGCCTCTAAACCAGCCCGGAAGGATTTAACGCATAGCAGCCAAGTCAGCCTTAGCCGTAGCCTTAGCCGTACGCATACCTTAGGTAGGCTGGTAAGCTGCCTATCTAGCAAGATCTGCAGGTTATTAGTTCGAATCTAACCGTCTGGCGTCTCGCCTTACCGGAAATACCGGGAATACGGGGTGTTTTTGTTCTTTTCCCCAGATTAAATCAATTATATATTTTTCTTTTTCTTGTGACGAACCTACACTCAGGTCCGTTAGAGTGTAGTAACAAGGGTCTTGATTTTAGGTAAACAGTAACAATACGGATCAGGTGTCAATAAAACGTTAAAAATGTTCGTTAAGAAAGCTTAAAATCCTTCCCCTTATATGAGTTAGATATAAGATTTAGATTAATAACTAAAAAAACGTAAATAAATATCTAAATATATAATAATTTTAAATATCTTATAAACCTTTTTTTTATTTAATGTTTTAAAGGTATTATAATATGGTTAATTTGAATAATTTAATTAATTTAATTAAATTAATTAAATTAATTAAATTAATCAAATCATATAAGGGTTAATCTATAATTGGGGTTTATCCGTTCCCTTAGGACATCCCCGCTCCTGTTACCTAAATTAATACGTTTTCTAATAAATATTAATTTATAATATTATTCTCTTTTTCCTATATTCTTCGTCCTCGAAGTTTTTAATTTAATAAATTTCTTTACTTTATTCTTTATTTTTATTAAATTAACTAATTATAATAATATTAAAATGCGTTTTTAAATCGTTTATTAAAGCTTATTGCTTAAATTAATATTAAGTTCTTAAGTCTCGTACTATTTACATTAAAACCTTTAATCTTTCCGAAATATTATATTTTAATTATAATTGCTTCAAGGAAATATCGTATTTTTTCGTGATTAATCTTTTATCTTATAACCATTATATCTAATAAATAAATTATATTAATTATAATATAATAAAAACAAATTCTATTAACTGTTTTACCTTTAAACTTTTTCGTTTAAAAAAGGAACGTAACAAAATTAAAGATAAATTAATTAAATTAAATAAGGAATTTTAGAAGTATTAAAAAAGGATATTATTTTTTTAAAAGAAAATTAATAAGCACTTAAATCTCCTTTATTATCTAAAATATTAAAAAGATATAATTAAGGATAAAGCCTTTTATATTTTTTAATATAAAGAAAAGTTAAATTATTTAAAATGTAAAAAAGAAGTTACAGATTTAAGTGCCTTTAATCAAATTAGTCAAGCTAATCCATTTAAGCCTTTTAATTCTTCCGGAAACAACCCCAATAAGGCCGTTACTTTTTAAAATAGTTTTAATTTAAGAATAAATCTGTCATTATTTATAAGCAATTAAGATTTTCTTAGTAAAACGCTTTTATAAACTCCTAAACGTTTTTAAGGTACTTAATTAATTCTTAAATATTTTCTTTTAATAAATAATTTTTCTATTTAATTAAATATTTAATTTAATTTCTAAATCGTTTAAAGTTTAATACCCTCTTAATTTTATATTTTTAATTAGTTTTAACATCTAAAATAATCTATATTAACACATTTTTAAGTACTTTTTTTAATAAGGAAATATAAAATACTAAATATAACTTCGTTTTTATTAATAATAATAATTTATAATTAATTTTTAAAATAACTTTTTCAATTTTAAAAGATTTAAATTTTTTATAATCTAATTTATTATTTAATCTTTTAATTTTAATATTTTATTATAATAAATAAATCTTATTTCCCCTCTTAAAAATTAGTCTTTCAATCTTATATTAATCATTATATTTCTTTATTCTTATTTATAAGAATTTAAGCTTATTTATTAAATATTTTTACATAATAATAACTTATTCCGTTATAATTTTTACCTTAAGGATAAATATTTCTTTTATATTAATTAATTCCGTAATAATAAAATCATAATTAATATTTACTTTAAATAAAAATATTTTTATATTTTCGTTTATAAAATTATTATATGTAATTTCTACTTATAATAATAATTCTACTTAATTATTTTATATTTTATTAACGTACGTACGAAAATATTATTTTAATATTTAATTTAAACGCTCCGTTTATCCGTTTAATTATGGGTAATATATTATTAACAATTTCTATTTTACACCCATTCTTATTATTAAGTTAATTCAAAATTTAAATATAAATAACTTATCTTTATTTAAAATAATATATTTTAATAATCCATATTTATTAATTATATATTTAAAAAATATATAAATTAAGTTTTTAACTATATTAAATTTTTTATATAATATAAAATATCTATATTTCGTTAATCTATTAACCATTACCTATATACTATTATATGATATATTAATTATAAATTCTTTTAATAATAATAACTTAATAATAAAGTCCTATGCAATAGTTTTCCATACTTTATCCGGGATTTCCGTGGGTTACGTAAGCTCATATAGCTTATATTTAATTACCTTCGTTTTATTACACATGTTACAGTCGTTAATTACTTCCTTAATTACTTTAAATAGGCCTAAGAAGTTATAATCTCTCGTAATTCGTTATATAATTCGAAAGATTTCTTAATATCTGTGTAATAAATATTTATAATATTTTTTAATAAACTTATGTTATAAGGTCTTTAATATATATACTTTACCTAAATAAGTAATTATTCCTTTTCTTATTTTAATATCTAGGGGTAATTCTTCTGCTAGTAATGCTTTTTAAATATATATTATCTAAGTATTATCTTTTTCTGTAAAATATAATATTAATAAAATAAATGCTCCTTATTTGTTTAATATAAATATTACTTTTTCTTTTATTATATTTTTTATGTTAACGCTATTAAGTTTATTAAATATATTTACTTACATATTTATTTTTCCTATAATGTAAATTATTTTAAAGTTGAAATTACTAAGGTATTTTATTTATTTTTAAACTTTAAATCTTAATTTCTAAATAATTATTAATGTTTTAAAATTATTATAATTAAATAGTACTATAACTAATTCCTTAGTTCCACTAAGTTAATATCTTCATTTTTTAAATGTTATAACAATAGTAAATAATTTTTTATTATAGGTTTAATAACGTATTTAAACTTCTTTAAAGGTTTTAAATAAATATACCATTAAATACCATATCTTATTGTTTTTAAATTGTTTTAAAACTGCATTTATAATTGTATTTAATCCGTCCGTATAAATTCTTTTCAACTAGTTTAACTTAGGTAATCTCATTATCGGATCGTTAGTAATGGCTTTTTATATTTTTTTAAAAATTTTATTTATTTTTGGCATTTATTAAAAAGTTCTTTCTTTTCCCCGTATAATAATTATAATAAAATCTATAATTTTACTAAAGTCCTTTATTAACCATTTATTATAATTAATAAATCCGTGAAATTATTATATAATAATAATATTATCTAATATTAACTAATTTTATATTATTATAATTTTTAAATCTTATATTTTAATTTATTTAAATATAATTATATATCTTAAATAATTAATCTTTTATGTGTAAAATTCGCTTTTCTTTAAATTTATTAAAAAGTTAGCCTTATTTAAAGCTTTTAACACTTTGTCCACATATTTTTTATATTAATTAAAGGTGTTGAAAAAGATTAGAATATCGTTTAAATAAATAAAAACTGTTCTTTTTAAAAACTTCCGTAATACAGTTTCAATCATTCTTTAAAATATTGCTAACGCATTTGTTAGTCCAAATAATATAATTAAATATTTATAATAATTAAAAGGAATTTGTATTGCTATTTTCTATTTATTATCTTTAGCTATTCAAATTAAATAAAATACCTCTTTAAGGTCTAACATTATAAACTATTTTACATTTTTTATTATTTTTATTAAACTATTAATATTAAGTAAAAAATAGTTATTTTATTTGGTAATAAAGTTAAAATATCGATAATTATATATATTTTAATATATTATATTTCTATTATTATTTAATCTTAATATTCCATCTTTATTTTTCTTAGGTATTAAAAAAATTAAACTCCCTATTAGTAAATTTAATTTTTATATATATTTTTTTTCAAGTTTTCGTTCGATAATTTTTATTAATACTTTTTATTCGTTTACACTTAATAAATATACCCTATTTAATTTAAATAATTATCCTTTTTTAAAATCTATTTTATAATCGTAAGGTCCGTAATCCGGGACTCCTATATTAATATTTAGTTTTTCAGCAAATAATTTTAAGTATTTCTTCTAATATTTTTTAAATATATTGGTAAATTTATTATATATTACCTTAATTTTTCTTTTTATTATTTTCTATTATTTCATTTCCTTAATTAATTTTGCAAGTCGTAATATATATAAAAGTATTACTTTATAAGCTTCTTTAAAAGCTGTAAATATATGCCTTTTTATTATTGTACTAAGTTTATTTAAGTTAACCTCTTTTTAATACTTAGGTTTATAACTTTTTATATTTAGTTTTAATAATAATTACTTAATAGTATTTTTCTGCTAATTTATTTTAAGGTTATTAATTTCTAATTAAAGTTTTCTTAAAACCATATCGTATTAAATGTCCACGATATTGAAGGAGATCAAATAGTCTTTTTATTAAATCCGGACCGGGAGATTTATAATTTCTCGCTTAATTTATCCTTTATTATATCTAATAAGTTATCTATTAATTGTTAATCCTTAATATAATAATTCTTTCTTTTAATAATTAATTAAATATTTATTAATTATATTAAAATTAATAATATTTATTAAATATTTACAATTAATTAATATTTAAAACTTTTAATCTTTTTATTTTATTATAATATATAAGTAATTATTAATAATTTAAACTATATTAAAGTTAAGTAAAATATTTTTTTTATTAACGTTTTTTTTATTAAGTTCCATTAAAACCTTGTTAAATACTTTTAAATCTTTATATCGATTTATATATTTTCTTAAGGTAATAAATTTATAAATTTTATATATTTCGCATTTATATTTATTACAATTTTCTTATATTTTTTTTTAATAAATACAGGTTCAAAATTTATTTTCCATTAAAAAAATAATATCGAAAATAATATTATTTACTTATATACTTTTTAAAGAAATTAGTTTAAATTTAATTCAAACTTTATTAATATCTTTATATTAATATATAAATAAATATCCTTTAACTAACTTAAGCTAAAATCCTATGTTTTCCTTAATTAAATTATATATCCAATAATAATTATGTAAACATAATATTTATAATAACTTATAATATTTTTTATACCTTAGATTTTATTATAAGTTATATACGTAAACCTTTAATTTTAAGTTAAGCTTCTTTATGCTAAAAATAGGAATTTATCTTTTTTTATCCATAAAGCATTTATATTTAATAACTTTTTATAATATATACATTATTTTAAAAATATTGTTTCTTATAACCCTTAAATCGGTTCAGGTAATTGATATTTTCTTTCCTTATTCTTTAAGATATTTATTAACCTTTTTTACAATAAATTCTCCTTTTACATATACCATATCTCGTTCTTAAAATCCTTTAATAACTAAAAAATATTATATTTCCAATTTCCATAATTAAATATAAATTATAATAAATAAAATAAAGGTTACTTATTATATTTAAAATATATAAAATTCCTTATTCTATTCTTTTTTATATTTGGTAATTTATTCTTAAATTTAAATACGGTCTTTAAAAGTTAATTATTCCTAATTTAAGTTTATAATACTATTATTATATATTTAATAATTTATAACCCATTATTCCATTTTATTTAATTTATAAAAAGGCTATTTATATTCTTATCACTTTATTATAATTTCCCATTCATTTATAAATTCTACTATTTTGTAAAATTTATCTTTATTATAATTATTAATATAAATTATTATTTAAAATTTATTCTTTAAGTTGTTCTTAATAATTATAATAAATATTTATTCCTTTAGATTATAATTATATTACCCTTTAATATAATTAGACATTCTTTATAAGCAATTTTTATTTATATCTTATCCTTTTTCTACTTTAATAATTAACGGGGATAATTAAAATATTAATTAATCTTTTATTTATTTCTTATTATTATTAAAATAGCATAAGCAGTTCCATTTATTACACTTGTAAATATTTTCCTAAAAATAATAATTATTAATAATAATATAATTCTTAATATTTAAAATAATTTAAGAAATTTGGATATTAAATGCTTTTAAAAATACTACTCTTATAACTTAAAGCTTAAACCGTCCTTCTAAAACCTTAAGTTACTTATAAAATACCTTATAATTCTTAAATATATAGCCCATTTTATTACAATTATAGCACTTAACTTTAATTATATCCTTTTTAAATTTCTTTATTTTAATTACGTTAAAGCTAACCTCCTTAATCTTTTTTTTAATACGCATAAAAATAAACTTCTTAATTTTCTTTTCCTAAAACCTTTTATATAACCTTTTATCGTAAATAATAACTCATTTAATATACTTATTAATATATTAAAATCTTTTTTCCTTAAAGATTTCGTTTTTAATTTATATAACCAATCCCTCGTAAAAATAATTAAACTAAATATCTTTAAAAAATTAAGCAATTACTACAAATCGTTTAAACTTAATAACATACTTTAAAGCTTTTTTAATCTATTTTAAGTTTTAAATAACCTTATAAATATCTTCTTTCTTAAATAAATTACTAAATATTAACTACATCCTATCTTTAAAATTAAAATACTTATTAAAAATATATTAAGATTCCTTTATTTCCTTTTAAATATTATTAAAATAATTATCCATAATAAATTAAAGCTATTTAAAAGCACTACTTTTTAAATATTAACATATAATTAAAACCTTATATTCGTCCTTAGTAAAATTACTTTAATAAAAAGTTAAATAAAATTTAATTACATTAAATTAAGCCTTTATATCCAAAGTATTATCATATTTAAATAATAAAAAAAGCTTAAATCCTTAACTTATTAATAATAAAATTATAAGCTTTTATCATCTTATAAATTATAAGTTAAGATCTTTATTAAAGTTATTATTAAAATTATTATTTAAATCATTATTTTTCTTAATCTTAAATTTAGTTAATTCCCTTTTAAAAACTTCGAACTTATCTTTAAATTTCTTATAATCTTTATATGCTTCCCAAAGTCCGTTCTTTAAAAAGTTAATTTACTTTCCCTAAGTTAAAGGTTTTTTCTTTCCCTTATTAATAACTTCTATAATTTCCTTTACCTCTTTTTTAAAAGATTTAACTTAAAACTTAGTTTCAACGGGGATTATATTATTAATTAATCCTAATACGTAATCAAAAAGTAATATATTAAATTCGTTATATTATTTTACTTAATTAATTTTTACTAAAAGTTAATTTTTAAGGAATTTATTTAATAAATATTCTAAAATAAATAAGTTATAATTAATCTATATAAATAAAAAAACGTTATTATTAACACTTATACTATACTTAATTAATAACAATATTAATTAAAAAATTATTAAAATATAATAAACTTATATTTAAATTTATTAAAATATAATAATAAAGGTCTTAATTTTAAATAAATAGTAATAATATAAGTTAAATATTAATAAAATATTAAAAATATTCATTAAAAAAGCTTAAAATCCTTTCCCTTATATAAATTAAATATAAAACTTAAATTAATAATTAAAAAAACGTAAATAAATATTTAAATATATAATAATTTTAAATATCTTATAAACTTTCTTCCTGCTTAATGTTTTAAAAGCATTATAATATAATTAATTTAAATGATTTAATTAATTTAATCAAATTAATTAAATTAATCAAATTAATCAAATCATATAAAAGCTAATTCGTAATTAGGGTTTATCCGTTCCCTTAAGACATCCCTACTCCCGTTGCCTAAACTAGTACGTTTTCTAATAGATGTTAATTCGTAACATTTCTTTTCTTTATTATCGTAATTAAACTTATTACTTAAAGTATTTATTAAATTAATTTAATATAATAATTTAATTAAAAAATTAGTTAATTAATTAATTAAAATCGTTTTTACATATAATATTAATATTATTTACGTAATTATTTTAATATGTAATAATATAATAAAATAAAATTATTATATTATTTTAAATTTTATAAAAAATTTTAATTTATTATTATTATTATTTAATTAATTATAAATAATTATAAAAGTTATTATATAAATAATATTTTATATAAATAAATTTAATATTTAATATTATTTAAAATTTAATATTATTAAAAATTTATTATTATAAATTAACATGCTAATGAAACCATAACCAAAGCGTGGAGGCGGGGTTATGATTAATGAACGATACGGTTAAACGTCAGATTAATGGATCTTAGGGATCTTCTGGATCTCGTCAAGATCCATAAGATCCAAGAAGATCAACCTGATTACTTAGGAAATAGGGCAAGAAACAGTAAGAAGAGATTTCCTATAAAGCATTTCTCATGTATCTAGTCATTCATTTACAGTAGCCATGGTGGTTGTGTGACATCGATGCGTAGGCACCTTATCGGGGATAAGGTGCCTTGTTGCCGATACTGGAGGGAGGAACAGTATACCCACTATTACTGTATAAAAGGACATCACACTGCTAGCTAGCCTCAGATAGATTCTTCCCTCCTTAGACATCATCAATACACCAGTCTCACCCCATTGTTATTTGATTTACTTGTTTATTGATTTATACTAAACGTACGTACCTACCAACAAGCCAGCTATCAATCTAAGGAAACCTGAATGAATGACTAGATACATGATGGTTTAAATAAACCCGTAGGCTCCCTTATTTCGTATGTGTTCTATATGGCTTCGTGGATCTAGTTGATCTGGTTAATCTGCCAGATCAAACAGATCCATCGATGTTAACGATGCCTTCCGAGGTTTACCCGATTGCTTATGTGTTTAAAACCCCGCTTTTAAGCATCCTAAACTAGTGCCTTCTTACGTTTGATGTTAGTTCGTAACATATAAAATATATAATTACATATGTTTTTTTTTTACTTTTATATATATAAAATATAATTAAATATAATTTTATAAAAGTACTTTTAATTTTAATATTAATAAATAAAAATAATTAATTTAAAAATTTTATTTATATTTTTAATAATTTATTTATATAAATAATTATTTATATTTTTTAATTATTATTATTATTATTATTATTTATTTATTTAATTATAAATAATTACAAAAATTATTATATAAATAATATTTTACATAAATGGGTTTAAGGTTTAGCGTTACTAAGGATCCACACATGTACTAAATATTACTTAATCAATCTATATAAATGGTAATAGTCCGAATTCGCTTTTTCCAAGCAAATATTAAGTTTTGCCTCACATTATTTAATAGGATACGTCAATCGAACCTTGCTCATCTGATCTCCGCCCGCAATCAAATCAGACGACTTTTTCCAACCACATAAATAATGAGGTAGGTATGATTTATGTAGGTATATATGTCGGTACATGTAGGTATGTAAGCAGGTCCAATATATATGTATGGATGTATGTCTGTTGGGTTACTTCCCGCCTTCGCTTCATTTTAAATCACAAGAGGAATTTAAAAAAGTCGGGGATGTTTCCCATTTCCCGTCTCATTATTTATGTAAGTCGGGTACCTACCTACCTAAGGTACTACATACCTTGAACATGTTTCGTTCATTCTTGTCTCAGCCAACACCAACGCCAACGGCAACCACCAACGTCAAACGCCCAAAACCCAAAAAAGCGGTTCGGTGGCGCATATAGCACACACACACACACCTGTCATATCATCCCAGGCTTTTTTTTAAAAAAGAAAAAATGAAAAAAGATAAAGTTACACTACATTTCTGTAGCATACCAAATTGTCGGGGCTGTCAATATATGCCACGCGGCATCCCAACGCCGTTCCATTGGATACGGCCCTGCATGTGAATACATTATAGGCATTACCCAGATTACCAGATTACCAGATTACCCAAGCACGTCTGAGCGGCCTTTTGCATAACTTTATGGGCCTGGATACGAATCATTTCCCACCGTTAATCGACCCGAACGCTCGCAATTTATTTATTTAATCAATCGACGGCAACAAGCTTCGTCAAGTCGATTATCTAGATCGGTCAGGTTGGGTTAGGTACCTATACGTATTCGTTAACATGTTACCTTAAATACAGTCACAAACTTAGGTAGGAATAATAAGGTATTCAACATGGTTTAAACGCGAAAAGTTATTGCGAATCCCAACCAACTCATGACGCGCATACTGACAACATTATCTTATAATTCATCGCTTTCATGTCTTATGACCTGTGCTATAGCGGGTATATTGCAGAACCAAACTGTGGGCTTGCAAATGTAAAACATAAAATAGAAAAAAACAAACCTAGTCAACCATGCGCAGGGGCCGACCTAAATCTTTTTTTTTTTAAAAAAAAACTTGCCCCTTGAGTCTCCTTAATCTCGTCTTTTCCCCGGCAATCAGATAGGCCTCTCTATTCTGTGCGTTGTAATCCAATATCTTTCTTGCCACATACCTGTTTTGTTAACAGTTAAATAGTATATGAACGCACGTGCCGTGAGGAGCACGTCGTGACGAGGTAGGCTTTCCTGTTCTGGGCTTGATGTCACCGGGCATGACAATGACAATCTCTGTCTTATCATCCAACGAAACCGACATCTTCTATACCCGGTTAAAAAAATATTCATGGTGTGGTGTAGTGCTTTCAGTTATCGTCTTCGTCATCTGATCCTCGGCTTTTGCTCCCCTTTCCATCCTGACCATCCTTTCTGATCGGAATTTTAACACCCTGCACGGCAAAGCATTTGCTGAGAGCGGTACTTTCGCATACACCTGGGAATTTCTTTGCTGAATATACTTGGAACTTTTCACTGAAGACCTGCGCTAGGACTGGAGCCCTGCCTCTGTTTAGGAGTTCGGCGTCGCTACCACCATTGGGTATCGCATCTGGCCGTCGTAGGTTGATAAATGAAAACCGTAATCTGCATAATCATGTAAGCCTATATATATGGTAGTTATATTGCTTACTCTTGGCGACTTACCTAAACCACCCTTCCGTTCGGACACTCAAATCCTGTAAAATGAACCAAATCCCAATCTTATCTGTAGGGTCCGTAAGACGCGAAGCGCTCGCTGCGAGGCTGCCGATAAGATTCCTCGTATACATGCCGTTTGGCGATTGTGGTCCCATCAGACGGTTGTGCGTTATCTGGTGTCCCATGTCCTGCGAGAAACGGGCTCCAAACATTGGCTGAGAAGGTAATTGAGGCACGCCCGGCACCATGTCATTCCGGTAACCGCTTCCAGGGTAACCGTATGCCTGGGCTTGCGGTGGATAAGCATAACCTAGAGAACATGTAAGAAATGAAAAAGCCAGGTGAGTTCAAACGGAAGAGGGTCTGTCTACCTTGACCGTACGGATCTGGTTGATAAGAAGGCATTGCGTGAGGGTAAGCCGGGTTAGCCTGTTGTGCGTATTCGCGGGTTGACGGCACAATGGACTGGTATCCATAACCTCCCGCTTGGCTTCCTTCGATCACTTCCCGAAAAGATGAAGCTTGCGTAGATGAAATAGACGGCGACTGCTGAGAGTGCTTGACAAGATTAACTTCCTTGTCTCCGTTTTCGGACCAAAGATCCACGTGTAACACATAATGTTGATGTTCAACCTCGCTGGCCTAAAGTTAGTTATGATCTATAGAGGGACAAGGCTGTAGCTTCACACACTTGCAATCGACTTCTTTACCCGTAATCTTATCCATCACTACTAGTCTGATACAGGGCGGGGGAGTGATAGGCCGTCGGTCCTGGTTGATATTAGCGCCCAATTGGTACAGACAAACGGTGAAGGCAAAGGGCCGCGCTCACCTTGTCACCAAAACCGCACATTCTCGCTCTCAAAGGTTGTTGGACCACCTCAAGTCTATATTACTTATTAGCCTCGGCCCAGACAACATAACCAGTAAAGCCCCATATAGGCTTGTCTTAAGAAGCAGAAGCTGATATTACCTGTATTTCCTAGTTGCGTCGGTACCCTCGATTGGCTGGGGAGCCGGTTTGTCCTTTTCCTCGGGTCCAGGTTTAGACGAAACTGAATTAGAACTGGAATTGTTCACGCCGTTCTCTGTAGCACCGAGTTCGCCTGCACGATCTCTGGGACCGGGCATATTGGGCGGAGCCATATTCGTTCGTGGTGGAGGCATGTTTGCACGGTGAGGGTTGGTTATAGGATCTTGTTGATAATTAAAAGACATTGGGGGAGGAAGCTGGGCATAGCCCGGGTGGTGGGCGGAAGGGCCTGACATCTCGGGCGCATAGGCTTGCGAGTGGTGTACGGGCGGAGCTGGATATCCTGAACTCATGTTGTTCCAATCTATTGCTCTCTCCCCCTTTATTTACTACACAACTTATTATCCTCAGACTCTACGGCAACGGCTTGGCTTCTCTCTTTATCGACTTCGGTGGTGGTGCTCTTACGTCTGTGAAGCTGGGGACGTAAGTCTTGTAAGAATTGTATTGTATATTGGTTATATTGGTAGGATGAAAGGAGGGTGATGGTTCATCAAGTCGGTTAGGATCGAGGTGAAATGGCAGGCTTAAACGTGAATCATGCCGGGTTCGAAAAACGTATAGTATGTAGGGTGGAGTGTCTGTCCTCTAGAAAGGACGTGAGCACTATATAGGTAAATGTATTTATTGTACAGTAATGTACAGGGAGCAGCGGTAAAGATTCAGGTGATGCTAAGCTTGCTTAGGTTCATGCGATCAAGGGTATCTCGGCGGTGGGTCTGGCGGGAAACCCACAGCTTTAGTTTACCTCTCCAACGGAACGAGACGATACCTTCGCGGGGAGGGGCGAGAAAGCGAGAAGTGAGAGAAGAACGAGAGTTATGTTATGTACCTGTTATGTGTATAGATCGGACGGTTTATGCTGTAGTTATGCTGTCAAAGTTTGTTTACTATGTGTGCGGTAGAAATAAGGTGGGATGATTTTTTATTTTATTTTATTTTTCTTTTTCTTTGGGACGATCGAACATGGAGAAACGTGGTTGGAGAAAATAAAAGATAAAATAAAAACTATGTATTGTAAGACAGTCCCGCCCAAGCTCTTGAGGGACACCTGCTGTGATCAACTGGGGGGGCGGACTGAGAGGCGCAAACCTTATTAAAGTAAGAAGCGCCACCAGCCCATTGGAGAGGCAAGGGTCTATTGGAAGTGTACCTACCTGTATGATGGTACCTATGTAGGTACACCTGACCGGTATCGTATTATATTGTACAATGGTGTATAATACAATTCACATTACAGTGTTCAGAGTGCAGAATCCAGGTGCTAGGTAAGTGCAGCGTTTGTACAATACATACATACCTCTAATGTACCTACCTTATGTTTCTAGGAGCTAGCTCGTTCCTGTTTGACCAGCTTTTGGGGGGGTGGTGGGGAGAAGTTGCTCTGTAGTGGGGGCGGGCAACCATGGGCCGTGGGAGGACGTTAAGATCTAAAAAGACTACTTAGGTACATAGGTAACGACCTTGGAGTAAGGTATCATAGAATAGGTGAAATACAGTCTGCCTACTTAAATTTATATAATACTCTACTGAGCTACAGGTGGCATTTATTTGCATGGGAGAGTTTAGTCCCGTACTATGTAAGTACCTAGGTATGTCCACTTAAGAAAGGATACTTTGGTTAGGTACCTGTTATGCTCTTTTCTCTTGAACACTGTGATACCCATAAGGGACTAGTGTATATAGCGGCAGGGCGGCTAACCCATGCTAATGTGCTACGACCTAGCGACCCCAGGAAGGTACCTATGCATCGGAAGTTTTGAACGGTTAAGGCAAGGGTAGACCAGTTTAAACATTTTCAAGTGTATATACCTTCTATAGCACATATATCAGGTAGTGGTAGTACTTACTATAGCGCGGGATAGACAAACAATTCTCAGGTATTACAATATGTACATATAAGCTGATATACTACCTACTGTGTAAGATGGACTATAAGTGCCGAGGGCGCGGCAACAAAAGAAAGCTGCTTGCGGGGTGATTGGATGCCGTATATTCGGGGCTGATGATGTTGTTAAAGTGTCTTTTTTTTCTAGTTACCCAAGTTAGTCTAGGTAGTTTTATTTTGTACCTTCTAGATTTAACCCAGACATGATGAACGCAGGAAAATAAATAGATAAATAGAAATAAATAAATAAATCGTACCAGCTCTGCGTCTTTGCCCCGCTGACACGGAACAAAGTGACGACTGATCGAACGACAGCTAAGTATACATGACTCGTGGCTGCAGATGATGTGCGTAAACGTGAAAGTGAGAGAGTCCACATAGGTATACTAATAATATAATAAGAGCCTTGGAACTTATTTTATTTAACTGGACGGTAGAGCTGCAAGATGCAGCGGGTCTATTTAGGAAACAGAAAAGGGAAATAGAAAAAAGGAAACGGGAAACGTGGGAAACTACTGGATTACATGGGATTCTAGACAATCAGATTATTGGCTTATATTTGATTAGATATGCTTCTCGATATGCTTCTCTTTAATCCTATAGATTGGGCGTCAATCGCTTCATCTGCATCTGCATCTACATCTACATTTACATGTACAATTACAACTACAACCAGAACCACAACCATGATGTGCAAAGATACGACTTCAACCACTTAACTACGTGTAGCTATAAGTGTAAATAAGAAGAAAAAAAAAAGTGACTACTCACTTCCTCTTACATAGTAGTATTCTTTACTTCCCCGCCTAGTTTGTAAAAGCCAGCAACTCGTACGATGGGGTCAGACAATAACTCGATTAATAAAAATATCCGACGGCCCAGACTCTCGAGGGCATACAAAGTAGGTACCTACATATAGCATTAGGTACATACCTACATGGCATGCACAAGACCAGGGCCGCGGAGAAAATACCGTTGACGCTACGTTGCATTCGCGTCTTGACATTTCGGTTATTCTCTTTTATTGCGTCAGGGTATCTTAGGTATTTCAAGCTACCTGGGCAGTAACCCATGTCCCTGCTCTCATCCCTCATCCTTTCGGTACCTCTTTTCAGATTCGGCTTACCAGATCGATCCGTGTAGGAGCTTGCCTACATACCTAGATACGCGCGTGCCTGTATGCCCCCCATGTATCATGTAGGGGAGTCCTACCTTTTCCAATACTTCATAATAGTGAAAAAAAAAAAAAAAAAAAGGAAAAGAAAAAGGTCCTCTTCCTTTTCCTCTTTCTGTCTTCCCTTGGCTCGCTTGAACCCCGCATGCATTGTACATATCATGCAGCGTGCCATCATACACGGGTTCTTCACCCTCCTTTCTCCCCTCGCTTCTGACCGCATCAACACCTTGTCGTCGGCGTTAACGACATCGGCTAATTGTTATTGGCAGCACTACCTAGGTACCTCGAGGCTGTCCGACCTCTTGGAACCCTAAAAGGACTTGTTGACGTGACAGAACCTGGGGGATGGATCGCCTTTCTCCCCTCGACAGTCGCGGATAGTCAAGGGTCGCTTTTTGAGCACGGGGCTCCAGATCGGCTCCCCGAGCACCCTTAAGCATCCCACCGTTGCGTCCATGTCACCATGCTATCTCGGGCCTTGTCTGCCGGGTGCCGCATTCTGGGGTCCTGTCGTCTGTCAGTTTTCTTTTTGGTCTTTATTCCATGACTCGCCTTCCCGCAAATCTGCCCCTTCGATGAATAACGTCTTCCGTCACCGTCACCATCACCGTCACCATCACCATCATCGTTACCTAGCTGCGTAGGTCGTTATCTCATAAGGGCCAAGGCAGAAATATACTGGACTTATATGAATCATCATCCAAAAAGAAAGACTTCATATACTGTATCTATATAGATACCACTTATACTCGTACCTACATTGAGTAGACGCATACATATACACGTTTATGTATATCAGGGTATACCAGGGCAGTACCTTCATTATTACGCGATCTTAAATTGCTTCACCTACACTTCTCCCAAGCAGCCAAGGTTACAGTACTTTCTTGCTCGACTGTAGTAGCATCGCATTGCATCCCGAACCAGCCCCGAACGTCTTGAGGTCACGATCCGTGATTGGCAAACGGGTGGAGATCAGGCCCCCAAGCAAAGGGAGGAAAAAAATAAAAAATAAACCACATCTGCTGTCGAAATTTGAGGCCCACAGTGGGAGTTGATCTCTCTCTCCCCCCTTGGTCCCCTTGGTCTCTTCTTCTTGTCTTTTCCCACCCCCCAATTTGCCCTTAGGGGACTCCACTATTTCCCGCCCCCCCGTCCCATAACGCTGGGGTCCCTACACGCACCTAGCTCGAACCACGTTGGCGTCCTCTTTTCCCGTTTTTACCCCCTACGACTTGATCGAATAGGACTGAAAGGATTCCAGCTAGGTGGACGGCCCGACCTAGTGTGTCTACTATGTAGGTACCTAAGGTAGGGTACACTATCTTAACGGCTCAAGACCCAAGTAGGTATGATGCTAGGCGCTAAAGGATCCACGGACGCCAACAAAGACGAGCCTAACCTATATACGCTAGTTACTAAATCGTATGTAAAAGGTTATTGGCGTTAGGTATTGGAATCTATGTAGGTCCATATCTATCTGCCTTACCGCATTCGTAGGTGACTCCATCGACAACAAAAAGGGCTCAATTGTTCGTTTCTTACTCATCGTAAAAACTGTTGATAAGACTCGTCATTATATACAACATGTGTTGTTGGGATCGACTTTCCAAATACATAGCTACCTACCTAGATATAACTGCCGGTTATCTCTCTCTCTTAGTCCGCGGAGATCTGTCATTCACGAGTGACTATGTAGGTATGATAGACCCAAGGATGTTACCCGCGGCTGACTTTGGGTTACCTTTTGGCGCCAAGCGCTGTGCTGTAATGATCTACCTGCCCATAAAAAATAAAACAAAAAAAAAAGAGCTCGGCCGTGCCGTGCCGTTGGATTTAAACCTTGAGGGTTAGGTATGTGTGTACCTAACCTAGTGTAAGGTATACTACTACATATATGGACTTATTTAGGTCGCTACCTATACATAAGAGGTAACTATGATCTATAATCCTACAGCTTTGAATCTGAAAATAATATAGCTTTAGGTATAACTATTCGTATGCGTATAGTATCCAAATCCCTATCCATATGCAAGCAAAAGGGTCACCTCTCCTATGTTGAGAATTCGATATACCGGGCTATGTCCTCTCTTCTTTTGTTTTCGTCTACGTATCTCACTTTTCCATATTTATTTTATTTCTTTCTCTTATACTCTTACTATTATCATTATTCATATCCTTATCCTCATCCCCTACTTCCTCCCCCCACATCTGAACCCTCTCCCTTCTTAACTAAACCCCCGTCCACCTCCTTCGTCTAAGTTGCAAAAGGCGCTTACCGCTCGTCTATTCCAAATGTCTGGTTCTCTGTTACACCGGTAGGGCCGAAGCCGAACTAGTGGCTTTTGTGGCGTTCGAACGGTCCAAACAATCACATACCGAACCCAATTGCGGTAATTCGTCACAAAAACCCCAGTTCCCAAAAAACACAACTGTCCCCCCTCCCCATCTCCAACAAGCAACTGACTAAACTCGGCCACCCCCCTGTCCCTATATCCCCCTACTTATATAGCGTATAGCGTACCTAAGTTACCTAGTCTAGTGAACACTAAAGTTAGGTTGACGGTAACTTAATCCTAAGAAAGCCCCCCCTCCCCCTCCTCGGATACCATGCCTAGATCGAAAGAAGATGGGGACGCGATCGTCCATCTCACCGCGCCTTTCTTCACCCGACACTGGTTAAATTGACGATAACGACAACAAGAACAGCAACAAGAACAACGACGACTAATGTTGCCAACGCATAATAGTCCTTCCCCCGTAGAATAGGAAGCGTGCTCCGTCACTCGCACGTAAGAGCTCCAGCGTACAATACCTACCTAAGGTACATAGTAATATGCTGGCCTATACCTAACTTACAACTTACAAATGCTTTCATACCTAAGGTAGTGCTACCAGGTAGGTAGTGTCGTGCTAGACTTGCCCGGCTTTGCTGACTTTGCTGGCCTTTTAGTCTAGACTTACACGGGAACTGATCCGTCTGCAAGGGGAGCTTTCGCGTCTTGGCACATATACACACCTTACCTAGGGTTCAGATCCGGGCCATGCTATGCCATGCCATCCTCCTCCTACCATGTATGTACTTGAGCTACGTAAGTCGTTGTCGTCGTCGTTGACCCAGGGGTAGAAAAAAAAAAAAAAAGACTCAGCCCGACAAATCGCGGTGTCGGTCGGACTGGGATCTATATATCCTACCTTGCCCTACCTTGCCCTGGATGATCTGATAATTTGCGTGTACGCTTTCCCGCTGCGTACCTCCTAACATTAATAAGTCCTAGGTACCTATGCTAGGTATCTGCATCGCGTATGCACGCCCGGTATTTTACCCAACGAGCATCTTTTCTATATTGTACAATACATACCGACCTAACTACAGACCTACATGTATGCAGTAGTAAGGCGAAACAAGTAGCAGTAGAAAAAAAAATAAGGTGGGCTCGGCAATCTGAGCTATAACAAGCCCTGACCAGCTTCCGCCGTGCCGGTTGTCGATCTTATAGCAGCAGCTGCTGCTAGTACTATGTAGTGGCAAAGCCACCGGGGGTTAAGGCTGACGCGTTAAGGAACCCGGCCGTTTATAATAGCCGTATATAATATTTCAAGGTTATTATATTATAAACATTAGGTACCTACCTACCTAGCATACTTGGTAAGTATGTAGGTATGTAGGTAGTAGATAGCTGCACAGTGTCCGAGTGATCGGATAAAGCCAACAGTACTTGCACTTGCACTTGCACATTGTACCTGCACCGCCAGCTCGGTTCGTCAGGGCCCAGGGGGGCCAGGGGCACCTTTTGATGTAAGTTGCAAACGGTACCTAATTTTAGGGTTGCACGACGTACAACTAACTGTATTGTACAAAATACGAACGCCCGATTAGTTTTTTTTCTGGGTTTTCCCAACTCTGTGGAACCTAGGTACTTCGGCAAAAGACACCGTCCCATTGGGACTGGGGAATAATAAAAAAGTTGTAAATGTGGACTTTTCTGCGTCGTGGCGACGCGGTGAGTGAAGCAAACAAAATCTTTATTATTACCTACCTACTCCCCCTCCTCGTATCAGTACCTAATGTACCTACCTAACTAATGTAGGAACACGCAAACACCATACACCTGGTCAAGTAGACGGGGAAAATATGTTACGAGACGGCGAGGGATAGAAGAATTACTTGGCTAACATACTTCCTTACATCTCTAGTTAATCCGCATACCTACAAATCATATCCCCTCGTTATTCTATAATCAGGACTGAGCACATCAAACAGAAATACAGATCTAAATAACAGGTATAAGTATCATAAATGCACAGGAATTTATTACTTTAATAAAATAGGCTGATAAGATGGGTTGTGATAAATTTGTAGTATTCCTCTAATTAATCACTGTAGTGAAATCAGGATCCGGTTTTAGTCGGATCATATTTCAGGTTTGTTATAAGATTTGATTATAACTTCAACTGGTCTCGCACCAAAGAAAAAAAAAGCTCAACTTGATATCACCACCCAGTTTTCTTAAAATATCGTGACAGCCCACGTCCTATCCGCCACAGAATTCCCATTTCTAAGTAGCAAGAAAGTACAAATAGGAAAGGCCCGGAGCGGAGGTCCTCAGGATCGCCACTTTGGAACGAAGGCGGGGGGGTATATTGCTCTGATGTAGACTACACTCTAGGTCTAAACATCCCCGAAAACGATCATGTGATAAGGCCTAGAAAATCACAATATTTTCTGCCATCTTCATTGCTGAGATCCCTTTCTTCGCCCCTTTCTGTACTTTGAATAATATCGTATCCCATCGCGTCGTGCCTTAGATGATGCCGAACCAAAATGAAGAAACGCCACGCTCATCCCGCGTCTTGCCAGGAGGACGCTTCACTACCAGATAGTTGCCCGAGTTTTGTTACACATAAAAAAAAGCATGATATGACAAGTCTGATCTGAAAGACTTGTATGGCGCCGTTCCTAAAAAAAAGACTTAGGTCGGCCTAGAAATTAAGGAATTCAGCATTCGCAATGTCGTCAAAGGCAATACGACCCAAGTTCGACCAGATGTGGGGATATTCTGATATAAAGAGGCTACAAAAGCCTAGTCGTCTGCTAGCTTGGCAAAATGCTTAGACCATAGCCATCCAACTAGGTTGCTGGGGTCGTCCTGGTTTTTGGCAAGCCATAACTCGCCCTTCTCGGCTATGACATCGAATATCTATACATTCTTATATCAGTAATGGCTCTCAACTGCTACGTCACAATATAACATACCTCTCCTGCCTGGTACGTCAAATAAGGGTACCCAGCTTCGTGTTTGGTGGTTTCGATGTTAAATTCAAATAGAGAAGCCGCTAGCCATAAGACATTGTATCCGTTGATGTGCTTCCGCTCCCGAGAAGAAGCTCGAGATGACGCTTGAGATGGCCGTGGGAGACGTTCTTGACTGTCGGATGGCGGAAGTGCAGACTGGAAGAGACCCGAATAACGGTGGTTCTCGGCTGATTGATGTGGAGACGGTTGTATCGAATTAGAGTAAGCTCTCGTATGTGCACCCGATTCCAGACTTTGCCTTGGAGCACTGGTCGAGTCGTAACTCTGACCAGTTCCAGGTCGTACAGGTATTTGTCCCAAGGGACGGGAAATCACAGAAGAGTCGGGGGTATGAGGCGAGCCAGACCCCGGACGTCCTTGTGCGCTAATTCCGCCGTAGTAGTCGCGGTAATAGTATTGATGAGGGCTTGGGAGGGAAGCAGTAGTCGGAGAGATGGTAAATTGGCCGCTATGACGTTTCATGAAATCTGGTGTAGGCAAAGTAGGAGCTATATCCCCATTGTTCAAAGACAATCCTCGGCCTCGAGGTGAAAGGTCAGCAGGCCTTAAGCGAAGTCGCGCAAAGGACTCGTCGGTGCTAGTCGACTGGGAAGGGCGGCCTTTCGAAGCCGGATTCACAATGCCAAGTGTGTTGATTTGCTCATCTTGAAAGCTGTAATCGCGCTGGAATGTAGATACGATGTCGACGATTTCTGGCACTTCGGGGTTGTCGAGCACCACCTTGACCTTTTCCTTCCAAATAGCGAACCATTGGGCTTGTATATTGACGAAGTTGGCTAGACAAATTTTGCCAACCTTTTCTGTCAACGCAGACAGTACAGGAAGTTCCTTTTTCAATGCTTCGTTCAAGGCCTCGTATTGCTCGGCGCATTCGGAGAGCTGCTTGTCAATTTTCTTACCGCTCTTCTTCAGTTGGACTGATTTCTCATAGTCTATTCGACGTTTGCCCCTCTTTTTCATAGCAAGTAACGGATTGCCGTATGACTTGATTACAAGCTCGAAAGGCTCAATAACTTGTTTCCTCACTTTGGAGAGCTGGAATGCCTAATTAGTAAAAAGGAATGCCAATTTGTAAGAGGAGGAGTTAACTAACATGATCCTCTAGAGCAACTTTTTCGATGTCTCTCATAGACACATTGAAGCGGACCCATTTGCTTTCGATCTCAGGGTGAGGCGACGGCTGAAGCCGCATAACAAGCTCCATCGAAGACAAGTATTGTAAAAACTCGTGGACGTATTCAGTGACCTGTCTCGTATAGAACTCAACATCTCGTAAAACAACCTGTAGTCGAAGGTAGTCGTCGCCAAATCTCTCATGAAGCTTCAGATATTCCGGGTCTTCCGCAGGCTTATGTGTGGCTTGCAGCTTATCTACCCTCTTGCCGAAAGCTCTAGCAAGGCCAGCTCTGACATCAGAGTCCTTGCGTTTTCTACTAACTATCTGCCCGACTAATTCGAAATTCTTCTTCGTTTTATTGATTTCTTCTATTGCATGTTCTAGACCGACTTTAGCGGATTCAAGGAATGGGCGGTCCGGATGATCTGCTGGCGTTTCGTGAAGCAGCTGAATAAGGAGAGTTGGGTATTTCGTAATTCTTTGCATTGGTTTGATAAGGAGGGAGTCCAGATTCCACGCCTTAGTTAGGTCTCTGGCAACCGCGTTGCATTCGTCCAACCACACTTTTACCGTGGGGTCCTCCTGAATCTGGATCAGCCGTTTTGCAGCGTGATCGCTATTTTTCAGGAAAGTTTCATGCACTTCTTTCATTTTCTCCATGTTTCGAATGAAAATCGGCCCAACAGATGATTGCCGGTCTCTCTCGTCGTTCAGGTGACCTGTAGCAGTGGTGGTCACCGAGGGAGATGTGCTGTCAGGAGGAGTAGAAGATTCCTTCGGGAGTTGTGTACGGTGGCCTTTGGGCGTATAGATGTTAGAGACGCCCGCCTTAAGCTCGGCTAGAAAGCCAGAATGGAATCTAATTATCTCGTCGGTGTTGCGAAAAATTAGTTTGATCGTCTGATCATCAAGTCTGGGGCAAGCTTCGGCCGTCCCCTTGTAAATCTCCTCAGCAATATTCATATCTCTTATAAAAAATGCTTCAGTGTCGATTAGCTCCTTGATAGTCTGAAGACGAGTGAATAATCGCTTTCTCTCTCCCGTCGAAAGTCCTACGCTATCTTCGCCTTGATCAATACTTTCGGCTAGCGTTTGTTGACTATCTAACAGAACTGTACGAGCTGGAAACCCTTCGGTAATTTCAAGGGAGCCCTTATAGTTCGTCCGTGAGCCCGATTCTGATGGGTCGTAGTCTTCACTCTGCCTTGAAGGATCAATGGAGAAGATACTTCGGTCATCCTTTCCAGCTTGGGCATAGCTATTAGGTCTTGTATTATCGAAGTATTCGCTTTGCACTTCAGACCTAGGGAACTCGCGTAACGATCCCTCATCAGGGGGCGGCGGCGGAGAGTGGTCTGGAATAACGGGGATGGTGCCCTCTTTATGTTCGGCATAGTCGACTGTAAATCCATCACCAGTGTTCAGTTTGGGAAGCTGGAGTGGAATGCAATGCACTGGCTCAGCGTCTTGAGGTTCATTGCAGGGCATCTCGGGACTGCAAGGAGGCATCTCGCTTGGGTCTTGTCCGTATTGATAATGATGTGACAAAGAACTAGACCCTGATACTGAACCGTCATCACGATAAGTTGAGTCACGATTTTGTACGTCTCGGTTCCGCAGCTCGTAGTCGGAGTATGCTTCATGGCTATTGATCGAGTAGTCAGTCCAGACCGTGGTTTGGCTCGCTCTATTCATCGAATCCGATGTTCTCGGTATTGTAAGGCTTGGAGCTGTGCCTAGAGTCCTTCGTGACTCTGTGGAGAAACGTGAATCTTCTATGGTCTGTTGTTCCTGGCTATTTATACCATTCTCTTCCACTGCCTTGGGGCTAGAACTTCGGGAGATAGTTGCTGTGGGACCCTTTATGAGCGGGCCGACGAAGTACTCTTCGATCTCTGTCAGTCCAACACTCGGGCCGCCCTGGTCACTATTGTAGGAAATTTTGCGGGATAAATCAGGTGGTTTGAGTTGCGAGCTAATGTCACTGGAATCTTGGTTACTTTGGAAGGTGGGATATGCTGGCTCGCCTAGGCCATGCTCTGGAAGTGGAAAGTCCGAATCACGACCAATTATTGTAACCTTCGTGTGATACGGTTCAGATGGAAGTGGCTGTAAAGAATATTCTTCTTCATCATCGTCGTCCTGATATGAACCTGGAATACCATGGTGCTTTTGAGTTTCGCTCAGAGCAGGTGGAATTTGTTTAGGTGATAAGTTTGGCTCTGTCGATGCATCTAACGAAATATTGATTGAGAAGCGGTCGTTGCTAGTACATTCGTCTTCGAAAGGAGATCGATATTCTGCTTTCGAGTACGTTGACTTAGAGTAATCGATATCATCGCTGACTTTGTTGACATCCAGTAGAAGGGGGATTTCCTGTACTGGCGGGTCTATTTGTGGTTCGACATCAAATTCAGTAGTATTTGAGATAGCTGAAAGTGGTGCTTCATCTTGGTCCTCTGTGTTTTCGGCAGTTGGGAAACTTCCGGGTATACCGAGTGTCGGCGAATCTTTCTCGACTGCTCCTATCCCCAAAATTTCCGTAATGCTACCGTGACTAGGCTGTGCAATACTGGTAGCAATTGTTAACGTCGCTTGTTCTGGAGCCGGTACCTCGCTGTCAGCTGGGCTTTGGATATTCTCTTCGCGTGGTTCCTCTTGGACCCTTTCCTTTGTACGCTGTGTTTCAACAGCTAGTCGAGCCTCTTCTTCAGCTTCAACTTTAGCCTCTTCTTCAGCTGCAGCTTTAGCCTCTTCTTCAGCCTTGGCCTTAGCTTCTTCCTTCCGTTTCTTCTCATCAGCAGCCTTCCTAGCCGCAATCCGGGCCTCGCTCTCCCGGATAGACTTTGTATAAGATAATTTAATCTGTTCCCTTCGAGACTCGAAGTCGATCGGGCCTATCGAAATCTTCCGCCTTCTCGTGTTTGACTCATTAAATCTTATGCCTCCTCGGGTGTCGCGATGTGACGGTGACCGGCCTCTTTCGACGGCCTTCATTCTTGAGCTAGCCGTAGTTGCAGAGGAAACCGGTTGGCGCGGCCGGGAACTTCGTAATGTGGGGGATAATTTCGGGGTAGGAGCTGATATATACGCGTTAAGTCTTGTATTGTTATTCGGAGTTATGGAACCTAAACGGTTTGGCCGCCTCGTCGTAGAACTAGAGCTGCTGCTGGGGGTCTTCGCTCGTGAGGATGGTATTGACTTGGACGACTTCCCTTGAATAGCAGGGCGCCTCAACGTGGACGGAGAATTCGATCGTGTCGATGTTGGACTAGAAGAACCTGAAGGGCTATTGAGTTTTCGCACTGAAACGGGCAATCTTGAAGTCGTCGATGGCGGGCCCCGATCTTTGTGGAGTCTTGAGTTCGAAGCTTGAGCGTTTTGCGACGGCGTTGGGCCCGGCCTGGTCCCAACGACGTCGCTTCGCGACCGGCTGTGGGCCTTAGCAGGTTTTATATCTTTTGTCGCCGCGTTGTCATGAATCGCAGGGCTTCCATTCGCACTACGATACCAGTCACTAGGCGAGGGTGGTTCAGCATCAGTGTGTGAAAAACTTCGCTGGCGCAGACCCTTCGGATTATGGAGATTCGAATCCGAAGTTCGTCTCGCCCGAACACCTTCGATACCATAACCTGCTGCCCCCGTATCCAGCTCACCGGGCGCTATCTCCCCGAACAGAAGACCATGAGACTGGGAAAGTGGCGGAATCGAGCTAGGCGAAATGGGTGAAAGACTATTTACAGATTTTGATGCCTGAGTGTGAGATCCGGTCGAAACACGAGGCTTCGCTATACGGCTTGCAAAGGATTGCGGGTTACTGGATACATGATCTTCAGGAACCGATTTATTCCGTTGTGTCGCTCGCGATCCTGCCGAGGATGCTTTTCCAGAGTCGAAGTCACGCGTCACGGACGACCGCAACGCCGTATACGACGCCTGTCCATTTGCCGAAGAAGGACCACTTACTCGGCGATACCTGGGAGATGACGATGTGTCTCTAGCTGGAATATGCGGTACGGTCTTAGAAGAAGCGGAACTGCTTGGCTGTGCCACATTTTGGTCAAACCTTCTCTTTAAATCCTTTACACTGGGCTGGTGTCCGGTACGGCCTCCAAATGTAGCGTTGGTTGCGGTCCTCGATTTTGAAGTACCACTAGATTGTTTGTCTTCGATGGGGGCCGATACAGAGCGCACATTGGGTCTTACACGGGGCCGTGTCGAAGAATTAGCGGGGTGCCTCGGAGCCGTACTACTCCCGTTTGATCGCAACGGAAGATTTTGGTCTTGCTTCGGGGGAGGCAAGGTTGACGCCATCAATTCGTCGTGGGCCGGATCTGGCACAGACGTATGGGCGCCACGATAATTTCTGTAGAAATCGTCCGGATCTACGACGGCCACGGGCTCGACATTCGTCGCGTTCGCATGGGCGGCTTGAACGTTACTTGAGGCATAGGACGCGAATTCTGACGAAGGGAGCACGGGGTTCTGGCCGAGGCTGGTGTCGTAATCGTAATCGTCGTAGTGGGACGAGCCAAAGGCTGGTGGATTAGAATTCAGATGAGCATAGTATTGGTGCTGTTCCTGGTGTTCTTGCTGGTTATATTGGTGGTAATAGTTATGTTGCTGTTGGTGTCTGGTTGGACTTAGATTTGACTGGGATTCAAAATTATGGGCTGCCAACGTCGCACCAAGGGGTTCCTCCTCTTCCTGCATCTTCTGGACATCACCCTGACATTCAGGCGCTGAGAGATATAGGTAGGTATACAAGACAAATAGAGGGCGTAGGTAGGTCGAGCCGAGCAAGGGTTCTCTGTCCAAGGCTACGTTGTCGAATAACCTTGGGGGGGTTGCCTTGAACGTTTCTAGACTAGGCGACGTGGGTTTTCGAGCTTACGAGCAATTGGAGACCAATGGGTTAGTGGTGAGGTAGCGAGGTAGCAGGTAGCAAGCAACAAGGAGTGTGGGGGAAAAGGCAGGCGTTCCAAGCGTGCAAGCGTGCAAGCGTGCCGGCCGTGGTGGTTCGACAGGATTTTCGAAAGAGCCATTCGATAATTCTAGGACAAGAAGACCCGCCCCTGGCAAAGGGTTGCAAGCTGCTTGGTCGTGTGGGAATGTCTCTCGAGTTGATGCGCTGGCAGCCTGACATGCAAGATGATTTGGTAAGAACAAGTTTGGGGGGGACAAGAAAGCGGTACAAAGCTTCGATTGCTGTAGAGATTGCGTCTAGATTACGGATCCGTAAACAGGTACTAAAAGATTAAAAGACTAAAAAAGGTGACGGCTTCTTCTTGCTGCATTGATGTCTGCGTCTGGACTCTGCATTGAATCTGGCTAGAGTCTGGCTAGTGTCTGGCAGGTCTACCTGCATTTTTTGGTGCAAAAGCTGAGGGTTACCCTTGCCAGGCCTTGCCTGTCTTGCCCACTAAAGGCTTACGTAGTTACCCTGTAACTCACTTTCCAGGTTGTAACTCACCTACCTGCTTTTACTATTGGGGGGGAGGGGGGAGTCGCTATCCGGCCCAGCAGCCCAGGTACCTAACCTACCTAGGAGGTACCTACTGAGTGCCCGTATCTTGGTACGGGATTAGGTAGTCCCGGGTTAGTGTAGGGTTCTCCACCACACTTCGTATCTTTGTTACGGCTGGGACCTTAAGCCTTCCTAGCTCTCTAGCTCCGTTAGCTAGACTTGGCCTAGTAAACTCAGGTTTTGCGTGGGCCTTCTATGTTCTACCTTATGTACCTACCAAAGTAGGCAAGTACAAAGGTACCTATCTAGGATCATGGATCTGATAAATCTGGGAATTGGGAATTGTGAACTCGGAGATACGAAAATGTAAAATTTAAGGATCTAATAGGTAAGTGCAATTTTTCATCTGGATCATAGCCTTGAAATTCTTCAAGCTCGTCGATTGCCTCTTAAAAAAAGGCAAACTACCTTGCAATTTAAATGGTGGAAAAGTCTAAAGACCGTAGGGTCGGTCATCTGGCTGTGCAACGATCGAATCGTCGCATAATCATGCTTTGTTTTGATCATGATAGTTGCATCTAACTTATGAAATATTTATCCAATTTACAAGATCAAGTAGAACCAATTCTATATAGGTATAATTAGAGACCTATATAGATCGTCTCTATGTTATAAGTGGAACAACTACCACTTTTTTAAGCTTAAAATGATCTTAAATATTTCGCAAGTGATACCATTTGATACATCCCGTCGTCCGATACACTATAGTTACATGTTTTTTTTTTTTTTTTTATGTTTAACTTATTGTTCGGAACCAAAGGTTCGAAGATGAAATCGACTTAGCTCGCTGTAGAATACGACATAAACTTAGACAGGAGTGCATGCAGTTTGCATGATTTCATCATAACCACTCGCTCGCTCGCATTATCGGACAAGTAAATCAGCGGAGGAAAGCCACAATCTATAATTTGTCCGAAGGCCATAATGGGCTTATGTATATGGTCTGATGAAGAGAGATTATAAGCCTCGTGGTCATGATATATGCGTCGATGCTGTCATCCGCAGGTACAGAGGACTGATGTATCAGGTCGACTGAACCCCTTTCAAAGACGAGATTGGCTTAAACCCCTATTGCGACTCTGGAATTGGTGGTCCTTATTCGTCCCCGGCATTTTCATCTTGCATGGAGGCATACCTTTCGGATCAACCCAATGGATAATACAGAGTGGTTCTGGCGATGCTTCGCGCCACTGTATTGTACCTTTTTTTTTTTTCCTACCTAACGTTACCATCAATATATGTTGTTGTTTGGCATGTACACCTTAGGCGTGACTGAACCTGGTCGCTCAGAATTAGCGAACCAATCTGGTATCACGAAGTATGCGAGTTAAATTACAAGTTGTAACTACCAATAGGACCAACATGTCGGCCAACATGTCGAGGGGAAAAGCCAAACACCCTTCACACCTTTTCACTCCACGTCTAATGCACATCTAGCAGAGCCCAACCTAAAATCCGGCCAAGCTAGACGAGGAAGAAAGCCGACTGCTGGAATTTTTCGTTGCTTAGAGGTAAGGTATGTTGAAGGGAGGGAGATGCCGTGTTTTCTCATTACGGGATGAAACTTGAATTTTAACAACTTAAAAGTCTTAAGTGAGTAAATAAAGGTGGGATATAATAGGTACCTAATCGTACAATCCATGATAATACAATATCAGGTACCTAAGGTAGGTGCAATATGAATGGTTAAATGCCCCCAATAGCACTATTGAATGTCACGCTGGAACCAGGTTACTACCTACCTTTATTAATAGAGGTACCTAGGCTCATGGAGTATCCACCTTTTTTAGAGGTAGACTTAAGTAATTCCTAAGGTAGCGCACGGTTAGTCTTCCGTCCCGGAGCCGCGCCGTGGTGTGGGTTTGTCCAGTGGGTGTGTCTTAGTGGGCGTCCAGTGGGTTTGAACTTCTACATAACATTCACAGTGAGATTAATCCATTGGATCAATCATTTATTACCTGCCACATTAGGTGTATACTCATGACATGACACCAATGCAACTAACGCATGTACTCGCATACCCATCTACTAGCTCTCCCATCGCGTGTGAGGTATGGATTACATACACGCGTTTGCTCTATTCGCCCTATGAAACGCACCCGAAGTCGAATTGCAACTATTCCCGAGTCCCCTGCTGGTTAGACAGCTTAAATACGAACGCCACAACGCGTATTCTGAAGGCATTATGAGTCCATGCGATGGCTCATCCAAGGAAAAGGAAGCGAGGAGGCGGCCGTAAGGCTCCTTTAGATGACGAGCCACCCGTGAAAAAAGGGAGGATGAGGAGAATAGATCCCGAGAGCAATCAACCCCCAGCATCCCCGCAAGCTCAACACCCGGTTCTCAACCAATTTTACCCACAGGTACTCACTTTGCGTAATTACGTCTTATCGAGATTGCCTTCTACGTCTAGACTTAGAAGAAAGAAAGTTGCTACTGTCGGCATAGACCATCACATCCCAGACTCACCTCTTTCCGATGTAGAGCGATCTTTAGGGGCTCTGCTTGATGACACCCTTATTGGCGTACAGGCCAAACCACAAAGCCCCGGGGAAACCCATCTTGAGGGGTGGAAGGCCTTCTCCCAGAAAGGGGACGAGTCCCATGTCACCCTATCTGATGGCCTGACTGGGTTTATCGAGACACAAGCACTTGTACGACCTAAAATTCTTTTCTGGCAGTTGAATGAGCCTATCCATTCGTGTCTTGCAGATGAGCTAATGCTAGAAAGATTGTAGAATATGTCGTGAGAACGATATTCTCTAGAGAGAAGACCAGTACGTGGCCAAAGCATTTACTCTGCGACGGCTACGGTAGAAATCGTGGCTTAGGGCTGCGTGCATTTCGGCCTAACCCTCATGTCGAGACCCTTAAACAGCCGCCATGGCCACAACTCCTCGCCTTAATGGGCGACTCGGGCGAACGTATTATGATAACCCTACTCCTGGATTGTGCTATATTTACGCCTGTGAAAACGGGAGCGAATAATCTCTGTCAGATTAGCGGTAAGTGATATGACTCCGCAGTAAGGGCGAAGTCTACGTGTTAATCCAAAGCCAGGAAAACCGCTGTCAGACGTCGAAGTGCTTAACCAGGAGAAGTTTGGGAAACAGCAAAGTAGTTGTGTTGTGAAGACTCCGTCGGAGATTATTTTCGTTCGAAACCGTATGTTGTACGCTCGAGCTTCGCTTAACGCTCATGGGGTTGTACACTTCGGTCTAAGACATATTCGTAAGAAACTTGCTACCCTGTAGGTAGTTAGCAGACTACTAACGGTGGCAGATGTACTAAATCGGTCTTTATATAACCATCTCAATGAAGTTGCAAAGCACTCAAACTCAGCTGAGGCCATACAACGAATGACACTACAAAATGAAGCTCACACGCTACGAGTTATGATGTATATCTTCCCTCGTCAATTTGGGCTTCATAATGTGTTCACTTCCAAAGTCAATTTCAAAGAAACCGCACAGCGGCTTAAGGATTATACTCTTCGAGAAGAGGAGATCTTTGAAAAGTTCGGCCGACTTAATGAGTCTAGTACCCGGATCAAGATACCCAAAAGGCTAAGAGGTGCTGCGACGGAATTAGTACAAAAGCTACAGATATTACACCAGCGTTGCTCTTACTCGAAACTCCTACAACACCATTGCCCAGTAAGTCTACGGAATAAAACCAGCATGGATAGCGCTGATTTATCCCAAAGCTTCATACTTCTCTTAGTCACCAGGAATTAGAGCCAACCGAATTTAACACTGGTGGTCAATCTACACGCAAAGCGATTATATTGAAGAAAAGGAAGGCCACCCAATCCACACCCGCGCAGAAAGATCCAGTATCATCCATCTTCGATCTGGCAACTCCACCAGCAAAGGTCTCTGCTTTTTGCCAGGCTGTTTTGAAGAAAATCCTGCCTCATGGATTTTGGGGTAGCGGGGATGCTGCTCAACACAACGAGAGCACATTTCTCAAGAAAATAAACGATTTCATATTCTTGAGGCGCTTTGAAGGCATGTCACTTCATGAAGTGATGCAGGGTATGAAGGTTAGTATTATAAACCCGCCTTGTTCGAAATTTGATATATCTAACAACTAAAGTTGACTGAGATGGACTGGCTCGCACCCCCTGCTCTTAGGTCAAACAATACCTCTCAGACAGATATACAGAAGCGTCGCGAACTGCTCAGTGAATTTATCTACTTCGTATTCGACTCTCTCTTAATACCTCTTATTCGCAGTCACTTCTACGTCACAGATTCAAACAATCATAAGTATAAGCTATTTTTCTTTCGCCACGACGTGTGGCGCTATGTGGCAGAGCCTGCGATGGCCTCTTTGAAAGCCAAGATGTTTTCCGAAGTTAACCTTTCTCGTGCCCACCAAATCCTTGATTCCCGCACTCTCGGATTCAGTCAGGTTCGCTTGTTGCCAAAAGAGACTGGTATGCGACCCATTATGAACTTGCGGAAAAGAGTCGCTCCTCGGGGAAAGTCAAAAGAATTAGGTCCTGGAATCAACAGAATCTTAGCCCCAGCGCACGCAGTACTCCAACTGGAAAAGGTATGATAGTTCATTCAATTTGCTATACCCAAATCTCTGACCTTGACAGACAATGAACCCGCAGAAATTAGGAGCTACTATGTTTTCGGTGGGAGATATTTACAAACGTGTGAAACCCTTTAAATCAAGAATCTGTTTGCCTGGCGTAAATTTATATATTGCGAAAGTTGATGTTCAGTCTGCTTTCGATACCATCCCTCAAGCAGCCATCGTCAGCTTGCTTGCCTCTATCCCTCAACAACGACAATATCAAGTATTAACCTATGCTGAGATTGCATCCAATCTGATGAGCCAAGCGGGTATTAAATCCAAATCAAATCCCGTCAAGAGATGGCCTTCTGCAGCAATCAGCGACCGCGATAGTTCTACATTCATGCAACATCTTGAGTCCACGTGGGCAACTACTAAAAGAAATACAGTGTTCATCGACAGATGGAAGAAGTATTACGACACCAGCGAGTTACTTCAACTTGTAGCTTCACACATCCAGCAAAATCTCGTCAAGATTGGAAAGAAATTCTATCGGCAGAGGGAAGGTATTCCACAAGGATCTATATTATCCTCAACTCTATGCAATTACTTCTATGCCGACCTTGAAGCTCATGTGCTATCTTTCCTTGATTCGGAAGATTGCCTACTCTTGCGGCTTATCGACGACTTTCTCCTAATTACTATAGACAAGCAGAAAGCTGTACGCTTCGTAGAAACTATGCACCGCGGTGTTCCAGAATACGGAGTGACTGTGAATCACCGGAAAACTCTTGTCAACTTCGACTTGGAGCTTAATGGTAAGCCCATCGCAAAGCTAAAACCTGGCCAGCGGTTCCCTTACTGTGGCACTACGATTGACTGTAAGACCCTCGATATATCTCGCAATCGAGAAACGGAGGAGACAGGTAAGCATTGAGTTTGTTTGTCAAGTTTCCCCAGCTAACGCCACCTAGCTATATACAACTCCCTCACGATCGAGTTCTCGCGTACGCCAGGACAAACGTTTCATCGGAAAGTTCTTAGTAAGGAATCCCCCAACTCGACAGACAGAGTCGGTTTTTGAACCATACGATGTGTTAACACATGCCATAGATGCCTTCAGAATTCAGAGTCATCTCATGTTCTTTGATTCGGAGCTTAACTCGGCCAATACCATGCTGAACAATATTTACAATGCCTTTCGCGAGGCGGCTACCAAGATGTGGGCGTATGCCCGTTGCTTGCCAGCACAGAAACAACCATCGCCAGCGCTTGTCATAAGTAAGTTTAACCACTATCGTACTATTCACATGTGCTGACCCATGTCATAGAGACTATTTCAAAACTAGTTGATACTGCCTATTTGCTTCTGAAAAGCAAAACGCGTAAGCTTCGGTACCCGGGTTACACTTGCGATATTAAGAAGCCTGAGGTATCTTGGTGAGTAACATTCTATCGTTCTAGGAAAGGATGCGTATAATATTAATCGTGTCAATGCAGGCTTGCTTTTCATGCCTTCCGAAAAGTGCTGGAGCGGAAGCAATCAAGATACGGTATGGTACTGGACTGGCTCAAGGCCGAAACCAGGAGGCTTGGCGGGGAAAAGGATATCCGCCATGGACGAGTAACCCAAGTTGTTTCTGATACATCTTGAGGGGATTAAATTAATGTATTTCTCTAATTCGCAGACTTAAATTTTCCAAGTATTAGCAGGACAAATTCTAATTTTTTTGATGCCCCTTATTACCCCGTTAACCGTTCTACACGCGCGCATCGGGCCGTGCTCTGTCTGTTATTCTATGTCAACCAAAATGATTTTTTTTTCTTCAAACTCTAATATTTTAGATTCCAAGCCCGCTGTCCCACCAATGCTTCCCCCAGTACCACTTCGGCCAGAAATCCCTCTCGTACCTCCACACACGGCGGTCCCGCGTCGGCCCGTACCCCAGCCACCGAAAGACGGACACAGGCACGGGCTCGAAGAGCCACAGCCCGCAGCGGCCGAAATCGTCCACGAGCACCCAGCCCGTCGCCCACATCCACGCCAGCGCGAAGGCCAGGTTCCCCAGCCTCCGGATCCAGCGCGGCATGCGCCGTATCGGCGGCGCGAGGACCCGGCGGGCCAGCCAGGTCTGCAGCGCGGACCCGACGGCCGCGAGGGCGAAGAACAGCGGGGGGAGCCACCACCTCGAGCGTGGGGGCACGGTGCTGTAGCTCCCCGAGGCGTGCAGGAAGCCGGACTGGACGAAGGCGAGGGCGAAGGCGAGGAGGCGGTGCGCGGGGGAGCCGGGGCGGAGGCGGCGGCGGCGGGCGAGCCAGCGCGAGGGCGCGGCGAAGCCGAACCGGAAGGTCTGGTGCCACCAGCTACCCCAGAAGCCGGGCAGGCCGCGGTCGAGGACCTGGGCGAAGGAGCCGACGGCGGAGGGGAGGTGCCAGGGGTGCGCGCGGAGGCGGAGGATGCGGGGGAGCGGGGGGAGGAAGGCCAGCGCCAGGGCGCCGAAGGAGAAGACCAGCTGCAGGGCGGAGAGGGTGCCAAGGAAAGAGAGGGCGGTGCGGTAGGCGGAGAGGGTGAGGGGGGACAGGGAGGATAGGTGCGGGGGGAGGGGGGCGAGGTCGGCGTGCTCGGGCCCGAGGACGAAGTACGGGTCGGCGGTCATGTGGACGGCGCAGAAGTCCACGACGAGGTACGCCGGGACGATGTCGCGGAACAGCCGCGTGAGGAAGAAGGATCGGAGGGAGACCTGCCGCGTGTAGCCCTGCTTGCTGTGGTGGGGGCCCGTGGCGCTTAGGGGTAATTGGTAGCCGTGGATGGTTGGGGGGAGATGGTAAGGCGGTAGGCAGGGAATTGCCCAGTTCCAGCCTTTAGATGGATGATATGTCAGTTGAATTTTTTTTCTCTCCTTTTTCCCCCCTCCAGAGGAATATGAGTTACTTTACTTACCTGTCATGCGGAACGCGTTGGCGATATCGAAAGCCCAGTCTAGCCTGGTCCAGAGAGAAGCGTCGGCTGGGTATTCCTGCCAGTAGTATTCGAATTCCTGCTCTGCTGCTAGCTTCTTTAACTCGACGAGTATTTCGTCGTCGCTTTCGCATTTACGCAACGAAGGTACTGCGTCTAAGAGGATCTTCCTTAATTCATCCGACAACTCTGTTTGTTCCGAGGCTGGTTTGGGGCTGACAGCATGAGCTTTCCCTTCTTTACGATTATGAGCGGATCCATTCCCGTTTAATTCCAAGCCAGTTGCACTTGCAGAGTGAGCAGTATGGCCATTTTCTGGTGGAAAAGGTGCAGAAACGCCTGACTCGTCATCTCGAGTCCTCTCCGCATCTTGTGGCTTTTCCTTCCTTCGAATATCCACCCGCTTAGCTTCCCACTGCGGTTTCGTCCAAACAAGCAAGGTGAAATTCCACACGATGCCCCAAGAACCAATCAGGCCGGCACCATAAGCAGAAGCGAAGTTGTGGCTCGAGACGTTAAGTATGGTATAGACATTGAGGGTCACAGTAAGAGCAAGAAAAAGCCATCTAGCTTGGTATAACCGCGGTCGGTTCTTATGCGGTATAGCGAGATAGACAACCGGTATAACCCAGTAGCTGAGCAAGTACAGGGGGACCAAGAAAGGCTTTTTGACTCCCGTCCGAACGTCGTCTTGAAACTTTGCGCGGTAGATCTCTCGATAAGCCGATGCTATATCTAAATCTGTATCTTGCTGAGCCATCTCTTAGCGGCTCGGCAAAATACAACCTTGTCTTTTAAATTTAAACTTCTGTTCGACAGCAAGCAAGCATTAGGTAGGTAGGGGTAGCTTTCCTATAAAGGGACGTCCAAACCTTGGTGTTGCTCCAACCCGTAAACTTAAGTTGGGTTAGGCACCTGTTTATGAGGTACTTGATCCGCTAATCGTCACATATAAAAATGGTGAAATATAAATAATATAGAAGATAGAATAAGGTCAAAGATATTTAATTCACACGAGAGAAAGGCAAAAAGCAAATTTGGTAGATTTCATTGACGTAGGACGATTCCGTCGTACGGTGAAGTTAGTGTATACCTAGGTACTAAGTGTAAGGGGGGACCCCTTACGACTAACACATGATAGGTGAATGTGTGGTTTTTGTAGGCCTAGTGGTTTAGCCACCAGCGCCACTAAGGCTTCAACGGCTAGAGCTAAGTTTCAATGTTCTAAGCTCCCGAACAAAGGTGACGTCAAAAATCCAGATCCGTGGGATTGCTCGGATATTTCCCGAAACATTTATACCTATATTCTCGAAATGTTCATAAATCGTAGAGATATACCAGGTATAATTAGGTACATCATATCCCCCAAACCATCGCCAATAAAGCAAAGCACATACCTAGCTCCCCGCTCGATGCATCGCATTCGCTGTCCATAATCAATCACCAAGTTGAAAGCCCCCTCCACCGTCTCTTCATACCTTAGGTACCTATACATAATAAATAGTACTTTCGTCAAGATCCATACGCATGTCGCATATCGAAAAAAAGAAAAAGAAAAAAAAAATCAACTCGTAAACCAAGCTACTATCCCCGCACCAAGCCGCCAAAACACCCAGACCGCGAAAAGCGCCACGACGCCCAGCCCGAGCAGGACCGAGCGCTGCATCTCGAAAGCGTCCGCGGTCTCCATCTTCATGAGCTTCTTCTGCTTGGTGTGATAGTACCACCGCTCTCCGCCGGGGGCGCCACTACCCGCGGCGGCGGCGCCGTCCTGCTTCTTCCTGTCGACCCATCCGTACGGGTGCGGGCTGAACAGCAGCCGGTCGAGCCACGAGGGCAGCAGCCAAGTGGGCAGGCGGCTGTAGCGCGCGGAGTGCTCCTGGATGCGCTTGGCGTGGTAGCGGCAGTCGACGAGGTACAGCGATAGGAGGAAGGAGATGAAGTGGACCGGGGTCATGATCGCTTGTATTATCTGCGTTATTCGGTATGTATTAGTTACCCGTTAACAACCTGAACTCTGATGAAGCCTGTTATATACCTAGTAGGTAGGTAGGTATAGAGGTCTTATAATATTAAGATGACATGTAATATGATTATGATATAAGTACCTGGTAGTTGGTCACAGGTAACGGATTTCACGTCTGTCTCGACGAGTCAAGGTAACTCAGCAGCTGGGACTTACTTACCTGATAAACGGTCGACGGCTTGGCTCCGCCCGCTTCAGTTCGAGACATTCTCTTTGGCTCCATGCTGATGTAGAGTTCCAGAAATTAGGTTAGGTATACTTTCGAAATGGACACAACGCGACAAACTTCAAAAGAAATAATAAAATTTATTAACTTGAATTTAGGAGGATAAGTAGGGCTTAGTTATAAGATAGGAGGTACCTACGCATCATTCGTCGTGTTTAAGGGCTCCAGATCGGGTCCGCTCCGGCATCCCCTTCATCCCTCCTTTACGTGGGGACCAGGTACGAAAAAAAAAAACTACCTAAATCTGGGTACGAATTCCGTACTTGAATTTTCATTGGATTAGAAAGAACCGCAAACGTGACTTGTTCGGTCTTGGTTCTACCATAGTCCCGAACGTCCCTTCTCTTTTTCTCCCGCGCGACCCGCGCCGCTCCGGGCTTGCGTCAGCATTTGGGCTGTACACTAGAATACCTACTAAATAAACTGGCTAAAAAGAACAAAGCCACCAGAACTTCATAATCATTAGGTATATGTATAATCATCAGCCTTGCCCGCATTGCAACCCGTCCCTGGCAAAGCCTCACGCTATATCATAACGTCTACATTAGTGGTTTTATCTTTTGGGCAATGCTCAAGCGAGATAACCATTAGATGATGTACCTATAAAGTAAAGAAGTATTGTACATAACCCAATAGGTATGCATCTTCTCCTTTCCCCTCATATGCATAGCCTTTCCCCAAGACATGCATATCTATCATCCCTTTTAATACCTAAGTAGATAGGTAAGCATATTTTCCCATCCTTTATTTTGACTTTTATTTTCGATTTCGATTATGATTTTTTTTTTAACTTCTAGTGTTTGCAATGTTTAATACCAAGATATCCGTTGCTCCGACCTTGGTTAGCTCGTCCATTATCGGCGCGATCTTCTTCTTCTCAACCATAACGCTGACCGCAACCCAGCCATCCTCTTCCAGAGATGTTACCGTCGGTGCTCGTTTTCCTGGCGCGATCTTGGTTGCCGCCGTAAGTCCTGACCTCTCAACATTGTATTGACATAGCACGTATTTTTGGGCCGTGATAACACCGCGGATTCGAGCAGCAATTAGGTCTACGAGAGCGGGATTGGAAGGATTTCGTGATTTGATCAGGATTGCTGTCGTCTCGACAACAGTATCGATCGGCTTAAGTCCCGCCGCCTTCATCGTTTCCCCGGATTCTGCCATGGTCAGCCTTGGATTCCAAACCAAGCACTAAAAAACTTATGTGAGTACACTTACCGACAAGGTCGACGATTCCGTCTGCCACACCAAGAGCGCAAGCTGCCTCGACACTACCACTCAGCTCGATAATCTTCGTCTGTATCTTATCAGAAAACTGGATAGGAGCGCCATTAGCCTCCTTTGCTGCTTCTTCTTCCCATTCCAAGTTGGCAAAGTACTTTTGCGCCAAGTGGACGAAGCTTGTGCCAATGTTCTTGCCAATCAGGTCTTTCGGGGAGTTGTAGTTGCCTTTCTCAGGTACTTGAACCTGCAGCTTGCATCCTCCGAACCCTAGATCTAGGACAGTTTCGATGCCTGATCCTTTCGAGTTTCGTTCAGTTTCTTCCTCCGGTGTGATCTCTCCCGAGAACCGCCGTGCCTTATACAGAGCGCGAAGGCCAGCATCGTGCTCCTGCACTTGGTCATATCCCGTTATTCCTAGGTCGACTTGGCCTTCGCCGACGAAGGTAGGTATATCGGCCGCCGGGAGAAAGATGAGAGCGATAGGGAGATTTTTGACCAAGGCTATATCAAGTCGGTTCTCTCGTCTGAACTGGATATCAGCACCCTCTAACAAGTTGAGAGTAGCTTGGTTGAGTCGTCCCTCTTTTTAGGATATTAGTCTTATATTCTCCAAAATGAAATAACATAAAACAAAATAAAAAGTCTAGCCCGATCTATTTAGGCATGGCCGGGAGAAGAGAACTTACTCTTAGGAACGGCAAACAACAGCCGGCCTTCTAGGCTGGTAACGATGGGCAGAGAGTTAGCCATAGTGACGTAGAATACTGAAGAGGTTGAAATCGTCTTGTCTCCTTAGAGACAACCTGAAATACTCGGTGGGGGGGAACGAACTGGTTAACTAGATCCATGATTGCGTGATGAGTGATGCGCGATGAGCGGCAGGGGACGAATTCAAGCAGATGCAACTGAATGTGGCTGAAGAATCGCTCGGACCCTGAAATTCTAGACAGGCCAATTGAAGAGCTTTATATCCAGTCTACCGGCAGATGTTGTGCTTTACTGCTACGACGTTTCTATGGAGTTTTTTCCCCCTTCGCAGCTGATTTATTTCCCCTTGCTTAAGCGAAAGAGGCAACGGGATGGCGCTTTTAAAATTGGTTAAAATCTTAAATTCTATAACCCCACGTTCCCGAATCGGAGCTTTTACTTCGTTGTCATCTTACTAATGGCGGGGCAATGATTCGTACGTGCATAAGCGTTAATTCACTTAACCGCCACAATGCCACCTCGAATATCAACGTGGCCTCCGTACGCGATGCTGGTAGGATGACAAAGTCCCATAATGCATTAACCTCATCATCTTAGCATGTTCTATTGCAGCAAATTTAGGTATTTATATTGGAAACATGTTTAGCGCGGTGAGATTATTCCACCTACTTATTTGGTAGGTACCTCCTATCTAAGAGGCCAAGCATCTGAGCGGCGCGCTCTATCGACTTAGATGGGTTGAATTGATAGCAACGCAAATTATTCATATAAGGGAGCTATATTATGTAAACCGGCATTAAACCATGTGGATAAAAACTACCCAACCTACCTAGGTACCAGACAGGTACCTACTTAAGCGAACCAACAAGCCGGGACGCTTGCCGCGATCCGTGGTTGATCCTCCAACGGTACCTGAAAGTACCTAAACTTAAGAACTACCTGAGTTAGGTAGGCAGCTTCATAGCGACCTGATAGTACCTCCTTGGTCTTCTTGGTGTTAGGTAATTCTAAATTAGGGGAGCTGTTGCCGCTTACCCGCTAGGGAATTGTGTTGCTATTACTACATAGTACCTCCCTCTTACATGCGTATACATAGTAGTGTATGTAGGTAATCGGTGGCACGGAGGCAGTTTCAAAAACGAAGTTAGTCGAAGTTTGAAATATAATAATAAAAGCTTGTACCTACCTAGATAGCTTATTACCCTTCCTCTTTCAATAAAGGTAGTAATACTCGAAAGGGGTCACACGAGGAAAACAAGGAATTTTGTTCGGTTTGCTCTAACTTCAAGTGCTTCCGCAAAGCATCCTTGACCATCTCACTGCATACTTCTACGTCGTACGTACTACCTATGCAATACCAACGCACTTTCCTACCAACGAGAGACGTTAGATCCTCGTGTTTCACAGGAATTGTACAGATTTCCATCGTGGTGCCAAGCCACAGTGGGGAAAGTCCCCTCCCAATCATCCATCAACATCCCTGTTCCATGACATTACGATCTTGGCCCTGCCAGCAATAACTACCTAAGGTAGGTGCATATGTATTAGCTAAACCTCCTAAACTTCACATATGCATTCACCTCGCAAAGTCTCACGAGACAAGGCCGAGAAAGCCAGCTTTCTTCTAAGCTTTCTTCCCACTTCACCATGGTCGTAGCAACGACTAGTTAATAAAAAAGACATAAAAAAATTAATATAAATTAGCTTCTAGTATCAATAATCCAGCAATATTCCTAGCCGAGTAAGGACGTGTACGAAAAGCCAAATTCCGTAGCAATTCCAAAAGACCAAGTTAGCTTTACTATCGGCGTCGCGCAAAGCCAGCTGACAGACAACTTTCAGCGCACATTCGAATACAACAATCGTCGGGCTTCGTAGCCCTTGAAGACGGAGCAATATGTCAAGATGGTCGGGCCAGCCCTCTATCAAGGGCAGCACTGAAGCAGTGCGAATGGCCCTGCTGACGCTCAACACCATCGGTATTACGTACGTCGCAAATATCGCATATATATAAGGACCAAGACGGTAGATACTGACTTCATCATTGTGCGCAGGTTCGTTTGGGGTGTAGAGCAGACATGCAAGTTTCCCAATGGCCCCTGGTATGCAAGAAATCAAGACTAATGGTGATTCCTGCGTTTAGATTGTACCCCTTACCTTCTTTCCCTCGGATTGACGAAAAGCAAAACGTCCTTGGTCTGGATCGCCGGGCCGCTCTCTGGACTCATCGTGCAGCCGATAGTCGGTGCGTTAGCGGACGAATCGACATCGAAATGGGGTCGACGCAGGCCGTTCATAATAATTGGTTCTATACTCTCGTCTCTATGTCTCCTCACTTTGGGTTTCACAAAGGAGATAGTAGGGTACTTCATCCCCGACGAAAAGGTGGCGCAAACCTTCACAATATCCGCCGCTGTGTTGTCGATATATGCCGTTGACTTTTCAATCAATGCTGGTTAGTAAATCGTTGTTGAACATGGATGCGCCCCGAGTCGTTACGTGCTAACTGGGATATTAGTGATGTCAGCAGCAAGGAGTCTCGTCGTTGACACTCTTCCGATCGAAAAACAACAAACAGGATCTGCTTGGGGTAAAGAAACTATATAATGCCCATTTTGGTGATGCATAACTGACCTCCTCAAAGGTAGCCGGATGTCAGCCATTGGCCATGGAATTGCTTATGCAACTGGGGCCATTGATTTACCCTCTCTCCTTGGAACGTCTCTAGGAGATACTCAGTTCAAGCAGCTGACCGTCATTGCTGCGTTTGGTCTTGTTTTCACTTGTGGAGTCACCGCGTGGGCCGTGACAGAGAGAATCCTGATCGCCCCGAAGCATGACGCTCGTAAGGATGCTGGGGGGTTCAAGGTCGTCAGCCAAATTTGGTCGACTATCGTAAATCTACCACCTCGCATACGAGCAATCTGTATGGCACAATTTTGGGCCTGGATTGGGTGGTTTCCTTTCCTCTTCTACAGCACGACATGGATAGGCGAAACGTACTTTCGATACGATTCACCTCATGACGCAAAGGACTCGGGAGACGCACTCGGAGAGATAGGTAGAGTCGGAAGTGAAGCTTTCATCATCTATTCCTTCATTACCTTTTTCGGGTCGTGGATCCTACCCATGGTCATTAGGTCGCCGGATGATGAGAGTTATACCCGACGCCCTCCTCAGAGTCTCCAGGGGGTCTTGGAAAAGTTTAACAAGTACAAGCCTGACCTTCTGACTGCGTGGATGTGCGCCCATGCAACCTTTGCAGGAGCAATGCTCTTCGCGCCGTTCGCCCATAGCTTCAGGTTTGCGACGTTACTCGTTTGCCTGTGCGGACTGTAAGTTCTTTAAATATCTGTCGATGTAATGTCTTGGCACCTAAATCTAACTTTCCTTAGACCTTGGAATATAGCATCGTGGGCACCTTCGGCTTTTCTCGGAGTCGAGGTTAATAAATTGAGTGGTGCTACTGGTTCTAACGCTTCGTATCGTCGCCTGTCGCACGACTCGAACGTAGAGTTAGAAGAGTTAAATACCCCTGCTAGTCCATCAGTTCTCGATCCAGAAGGTTTGCACGCAACTTCAAAATCAGGTTCGTCTGGACAGTTGTCCGGTGTGTACTTCGGCATCCTGAACATCTATACGACGATCCCACAGTTTATCGGTACTATTCTCAGCACCGTCATCTTCAGCATTCTCGAACCAGGCAAGAGTCCCGAGTTAGCGCACAACGCACACCCCGATGAGAAACATAGTACCGATGGGCCAAACGCCATTTCCGTATGTCTATTTATTGGGGCTTGCAGTGCAATGGTGGCTGTATTCGCCACTAGAAAACTTAAGTATTTATAATAGCGCATGTCTTAATACGAGGTCGTTAGAAAAACCATACGGGTGTTGAGGTGCAAAATTCATCTTGCATTAGAATTTATAAAAGGGGATAAAGGGTGTGTTCAATGCTGTAGACTGAGATGGGCGAGGCGTTTGGGAAGCTTCAAGTTCAGTGCTTAAGGCTTTTAGAGTGTGGCGATATAGAATTGACTTAGATTTCGGGTATTATATCGTCGTGGGAATATTCGTTACGAGGCGCCTATTGGAGGAGATGTGTTGCTTAAAAACCGAAAAGGATATATTAACACTTTAATGGATTGACTAAATGAATTAACTTAAGGCGAGCGTTTCTTAATGTGTTAGATAGAGGTACTCGATTCACATATTGGAAAAGGTATAGAAGGTTTCCCGACAAGTCCGATAAGAGAAGACGATTACATAACAACCCCACTAGAATTTCTATCAGTAGGTCGTTACCTATTCAGTCGATTTTCAAACCTTCAGCAAGCAACTTTTTACTTACAATACAACTACCTGTCTAGGTAGGTATCTAGTAAACTTTCACATTGTAAAGAAGCCTAGAATTGAATTTGGAGAATAATGGTACGTTTTTACATCTATATTACCACCACCACCACTACCACCACCATCATCACATTACCACCACGCTAGATTCCCATGCTAACAAGCCTCCCCTCCACCAACAAAACAGGCCCCAGTCATCCCCTCCAAGCGGCGCTCCCTCCGCGCCAAACTCGCCGCCCGCTCGGGCCCGGAGCCCTACGCGCCGCGCAAAGCGCCGCGCCCGGACGCCGTCGGGACAAGCGACTCGTTCGCGAACACGAAGCGGGACAAGCGCAGCATCAAGCACGCGTCGTTCGTATCGCGGATCGAAAAGGCGCACTCCAAGTCCTCCTCGTCCTCCACGAAGCGGCGCCGCCCAGGCAACAAGCTCGTGGCGAATCTGGACTCGCTCGCCGACGCGCTGCCGGACCTGCTGGCGGACGGGGAGACGGAGGAGGGCCTGCGGCAGATGCGGGAGGGGAAGGTCCGCCATAAGAGCCTGCGCAGCAGGCCCGGCGCGCTGAGGAGGAAGGAGCGGATTGTCAAGGGCGAGGTCGAGAGGTTCGGCGTTAGCCTTGCGAGGCTGAGCGCTGTGCCGGAGAAGCAGGTGTCGGTGACCACGGGCGTGGAGAAGGAGGGTGAAGTGCCGGAGGGCCAGAGTGCGAGTACAACGGCGGCGGCGGTGGTGGTGCCGCAGGTCTCGACTACGAATCGCTGGGCGGCGCTGAGAGGATATATCTCGGCGACTATGGAGCAGAACCCGGCGTTTGTGGGGAAGCAGGACGGGAAATGAAAGACGTTACGACGGTATGATTAATATGAAAAATGCTGTAAGACGGTTGTGGTGAGAGAGAGAGGGTGTGTGGAGTGAATTCGAGGTAAGTTTATTATACTGTTACACTACTTGTTTTCGTGGTCTTTTGCTCATGAATATTTAGCATCTACAAAATCAACATGAAGAGCGTAGAACTTTTACTGTTTTATCCGTAGCTTGTTCGATATAAGCTCAGGTCTCTGTGCCAACGCAATCGACGAGAAGCAAGGAAGAGCTGGCTGTCTACTGCAGCCTCGGTGGTCTTTCTAGAGGGAAAGGAAAAGGGAAGGGGAAAGGGGGAGGGGAGGGAATAGAGTACTGCTACGCCGTGGAGACCGCCGTATTAGATTACCGTGCTATCTACGACCTATCCGCATTTCTACGAGGTTGTTCCACCTTTAGGCAACTGGTGGCACTAGGGCTGGTGGTCAATGGTATCACAAAGCCATTGTCCCGGTTACTATAAACCTACTTTATTTTGGAGTCCGGAGTAGTACTTGGCACCTAGGTAACCACAATGGTTTCTCACCGGAACGAAATGACGCGTCTACTGTATTCACTGTCGAAATTTTCGAAGGCAGCAACTCTGTCTGCAACTCTGTCTGCAAAAATGTCACGTATTTCGCTATAACCCCCCTATATCCTGATGATCGCCTGTATACTGCAAACATGCGCTTTTTGCTACCTCTTTAAAAAATGATATATTGTCTCATCGTGGTATTCAGCCCTGCGTTAATGCTCACAAGAAAAAAAAGTAAAAATCATAAAAATTCACAAATCGCTGTTTCCAAATCCCCTCCTGATCCGTAATATGCAGACGTAAAACAATGCAAGAGGCTCTGATTCCTCACTCTTGACTTCCCGTAACCTCCTAATGGTACCATTTCCAAATAGTGCATAAACTTGCTGTAAACGCGGTTTCAGCAACAGAGGATATCACAACCCCAGGATGACATTTCCATAGAAATACCTCGAGAAAAAAAAAATCCAACCGAACCCGAGTGTCGTTGAGTGTCGTTATAGGGTGTCGTACTCAGGTATACCTACCTGGTAATGAATCACGAGGTTCAGGAACAACGCCTAAGGCTTCGAGGCTTCGAGGTGATGGCATCCTAAAAATATAAACCAGCAGCGGACCTGTTAACCAATATACCCACCGAACTCTATTCGATTCGAGGCGGCGTATTGCTATGTGTGAGACGTCTTCGTTCTCCTTCCTTGCGTAAATTCTCGATTATCTTAAGCATTTCCTTTCGAGCTCCAACACTATCGATAGCCTTATGGGCCATGCTCATCGAGATCTTCTCTCCCGCATTGACGGCTAGGAGACGTTTAACAAGCAGGTGTCGCATGACGATGCACACAAAGACGCCGCAATCACTCCCGTTTTCCTGCTGGGGAGAGTCGGGGAGATAATGAAATCGTAGGGATCTGCCGAGTACGCTGGAGAGTCGCTTAGATGCCTCCCAAGCTTCGGCGTTGTTTGAACCGTCTAGAGAATCGTAGTGAAATGCGACTCCATCAATAATACTCACAAGGAGTAGGGACCAATGGCTTCCACCTTCGGCTTGTGAAACATTCCGGTTATCATTGATAGGAAGGAAAATGTGCGTTATTTGTCGGAAATCGGGCAGGGCGGATCGAACCATATCAGTATCCTTATTCTTCATGAGGAGAAAAGTCATCGAGGGTCGAAGCAAAACGATATGCGCTTGCGGGTACTTCGAGAGTACTTCGCGTTCTAAGAACTCTTCCCAAAAGGCGATATTCTACAGCGGAAACTTATGTTAATAAACGCTTACAGATAGTTTCACAGCTTACAATAGAATAAGAAGGAGCTTACGTTGTCGGTCAACCAGTCATTCTTGAGTGCCTTGATGTCTTCGTACATTACTGACCAGCATTAAGAGTTAGTGTTATCGGGGAGAGAGAGAGAGAGAAAAGGTAGAAAATAAAACCAAAAAAACATACGAAGAATATCGTGATCTAAACGCGTTAGTCAAGACGTACGGGTAAAATCGGATATATTTCTTACATGAAAGGTACGGCTGCGTGGGCGAAGGTGTAGGCGAAAACTGAGATCTTCTTGAGCGCAGTCGGCGGGAAGGACTTCTTCTGTGATGGGGGCTCACGCTGTCATTCAGCCGCCGAGTAAACCTGTCGCGGAACGTCATTTGCAAGACGTGTGATTAATACAGCCTCTTGGGATACTATAGTAGCGGTTCGTCTTCGTCCGACAAGTCAATGGGTAAAAGATTGCTTGGTGGTTTGGGCGTGAAGCGTCTTAGGCGATCGGCGAACGAGAATGCGCGTAGAAGATGTGGGGTGGATAGGATCGATACGATTCGAGACGAGTCAGATTTAGGGTAGGTAAGGGAGAGAACGTGTATCGTCGCGAATGGTAGATTAGTACCTAGGTTTTCTAGATATATGCTTAGGTAGATGTCGTGATGCTATTCAAGCAAGGGAATTCTTTCGTTGAGCAACGCTGTCTCAACGTCGCAATATCGCAATATTGAGATATAGGTATTTGCCGGGGATGCTCTTGAAAGATACCTAAGCTGATGCTTGCGAGACGAATTCCTCCTTGCCAATTACCAAGGGAAGCCTAAAGTAGGTAATTACTGAAACGCTAAAAAGAGAAAAGAAAAAGGGAAAAAAAGGTCTGAAATGACGAAAGCCGAGATTCAAGTATTAAGTTAGTGCTGCTATGGTGCGAAACGGGGAAACAGCATACTAACAAAGGATACAGACGGAAAGAGAAGGATTATTATGTATGTAACATAGGTAAAAGTAATTGTTGGAGAATTGCGTATTCTTCTTTCGGAATGAAAAGAGAAAAGAGGCTGGAAAAGAAATCGTTGGTGTTTATAGTTGAAGAGTGACAACGCACTGGAACAATACGTTGCAGAGCAGAAAGTAAAAAATGGGTTGTAAAAGATGGGAAATGCTAAAACTGCGGGGCGGCAATGATGTACTTATATGTATTGTTTGTATTGTTATATTGGCTAATACCTCTACAGGTACTTAGCATCTAGGCAGTGTACTTCGTACAATACAATACGATGCATGGATCTCACCTAGGAACCTTACGACCTACCTAAAAGGTAGAGGATGTTGGGGAACTTGCTCCAGGTGCATTCAGTGCACAGCATAAGCTTAAACGGTTAGAGGTCAGGTCGCCTGACATCAAGTCCTACTTATTAACAACCTTACCAGGCTTACCTAGATAGTATGAGGTACCTAGGTTACAGGTATACATGGAGATGATCTTATCTACATGTACCCTTCGTGCATGTATTAGGTACGCGCCTACATAAATTGCCTTCAAGCACAAAGTTGCACCTCCGTATCGTACAATACATACGGGGGATATTATACCATCCAATAGCCCTACCACGGTCCCAAGAAGCTAACAACGCGAGATGACGAACGCTGGAAGAGGCTGAGCAAAGATGGAAATACCTAGAACACCCCACAAATATCGATGAAGATTTATCTCGATTTCTCGGTACGTATTTCCTCTGCCGCGTAGCACAACGTCGCTCCATATTTCAAGCATCCATCCTTGCCATCCCATCCCACTTTCAAGCTTGACGCGTACTGAAGCGCTGCCTTTCCACATTCCCTACTCCACTTGCAAGCAAGGAATTTGTAACGTCTCTCAACCTCTCACTACTCATGTTTTGACGAGGGTACGATTAATGAAGCCTTATATACGACATAAGACACCTAAGGATTGAGGAAAAGAAGTAGCGTACATAGATTGGCATGTGCTCCTCTTCGTAGGTCTCAAATGTTCGGGTTCATAATAGGTCACGAACCAATCCCATATATTATAGAGATTCAAAGACAAAACGTCTTCAACTTGCCAGTGTAAATAGTATAGGTACTGGTGGAATACAAGGTTAGGGTCTCCCTACTAATGTCTCTCAAGAACGACAATCCTGCATGGAAGCATTCGTGAACTTGATTTAACGGATTATAATTATAAAAGATGATTTGTCGAGCATGGACTCGACACTCTCCTTTCTCAAGGTAGCCATCCTTTAAACTCGGGCTTCTAAGTGTCTCGAATATCTCTTATCTTTAAGCACATAAGCACTCAAGTTTCGATGTCATGGCTATGAGACATTGCCAACCAGCTCGAACAACAAAGGACTACAAAAACTTATATCGTCTCACCTCAAGGCAACCTAGAGATAAGAGAACTATTATAGTGTTGTTCCATTACTAGTGCTGTCTGCGTAAACTCGACGGCGCACCCCAAAGGGGTGCTGCGCTTTAATTAGGAAACGGGCAAGATTAGGGACTCGATCCGAAGTACTTCCGAACAAGTGTAGTTCCTACGCGTTTTGAAGTATTTTCCAACATCCATAAAATTTCATAAAATATTATTATTCTTCTTCCGCTTTTAGCAGGTAACAGGGATCGGAATAACCTCTTACTGGTGCCTGAAGTTTGGTACGCTAGCTTAATTACTGCCCGATTTCCTAATTAAAGCGCAGCACCCCTTTGGGGTGCGGCGTCGAGTTTACGTAGACAGCACTAGTATACGAGATGGCAAATAAAGTTGATGCCTAACCAGTTAACAAGTTGTATATCTTGCTAAGTGGTACTTACATGTTGCAGTAAGTGGACAGCTTGTCTCCTAAGTTTGCCAGCCCACGAAAATAAAATCAGATTGAGGAGCTACGATTTCTTTTTCGGGACTCGGATGACTCAGACGTGGTCGGTTTCGTGTTGAGCTATGAAAACAGGATACTTGGACTATGATACCTAGGTACCTAATGTATACTCTCCGAATAGATCCGTCGGAAAGCGCCGTTGGGGACAGAGGAATACGACTATGGCACGAGCGTATTTTTTTTTTCTTTTTTTGACAACTCACTATGAGGCCACGAGTTTGTCGTATACGCCTAACAAGCTACGTCTCAGGCTTTGGCTATGGTAGAACTACGAAGGATAAGCATACAATCTAGATTCGAAGCATTATCTTAGGGGCAGACCGTACCGGTTGTCGTTTGTTCTGCGAAACATGTGTTGATAAGACGCGAGGTTAGCAGCGCACAGGGAACTTACGCAAATTCTTCTGAAGAATATATCAACTTGCTAAGAAATATACGGAGAACTTGACGGTCGGATCTATTTTTGTGAATTCGCTATCCGCCGTATATGATATCTTATTCGTCTTGGGACTGGGGGGTCTTGAATTGCTTTAATTGTAATACTCCAAGTGATATGGACGACCAGCACGCTCCTATGATACTGGCAGTTTGCGTGGATATCTCCTCCTTCTTCACATGAGCAATCTCCAAGCACCGAGCAGCAACGCCGCGAAACCTGTGCAGACACCCATCAACCACTGTAACGTCTGGAACTTGACCTGCTCCAGCTTTTCTCTCAAGGCGGCAACTTCTTGCTCGATCTTAGTCTCCGTCTCTTTGATCTTCAGCTCCTGGCTTACGGCCTCTTCGCGTATCCGCCCCTTTTCCAAGTTCAAGTCCAGCCGTACGGACGCCTGCGTCCGACCGATCTCATCCCGCAGACGGTTATTCAACTTGGTGATGTCGTTCGTCAATCGCTCGTGTGCGGCGCGCGTTGTGTTCGACTCAGTGCTGTCCGCAGAGAGCAGCTCGGAGCGGAGCTTCGCGAAATCGACTTTCTGCGTGTATGTCGCCTTGGCCGCATCTTCGCGTAGGACCATCGTCCGAGTCAGGTTTTGTATGCTAGTCGGCCGTATTAGCGGTGGATAGCTAACGTCCCACGAGTGTTTGGTCAAGCTTGCCTCTCCTGGATCACATCGTTCAAAACCTTCATCATCGCGACCGACTGCTCCTCCGTGAAACCTTCGCTCTGCAGCCGCTGGACGAATTTCAGAGTATCGAAGTGGTGGTCTCTACCCCGCGGCGCCGTGGCGTGGAATGACCTCCGTAAACTCGGATTCTGAAGTAGCATAGATGGCTTTGTCCGCCCATTTCCCGAGGAGGAATATTGGGACTTCTCCCGAAGCGAGTGAAACGGAGCTGTCCCGTACCCTTGCCATGACCGTCGGTTTTCCGCGGGTAGAGTCGCAGCTCGCAGTACCTGCGAAGACCCAGTAGACCCAGACCCTACCCAGCTGAGTCGCGGGAGTAGAAATCTAGGTAATGTTTGGGCTGCATTTACCGTGACTCCCGCCATGTTAGCTACCAAGATAGGTATGCTAAATTTACAGGTATGAATGTTCTAATTTGAAGAGGCTGTGTAAACGCTGGACAAAGTGGGAATAGGTATGTGATGGACGAAACAACCTCGGAAGCTCGCGATGTTCGGAGCTCTAGGTATGGGTGTACCTATGTACCTAAGCTTATCGTAGGCCTATCTATCAATCAATCCAAGCCTTGGCAGGCTAGCAGGCTTGGCATACATATGTGGCTTGTTCGACAAGGGTAGGAGTGGCTGAGCCACTACAAATTCTGGAAAATTTCACGATGGGAAAAAAACTTCTTCTTTTTTTTCTTCTTCATTCAAAATGAACAACGCAAAAATTCACATTCTCGAGACACGATATTTGGTGCGAGGTTTCCTCTCTTTTGCAGTGGCCCAGGACCACTGAAGTTCTCGGACAGAATGGAGACTAACTCCCAACGAACAATCTTGGGTGCGGTGCTTCCGGTCCTTTCGAGGACGATGGGGAGGATCGCAATGATTGAGCGTACATGCATATTATTTGATCTTGTAGATTTATTTATTAGGCTTGTGACCCTTACAAGCGACTTAAGATATCGCTGTAGATCGTGTCCGAGTAAAGACCCGGTCATCGTAATGTTCTGCAATGGCCGCAGACATCTCAAGTCCTTAATATTCAAGGATTGTAATGTCTACAAATATTCATAAATTGCTCCGATGTCAATGGTAGGATGGATTTGTCAACGTATACTATTATCGCCTACAACTCTGGAACCAAATTCGATCATTTGATAACTTCTGTTAACTATATCAAAATTTTGCCACCTGAAGATTTTCTTACAGCATTTCGAATAGCAACGGCCGGTCTGGAGCAGAACTGCTGTGATTATCTGCAAATACCCATTTTTTTGACATTAACAAGGCAGACAGGTAATTGTAGATCAAAGTCCTGTTCATTCTCCATAGTAAAGTCGCACTTTCGTACCAGGCCCCAGCATAAACCAATAAAGGTATTTGTGTTACTTATGAGTCCCTGACCAGAAGAGAGGTACGTAACAGCATACCTTGTACCTAATGTGGCTCGTGCACGACGTCAGGTACATGGTTGGCAGCCTCAGGTGCTCTTTCCGAACAAGTAACCCGTAACATCTGGATTGGAAAGGGATCACCATATTTCGTACACACGTCCACTTTCCTCCTGGAAATTCTTACTGCTACTACCGCCGACCAAACCACCTGCACCTTCTTTACTCCATCCACATTTTGTACAATACTTGACTTGACGTTATCACCGTGCCTTCCTGAAAGGCGTCGCCATTGACGTCTGCACGCGTGCTTCCCTCTATTTACTCTCTTCCACTACATAATCAATCCCTGGAGGTCTCTTCTGCTAATTTAGCAATCTAATACCTTCATACCTTCCTTTTCTACCCCTTTCCTGTACACATACACATTTTACCTTTACCTAGCCTCAGCTCATTAACGATCGCATTCTTCCGCTACCGTCGTTACTGGACTGAACTAGGCGCACAGTTTCTGGGATACCTTCCCGGCTTTCGTCCATTTCCTTATTTCCATTACTTCGTTTGCGCTTTACCATTGTCATTCTGGCCAACCCATATGATCTGGAATCATGGCTCCGTTACCTATCAAGTTCCAGGAGCTGTTGACGCTCGGAAATGTTGGCGTCGATCAGAGCGCCATTGGATTTAACTCCTGTGTAAGTATCTCCTGCCTTGCCTTGGTTTTTTTACTCTTTTTATACCTTCAAAACCTAACTTACATTGCGTTAGACCTTAGAGTCCGATGCCTTCATTTGCATAAGAGAAAAGAAGAGCGACACAGCGCAACCCGAAGTCGTTATTATTGACCTCAAACAAGGAAACAATGTGACACGCCGGCCTATCAAGGCCGACAGTGCTATCATGCATTGGTCGAAACAGATCATCGCCCTCCGAGCACAAGCGCGAACCCTACAGATTTTCGACCTGGAGAAGAAAGCGAAGTTGAAGTCGGCCACAATGAACGAAGATGTCGTCTTCTGGAAGTGGGTTAGCGAATCGACCTTAGGCTTGGTCACAGACACCGCGGTGTTCCACTGGGATATCTATGATAGTACCCAGGCTGCTCCCGTCGAAGTCTTCAAGCGTAATGCTAACTTAAACGTACGTTATCCTCAGATTTAGATCTTCTAGCCTCGGGAGCTTAGTGACTAATTGCTATCAAATCAGGGATGCCAAATCATAAACTACCGAACCAACAGCGACGGTAAATGGATGGCTGTCGTCGGCATCTCTCAACAAGCGGGGCGCGTGGTTGGCAGTCTACAACTATACTCTAAGGACAGAGGCATCAGCCAAGCAATCGAAGGTCACGCAGCCACATTTGGAACCCTTAGAATAGAAGGCGAGCCCGCGGATACCAAGGTTTTCTCTTTCGCAGTTCGTACCGCCACCGGTGCTAAGCTCCACATCGTCGAGATCGATCATCCCGAAGGCAATCGACCCTTTCAGAAGAAGGCCGTCGACATATTCTTCCCTCCCGAGGCCACCAATGATTTCCCTGTTGCTATGCAAGTTTCCCAGAAATATGGAATCGTCTACATGGTAACAAAATACGGATTTATTCACCTCTACGACCTAGAAACGGGCAGCACTATCTTCATGAACCGAATTTCTAGTGAAACCATCTTCACGACGTGTGCCGATTCCGAATCTACCGGTATTCTCGGTATTAACAGGAAGGGCCAGGTACTATTCGTGTCAGTTGACGAATCGACCATGATTGACTATCTCCTTCAAAACCCGGCCAACACGGAGATTGCTATCAAGATGGCTTCAAGGGCTGGACTTCCTGGCGCGGATCAACTCTACCAGCGCCAGTTTGACACGCTATTCAACGGGGGTGATTACGAAGGTGCTGCAAAGGTTGCTGCCAACTCTCCCCGGGGTTTCTTGCGAACTACGGAGACTATCAACAAATTCAAGAACCTCCCAACGCCCCCAGGCAAAATGTCCTTTATCCTTCAATATTTCGGCATGCTTCTTGACAAGACTACTCCCCTGAATAAAACCGAGACCCTCGAACTTGCTGTGCCTGTCCTATCTCAGAACCGCAAGCATCTCCTCGAAAAGTGGGCGAAGGAAGGCAAGCTGGACTTTTCCGAGGAGCTTGGTGACCTGATTCGACCGCATGATGTCAATTTAGCTCTTGCCGTGTATCTCAAGGCCAATGCTCCTCACAAGGTCGTCGCATCTTTTGCCGAGCTTGGCCAATTCGACAAGATCTTGCCTTACTGCGACCAGACTGGCTACCAGCCGGACTGGATCACACTCCTTCAGCATATTGTTCGCGTGAACCCAGAACGTGGCGCAGAATTCGCAACTTCCCTAGCCAGTCACCAAGGCGGATCTTTGATTGATATCGAGCGTGTGGTTGACGTCTTCCAATCGCAAGGCATGGTTCAGCAAGCTACAGCATTCTTACTGGAGGCGCTCAAGGAAAACAAGCCCGAACACGGCCACCTGCAAACTAGGCTTCTTGAAATGAACTTGATGAACGCGCCTCAGGTAGCAGATGCGATCTTGGGCAACAATTTATTTTCACACTTCGACAAGGCTCGTATTGGTAGTTTGTGTGAGCAGACCGGATTGTACCAAAAAGCGCTGGAACTTTATGAAGACCCGGCGGCTATCAAGCGAGTTGTCGTTGCTATTCCAGGCACACCGAACTTTAACGCCGACTGGCTGGTCAACTATTTTGGCCAGCTTTCAGTAGAGCAGTCCCTGGATTGTCTTGACGCGATGATGAAGGTCAACATTCGCCAAAACCTTCAATCAGTTGTCCAAATTGCTACCAAATATTCCGAACTCCTTGGTCCCACCAACTTGATCGACCTCTTTGAGAAGTACAAGACCCATGAAGGTCTCTTCTTCTACCTTGGAAGTATCGTCAACCTCTCCCAGGACCCGGATGTTCACTACAAGTATATCGAAGCAGCCACCAAGATGGGCCAATTCAACGAAGTCGAGAGAATTTGCCGAGATAGCAACTTCTACAACCCAGAAAAGGTCAAGAACTTCCTCAAGGAAGCGAGACTCACTGAGATGCTCCCGTTGATTATCGTCTGCGACAGACACAACTTTGTCCACGATTTAATCCTTTACCTGTATCAGAACCAGCGATTCAACGCGATCGAGGTTTACGTGCAGCGTGTCAACCCTGGCAGAACTCCTGAAGTCATTGGAGGCCTGCTTGACGTTGATTGCGACGAGTCTGTGATCAAAAATCTCCTCACCACTATTAACCCTGCCTCGATTCCCATTGATGCGCTAGTGCACGAGGTAGAAACCCGTAATCGCCTGAAGCTATTGCTACCATTCTTAGAGGCTACGTTGGCCGCTGGTAACCAACAGCAGGCGGTCTACAATGCCTTGGCCAAGATCTATATCGACTCGAACAACAACCCAGAGAAGTTCCTCAAAGAGAATGACCAATACGATACTTTGACTGTTGGTAAATACTGCGAGAAGCGAGACCCGAACTTGGCGTTTATCGCATACCAGAAGGGCCAGAACGATCTGGAGTTAATCAACATCACAAACGAAAACTCTATGTATCGTGCCCAAGCTCGCTACATACTGGACCGCTCTGATCGTGAGCTATGGACATTTGTCCTGAGCGAAAACAACATTCACCGTAGGTCAGTTATTGACCAGGTCGTCGCGACGGCTGTCCCTGAATGCAGTGACCCTGCCAAGGTCTCTGAGGCTGTCGCATCTTTCCTGGCATGCGACCTTCCGGGCGAGCTTATCGAACTCCTTGAGAAGATCGTCCTGGAGCCTTCGCCCTTTAATGACAACCCCAGTCTCCAAAACCTTCTTATTCTTACTGCTGCAAGAGCGGACAAGAGCAGAGTTATGGATTATATCCACCGCCTTGACGCGTTCAACCCTGACGAGTGTGCTCAACTATGTATTGACGTCGGCCTTCATGAAGAGGCCTTCGAGATTTACAAGAAGGTTGATAACAAGACGGCAGCTGTCGAAGTCTTGATTGAGCACGTTGTTAGTATTGATCGCGCGAGTGCATTTGCTGAAGATGTCGATGTGCCCGAGGTTTGGAGCAGAGTTGCGAAGGCCCAGCTTGATGGTCTGCGTGTAGCAGATGCCATTGAGTCTTATATCAGGGCTGGTGATCCTCGCAACTATCTTGAAGTCATCGAGGTTGCAACCCATGCTGGAAAGGATGAGGAACTGGTCAAATATCTGAGGATGGCACGCAAGACTCTCCGCGAACCCCCGATCGATACCGGTCTTGCCTTCTGCTATGCCCGACTTGATCAGCTAGGCGAGCTAGAGGACTTTCTCCGAGGCACTAACGTCGCTAATATCGAAGAGTCCGGTGATAAAGCTGCTGAAGAGGGTCTACACAAGGCTGCGAAGATCTTCTACACCAGCATTTCCAACTGGTCCAAGCTCGCCACCACACTTGTCCACCTTGAAGATTACCAGGCGGCTGTTGAATGTGCTCGCAAGGCCAATAACATCAAGGTCTGGAACCAAGTCCACGCGGCGTGTGTTGCCAAGAAGGAGTTCCGACTCGCGAAGATCTGCGGTCTCAACTTAATTGTGGATGCAGAACAGCTACAAGCTCTTGTCAAGCAATATGAATCTGAAGGCTTCTTCGATGAACTTATTGACCTCCTCGAGCAAGGGCTCGGCCTGGAACGCGCCCACATGGGGATGTTCACTGAGTTGGGTATTGCACTTTCGAAGTACCACCCTGAGAGGCTTATGGAACATATCAAGCTATTCTGGAGCAGAATGAACCTGCCCAAGTTAATTCGTGCTTGCGAGGAAGCCAATCTTTGGCCCGAGTTGGTCTTCTGCTACTACCACTATGACGAGTTTGACAACGCCGCACTTGCTGTAATGGAGCGTGCCCAAAATTCGTGGGAGCACCAGCAATTCAAGGATATAGTTGTCAAGGTCGCCAATCTGGAGATTTATTACCGGGCCATCAACTTCTATCTTGAACAACATCCGTCTCTGTTGACTGATCTTCTTCAGGTCCTTACCCCGCGTATTGATGTTAACCGGGTTGTCCGCATGTTCCAAAAGTCTGATAACCTACCTTTGATTAAACCCTTCCTGCTTAACGTACAGACCCAGAATAAGCGGACGGTGAATGACGCCATTAACGATCTCCTAATCGAGGAAGAGGACTACAAGACTCTTCGGGACTCAGTAGAGAACTACGACAACTACGACGCGGTTGAGCTTGCCTCTCGTTTGGAGAAGCATGATCTTGTCTTCTTCAGACAAATCGCTGCTAACATCTACCGCAAGACCAAGAGATGGGAGAAGTCTATTGCTTTATCGAAGCAGGACAAGTTATATAAGGATGCTATCGAGACAGCTGCCATTTCTGGCAAGTCTGATGTTGTTGAGGAGCTTCTCCGTTACGTACGTTTTCCTTCCTCTACCCTTCCAACTGATCTAGTAGGTATGCTAACAATCTTCTTAGTTCGTCGACATTGGCAGCCGCGAGTGCTACGTCGGTATGCTTTATGCATGCTACGACCTTATTCGTCCAGACCTGGTACTCGAGCTGTCGTGGCGCCATGGTCTCAACGACTTCACTATGCCGTATATGATCAACCTTCTCTGCAACCAGACCAAGGAAATCGCTACGCTCAAAGCTGACAACGAAGCGCGAAAGGCTAAGGAGACGGCCCAGGAGAAGCATGAAGACGAGACACCTATCCTCGGCGGCAACCGTCTAATGATCACTGCCGGGCCCGCTGCCACCGGTGGAAGTGTTTCCCCAGTTCCTTTTATGCAACCCAACGGCTTTGCTCCTCAACCTACAGGCTTCGGCTTCTAAAGGATATTGGGGTAAAGTTCTATGCCACCAAATTATTGGGGGGTGTCATCGGACACCCCCAAACTAAATTCTGAAGGACTCATTAACACGCTTTCTACTTAATGTCGTTAGTAACTCGATTTGCATCGAGGACGACGGGTGCGGTGGATCTTTAGGAGTTCGTCATAGAAAAAGTTGTGGATTTTGCGATGTGACTTTTGTCGGAAAAGGATCTTGGTGGATACCAGAACTATAAGAGCTATCAAGAGGGCAGCATTGCTTGCGCCAAGTGCAACGCGAAATCTGCTACTCGGACCCCCTCTGTTATGTCGGACGTTTGCCACGAGGATTACACCTGGCTGTATTTATAAGATAGCATAATGATGACCTCTTTACTAGGATGACACCCGTAGGGAACTGTTGGTGATTTGAACGATGCTGCGTTGTAATTCCGTGACCATAAGCCGCTATCATAGGCGGGAATTTATGCCATAGAGATTTATTCCTCAAGTGGTAGTATAGTATAGTCCTCGGTAAACTAGACGGCTTATCAAGTTTGCCATTAGCCATGTGGTGAACCCTGTCTAGCAATTTACTGTAACCTTGCAGGGTGACGGCGGTTGATAGTCACGTCCCATTCTGATAGGCCCGCATATTCTCTCATCTGTTCTCCTCGCCTTATCTGTCGTATCGTTCTAAACCGAGGGCAGGGCGCCTGACCGCGATAGGAGGGGGAGGGGGGGAGGGGGGTTTGTTGATCTGAGGTTCTACGGCAGGCAATATATGTTACCTGGAGGTATATATATCAAGTTGAAAAGCATTCACAAAGTAGGTTAGGTAGCTATGAAAAGACGTATTGTTTTAGGAGTATACCCTCTCATCTCTATATTTTATAGCCTTACTCACCATGACGATATTTCGATTCTGTGTGGGCTTGGCCGCATTAGCCGGCGGTGTTCGAGCAGCAGCGATTTCTAGATCGGCGCACGAGGATGGGATTTCGCGTAAGCATGCTTACCAAGGGCGCGCGCTACAGTAAAAAGTTGGAGATGGTCGCGCTGACTTGGCTGTCTTTACGTTAGTTGTGCAGCCCGTGTATAAGCCGCTGGACTTAGGCTCGGTCAAACCCCTGGGATGGTTTAAAGACCAGCTCGAGCTCGAGGCGGCGGGATTGTCGGGGAACATGTTTGATTTCTATCGTTTCGTTCACGATTCGAGGTATATTGGGGGTTCGACGGAGTATTCCGGCTTAAGGTAGGTTCACGCATATAGACAGACTCGTGGTGTAATTGGAGTGTCTACGTGGAGTTGTATACCAGGTATGCATAGAAGTCACGTATACTAATTTCTCGTCGTTGAATAGCGAAGCCTCGCCTTACTGGTTCAACGGCCTCGTCCCGCTGGCTTTCGGGCTGGGAGACGAGAGGATCATCGGCCAGGTGAGGTACTATCTGGACTACATCCTCGACCACCAGCAGGAGGACGGGTGGATCGGGTGGGAGACGACGCAAGCTACGAGAGGGCTCTGGGCGCGGTGTCTGGTCCTGCTGGGACTTATACAATACGCGGAAGCGGATCCGACTCAGACGGAACGTATCGTCGACGCTATGCATCGCTACGTTGTTCTTGCGCATAGTAGTAAGTTAACAAGTATTTGATGTTTGGTCTGTGGTAAATAAATAAATGCTGAAAAGCAATGAGGTCTCAATGCTGGGAGAATTCGTTATACATGAGCTGACTTCTTATCATAGTGCTTCAGAACAACTACACCGGCCTCCTTGTGCATGGAAACGACACATTCGACACGGCCGGCTTTGGAGTAGGTCGGACTCACGAGATGCACATCCCACTGCAGTGGCTCCTCGAGCGCTACCCTCGGAACAACTCCGAGATTATCTGGGAGACCATGGAACTCATGATCCAGGGAGGCGTACTGGTATGTGATATGTGGTCTCATATTTACGTGTGTGTGAGAGAGAGAAGAAAAGCAAAAGAGACGTCGCTAACTTACAACACTTGCAGTGGGGAGCAGACTGGAGAACATTTTGGACGGACGAAGCATACCCGCACGTCCTGTACGAAACAACTCCTTATAACCTAAGTTGGGTCTTCATCCACGGAGTGAATATGGCGCAAGGTAAGAATATTATACACCCGTCTAAGGTAGATACCTAATCAACAAAACCAAATAACATCCCATGCGTGGATTACTATTTCTCACATATATACATTCTGCCTTGAAGGACTACGATACCCCCTCTCGCTCTACCGCAACAGCAAGGACGAAACCCTCAAGCAGCAGACGCGCAAGGCCGTCGACCTGCTGGCGAAGTACCACCGCTCGCTCGCGGGCACGATCACCGCCGACGAGTACATCTCCGACCTGAACCCGAGCAGGGGCGCCGAGCTGTGCATCGCCGCCGAGGTCATGTTCTCCTCGGCGTACATCTACCAGTACCTGGGCGACAACGACATCGCCGACTGGGCCGAGCAGATTGCTTTCAACGCCTTTCCCGTCTCGGTCTCGGGCGACTGGTGGTCGCACCAGTATGTGCAGCAGGAGAATCAGGTACGCAGCGTGCTTGGGCCGAGACCTAATCTTTTGGAGAAATCTTGATTCTACCTAGGTACCTATCTAGATAGGTATGCATACGTGTGTCAGCTAATCAATTCTCGTAAATAGCCGTGGTCTCGAAACTTAAGTACCGACGACCTCTGGTGGGACGTGAACTCGTACGCTAACGTCTTCGGCCTCGAACCAAACTATGTAAGTCTGCCCCCTTCTCCCCTTTTTAGTCCTTCTTTCTCCGCCATACTATACTATACTATACTATGCTATACTATACTATTATTCTCTTAGTTGCCTAGGTATAGTTAGCTAAACCAAAACCTCTATAGCCATGGTAAGTAAGACAGACCTATTCCAACCCCTTAAACCACACTCCAGCACCCCGTGCCAAACCACATCCACCTAACCCAACTCCCCGCTAGCTGCACCGTCAACCACCCGCAAGCCTACCCGAAATTCCTCGCCAACTCCTTCGCCACGACCCCCGACGGCGGCCTAGCCCACGTATTCCTCGTCCCTGGCACCGCCGCCACAACCCTCGGCTCCAACAACAACAACAACAACTCCGTCTTCGTCTCCGTCAACACGACCTACCCCTTCGGCCACACCCTCACATACACCATCACCGCCTCTTCCCCTTTCGACTTCTCCATCCGCATCCCCGGCTGGGCCGACCCCAGCCGCAGCACGATCACCACCAACTCCACCGCCGGCGTAACCCGCACGACGACCCTACTATCATCCGACCCCGACCCCTCCTCTTCCTCCAGCAGCAGTAACTTGCAGCGCATCCCCGTCCCCGCGGGCACCAGCACCGCGACCCTGCGCCTCTCCACCACCCCGCGCGCCGTCCGCCGCGCCAATGACACCGCCGCCATATACCACGGCGCGCTGCTGTACGCCCTCGCCGTCGAGCACGACGCCGCGCCCCGCGCCCCCGCCGAGTACCGCAGCGGCAACCCGCTTCCGCCGTCAACGACCGATCCGCACGGACATACGCACGACTACGTGCTGACGCCGAAGCCGGGGAGCAGGTGGAACGTCGCGATCGATCCGACGCGGATCCGGGTCGTGCGGAGGAGGAGAAGCGCGGATGCAGATGCGGCCGATTCCGATTCCGGTTTGGGTGCTTTCGAGGAGCATGTGGATGACGTTCTCGAGGTTGGTAGTGACGAGCTGAAGAACCCGATCTGGGAGCTAGGCGCGCCGCCTGTCGAGCTGCGCGTTGCCGCTGTGGAGATCGATTGGCCGATCGTCAGGGACACGGCGGCGGACCCGGGCACGTTCGAGGTGAAGCCTAAGGGGAAGCCGTTTTACGCCCGCTTTGTGCCTTACGGCTCGAGTAAGTTGCACATGGCGTTGTTGCCTGTCGTTCAGCTGCAAGATGTACCTGACTTCGATATATCGGATTAAAAAGAAAGAAAAAGCAGTACCTAATGTATATGTATTTTACTATCACAAAGAAATCACACCCAAGAAATCACATCCAAGATCGTAAGATAATAATATATAAATATTGAACGCATATCCGTAGGGGCAAAAAAAAAAAAAAAAAAAAAAAAGCAGACACTTTGTACCGTTTGTTTGGTGTAAATTTTAGGGAAAAGGGCACATATGAGAAAGTAGTCCGCACCAACCCCGAGTACTCTTACCTCCGTCCCTGGAACACACGCCAGCCCAAAGCCTCGTAAGTATCCTATACCATTACTCCGCTATATATTTCCGTGGTTTACCTTTTCCCAAGGGGATTGTGCTCAAGGCTTCACAATCTTGCATACCAAGTCGGATCCGTCGACCGAATCGCCCTCTCGCACCTGAAGATCAGATACCTTACCGTTGTGGGGGGCTGATATAACCATTTCCTATCATAAGTATTAGCAACAAGGTCGTTCACGTATCAGGTTAGGGCAATAGTAAACTTACCATTTTCATGGCGCTGAGCACGGCCAGTGGATCTCCCTTCTTGACTTCCGAGCCCTCGTGGACTCTCAACTCCACTAAGACACCAGCCATCGGTGCACCAACCTGGCTGGAGTCGCCAGGGTTGGCCTTGGGTCGGCTGACATTCTCAACGCTAGCCTTCTTGTCGTCAACAGTCACTTGACGGACTTCACCGTTCATCTCGTAGAACACTTCTCGCTGGCCTGTGTTCTCGGACAACGGACCAACAGCCAGTAACTTCAGAATAAGAACCTTACCCTTCTCTAATTCCACGTGGAATTCTTCGCCGATTTGCGGCGCAGAGAGGAAGTACTTAGTCGGTAGGACCGAGAGGTCACCGAACTTCTGAACAAACTTCTTGTAGTCGTCGTAGACCTTGGGGTACATGAGGTAAGAGGCGACATCGGTCTCGCTAATCTGGCCCCATTTCTGCGTAAGCTCAGCGCGCGTTCTCTTGAAATCGACAGGCTCGAGGTAAAGACCGGGACGCTTGTCAAACTTTCGGCGATCTCGAAGAGCTCTGGAACGCAGAGGCTCGGGGAATCCGCCGTAGGGCTGGCCCATCATGCCTTCGAGGAATTCAAGGACCGATCCGGGGAAATCGAGCTCGCCAGCTCGATCAACAACATCCTTAGGCGATAGCTTGTTCGAGACCATGAACTGCGCCAGATCACCAACGACCTTGGAAGTAGGGGTGACCTTCACAATGTCTCCGAGAAGGTCATTCGCATGCTCATACGCCTTCTTGGTTTCGGCCCATTGAGAGCCAAGGCCAAGTTGGGCAGCCTGGAACATCATGTTGGTCAGTTGACCACCAGGAATCTCGTGCTCATAGACTTCAGGGTCGGGGCCAATTAGGTGAGCCTCGAAAGGAGAGTACAGGAGGCGCAGTTGCGACCAGTAGGAGTCGAGAGCACGAACATGTGCGGGGTTTAGACCAGGATCTAGTTCACTGCCCTCGAGCGACGCAATGATGGCATTGATGCTCGGTTGGGATGTCATTCCCGAGAGACTGTCTGTAGCGGCGTCGACAACGTCGGCACCAGCTTGAGCACAGGCGACCATCGAGGCAACACCAGTACCAGCGGAATCGTGTGTGTGTACGTGGATCGGTAGGTCAGGGTACTTCTTTCGGATGGATCCGATGAGAAGGGTTGCAGCACGAGGCTTCAACACACCGGCCATATCCTTGATTCCAAGGACATCGATATCCAGTGCCACTAGCTTGTCGACTAAGCCAAGGTAGTACTCAAGGTTGTATTTCTTCTTGGGATTGAGCATATCTCCACTGTAGCACACAGTGCCTTCAGCTACACCACCGGCCTTTTGCACAGCCCTAATTCCAACCTCGAGCTGGTCGATATCATTCAGGGCGTCAAAAACACGGAAGATATCAACACCATTCTTCTTCGCCTGGTCGACGAAATGGTCAATAGCATTGTCGGGAAGCGAAGCATAAGCCACACCATTTGCTCCTCGAAGAAGCATCTGGAAGGGGATGTTCGGGACAGCCTTACGCATCTTGCGAAGGCGGTCCCATGGGTCTTCATAGAGGAAACGCATGGCAACATCAAAGGTAGCGCCACCCCAGCATTCTAGGCTGTATAGATTGTGTAGGGAATGGCTGGTTTCCTTTGCGATTCCCAGGAGGTCGATTGTTCGTACACGGGTTGCCAATAGAGACTGATGAGCATCACGCCAGGTCGTGTCCATCAACAGACAACCCTTGTACTGTCGAACAGCCTTGGCGAACCCCTTCGGGCCTTGCTCGAGAAGGATCTGTCTCCAGCCCTGAGTGCAAGGCTGCGAGGTATCAATCTTGGAGCCATTGGCATCAAGGAGTTCTGGAATGATGATATCGCCCTTGAACTTGGGCTCTCCGATCTGGCCCTTGATGCTGCTTCCGTTGACTGCGATATCGCCAAGGTAAGCTAGTAGCTTCTGAGCACGGTTCTGACTGCCGATGAGGTCGAACAGCTGAGGAGTGTCATCGATAAATGTGGTCCAGCAGTTACCATCGATGAAAGTGGGATGCGTCAGCAACGAGGCAAGGAATGGAATGTTGGTCTTGACACCACGGATACGGAATTCAATAAGAGCTCGGAGGATCTTTCGACGCGCGATCTCGTAGGTCGAACCGTGACATGTGCACTTGACTAACATGGAGTCGTAGTACGGAGTAATAACTGCACCGGCAAACCCATTGCCACCGTCGAGACGTACTCCGTTACCACCAGCGGATCTATACACCTCAATCTTTCCAGTATCAGGCTGGAACTGTTTTGCCGGGTCTTCGGTAGTAATTCGACACTGGATCGCGAAGCCTCTAGTAGAGATTCGGTCCTGAGTTAACCCGAGCTGCTGGAGCGAAGCGCCAGCGGCAATTTGAATCTGAGCAGCAACGATATCAATACCGGTGATTTCCTCGGTAATGGTATGCTCAACTTGGATACGGGGGTTGATTTCGATGAAGTAGTAGCGGTTCTGCTGGTCAACTAAGAACTCTGCGGTACCCGCATTTCGGTAATTCACGGACTTGGCCAGTTTGACAGCGTCGGCCAGGATGGCATCTCGGGTCTCCGCGGGAAGATCTTTGGCGGGTGCGATTTCAACCACCTTTTGATGTCTCCGCTGGACCGAACAGTCTCGTTCGTACAGGTGCACAATATTGCCGTGGTTATCTCCGAGCAATTGAACCTCAATGTGCTTCGGCTTGTCTAAGAAGCGCTCAACGAAGACGGTACCATTTCCAAAAGCCGTCTTTGCCTCGGAAGTGGCTCTGTCAAAAGATTCTTTGAGACTAGATTGCTCCCGCACCACTCTCATACCTCGGCCACCACCACCAAAGGCAGCCTTGATAATGATAGGGAATCCATATTGGTCAGTAAACTTCTTCACCTCTTCAAATGTCTCGACTGCGCCCTCGGTTCCCGGTACGACGGGTACATTGGCAGCAATAGCCAACTTCCGGGCAGATACTTTGTCACCTAGTGCGTCAATAACTTCAGGAGACGGGCCGACAAACTATTGAGTGGGATGTTAGTCATAACTAGATGGATGTAGCTCGTGATCAAGATTCAACTAGACTTACGATAAGACCGGCTTTCTCTACGTTTCGGGCAAACTCGGCGTTTTCTGATAGGAAACCATACCCTGCGATTGTTAGTTTTCTTTCCTTTTTCTTTTTTTTAAAAAAAAAGATTTGAAATGCAAATGAATAATAAAAATACTTACCAGGATGAATCATTTGAGCGCCATGTTCTAATGCAATTTTGATAATTTCGTCGCCGGCGAGATAAGCGCCGACCGGAGTATATTGGCCTCGCTTTCCGATGACGTAGGCTTCGTCGGCCTCTGTAAGTCAAGTTAGCGCTGTAAGATTTCCTCTATTGTCATAACTGGATATCAGCGTACTTTGCCTGTGCATGCTGAGTCGGTCCTCATAACTACTGGAATTAGCTTCAAGCACATGGAAAAAATAGTTAGACTGAACACGCTGCGCACCTGAAAACAGCGATGGTGTGTAGTGATAATTCGTGAGCCTGGCTAGTATGTCAGTTCCTACGAAGCTTTACCACAAAAAGAAAGATATAGCGGGGTTACATACTGTCCTAAAGATCTATTAAACAAAAGTCATAGTTAGTTACCGACGATCGTGAAATATAATAAACCGCTAAGGTTATATTTTGGGGCCATACACGAATAGCTAGTTATGAACGTTAGCGATGTCTATCTATATATCTTGTTCGCATATGTGGTGCTACTTACGAATCTCTCCTCTGTTAGCCACTACAAGGCGATATGCGGGTTAGTAAATCTGACAAAGTACGGACAGCGAATATCCAGTACGACTAACCCAAAAGCTTCTTCAGATGCATAATAGAACTGTTTGCGCGAATATGGTGGGCGGTCTTCGCTCCTTTCGGCGGCGGCGCGGTGCCCTCTTCGAAGACATCCTCGTTGTCATCGTTGATGATAGCGGCCTTGCGCGCAGCCTCTAAATCCTGGATATCTTGAAAATCCATTTTGGATAGCCGAAGATGTTAAGAAATAACAGTCTTCTTCTATTCAGGGAGATTGGTAATTAATATAAGTTCGACGTGTGACGCAGGAAGGGGGGAAGGTTTGTTGAGCTCGACGTCGAGATTGATTTTGGTGGGGTGTAACTCAATTGGGGTATGGTATGAGCTCTACTCCCTTCGTCCACGCTGACGTAGGTATATACCAGGTAGGTAGGGAATCTCTAGGATCTCTAGGATCGGGATATGTGAATGTGATATAAAAGTACAGCGTAAATTATAGTAGAAGCAGAGGTTTAGGTAGCGCGCACCCAGACAGATAGATAAGGTAGATAAGGAGGTTCGCCTTTGTCTCTGTTAGGTGTTGTCATACAGATAATGGGGAAAAAATGGAGAGAGTAGAAAAGAAGAAAGGTTATGACTCGGAGAGGAGACGCAAGGCTTCTTAAGTTTTTTTTTATCTCTCAGCTTTGCGGGCCAAGAAATCATTATAGAAGGTTAGGTAGCGTTAGCTCGATATTCTTATTGTGTACACTACCCCTCGATATAGTCTAGTACCTACAGATAGGATAGAAAAGCACGGGTAGTGGAGGCCAATGCCCAAGTCGCTTCTGCATACGCCGCGGACGGGCAAGCGGGATGGGTGCTGAGACGGACATTTGATGAGGGGATTATTTTTTTTTCTCTCTTCCTCGTTTTCCTTTCCCCGTTTCCCTTCCCTCAAGAGACGATCAGCTTGTATCACCCCTTCACCCCTTGCCAAGCGCCGGGACAAGCCTACAAGGTGCCACTAGACAAGCATCCATTGAGGCTATCGTTGCTTTGCTCTCTCTTGGCTCTTGAGCTGTTATAGTCGTAACTTGTAAGAAACAGCTGGGTTTGATGAAACAAGCAAGACGGCTTGCCTCAGCCAGTCCGAATTGACTACTAGATGGGGCAATTACAGGGCGACAAGGGGTTCGAGGCTCGAGCTGAGCTTTAGACTTATAAGTGTTTGCGTTGTTCATAGAGAGAGAGAGAGAGACTAGGCACCAACCGGGGCCTGTGTAAATTGTGTAAATCGCGTAAATCTAGAACTATACTCTGATTATAAATCCCCGAAGCATTACTATTCATTTCTGGACTGAAAATAACGAGAGTAACGGGCGATATCCAACCCAAAGGAGGGTAGTGTACCTCTATTGTGTTTTGGGGGAGAAGATGACAGGGGGAGGAAGATGCATGGCGGGGTTTTGGCGGGGTCGAGGTGGGAGGAACCAAGGGAGGGACCAAATGGTAGTTTGCAGAAAATGCACCTCAAGCACGAGCTTTGAGGTATTAACTGCTGCAATTTGCCGCGACTTCTGGCAACTGTTGCAGTATCCCTGTTATAAAGCAAGTTGCGTCCCGCGGCTCCTTCCCTGGTCGCATCTACAGGATAGAGTCATAGGGTCACAAGGGTCACGGAGATACTTTAGCTGCTTAGATCCATAATGTAGGACGGCTTGGAAGGAACCTTGGAAGTTGTCTATACGCCTAGAGGCAAGTACCGTTGTACACTTTTGAACTAGCCAATTATGACAGATAGGCAAATAAATTAGCTTATTTTTTTACTGAATATTTGTTTGTAATAGCTCAAGTTGTCTAGATACCTAGGTACCTAAGAGAGGCTTATTACCTAGTTTGTGAGGTCATTTTTTCTATGATATTGTTGAACATGCATATAAATATAAGGGTGCCGCTGTGTGGTTGGTAGTTGGTAGAGTATAATTTACCTAATTGGGCAAAATCCTATTAATGGCTCGCAGCAATTACATCATAATATGTACCTAGTACTTCTACGGCAGCTTGCCTTATAAGTCGAAAGTCCAATATATACCTAACGTACCTAATATATCTAATATACCTAATATATAGACCTAGGCCTGCCGGGAAGAGCACAGTTTCTCTGGATACATCCGTGTTTCATTGCTATCGACAATGCCAAGCTTTGATCATCCTTGGACTTGTAACATACCTGTCTTATGGAAACGACAGCGGTGAAGATATCTTTCTTCACGGTTGATATTTTGTGCAAGCCTCAAATTACCTCTGTCTCTCAAGATCGTGCCTCGGCTTGTTTCGTTCGACTGGATTTGAACTCGTAATACAGAATAATACAAATTACTAACACCGTTTATAGCCTCCTTGGAGTTCCCACCGCCCCGGTTTGTACTCCCGAGTCCCGGAGGTAATAGAAAACCTTATGTGCAAGGTCCACGGGTACCTTGAGGTAGGGTTGCGCAGCTGCGCGCCAACACTGCGGCTTCGGTACTAGTAGTGTCTCCATCTGACATCTTATCTAGATTGCGCTATTAATTACTCGCCAGTCGCTTGGCGAGACGACTAGAGTTATAACTTGGTCGTCGATCACGTAAATACTAGAGGCATTCTGCTGCTGTACCTCTTGTTGCCAAGCTATGGATCTCATGCATGCATTCATCCGCGCTTCTGCTATATCATATTTCTTGTCCGTACTTGGCTCCGTACTATGTAGACTCAACTGTTTTTTTTTTCCTCTCGGCACGAAACGCCAAGGAACCATTTTAGTAAAGATGCGTGATTTTTCTGTCTATTTATACTGCCTAAGATGTTTTGTTTGGTTTCTAGCCCTGACTGATACTTTCTGTCACATGGTCGCTTGACTTCGTATGAGGCTGAATAAAGGGCCTGGCTTATATTATCTCCGACCGATACATTGGCAACTTACTTGGCTATGTTATAATCCATAGTAGTAGGTAGACAATATAATACGACTGCGAACTTGTGGTTGGGTTGGCGTTTCATCTAATACCCCACTCGTCGTTGAGCGAGTTATAGACCCCTATTCCTATTCTTATATCCCGGGCTTCTTGTCTCCTCGTTTCTCAATAAAGCCTCACAACAGGCAGGTGTATCCGATACCCATGAAAGATAGGTTTCGTTCCGGCTGGTGTCAGATGAGCACCCCTACTGCAGTTGAAGTACATGGTATTGATATGAGGGTGATGAGCATGACGAGGGTTAAAGTATCCTCGAAACTCTGATGCCTACAGGGCACAGGAGGTATGTACAGTAGAGTACGTCACGTACAGTACATCACGCCCTCTCTAATTTAGCTCTACCTAGAGTTTACGAGATGCGTCGTCAGAGCGTACATGTGACCACCTATCATGGGTTAGCACCTCCATGTTTTAAGCGTGGGGGTGTCCGTTACGTCGACAGGATTGGATATGGGCAAATAGGACCAAATTGAAGTTGGTAATTCGTTGATACTACTTGTTCGCTCATGGCTTATATTGCTTTGACCTGAAGTATATTGCAGCCAATCCTACCTTAACGAGCGAACCAAAGCCATATCATTGCTATACTTTCCAAATATGGAAATGAGCTCTGAGCACCAATTGGGCGTTTCACGTGCCGAGGAGGGAATTTCGCGGTTAGCTTAATTGGTGCTCGGTGCTTCGGTAGACATAGGTTTGGGGTGAGATAAAAATATACACTACAGAGTCTAGCAACGATCATATCAACGATTTTAATAATCTTGGCTTGTCTTGCCTTTGTTTTGCCCATCTCCACTCGCGGGCATTTGCTCCGTTTCGACCACAAGACGAATAAACCGAAACTTGAGAGTAGGCATCGAATAAAGATAGAGACTTACGTATCGGAAACGGCCGTAATCCGATGTTGAGAAGCATTTTTTGAGGCAGAGAGGAAGTTGAAAAACATACGATTATTCTTCATTAGTGACATACGTACACGCTAATATATTGGAATCAACAGAACTTCAATTCTAATGAACTACCGCGAGAATAATCTTAGTACCCTCTCAATGCAATTGAAATACAGTTATTGCACCTCGTCCCCAACGAAGGTCCGGTCCGATCTAGACCAGTTTCAATCCTCCTTAACCCTTCTGCCGAAGAGTCAAGTTCACTCTAAACGCAAACATGCGGGTTCTTTTGTCGAATGTATAATATCGCTAGTGACAGGTTCCCATAAGAATTGACGGCACGAACGCATCAGATATATGAAATATGTTTATTTCGAAGCGACCTCCTTGATCTGATTACCAGCTGCGGCAGCCTTCTCTTTCGCTCCTTCTACGGCGCCTAGGACACCAGCCTTCTCCTTGCCGCCCCAATGGTGCCATTGGAGATATCGGTAACCCTGTGTTAATTGCGAACCCTCGTTGATAAAATGGCATAGGAAGAGGAGGTAGTTTTTGGGCGTCACGGCGAGGGCGTATCGCATGAAGGTGGCTGAATAGATGCAGAGAGCCAGGGTCATTTGACCGGAAATTCTGTAGTTGGGAAGCGATTTAGCTTAAGGAGTCGTTTATAAAATGTGGACAAACGAAAGAAATGCTGCTTCATCGACTTGCGAAGCTAACCCCATACACTCCGTCACGGAACAATACGGTAAGTAAATGGATTAACGTACAGGTCAGGCGATTTCTGCGCATCGAGAACAGCAGCGACGGGAATACCGAAGTTCGATGCAGGACCCCAGAAATCTAATTACAAACCAAGTTAGTAACTAATGTCTATCATGTCGACGGCAGCGCATCATGCCATAGATGATCGCATATTGCGCCAGTAAAGAACGATGCTAAAGGTCTAGAATGCGGGGCTTCAAAGGAACTCATGAGCCCATCCACTATATCTAGCCTCATGCGCTACTCGAAAACCACCGTTCGAACATGCGAGTGCGAGTTTTATTTCATCGCGAATAGCATCGGACTTCACGGGGGTAAAGTCCGTATACCGGAAAAAGGTAGTTGGGGGGGATTCACATACGCGTCGAACAGAAGTAACTTAGAGTCGGGTTCGACCGAATCTTAGCGTTGAGTGCTTTGACGAAGGCGGCCATATTGAAGCTATCACCGGGGATATTAATTTGGAGGGCGAAGAGAGAATGTTTTTGTGATGTAAGTGATGTCGTTCAAATTGCGCGCCGGCTTGGGAAAATGGTCGGGTGTCCGATTCGGAACACATGGAAAATTTCCAATGGGGCGCCCTGTTTGGCGGGCCTAAATTTGTTGGACAATCAAAAAAATAAGCCTTTAAAGTTTACGTACCTGATACCTAAGTACATGCTAAACTTAGATCCAACCATCAATCACCCAGCTGTCGTCAGCCGGTCCCGCTTATTGTAGCAAACATTACATCCTTCCATACCTTACATTTTCAAGGTAGGGAGGTAATTACCTACCTCCTAGGTATGCATTAGATTATGTAACCAAAAAAACATGGTGTATGTACGTAATATGCATTTTTATTCCTACGCAAGATAACTACCTCATCCTCTCAGTAATATGTTTGCCGATATCAACCTTCATACGGGCAACTAATGAATTGGCCTAGAATTCTCGAGACCCAACATGGTGCTAAAATCGAGGTCTTCTTAACTAATGTAGAGTATAGAACGCAATTCCACCATTTCAGTGCTATCCATTACGTAGTTTTTGGCCATCACCCCAAACGCCAATGGTATCTCCACTTGTGACTCGGCAGGACTGCTTGAACTTAGAACCGGACTTTGGCTCTACGATTATCTTCTTGGTGGGGGATTAAATCCCGGAGGAGGGCCACCTGCAGGATTAAATCCGGGAGGCGGGAACTGAGTGTTCTGAGGGAAGCCTGGCGGTGGGAATCCACCCGGAGGAAATCCAGGTGCGGGAGCTGGTAAATACATTTAGCACAAATTCTTGTTTGATATTCAGAATTCAAAATACTTACGACCACCTCGTCCAGGTCCAAATCCAGGGGCTCCACCAAACTGAGGGAAAGGAGGGGGGGCGCTGCCACCAACACCAGCAGCCGGACCCTAGCAATTGTTAATATTTTCAAGAGCAGCAGTACCATCAAATGTTTAACTTACAGCAAGAGACGATGGAGCTGCACCACGACCGGCAGGACGCGCAACACCGGGACCAGAAGTTAAGCCAGTAGGCAAACCACCAGGAGTACTCTTTCCAAGTCGCGTGCTAGGATCGGCCGGAGGCGCAGATTCGACGGACAGAGAAACAATGTGGGCACCCCGTAAAATCGTCAAACCCAAAGTACGCTTCTCTTCTGTCTCAATCGTCAGGGTCGCCGCTGAGCCAGGTGCGCCAGGAGCTGCAGGCTTTGTTTGCTTTCGTTTTACGCGTCGGAACTCCTCAGTATCGGCGAGGACAAGGTTCATATGCTACCAAGCAATTAGCTGGTATCCTTCAAACCATGAATATATGCTGCTTACCTTATCAAAAGCAAGCATCTGACCCGTCATCTGGCGGCCGTCCATCAACGTAACCCTCATCCGGTAGTTGATCTAGAACAGTTAGTAGGTATGAAACGCGTATAACTCAGAGTGCCGCACGAAGTGACGCGACAAAGGGGCACGTACATAACCGGCCTAGAGAACATCCGTTTGGTCAGCCTGTAATGTCAACGATGAAGCTATGAACCGATTAAGGGAGACGACGTACCATTTTGCCCTGCTTGTTCGACATCTTTGCGATGATTAGCTCCAAAGGAGCTTCTCAACTAGTCGTAAAGATTGTCTGTCTGCGTATTCGAAGTCAGAAAGACTTCAGTTGCGTCTCTAGCGGTTATCCGTCGCGTCTAATCGGTGATGGTTTAGAGTCTGAGCTTCGGATATGATAGTAATAGATAGGCGGAGCTCAATGGTCGAAAATTGACGAGGCGGCATTCTCAAGGCTGAAGTACTAAAAGCTCCATTAAAATATAGACCCGCATATATTTGACGCTAACACTAAAACGTTGGATGAGTAAGGTTCAGATTCAAGAAGCTCGGACCCCACCAAAGTTGTCCTTTTTTAGCCACACTTTCAGACTTTGCAAAAGCACAAGCCTCAAGTAAGCTCCATTTTGCAGTAGGGCAAAGAAACCCTTTTTACCACTGCGAAATTTTGTGGGTGCTTATTTTTCGTATCTTTACTATCGCCAAAACTTCGAGCCGAGAGACAACGATATCTTCCAAACCTTTTCGCGATAGTTACTAACCACCAGCCCAGTCACCATGGTATGTTTATTTCCTTGTTTTCCGTTTGGATAATGCGGTTACTGATACTTGCTGTGAACAGTCGGAAAAGGCCCAGAACCCCATGCGGGAGCTCCGCATCCAGAAGCTCGTTCTCAACATCTCCGTTGGTGAATCTGGTGACAGATTGACTCGTGCCGCGAAGGTTTTGGAGCAGCTGAGCGGTCAGACCCCCGTATACAGTAAGTTGAATTACGGTCTTAAAGATTGCTATTTCAATCATTCCTAATAATTGCGCGACAGGCAAGGCCCGCTACACCGTCCGAACTTTCGGTATCCGACGTAACGAAAAGATCGCTGTCCACGTTACCGTCCGTGGCCCCAAGGCCGAGGAAATTCTCGAGCGTGGCCTCAAGGTCAAGGAGTACGAACTCCGCAAGCGCAACTTCAGCGAGACCGGGAACTTTGGCTTCGGTATCAGCGAGCACATCGATCTTGGAATCAAGTACGACCCCGCCATCGGTATCTACGGTATGGACTTCTACTGCTGCATGACCCGCCCTGGCGAGCGTGTCACCCGCCGTCGCCGAGCCAAGAGCAGAATCGGTGCCAGCCACCGCATCAACCGCGACGAGACCGTCAAATGGTTCAAGCAGCGCTTCGACGGCATTGTCCGATAAATACTCGGACACTAGACGATATTGGAAGAAAACTACATGGCGTTGGCTGGTTGCATTGATTCAGGAGGATTCCAGGGACAAAAACGACTCAAGGTCGAGGAAATGTATCTACTGAATTCTAGCGAGTGACATCGCTATTCTAGCATGACTTGAATTAAGTCAGCTGCGGCCTCAGAGACCGACCGGCGCATCGCCGGCTTTCCATGCATTAATGAAAATTACGTGATATCCCAAGACCTTCAGAGCTCTAGCCTATTGTTGATGAGTTGAAGGTTAAATACGGTCTTCAATCATGAGTACCTAGGTAAATAAGGTAAATATTACCTATACGTTTTTATCTTTACCAAGACCTGTACTTGCTTGATAGCTTTGAAATAAGTCTGGTTTATGGTATAAGTGTATTTGCTTTTAGTGAGTTGCAATCTGCTTATAAGGCTATTCTGTGGTTAATTACCTAACCTCAACTATTCTGGGCTTAGATGTCTATTGATATAGCGTACCTCTCGGGCTGTTATACATTGTATATGCCTAGGTTAGGTACTAGGCAGGTGATAGCCTACCGCAGGCTTAATTAAACTGTTACTACCTAGTATACATTGGGTAGAGTAAGTAGGTAGGTACGAATGTAAGCAGGTGCTACCTATTAACAACCTATCAGCTTATGTGTACGGCACATACATTTCAGCGTGTTAGTCATAGCGGGTTTAAAGGGGGAAGGTACGAAGACATCTCTTATTGTTTATTGTCCGACTGTGGCTTCTTTACTTGATCAGTTCACTCAAAAATCTCAACCTTTACCTAACGACTAAAAATTCATCAACTTTCTCCCTAACATCTTCCAAAAGTTTTCTCTGTAAGGTCCCGCCGTTGAGTGTGGGTTGACCATATCTACCTGTCTTCAGTCTCGATTATATCAACTGATTGTGTGCTACAATCTAGCCCACCCTTTTTCCTTCTACTGTAAACTTACTACCTGTAGGTGTCTAGGGCAGGTATCCGGTATCATCTCTCTTCTGCCGAGCCTTCTGTTCGGTCTTGCTAGAGTTGACTACGGATTGTCAACGAAGACTTGAGAAGGATCTTTTTTCCAACCTACCTACCCAGCGCATCTATAAGGGATTACCTTGATAAATGATAAAGGGTCACAAATATAAGCTATGGATAGCATGGTAAGTTATCATTCTCTCGAAGAAATATCTCTTCCTAAGCCATATCAACTCATGTTTTTTCTATCTATGATTTTGGCTCGCATATTCATGGATTTTGAATGCCCATGTATATACCTACCTGTAACCATACTCGCGTGCTAACTATTCTTATAGTAGAAACGAGAAATATGTCTTGTCAGTGGCGGCAAAATTCTCATGACAACTGGGAAATGACACAAAGCAACCCACCTTCTGAGCTCCCAAATGATCCTATTATTTCTACAAGTTCTAATCCAGATGAACGTTCGTCATCGCCAGCCATAAAAAACGAACAAACCCAGGGGGAGTCAGGGCAGCCTATGACCCGCAGTCTCTTTTCCCAAGCCGCGTTAGCGGACACGGAACCTATCCCTCGAGATAACTATATGCCCAATCCTTATGATATGCTTGTTCCGGATTCTCCATCTCACCGTTCATTTGCGTCTGATTTTGACGATCATATTAAGTTACGCCGTAAAACCGAAGCCGAAGCTACGCAAACCCCTGGAGAGGGCTCCAGGGATATTGCAGGTAGACAGAGCGATTGTAGCACAGTTTCGGACGAGAGCGACGGCGATTTCGAAATGCCTGAAAGCGATGGAGATGGGTCAGACAGTACTTATATCGCAGAAGCTACCCCACGACGTGGAAAGAAAAAGGCCCCTGATAAAAAGGGTAATAAAAAAGATGTTTCCGTGGCCAAAGAATCAAATCAGGCAAACTCCACCAAAGGTCGGCAACGCAAAGCCGAGCCTGCTTCCAATACAGCGCCGAAACGTACTAAGCAGATTGCAAGTCCTGTGGATACACAGAACACCAAAGCCAAGCCCCTGACAACTCAGAATCTCAAATCACGTCATTTTCAGAAAGCCGATAAGGACCAGGAACTTGGAAAACACGATAAGGTGGTACGGAATTCACCATCATCTCCCAGCGAGAAACAGGCGAAACCAAAGCCGTCTGCTGCCAGATTACCGAAAAAGTCATTCTACGGAGGACGAAAGGATGATATACCGACACAAGTAGCTCAAAGGGACAATGCCAGTACCAAGCCCCAGTCAGTATTTGATCCGAAGTCGGGGAGTAAACAGAGTTCAGGCAGTCAGAAACAGGTTCGCCCTGCTTCCCCGATCGTAATAGAGGACGGCGATGAAGGTGGCGATGCTCAGTATATACTGCCGTCCTCAGCAAAGGAAAAAGAGAGGTCATCATTAAAAGGTCCAGGCCTCAATAAAGCCTCACTTAGTGGGCTTGAAGTAGATGTGGGAGCTAACTCAAAAAAGAAGAGAAGCCCGTTACAGCCTGAACCGAAGTTGAAGAATCCAAAAAGCAATACTACACGAACATACGGACAGAAATCCAATAAGAATATAGATAAATTTATGGACTTTCACGAGCAGAAGTCCCAAGAAGCCCTACAAACGGCACAACCTATGCCATTCAAGTCTAAACAGCCTAAAAGTCAGAAACCTAATGTTTCCGACTCTGGTCCAAATATTGTGCCAAGCAGGAATCCTGCCTTCGCTCCTATGAAGGTGGAAAGCAATGGATCCACCGAACGGAACACTGTTACCGCGAATAATTCGGAAAAATCACAGGCCGAAGCTATAATGGATGACCCAGAGCCAGGCATGGATGCAGATGCAGTTTCTTCACGAAGAGGTACATATGAAGGACCTGGCGTGCCTAGTGCACATAAAGTCTCTGAAAACAATTCAGATGCCCTGGTATTTGCGGAGGGTATTGCCGGGGACGAGGCAGAACAAACGGCATTCGAATCTCCGGCAATTCATAAGGAGCTTAAATATTCGGTCGAGGTTCAGGGTAGTCATGCTCTCCATTCAGGCAAACAGGGTGGCTCACCAAGTCAAGGATTATCAAATAATTCCTGGGACAATTCTAAAGTATTAGGGAAGCAGGAAGTTCCCAATCAAGACAAGAACTCGAAGGGACTCGAGAGCAAACCAGACTTCAAAACAAGTCTGGATCAGGAAGCCAAGTCACTGTCGTCGGGTCAAAGTGGATATTCTAGCCAGAGAGAGATTCGCAGAAGAGACACTCAAAAGAGCCTAGGCGACTTCGGCGTACCCGTCGACCATGGAAATAAGGCCACTTCTCTAACAGGAAGCAAACAATCCCCTCTTGTGGGATCAGAGGGCCACTACCAGGTTAATATGAATCCAGGAGAAGCTATTCAGTGTTCAAATATTAGGAAGGAATTTTCGAGTAGAACTGCGGGTAATGAAGGAGTCCTCGGATATAACCCACTCCAGAGAAGACAGGAGCTCGCCGAATACGAAGAAACATTCCCGTCATCAGATGTGCACCAGGTACAATACAGTCATGAACGATCTGTGCCTCTACGAGCACCTCCAAAACTTGAGCCACAACCACCACCAGCTTTTCTCCCGTCAGTTAATTATTCGAAACCTCGGGCGGAAGGTATAGCGCAGTCAGATACCCTAAATGATCCAGATAATCATCGATATATACCCGATCCTAAGTATCGAATGGCCTCAAAGTCAAGCCCGAGTGAAATACCGTTGGCTGAAAGTACGGATGGTCTTATGTCCCCGGCCCCACAGCTTCATCCAAAATCTGTAGACTTTGCTTCAAGGGTCGCTCAGGGTTATGAACGAGAAGAGCCTCATAGAAATGTTGAGCGGAGAGCAGTAGATAGGAAAACTAACCATCAGCCAGCGAAACAGCTTTCATGGGCTCGCCCGAAAGTCACAATGGACCCACGGGATGGCTTAAAACGCCCATTCCCTGAACCTATCGGCTCCATGGGGGTTTACGATGGGAAAGGACCAAGGGCGCACAGTAAGCAGCATAATAATCCAACATTGGGATCTAAGAACGAGACGAGATGGAAGAAAGCAGTTGAAGACGCATCTGATAGTGTCATAGATACTCTTCATTTCATTTCTATGGTAAGCGTTCTACCTCACATCAGGGTACATAATATAGTTTGCTAATGCGAATGCAGTCTCTCCTAGAACATCTAAGGACGCGAGAGCAAAAAATCTTTACTATTGTAAATGAGTATAAACGTAACGGCACTAGAGTCACAGAAAATATAGCCAAACATCAGGCAGAAGAATGGCACAATATTTCAGCTATGGCAGAAAAAAGGTGCTTGGAATTTGCGACCCTATACGAAGCATTATCCGAAAAGACAGAAGACTTCCGATCTAGATGCATGTCTAAGCATCGTAGTCAGGCATATGCAGAGTGGCAACAGCAGACAGCGCGAGTCAAGAATGCAATACGCATAGCTAGAGAGGAAACAATCTCGGGTTAAAAACAGTGCAAGATTGCGGGTTTGTAGGTAGTTATCTGCCTTCGGACTGGGGTCTTTATCGTGGTCGACGTTCACATAGGGTCGCACCCGTTGATATCGAACAAAACGAAAGCTGCTGAGGAAAGATGGAAGTAATATCAAAAACTAGCTTGAGGTCTTGGCTCAATATGGTTCCTGGAAGGGGTATGTTGTAGATGAAAATTTCGCTCTAAGTCAGTAATCGTTAGAAACTTTGAAACGATCTATACAAAGTGGGCACGGAGAAAGAGGCACGCAGAGCATTATTACTCTTTTTCACAGAAAATTTCACTATCTTAGCAGTTGAGTGGGTAGTTAATGGTTGACGCAGTTTGCTATTTTCCTAAGGTACCTCTTATTCTAATCTTTCCCTGCGTGACGTGTTCTGTGATAGCTTTGGAAATGTGAACCATATCAGAAGTGTTACGGCCAATTGGGCGAAGACTACTATTTGAAAGACCTGGATCCCGAGAGTATCGGCCAGTGCACCGAGAGCGAAAGGCAGTAATGCGCCTCCAACCTGGCCGATTAACACTACAAACGAGATGGCTCCCACGTGTAACTCTCGTGGTAGATGGCGAGTCATCATAACGACACCGGCTGGGAATAATGGACCAATACAGAACCCTAATAACGCTATCATAACGGCTGAGATAGCGGGGATGTGAACTGCAGCAAAGAGGAGTTCGAATATAAGAGCAGCTACTAGGTAGGCTATCGTCGCGACCCTTACGCCGACCCTATCGGTGACGACCCCAAGCAGGAGGCGCCCAGCCGCTTGGCCTATCCAGAAACCGGAAGACGAGAGGCTGGCCAAGTAATCGGATGCGTGGTTGACTCGCTGCATAAAAACTACAATCCAGCCGGAGATCCCGTTCTCGGTGCCGATGTAGGCTAGAAAATAAGCAGCGCAAATCCATGTGACATTATATTTGAAGAAAGCGGTCTTGGTGTTTGTGCCAGTCTCGCCTCGCGTCTGGGGCAGTAGAGCTTGTTGATGGTCATTCTGATACTTGCTTGAGTCCTCGAACCGAAAGGCGAAGAGCAATATCATAGCCTCGAGGACGGAGGCACCCAGCTAGAAGACTTTGTGAGTTGGGCGGTGTGCATGTGAAGAGAAGCAAGTATCTTACAAGAACGTAGTACCATGCGTACCACGGCATGCTTCCGACTGACAGCATGGTACCGGCGAGAAACGGTCCAAGAGCCGCGCCTGCGGAGTATGAGCCGTGCAGAAAGCCTTGGACGATATTCGCGTTCTCCATGCCCCCGGCCCAGGCGCAAAAGGAGCCGTCGAGGATCCCTGTGCCAAGCGACCCAATCGCCAATGCGACGAGCAACACCGGGAACGGCGGACGAAATGCCGCGGCAACGGTGAAGATCAGGTGGAATAAGGGCCCGATGGCAGCAATGCCCCGCTGGCCGAACCGTACGTGGATGACGTCGTTGAGGTACGCGGCGACCAAGTACCCGACGGGCCAGACGAGGAAGACAAAGGAAACGTGGAAGTCGGTCAGGCCGTAGTAGCTCTCGAATTGCGGGACCATGACTCCTAGCGTGGATACCATCATGCCTAGGACCACGAAGGAGAACATGGCCGCGGCAATCCGGAGGAGAAGGAGGCTCGAGCGACTCCCGGGAAGGGGAATTGCCCATTTGCTAGGACCTCGAAGCGACGAGGAAGAAGGATGGACGGAATCTTCATCGCTTACGGGATCTTCGGGGCCGAGGAGACTATCGCCCTCGCGAGCAGTGCTCTCTGAGGATGGCATCGCGATATCAGGGTTTGGAGGCTAGGAACGGCGCCCGAAGATAGGTCGTTGATACCATATATGTATTAGATCGGCATCAAAGCAACGCCCCAAGGATACTTACTTCTTCACCTAATGGAGTGCGAAAAAAAAATAAAAAATAAAAAAGAGGTTGGTTGGTATGCGCCCAGGGCGTTTTCTTTCCTTTTGGTATACCTAAGGGAATTGAAGATATTGGCTTTCACTCCGGCGAAAGTTGAGGTTGAATGGAGGGGACCCTAGTTCTACCGAGAGATCAAAGGCGCAGCTCCGTCTCGGGCAACGATGGTCCGTCGGAGTTACTGGAATGGGCGAACCGGGAGTCCGCTGTTTCGCTCTGTGATTTACATAATATAAAGGAGTATGAGATGGGAGCTATATTGTAACTATCCAATACTTTTGTAATGGCTTTGGTTATGAAGATTACAATAAGATTAGGTACATAAAATAAGTAGCTTGAGATAGTGAATTATCTCCCGATCTGATTCGATCTAATGCTACGTTGTTCGATGATGGATATTTCCGGAACTACCGGAAATACACGCTTTGAAGAGAGCCCGAAGTAACTTTAACTTCTGAGTCCTTACAGGTAGCATCCTTAACCTTTAAATCAAATCAGGGGGATATTAGACAGGGCCCGTGCGCAATTTGGATCACAATTGTCTCCGAAAATCTGACGCCAGGTATTTTCATCTTCTTCACCAACAAGTACAAAGCATTGGCGGCGATGCTCACTTTTGGTATTAGCCAGAACGCCCAAAGCTATGCCCATGATGTATACATCCCTGGCCTAAAATTACCTCGTCTACATTCGGCGCGCTTTGCATCGCGTCCGCGCTCCCCTTTCTCGGGATCCCCATTCCCCACGCAGTCTTCGGCCGTCTATCATGCCGGGCCGGGCCGGGTCGTGCTCCGTCTACCCACCGACTCGCGCCGCAGCGCTAACGGCAAACGGCTTGGTCGTTTACTTGTGGAACGGCTGTGGCATACGAAAGCGGGGCGCCGGCGCTGCCGCAACAGGAGAATGTTGTGCGCTATTGGGAGGTTGACGACCCCGTGCACAAAGAGCAGCAGAGGTATTTTCATATACCCATCTTAGGTATGTATTTTCTCTCTTAACTACCCCCCCCCCCCTTTTTTTTTTTTTTTTTTTAACAAGCTACCGTGTTGTCTTATTTATTTTTTCATAGGGGCCGTCTAATGAGGTATGGATTTACATCTGATTTTCTCTCTACGTACGATATTAGTAACGAGGACAATGCCTTTAAAGGTCTCACGATGACGATAATTTGTTGTTGTTTCGAACTTTGCGGCGCAGTTCTGAACATCACAACCAACAGTACGAACATTGGACGTTTGCCAAGTGGAGAGTTCTATATTTACATTCCTTGTTGTCGCCCATACGAGAAGTTCATCCGATGGCAGTTTAGAACCAAAGTTGAGATCATAGGTTCGTCCTTCTCTCGCTTAGGTCGGATTTTAAAAGGATTATAATCATAAAGTAGTATCCAAATCATTTCGACACCAATCCCAGGACGTCGAATGTTAGATGTAACAACCGACGCCGCGCCTCATTTCCTGGGTGAGAATTTTAGGACCAGAGGTTGTAGGGCAGTAGTGAATATGTCTTTTGCCCCTGTATCGAACGCCTCCCCTGTTTCGCCATCCGCAAAACTGATATCGAAATGCTGCACCAGTCTGGACACTGAGATCCGCAAAACCATCATAGCCAGATGTTTGCCAATGCACCCGTAGGGTCCTGCGATAGATCTGTTACTTAACTAAACTAACTAGGACTGCAAAGGGTTATCCGGGGGGCGGGGAGAGCATCGCTCACCTGAACTAAAAGGCATAAAGGGGGCTCCATTGGTACCCATCTCAGCGCTCCGCTCTCCGAACCGTTCCGGTATAAATTCCATATTCTGTCTCCAGTAGCGCGGATCAGTCTGGATTAGCTGTGTAGGCACGAAGACGGATACGTTTCCCGGAATGAACTGCTCGTCGATTTGAATGCCCTCCGGCGGCGTCTGTCGATAACCGCCGGTGAGCAGAGCGGGCTTTAGGCGCTGGGACTCATCAATGACGTTGTCGACGTACTTAATTGTTTTCACTTTCTCGTACGTCCAGTCCGCCGGGGTCGGGATGACGCTGTCAATCTCAGCTTGCAGCTTTTTTAAGACATGGGGATACTTGGCCAGGAAAAATAGAGTATTGGCCAAGACCGTTGCGCTCGTCTCACTCCCCGCGACTATCGTCAATCGGGCGTCGTCGCGGAGGGACAATTCGGTCGGCGAAGCAGACACATCTTTGTCGACGACAGCTTTGATGACCCACGACATGATGTCTTTAGGCTCTTTTTCGAATGCAAGGCTCTAATGACCCGTGAGCATTGTCCCTAGTAGGTAGGCTGTTTGTTTTTCCAAGCAACTCACCTCCCGTTTCTTGTTGATTTGGGATTGGCAATAGTCCAAAAGGGGATAGTATGTCTTCGAGGCGGCCGGTATTTTCGCGCACATATTGAGCAACCAGGGGACATGACTTAGGAGACCTATGAAATACATATGGTTCTGGATGACCTGGATTACTGGGCTCTTGATCCCGCTTGAGACGCAGTTGAAGTCTTCGCTAAACCCAACTTCACCCATGATGTCGAAATTAAGGTAGTTAGACCAGTCCGCCACATTTATTACTTCTCTTTCGGAGATTTGATGGACAAATTTGTTGGGCAGTGTTCGTATCCGTGGTTCGTACGTTTGTAATGCTGTGATTTCGGAATTAGGTATAAGAAAGGTTCTTACAAACGGGGAGGATATCAACTACATTTCACCGCGAACGCTTTATCCCACGGTTTATGCCTCCGCTTGTGCTCAATAGGGTCTCTGGTTATAATAGTTAGACATGATTTCTAAAATTAAGATATATGCCCGAAAGCGAATTCAACCAAACTAACCTACAAGCGTTGAGTGACGCATTATTAGGGTCGGGGTCCGCCAGCACATACCAGGTCGACTTGTGACAGTATGTATTTGTGCCGTATATGATTGGGATCGCGGACTTTCTAACGATACCTAGATGACGCGGTCCTGTTGGTCTTCGCTTAGCTGCTTCGTGGCCGAGGATCAAATAAGAACACGATTGTTTCTAGATTAAGTACACACCCACGCGAATGAAGTCCCCATACTTCTCGTGTAATCTGGCCACGTCTTTGTGGAACTTGACTTCTTTTGCGACCATGAATACGGAGAAGAACCGGGAGACCTTGAGATTAAGAGGACCGGGAAACTTTCTCAGCCGATGGAAGAACAATCTGTAAATGACCATGCTCGAAAAGAGGCCAGCGTTAAAAGCAGTTGCTAAAAGGCTTAATTCAGTCAGGGCGCCTGGAATGGAAGATCCTAAGTAGACGAAGGTCGAAAAGATGCCGAACGCAATGAGCGCCATGGTCGGGATCAGAGTGTACATGAAGTCTTCCACGTCCCCCATCTGGGCGACAGTAAGGTGAAAAAGCACACCTAAAGGCGCGCCAAGAGCGGCGAGTAGAGAAAGCCGGTTTTCATGCCACATGTTAAGGCCATATGAAAAGATAGCGTGTAAGTGATCCATCATGGGATAAGTTAGGTATTGGCAACTAAGGTAAACAAAAGTAGGCCGATACCATGGGCGTATAAAATAGGGAATACCTATTAGACATAAGTCATCGACTAGGTACCTAGTTATAACAGGTATACTATATTTATAGGCGTAGAAATCTTATGGAGGTGATGGACTAGATATAATAGAGCAAAATTGAGGTAGTAAGGTAGACAAGGTATAATTTTCTTGCTAATTACTGCCAGGACCGGGAATAACCACGGTACCTTAGGTACATGTAGGTGCAAAGTACTGATGCTACGCCTCCCCTATAGTCTTTGGGGTTACACAAGTACAGCTCAGAGAACAATGTAACAATGTCATTGGTTCTTTTCACATTTTATCTCTTAACAACAGTTTTTATAGTGGTGGTGATGTGTTCACTCGACTTCCTGTTCGCTACTGCACACAATCCCCTCTCATAGTCGATCAATAATTACCAGACTTGTCGACATTGTCGGCAGTTTGTTAGTTACCAATTGGCCACCTACCAGGTCCCACGACTGGTCTCCAAATGGCACATCTGCGATGCGCTTTCCAGATCCTGGTAACTTTACTGAGAACGGCCCGCTGATGTCGCCATATGCCCCGTTTACTATGCTTATCATGATTTGAGTCTCCCGAACCCAATAGGCTATGTCAACTAGCTCTTCGTTATCAATTCTGATACTGCCGTCGGGTTGACCACCAAGTAAGAAGTCTCTCACAGGAGGGTTGGTTACTACCCTTGCCATCTGTGAGTGCGCCTCGAATAGCGTCTGGCTGGTCGGCCAAGTCCACGCAAAAATACCGGTGGCGCCATGATTAAAGGCTAGCACGTTCATGACGAACGCTTCAGCTGGTGTCGGATCGCGAAACCAGTAGTCCTCCCCGTGGAAAGCCTGTGGATTGTGAAACTTCGGAAGCGGCCAACGGCCCAACCAGCGCTCGTACTGGATCAAGCCGTCGAGACGGCGGGGCACGTCCTGAGGGTTGCCGGCACAATTATCACATCCACAGTCCCCCAACGTGGTGTTGCATTCCGTACCCCACTTGGAAAATGTGCTATTAATCCCAATGGGATATGGGTCTTGCATAAGTATGTCGCCGCCGGCTGAATAATTTCCGAAATAGTAGTCTTGGCAGTTGAGAGTCACTGCTACTGGATGATACGGATCTAGATCGTGGATCAGTTCCTGTGCTGCGGGCGTTACATCAAAAGGAACCTGCCAACCATCGGGCCTGGTAATTGTGAGCATTAGCTGACGAGGTTATTAAGTGATAGGACGACGATGAATGCGTTTATCTTTGAAGAAGAAGAAGAAAAAGAAAAGAGAATAAACACAGGGGGGGCCTACTCGTCGGCAGTCCAATAGGCAAACAGTGAACTATGATGTTTAATAGTATTCACTCGTTGGGTAACCTCGGTTAAGTTTTTGTATGAACCCCGTAGATCGAACATGAAGCGCATGGTGGATGCGTCCATGCTATCGTACACCGGATTGGTATCTGCAAATCCGGCCAAAGAAATGATAGCGTTGAGACCATTTCCGCCACTTGAGTAACCATGAACAAATTCGTCACTCTCAGCCGTACTATTGGATCCATTATACAAGCCGTAAAATCCGTATGGCAGAAGGGGGACGAAGGCGTCGCCCGTCTGCGCGTTTCGAAACAATAGCCCGCCGTTCAGGTTGTCGATTTTGGTCACGCTCCCTCCAGGAGCTGTTTCTGGAAGATACCGAAACGAGCTATTAGCTGTGTAATTGCGACTACTGAGCCCCGACGTGCCAACTAAGACGACCTCATACGGTGCCAATCGCGGTTCGAAAGTAGACAGATCAAAATCAAACCCCGAACTGGTTGTATTAATCGGCACGCTGCCTTTAACTAGAGGCACATGGATATCACCGTCATCGGATGCCAGATTAATCGAGAAGTGAAGATCCGTGAACGGTTCCGCGGCCGACTCTTCGCCACTCGTCGCATTCTCCCACGCCTCACCAAACCAAGGTGACAACTCAGCCTTGACGACAAAAGATCCCTTTCCCTCGCCGGCTAGGTAGATGCTATGTCGAGGCTTGAACTGCACGTATAAGTTCGGCGATCCATCCGGATTGATTGGAGCTGGCTCTGTCGTGTGACCGCCTGGTTCGAAAGACGGATATCCCGCCTCGTACACTTTTCCACACCATCGCGGCCATCCTGGGTGTTCGCCGGTTTCGTCTTCAGACTGGGCGTGGGCTATACCTGCAGCAAGGATTAACCCGCTGAGAAATATAGGTAGTCTCATGGTCGCTATTGATGTCAGGAAGTCTATGTGCAAAACAGCGGTCCCAGGTCAGGATTGAAAAGTGGTCGAGTCGGCCTATTGGGATTCGCACCTGCACCCTCGCTGGAGCTGCATTAGTTTAAGCTGTGCTCACACAGATGCGCGAAGTGCGAAACCGTATCGCAGATCTATAAAGAAGGCAAGCGGCAGATATAGGTAGGTTAAAGAATGTGATTGCAACGTTCCCCCATATCGAACTTCCTGTTTAAGGGAGGAAATTCCTGCCCCGCATATCAGTTGTCAACAAAAGACGTACATGATGAGTAGATCTTCATCTAAACCGGTAACCTTTTTATTTGGTCGATACCAAGAAAGATAGAAATGCCTAATAGGTCAAAGTCTATAACTTTGGATATTATGTTAAAAGAGGCTACGACGAGTATTGTGATATATTATATCATCCTTAATGTGCAGAAAGATATAGCTTAGGGAAATGTAGGAATTGGAACTCTAGTGAGTTAAAGATAGGAGTGAGAGCGAAAGGCCAAGAAGTCAACTTCCGCTTTTAAGTCAAGCTTACCTTGATCCATCTCAGTCTTTGCAGCTGCTTGGTAAGCGACTTGCTGGTCGAGTGGCTCAATTTTATAATAATGATTTCATCGATGATTTTATTTTAATCACTTATCCTTGATGGAGATATGAAAGTGCATGTAAGTGGAATATGAAAAAAGAAAAAAGGATTTGAAGTACCTACAAGGTACCTCATAGTACACTAAAACACGACTTATAAATTCAAGGATGCTTCTGTACTACATTAGACACGTTTTTGGTAGGCGGTCAACCTAGACCTCTTATCTTGCTTATCAGCGAGCTACTCAGTGGGGCCTTACATTGCAATTGAAGTTTTCCAAGAAAAAAAAAAAGTCGAGAAGCTGGGGTGCATCAATTGGACATCAGCATTCAAGTACGTCCCCCAACATACCGTATCGCATATCTTCCACAATGGCCGGTCCAAATTCCAAAAAGAGAAACCACCAAGACTCCGGAGCTAAATCAAAGTCTCAGAGACCAAATAAGAAGCAAAGAAAGGTTCCCGAATATCATAGCGACTCGGACGAAGAGGGCACAAATACCGAATTTAAGCCCGTAAACCTCCTCGACTCCGACGATGAAGATCTCGACAATGTCGCCGTAGATGACATCTCATCCGGTTCTGGTTCAGACTCCAATTCGGACTCAGACTCGGATAGCGACTCAGCGCGCAAGCCTAAAAAACATCCTGCGAAACGACAGGATAAACCAGCAAAGAAGCACGTTAAAGATGCCGCTCGTGATAGGAGTCCAGAAGACGAATTAGAAGACGAAGAGGGCAAAGACGAGGACGATGGGGAGAGCGATGATGATGATAATGATGGGGACCAGGAAGGAGATGACTCGGACGGAGAGGATGACCCCACATCAGCCGGCCAATCCAAAAAATCAAAATCAAAACGCAACGACCCCGACGCCTTCGCGACGTCCATGTCCAAGATTCTATCCACAAAGCTTTCGAGCACGCGGCGCGCCGACCCGGTCTTGTCGCGCAGCGTAGAAGCCCACAAGGCCGCCAAGGAAGCCGTCGACAACGCGCTCGAGGCCAAGGCGCGGCGGCACTTGCGGGAACAGAAGCGGCTGGCGCAGGAGAAGGGCCGCGTGAAGGACGTATTGGTCGGCGCTATCGACGAGGACGGCCGCCCCGAGACGTCCACCCAGGAGATCCAGCAGACGGAAAAGCGCCTGAAGAAGGTGGCGCACCGCGGCGTCGTCATGTTATTCCGCGCCGTCAGGGAGGCGCAAGAGAGGGCCGCCGAGGCCGAGAGGGAAACGCGCAAAGATGGTATCGTGGGTGTTCAGAGGCGCCAGGAGAAGGTTAACGAGATGAGTCGGCAGGGCTTCTTGGATCTTATCGCCGGGGGTGGTGGGAAACTAAAGAAGGGGGCGCTGGAAGAAGCTTAAGTTTTTTTTATTACTTTATACGCGCGCGTACTTATGTGGATTTGTTGTAGTCGTCGCACCTTTATGGAATGATACCAAAAAATTTACTTGATGAACATGACCTTAATAAGAGTTGGGCTTCGTCCCTATCTCCGAGCCAAGCTATATTAGGAGGTAGATAGCTATCTTGCCGCGAGTATAGTACATCCGTATCATATCGAATGGCTGACTGCCTGTCTTATCCAGGTCGCCAATTGCTGCTATGCCACCAGCACGCCGGTATGCTATGCCTCAGCTGTCATCGTATTGGTACACTCTAGTGCTTGCTTTCTGGTATATCCGTCGCCTTTTTTTTGATTTTGAGCGGATCGTATAATTTTTATCACCTCGAGCTGAAATCGCTCGCTTGCAGATTCCTCGTCATGGAGGGTAGCTTTACTCTCAGTCCATCCAGCTCCTTGGTCATAACCACCTGGCAACCCAGCCGGCTCGTCTCGGTCAAACCGAATGCCAGATCTAGCATGTCGTTCTCGTCGTCTTCGGGCTCGGGCATCTTCTCGTAGTATTCGTCATCCAGGACTATGACGTGGCACGTCGAACACGCACACGAGCCACCGCATGCGCCCTCCATCTCCAGGTCGTGCGCTTGCGCAATGTCCAGCAGGTTATCTCCCGCGGAGACCGCGAGCCTGTGCTCCTTCCCTTCCTTGTCGACAAAGGTCACGTAGAGCCTGGCGAGAGGTTAGTGTATGAATAATATCTTCCGTTCTCATAGCAAAGTCTTACTCCTCGCCTGGCTTCGGCGGATGTATGTGCCCGTGCTGGCGTAAAGGGGATGTGCTAAATTGTCGGAGAATGGAAGTGGTCGCTCGGGTATGGCATATTGAAGGCATCCGAGATCTCATCTTGCTATATGTGGAGAAGGCAGGTCGGGACAGAGACTGGGAAGAGGAGAATTGAAGCTTCTGTATACCCCTAGCGAGGGTTCTAGGAGTCGCCATTGTGTCAAGATGAGGTTTTAAGAGGTGCGACTCGGATTCGGGGATTTCGGTGGTAAAGCGGGACGGAGAGAGAAAGGGATTTCAGCTCTAAAACATCAGAAATAGTAGTAGTTGATAGATGATAGAAATCGTCGACGGGATAAAGACTCAGTTAAATAATCGAATTTATGAAAATGAGGCTCTTATTGCAACTTTAGTCTATTCCGAAGAGTTACCAACAAGCATGGGAATCGGAGGTTGCTTGCGTCTAACAAGAAAAAAAAATACCGAACTGGGATAAGTTGACGATGTTCAGCGATGCGATGCGACGAAATTCCGACGAATGAGAAAGAGGCGAATTCAATTAGCTCCGATAAAAGCCTTGGGCGGCCCGAGTACAAGGAATAAAAAAGGTTAGCGGCCGATGACCGACTTCCAAAAGTTGGAGCTCTGACCTTTTACCACTTTAACTCCGAGGTGCCAATCGTGGATTAAGGTTTATCTTATCGATAAGCGCGGATCAGAGAAAAGTGAGAAAAAAATGCATGGGATTTTTGGCACACAAATTTACTATGTATTGGCTGGCTTATCGTACCACTCCGGCACGCATAGATAATCCCACCTCACGAGCTTGGCTTAAAGTGAAGCTCACATTGGATTGGTTCCCCTAGCTTACCTAATATAGCTTAGACAACTCAGTCCCCTCCAACCCCACGATTATCTTTGTATCTTTCACTCGTACAAAGATACGATCACTTGACTGTATAAGAGTATAAATTCGAAAAAAAAAAAACATAAAAACATAAGAAAAAAAGAAAAAGGAAAGGCTATTAGTTATTCCACTCGAAATGACCACGACGAAAGAAGGAGTAAACCCACTCCGTCCTTATTATATTCCACCTTCCATAGGAGAGCAAACTGGAAAGCTCCCATCACAACCGAATCCTTTCTCCCAAGCAAATACGACGACAGCTTCGGCGTCAAGCAAATACGCATCCAGAGCCCGCGATATCTTCCCCGATATAGACTACAAGGATCACCTTGAAGACATATCGCCGTCTACCATACAATCGGTTAAGAGCTTAGTAGACGAGTTATTATGGAAGTACACGTCGGTAATGATGGCTCAACCCTTCGAGGTAGCCAAGACAATTCTTCAAGTGAGGAGTCAAGATGACCTGGGAGGATTAAATACCAAACCGTCCTCGAAACCCGCGCCGAGGCCTGTCAGCCCAGATCTTTCTAGTCTGAGTCTTCCTAGCCCGAATATCATCGCTCCCAAGCGTTCGGTATGGGACGAGGTATAACAACAAATTTACTACAGCTATCGTCTAGCTCTTGAGGTTAGCGGTGCTAACATAACTACAGGGCGGCGAGTCCGACTCCGACCCGGAAGGTTCCTCATATTTCACTACTAACAACCCATATACGCCTACGTCCTCCTCCAAGTCAACCAAAAGGAGAGATTCATCCCCGGCGGAACCCGCCAAATCGCCTGTTAGACCCGTAGTCCTTCCACATCAGCTTGCCCTGAAGCGACCCGACTCGATATTTGACGTGCTATCGCAATTATGGTCCAAGGAGTCGATCTGGGGGGTCTGGAAAGGAACAAATGCCACATTCCTCTATACTGTACTGCAGTCACTGTTGGAGAACTGGTCGCGCAGCCTGCTGAGCGCGCTGTTGAACGTTCCGGACCTGGGACTTAAGGACGACGTTGACAGGCTAGTCGACGTTGCTTCGCCATACCCTTGGGTTTCGTTATGCGTTGCCGCTGCCGCCGCTGTTGCAACAGGCCTCATACTATCCCCTCTTGATCTCGTCCGGACGAGATTGATCGTCACATCTACCGGGCGCGCCCCGCGGCGGACCCTAGCAACCCTACGCTCCTTACCTTCGTGGCTATGCCCATCGTCTCTGATAGCACCCACTGTTCTCAATTCTCTCGTCCATCCGCTCCTCACACTATCTACACCCCTCGTACTACGGACCCAATTCCTAATTGATCGGGAGCAGTCCCCTATGACTTTCTCCGTGGCCAAGTTTTGCACCTCGGCCGCGTCTCTATTTATCAAACTACCGTTGGAGACGGTACTTCGCCGCGGTCAGGTGGCGGTGCTGTCGGAGCCCACGTATCTAGAAGCTCTCGACCAAACAGACAAGTTGGAAACGATTGTAACCCCGGGGCCGTATAGAGGGGTATTCGGTACGATGTACTCGATTGCTACCGAAGAGGGCTCAAGAGCAGTGTACGCGGTACCAACTAAGGCTTCGTCCCGCGGCAGAAAAGCGAAGCAGCAACCGCCCAAGACTGCTGCCGAGGTGGTATACAAGAAGGGCCAGGGTCTAGACGGCCTCTGGAGAGGCTGGAAAGTCAGCTGGTGGGGCCTCGTAGGGCTCTGGACGGCCGGAGTGGCCGGAGGTGGCGGAGAAGGAGAGTTCTAAGCAACTCTAGTATGAAACTCCTTGAAATTCCAATCATATGACGATCCGTCAGCAACGGATGAAAAATAACTGGGAGTCGAGCGGAGCTGAGTTATTCGATGCTGGATTTCCCATATCTCTTTTTTCCAACTCTGCATTGATTTTTTTTATGTTCGAGGAGAGAAACAAAAACAAAGTAGTAGAGCAAAAGCGCCTCACGAGATATGGCATGATTCCCCTTTATACCTCTAACGTAACGCAACATAACGCAACGTATGGACTTGATTCTTTATTGGTTGCGCATGGTCTTGTACATAGGCGTTCTTTCGATTGTAGAAAGTTAATATTATCTACTCTCAACTTTGATACCAGGAATCTTCTTTTTTCCTTTATTCTAGTATATTATGGAGTGCAATGGAAACTAATTGCTAGAATATTCCTAGGTTAGGAGGTATCTTATACCATATATTGGTCTTTCGAAATAAAGGCTCAATATGATTTCAGTTGCTAGTCAGGTATAAGTATATACCTACCTCCTAGGCAGCTTATTTAGACTTGATTTGCCATATCCTTTGTCGTTTACGCTAGTTTTAAAAGGTGCCTAAAATATGATTCAGCATATTGTTGGCCTGGGGAACAGTGCACGGAGCTGTTTAGCCCGATCCCTATAGGCAGCAGCCCTGAGGTCTATATAGAAATAGGCTCTGGTTACTTTCCAGGTGATCATCAATAACAATTACACCACAAGATTCACAGCATTCTCAGTCATCAGTAAACAATCCGGCATCCTGAACTTCTGTGTATATCGAGAAGTACAGATAGCTATTTGTGCAGGCAGAACGCCGATAAAAACGCAAATCTACTCGTGTCCGATTCGCCTTATCGACATACATCATCATGTCTGATAATCATCAACAAGGAGCATTTCCCAATAACCTCCATCAAGGAGCGCCCTTAATCATAAACGTCAGTCAAGGCAGCGCTGGCTTAGACAAGATAGCAGACGACATCGCCAAAGCTATGAAAGATCAAGAGAGACGAATAAAAGATCTGGAAGCAAAATTTGACGCACGAATTCTCGAGACCCAAGAGAAACTAGATAAAATCATGGAACTGATAGCCACCCTGTCGTCTAAAGAAAAATCATACTACGGCTATCTCCAACCACAGGCGCAAGTATCATCTTATCCAAATCCCCAAGCAACATCATACACTCCAGGAGCAGAAGTCATGCTAAACGAGAGCATCCATTGTTTGTAAGAGGCAGGATGGGGACAAACTATCTTTGACTGAACAAGAATGTATGAATCTAGCTTGGTCAGAAACAATGCCTTGAGACGAAACAGAAATCCAACGAGACACACCCCCCAGAGAAGAGAAAAGAAAACAAAAGAAAGAAATATTGCCAAAAGCAGCACGGAAGTCAACTTTTCTCCAGCACAGTTTTACGGGAAATTGGGTACACTGCCGGGATATGTACGAGCTAGGACTGCTGGCATCTGCAAGCACCGTGTATAGAGAGCCGTATAGTAACTCGCGTCAACAAGGCGCTTGTTAACTAGTAGCCCCTTTTCTTGAATAGTATCAAGAAAATACCGTATTTCGATAGGTACGGGGAAAAGTAAAATAGTTTACCATAGGTACCTAAGGTAGTAATACCATGCCGTTAGGGCAGTGGATAACATATCATCCTATCATCTATCACCTTGTTCAAGATTGAATGACCCGCCCTAATCGACTTGGCTTTAGAAACATGTGCGATTATTAATTCCCACCCTGCTCATAACACCCATAACACCGGTGGCGTTTCGGAACAAGACAAAAAAGACCAAAGCAGCAAGGGGGGGGAAGAAAGTTGCGGTTTTTTTCTAGAATTATGTTCCCCTTTCTTTATAACCTAGCGTTGTAATGTGAGGTATGGATATAGGAGCGGTCCGGAAGTACTTCCGTTTACGGTCAGGCGAAACGGCGCTGTGGATCGTCTGAGATCTACGCAGGGGCTCGGGGACAATACGTGGATCCCGTTGATTTCTAGCCCTGCAGTTGCCCTTGGCTTTTCCCCATTCCCGTCGTTGATCCCCCGCTGATTCGCCCTGTCCGCCCTGCGCGGTTGCTACTCTGTTTTTCCCTTGACTCGGTTCGATGTGAGGCGCTTCCATACTAACGGCAACTCGAGCCGGATCAGCCTAGTCTACCATCTCGATCATGTATGCATAATAAATAATCCAGGTGTTATATGATGGCCGCGTCATGACATCCTTATGTGCATGACGAAACAAAAAAAAAAAATGGGTTCTACCCACTAGATTCGCTAAGAGAAGTTGTTTTTCGCTTGCGACGAGACGTCGAGCTGCATAGGATCACATGTAAGATTCGCGATGATACCTTGACTATTACTCGAAGACATTCCAAAATAGGAGTCCCCTTCAAAGACTACCGCAGTAGCAATTTACGTATCTAGCGCTTTTTTTCAAAGTCCATAGGTAAAAGTGCGGCTCATCTAAAGTCCTCCCGCGCCCCCTCCCCGCAGATGGATTCCTACGAATAGAGAGCAGACTTACCGCCACGACTCTACAGGGTATCACGCCACCATGGGACTCAAAGAGCGGCTACCGATGGTGTGGTTGGGCCAAACATGCGTCTCTCTTGACCGTTTAATTTAACTACGGCTTGAGCCGTGTTAGAGATTTGGTTCCCCACCAACGAGAGTCTAACCTCGTGGGAGATGGTGCCTAAGCTTTGGCTCCCAGGCTTGGTGTTTGTGTACCAAGTACAATACAATACCTAAAGAGCATACAATGTGCGAGGTTAGGTTGAATGCTTATTCCTTTGAGATAGATTGGTTTGGTCAAACAGAAACTTGAGGCTATTCCCTAATTCACAAGCGAGTTGCTTATACCTTATAACGTTAACGTACCTAGGTGAGTAGGTAGTCTCGTGGCGTTGTTATCGTCCTTGGAGGTCAAAACACCATCTCCTGTTGTCAACTCAAATCTCGCTTGACCGCCAAGGCATGATAACGACGCTTGCTGGCGTAAGTCCCATGGCGCCAAAAACCTGGTTCGACATCAGTATTACTATGTGCAATAAACCTCCACCGGAATCGTACGTGTTAGCGTCTCCATTGTACCATACTTTATCTTTCAAGTAACGTGCAAGGTACATAGTAATTTCTATAATAAAATAATGGCTTGTCCCCATTGTGAAGTCTAGTGCACCAATAGAGTCTCGCATTAGGCCCTTAGGAAGGTCGAGACCATCATCTGTGTCGGATCCTGCGGTTTCGTTCCTTCGGCGCCTCCACAGGGGGGCCCTAGTATCAGTGGATCTTAGACAACTGCAATTATGATCGAAGACATGGATATACTATGACATGCACTTGACCTTGAAGCTCTATATAACATGAGTCGAGATGCCGCTTCCATCAGTCTTTTTTTCTCATCACCATCGGTTTGCGAAGTCGATTCCTTTAACCATTCATTATTGTCTATCCTTTTTACCAAAGTCATTCTTTTCTACCTCCCGGTGAGAACAGCTATCTTGATCGATACCTCTTAGCTGCCGTTCATAATATAACTGAACTTGTTGTCTCTACCTTTCGCTCACTTAATAAAGCTATATTGCATCGACTATCACAACCAACAAAATGGGTATCAAGAAAATCTCCCCTGTTGTTGCGGCCCTCGCCTCGGCTGCCACTGTCGCCGCCCACGGCCACGTTGACCACGTCGTCATCGACGGTCTCTTCTACCAGGGCTACGACCCGACCAACTTCCCTTACCAGCAGAACCCTCCCACTGTCGTCGGGTGGACCACCTCCCAGACCGACAACGGCTTCGTCGAGCCCAACAGCTTCGGCAGCGCCGACATCATCTGCCACAAGTCTGCTAAGCCGGCTGGTGGTCACGCCCAGGTCAAGGCTGGCGACAGCATCAGCATCACCTGGAACACCTGGCCTGAGTCGCACAAGGGCCCCATGATCGACTACCTCGCCGCCTGCAACGGTCCTTGCGAGAGCGTCAACAAGGAGACCCTCGAGTTCTTCAAGATCGACGAGGTCGGCAAGATCGACGACTCTGTCCAGAACGGTTTCTGGGGTTCTGATGTCCTGATCAAGAACAACAACACCTGGCTAGTCCAGATCCCGTCCAACATCAAGCCCGGCAACTACGTTCTCCGTCACGAGACCATCGCCCTGCACTCCGCGGGCCAGGCCAACGGCGCGCAGGCTTACCCCCAGTGCTTCAACCTCGAGATCACCGGTAGCGGTACTGAGGTCCCCGCCGGCGTCTTGGGTACCAAGCTGTACTCTGCTGCTGACCCCGGCATCGTCGTCAACATCTACACCACCGGCCTCACCTACACCATCCCCGGCCCCACCCTGATCTCTGGCGCCTCTTCCTCCGTCGCCCAATCCTCGTCCGCTGTCACCGCTACGGGAACCGCGACCGTCGGAAGCGGCAGCAGCGCGACGTCCACTAGCGCCGCCGCTGCCACCACCACGGCTGCTTCTACCACCAAGGCTGCCCAGACCACTGTCTCCAGCACCCAGAAGACCTCCACTGCTGTCGTCTCCACCCCTACCACTCTCGCCACCTCTACCCGCGTCGCTACCACCCCCAGCACCACCACCGCGGCTAATCCCACCGGCGCCGTCGACGTCCAGAGCCTGTACGGCCGCTGCGGTGGCAGCGGCTACGCGGGCCCGACCGCCTGCGCCGAGGGCACCTGCAAGTCCTGGAACCCTTTCTACTACCAGTGCGTCAACACCGCCTAAGCTGGTTCAAACTATTGTGCGGTCGGAATGACTTGACGACGGCGAAGAGACGAAACGCGGTCTAATGTGCGAGCATAAGGAGAGAAGGATAACGTATACGAGCTTGTGTATGATTAACCGAGGTTACAAGTGGAAGAAAGAAGAAAAAAGGAGAAGAAGAAGAAGCCCTGGCTGATGGCTTCGGGTCGGGAGTTCGATTCTTGTATTTACACTTTATACGATTTTTTAAATTCGAATATATATATTTTTTGCTTTTTACATTATGAGATTGCTTCGTGAATGTTTTATCTTTCTTATATTCATAAGTGATCGTCGCGTAGTATATAATGTAGTGTGTAAATTTCGAAGTTTATAGTAGTACACAAGTCTGGAACCATATTCGGTGTTTCCTTGAATGTAGTATAAGGGCTTATATTAGGTAGATAGATTTCCTTAAAGTTATACTCAAGCGCGGGACAATACTCGTTAGTTTTTTCTATCAAGCTTCGGATGATTAGTAGTATTAGCTTGTGTTCCGGACAGCCAATCAGATCTCGACTTTGGTCTAGCTGTTGCCTATTTCGGTATGCTGCAGGGGTTTGATCGACGTCCTGCTTATACATCCGTACCACATCAGTCCCCCCTTTTACATATTCCGCATCTATAACAACTACTATAGTTCCTTTGATAGCAACAGTCAAATGTAGAGCGGACAGTAATCATATTTTTTAAGACGGTTGTATTAATGACGAGAGATGATTCAATACATTCTTACGTCCCATAGCGAAAACGTTTTTCTTAAAAGCTCTCTAGGATGTTTAGGACTTTACGGTATCGCATAAGAAATCTCATAAGAAAATGCTTTCCGTTCTCTAGTATTACGTACAGTCTGTACATTATTGCATTGTAAACATACACCTCCATCTGCTGTATTAGATAGATGTTTCGTCGCTAACGAACTCCACACCTCGCTTTTTTGGATCGCAACGTCGTGTGCTACGTTAGGGAAAGTCCCAAACTAAACCCCACGAAATGACCTCTAAATGGAACAGTACGAATGGCGTACCTACCTAGGTAGGTAGTGAATTGGACTAGTGGAATGACGTACCTAACGTACCTAACGTAGGTACCTTCAGTGAATATTAAATGCGGGAAAGATCATAATTTTCAAAATGGTCCATTGAGAAGAGGGAAAGAGGGAAAGAGCGAACGTGGGAAGGTGCGAGGACCCGGAGGGAGAACGTAAAATGGAGATAGAAAAGTTTTCTACTGTACTACTCACGTCATTAGATAAGCTTAAGCCTTTTAGGGAAATATCTAAACACTTTCTTCCTTACGTTGACCATCTGTTTGGCACTGGCTGGCACTAGGACCGTAGGTTTAAGTGCAAAATGCGCGTTGTTGACTTACTGCCTAACCCTTATCTTAACCATACAACTCACTACTTCCTAAGACCTACCAATTGCAACGGCCGTACAGGTCACTATTCTAAAATATTAACCAATCATATTTGTTTCCTATCTATTACGATAGTGAATTGGAAGCAAACTACTTTTTTCAACCATCAGTGAGTAAGTACCTAAGATACCTTTGTGGGGCGGCTGGTCGTTGCTATCTCCAAGCTCGTTGCTGATTTTACCGACCACAAGAAAGTATATAAACACGGCTTCTCCCCCCTGTCCGTCTGATCTTTTCAAACACGAAGATTCAGTTCAGACATTACCAAAGAGTCTTCCAAGCTGCATAATCCTCCAATTCAACTTTTGGATTATCTTCTGGCATTACAAGATCCCTACCAAGTATAGTCAAGACTTAGGAAGCGCTCTTTGATATAGCCTATTGCTACCTTGCTGTATCTAAGCGTCGTCGGTTTGATACAACACTTCAGCGACCTCAACTTGTAAGTTCATTGATACATACCAAGATGAGATGAACCGATATACTAACATGACACTCATTACAGGTACCTCGTGTCTCTTCCGAAAAGTCCTCAGCCGAAACCTATCAACCAAACTCGGCGTCATTAAAAATGGCTTTCTCCAAGGACCAGATGGCGGGCTTCGAATTCGACTACTCTGGTCTCGACATGGTCGGAACCTCAGACCCCTCGGTCGATAGCCAGCGACAAACCGCGCGGCTAAGAGAGCTCGAAAATTGCAACGAGGATCTAGCTCGTCGCAACGCCGAATTTATGGCCATGTTCGAAGGCTTCAAGGAGGACATGGAGTTTATGAAAGAAAGCATGCAAACAGCTCGGGAAGAACTGCAATCGGTCCGCAACCACAACGCCCGGCTGCAAGGCGAAATGTCCAGCCTAACCAAGCGGAAGCGTACGGCCGCTCGAACCAAAGCTAGCGACCTGGAAATCGCCCAGGCTGCTGAGATTGAGAAGCTGAAGAAGCAGCTAACACAGAGCAAACCTGAATACCTCGTCGTTACACCATCAGACACGGGTAGCGCGACGAGTTCTGGGGAATTAACGAATGTCTTTAGTGACGCCAGCGCTTCGGGTCACTTGAGCCACTGCAGTATGGATAATTCCAGGGCGGCAAAGAGACGCCATATGGAGGAATCGCAGAACTGGAACGACCAACCCGAGATGTTCCAGTTTAACGCGGGACAGCCCAACTGTCAGAATGCTTATCTTGGCCCAGTCGTCCAGAGCGACCAATCTCAGCAGCATTTGTTACCAGCACATGGGCAATCCTTCGGCAGGGTAACGCAGGGACAGGACAATTCAAACTACCAGATGTCCTACGGCCAGGAGCACATGTACGGGCAAGGCAACCAGATGCCCTGGGGAAATGCATTCTCCATGAATCCTCAGCTTCAACATCAGCAGGAACATGGCATGCCTTCGTACCCGAAACCTCCTCAGGGGCTTCGCTGGAGTTTCTAGGCGATGGGAGTCCATCTTTGCCTTTTCTCTTATCGAGCTCTCTGCTGGTTCTGGTTTACCTATTGGCTATATTATTGGTTCTAAGTTTGACCTCAAAAATCATAGCGAAAGGGAATTATGTTTAGCTATTTCTTTTGTCGACGGATCTCAACCTAGATAGGACGGATGGAGATACCCCTCAAGTCGTTTCAATACCGACAGTTATAATACCTTTTCCTTAAAAGCTGATTCTTAATACAACTGCAATCTATTATAATAATGTCTCCTGGCTCTTCGGTAACTCTTTGGTTATTGTTGTGTTCTGTAATAGTTACGTGGGTGAAAAGCTGTTTTACCTTGAATATAAAATCATTACCGCAGTCGAGAGACAAATCTGGAAAGACCCTGACCAAGGGGCTTTTGGCGTTGAGCTAGCGGAGGGAAATCAAATATTCTCATAAGATTCTCATAAGTACCTAAGTACCTAACCTAGGTAGGTACCTAGGTACTTAAGGTACTTACTACAGCTTTAGAATTTCTGTTAGGAGAGGTTTATGCCCTCGATAGCTGTCATACCTATACAATACAAAGTGAGTGTCAGGGTCGTACATACAGTATATGGAGCTGAGCTAGTAACGCCTCGCCTATTTTAGCTACTAGTATGAGGTAGGTAGTATACCCCTGCTATACCCACATACCCCTGAAAATTTGTACCTATCACGGACTCACATTTGGTGCCGCCTCCTCGGGTTATAATCAACCCAGGGTCTCTTACGCAGGCTCTCCTGACGAGGGCTATGCCTTCTTACTCAATTCCAACTAAATTACAATACTTAGTCAATACCTGGTTAGATTCACAACTCAGCACTTTGCAACTATTAAAGCCGTTTCTAATGCTACGACCCAATTCAATATATTCAAGAGTCTACGAAGGTCCAGGCCAAAAGTCTTGCACATTGTAGCTTAAGTAAGCTACCTACTTAGGTATGTGTCAATAAAAAAGGCTATACGGTGTCAGATCTACCAATAGCAGCTAGCTCCCCTGTAGCTATAGTGGTAAGCTCCCTAAAGTTTAGCGTACAAGCCACTATCCGCCCCCAAAACTAGTGCCAAGCCAATACAGTGCTATTATAATTGTGTACGTTATGTTCCCGCGACTAAAAGCTTGGCATGTGCAAGACTTTTGGCCCGGACCTTCGTACTTGTATTAATTATACTCCAAGTAATCCGTACCCATGTTGATACCAACAGATGTTCGCTGTTAAAAAATGCTTATCCTTAAATATCCCGACTTCTTCCCATCATAATAGACGTGCTATACAAAAGCCACCAAACATACTTCCCTAGTGTTTATAAGGTCTCATACTCGACCATCATAGCACAAGCACGCTAAATCCAAAATGCTTGCAGAACTTAACACAGCAGGCCAGACACGCGTGTCCCCTAATAGCTACATGCGCTCCGACAGGTTTGGACAGAGTAAATATCCGCAGTCGGTCGTCACCCGCGGTAGGGATCACCGCCACGGCGCCAGATGCTGGCCCGCCTCCCATGCTCCTCACGCGCTGGAGCAGCTCGCTCAGACCTTGCCGCGCTACTTGCTCGTCGTCCGCCCTGCGTGCCCAGTCCCGCAGCCAGGGGAGCGGGTTCTCGGGCGTGCAGAGATACATGTCGGGAACTATCGTGCCATCGTGGCCGCGAGCGTTCGTGGTAGTGCTGTCCATGTCCACAGACGCCTTCTCGTCGTGCGGGCACGACTCGATGCGTTCCGCGGAGGCTAGGGCTTTGATTACGCCTGTGGGATCTAGAGCCGCGCTCGTGATCTTGTTGCCTTCGTACTCCAGCGTCCGGACCATGCTGCATTCGAGGACCTGGTTGCTCTGCGGGTGGAACACCGAGTTGAACACGTACCGGGTATTTTCCGCGAGTTGTCGTCCCGCGGCCGCTGTCATCGTCATCGTCATCGTCCCCGTTGCAGTTGCAGTTGCGCTTTGGGATAGTGCCCAGTCCGGCGTGACGTGCGAGTTCGCGGCCACGACGCTGCGGTACGACCGCTGGACCTGGCTGTTGAAGATCTTCCCCCGGCACCACCGCAGCCGCAGGTAGCTCTCATCGCTCGCGGGCAGCTTCTCCGCCCCGACTATCGTTGCCGGCCACACCGCCTGCCCGGCGCCCCCCGATATGATCACGTTCCGCCGCTCGATCTCCGGCCGTCCTTCCTCCGATTCGCCCGCGAGCTTCCGGCACACCCGGTGCCACTCCGTCACGTCGCTGCACGCCGTCTGCCCCCGGAACACCCGGCATATCGCCGAGATCACCGTGCTCGGCGCTACCTCCGCGCTCTGCCAGACGAGCGGGTCCGGCCGCACCATGAGCCGTTGCTGCTGCTGCTGCTGCTGCCGCGGCTCGGGGTTGCGGAACAGCGAGAGCGCCAGGATCGTCGCCACCACGTGCGCCATCTGCTCGACGAACACCGTCGTCGCGCCGGGCTGGCCCAGCGGCAGCTGCGACCGGAACAAACCCCCCGCCATCCACGCCTCGCGCTCGGATTCGTGCTTCGCCTGCCCCAGGAACGCGGCGGCTTCCTTGTGCCCGTAGATCGGCAGCCCCATCTGCTTGCTGCGCAGGTCCTGCATGTGCTTCCCCTCGCACCCGCCGACCAGCCGCAGAATGCTGTTGATCTCGGCCCGCTCCGGGAACGGCTCGAAGCGGCCCGAGCGGATCTTCGCTAGCTCGCTTGCCAGGACCGCCTCTTTGTTGTGCCCCTCCTCCCCCTCCTTCTCCTTCTCTTTTTCCTCCTGCGACTGCAGCCAGAGCTTGGACTTGGCGCCGGCGAGATCCGTCGTCGTGGCGCAGGGCACGCCCCACCGGCCGCGGGACACGCACCCCTCGGAGCACATCGTCAGGCTCTTCCGCGCCTCGGACAGCGCGTACGGAATTACCTCCACGGCGGCCTGGTTGGCCTGGCCCTGGTCCAGCCGGAAGGCGTTGAGCATGAGGCGGAAGTACGTGGGGATCGAGACGAGGCCGCCGTAGCGTCGCTCCGCCCGGCCGTGGCGGAAGGTCCAGTCTTCCCAGTGCGACGGCGAGTACACGGCCCTGACCCGGACGAGTTCCGGCGCGCTGCCGTCTTTCTGCGTCGCGGGAAACCCGAGCTTGATCCCGATGCTGGTGTCGCCTTGGATGATCTTTTCGCATTGCTGCTGGCTCGCTGGCTGGCCTTCTCCGAGGTAGACCACAGGGGTCTTGCGCAGCCACCAGCGCAGGAAGGCGACGAGCCAGGGCACGCAGCTCCCCGCTTGGATCGTTATCGCCTTCGGCCTTCTCTCGCCGGACTCCGCGGATTTATTCGACAACAATAACTGGGCTAGCTTGGTCACCGCGTCCGTGTCGGGGGTTTTGTCTAGGCGACCTGAACAGGCGGCGGGACCGAGGCGTCGTTTGCGGAGCTCGCGCGTCAACGTTATCTCGTAATCCGCGACGAGGTTGGCGAAGTTGGACAAGTTGCATTGCGCCTTGACGGTGTCGAGTAGCGGGCAAAGCTTCTCGGCCGTAGGACGTGGCATCGCTCCCAGCTTGAGGTGGCTGCCCATCAGACTCGCTACCACCTGCGCGCTTTCGGGCGGATCGAAGGCGGTCCCCAAGGCGCAGACAAGAGCGAGGAATCTCTGGCCGCCAGGCCTACTCCCGAGGTACTGTGTTATGCCTTGTCTCGGGAAGCCGATGGTTATACCGAGGCTCTCGAGGACGGCGCACTCGTAGTTCGTTGCTACGTGCTCTTTTACCTCCTTGCATGTCTCTTCGTGGATCCCTAACAAGTCGCCCAGCCTCTCGCACGCGGACGTTATGCCTGGGATGTCCTCTCCGAGGACGGGCACGAAATTTGCGTTATCCCAGCTATGGTTCACGTCCGCCATAGCTATCTCTCTCTCTCTCTATTTCCTATTATCTATCCTTATTATTGGTTTCGTATGGTTAATTCTGACTTAATCCTAAGACTTAATCGATATGTTTTTTTTCTTATCCCGTATCTTAGATACCGAATGAATGAATGAAAAGGTTATTGATGGATGGAAATTGATGGGATCGCGCTTTAAGATGAAGAGATGGGAAGAGAAGATCTGAACTGAACTTATAGAAGACATTTGGATACGCCGTGACTGTCGGGAGGAAACTGCTTCGTCCTCGCAGAAGTGAGTTGTTCTACAATGTATGAGGTCTGTTTACAATTCATGTTGGCATTTCACGATGCCGCAGTCATTTCTCACGACAGGAAGCTAACACTCATAGCTTCGAAGTTGGTGTTTACGGCATGACTGCCGGATAGCAACATGTGTGTGTATGTGAGTAAAACCATGAGATGCATGAGGAAGTAATAGAATTGTTGACTTGAAAGATAGGTGTAACCTTTCGAGAATGGGTGACCCTAATAGAAAATATATATCGCTACTCAAATCAGTGGCTAATAAACTGCTGTCAGGTACGGTATGGAAGCATTTTTGTAAGGACATATAGGTATAAGTCAGGCTTTCTCCCTCACGGGCGAGGAAAGCTTAGTTTGTCAATCAAGTCACCTGCACAACTCCTCTACTCCTGATCACTAGCTACGACATAAACATAAGAAAAGACTTAGTAGTTTATCGCCTGGATTGACTACTACTGTTACACAAGTAAACTCACTAGCTATTCACGTCCCCTTGGCATTGGCTGCCTCAGGTAGCACGGTGAAGTCATACAGAAAAATCAGGTGTGATTTGGGACAACACCACTTCCCCTGTCGCCCATGTCAAATCAGCTAACAGTTTAGAAGACACTCCAATAGGGGTGAATAGAGCAATAAACAAATCACCATCAAGTTGGGAGAAAAGGAATAATGTAGAAAAATAACTTCAACAAATAGATATATGCCTAACTACCTAAAACAAGGTATCGGCCCTCCTCCCCAACTCCATTCCGTCGAGACTGAGTGCCAGAGGTATACCGAACCACAACCTAGAACGCAACGCCTATCTAATGCAATAGTGTGTGAAGTCGGGCTTTTAAATCCCTAAAATCCTCTAAGAGTACACGAGGAAAGGAAAATCTTCGTCTGCGACTCAAACCGCAACAACGCCTCTATATCTGATGACGCACAGGCTCCCCTCGTATGCTAAGAACGAATATAGCACGAAGAAATGCTTTCCGATACGCCGTTGGTGAATTTTATGGCCAGTATGGCAGATTTGAAAGTACCTCCTGTTAGTAGACGCCTGTATTTGATACCAGAGGCATGCACACCATACCCAAGTAACTTATGAACTATTCGTGATACCGAAATTTTGTAGAGTCTGGCTGGGTTTAGTCAGAGTCTTCCATATCCATCGCGTTTCGCTCCGCTTCGAAACTGTCAGCCGTGACACTTAATCGTTCCCGTTCTCTTTGCCTCTCCTTCTTAGTTTCCTCGTCGTCATCCGCATTAGTAAGGTCTAAGAACATCTTATCCACATCCCTGTCATCCTCTTGACCGTGACCGATGTTTTGTCTACTGGTGAATGTATCATCACCGTTGTGACTCCATACGCCCGGCCCAAAAATTTCTTCGGCCCGCTTACGCCCAGTTTCAGTGCGGCGTAGATATTCAAGGGCCTTACCCTTGCCAGCATCTGTGTTCAGATTCAAGCCATCGTCTTGCCCACGCTGTAGACGTTCCTCTAATGTTAAGGTTGAATCCGGTCCGATTAGCTGAGGACCTGAGCCACTGCTGGCGGATAGGAAGAAATCTGGGTGTAAACCCGCAGTATTATTCATGTCCATGCTATCAGGCCGGAGTGACGATCCCGGCCGGCTGGAAGATACTGAATTGGATCGTTGTGGCGGATGCGTGTGGGGTGTACTACTAAGTGCTGGAGTAGACGGCTGTGAACCCCGAGAATAGTACATGTGGTTGCCAGAACCAAAAGGGTGGGAGGATGGACTAGTCGCGTTCGGAGGGACAATACTGTTGCTTGAAGATGCTGCGGCCTTGGCAGCAGCCTCAGCGTTCATTGCCTTTCGCTTTAAGCTGTTTGCCTTGCTCTTCATATTTTCCGGAAGATCATCGGGGTCGTCTACCCCATATTGCGCTAGCATTTTCTGTAATTTGGTAGGCCGTGGCTTACGAGTGCTCTTGGAAACATCTAGTACGGGGGGTGGGTCGGGTGCTACCGGGTTCCATTTATGTAGTTCTTGTCGAAAGAAGTTGGTTTCGAAGGATAGGAGGATCTCAGCACCTTCGATTTTCCGCAAATAGAATCTCTGGGTACCGGCTTCAGCTGCAGTCGTTAGGACGGGATTGCAGAAAGCTGCGATGTGGTCCCGGAACTTCTGTGCGTTGTCGATTATCTTTTTCAGCACCTCTTCTTCTTCAGGCTGAAAAGGTAGGTTGGGAATCTCCTCCTGCCAGGCAATAAGATCCTCTAGCTTCGGTCGCGCAGCATCCCGGGGAATTTTCACTCGCCAATCGCAGATAGGACAGGTGTACTTATCGTCCTCTTTAACTTTCCCTCTAGCAATTTTGAGACACTTCCCGTGGTACCATTCGTGGCACAGCTCACATTCGATCATCATACCAGCTTCGATGCGACGGCAGATGCAAAACACTTCCACTAGAGCGGGATCATTGATGTCCCATGAAGTCCGTTGGATCTTACCCTCGCCTCTCTCTTCGCTGGCTGCTCTGGAAGCAGGTTCGGCTGGTAACCGAGGAGTGTCATTGCGGATGTCGAAGCAAGCCAAATTGCGTTCTAGCACATAGTCCATGTGGGATTTGAGTATATGTAACGGCGCGTTGGTCTTGCCAAAAAGCTTCTTTCCCTTTCGCATCCAATCCTCATGACGTCTCTGTTCCTTTTCGAGATCTAAAGTTCCGGTTGGTTTCGAGTTGAGATCTTCTAGCTTCTTCATAATTTCAACCACCTCCGCATACTTAGGTCTTTTCTTGCAGTCGGGATTCTTAGACCGCTCCGTCAGATCAATAATCTGACGATGAGCTTCTCGCTGCTTGTGTAGGATCTGATCAACAGCAGCCAAAGTCTCCGTTGTCACAGGGAGGTTGTTGACTTGAACTTGATTCGAAAGCGCCTCCAGCTGTGGATAATGAACCACCTCTGCATTTATAAGCTCCTTTGCTTTGGTCTCCCACTGCATACCTGCCTGGTATTTATCGCTGAAGTACCTCATATTATCATTATACGGGGGAATCTCTAATCGAGTGCCTTCTTCGAGGAGTTCTCTAACATCTTTAAGTGTTAGTATAACCCCTCTGTTGGATTTCGCCTTGGCATTCCATTTGGTTTGTTCCAGAATCTCAGACAGCTTGTCGAGTTCCGGCATATCCACATTAAATGCACGGCCTTCTTCTATCAGCTCCTCGATAGATTCTTGACCACAACCACGCTCTAAGAACTGTTCGGCATTCTTTTGGAAACTTCTGATAGCATTGGCACGTTCTTGCAACTGTTGAATCTCGGGACAGTCGAAGCCGATGCGCTCCGCGTCGTCGATCAAGCGGTAGATATTGTCGACTCGACGGAGTTCGCGTTCTTTCTGTTCCTGGGAAGAGCTGCCGATGGACTTTCGTAATCCGCTCTGCCAGACTTTATCATTTTTACGGCGGTTCTGCTGTTTTCGCACCGTATAATTAGTCGCCTCTTCGACCCATTCGTTACAACGATCAACGAATTCCCTGAGCGATGGCAAGGAGGGGAGGTCGTACGGTATTCGTTCACCCTCACTAAGAAGGTTTCGCAGCGTTTTAAGCGCCGGCTTTCCTCCCTCGTCGAGAAGCTTCTCGTACTTTTCTTCCCACGCTTCAGGCAAATTAGCCTTATCTGCCACCTTTTGATACATCTCATTCAGTTCCTCGTTAGTCTTCCGATAATATAACTTATGGTGGTCGCCTGCGTAACGCTCGGGTTCGGGGGCATCGCAACAGGAGTGTTGGCCGGCATGTTGAATACACAGGACTTTGCCGGATTGGAGACACTTAAATCTTGACAGGTAAGCATAGCATTTGCAATAAGCGCATTGGTACTCTTCCTCCGGAACGTCTTCAGCGGACACTTCGAATGCGAGAGAACAATGCCCATCAGACTCCTCGTTCAATGAACAAGATCGGTGAGCATCTTCTTGGTGCTTTGCAATGAATTCCTTTCGCTGCTCAAGCTCCCGCTTGTGGATCCTCTGGAGTGCCGGTGCGAGCCACCTCGCAGTCTGAATCGTTAATCCTGAACTGGTTCCCTCTGCTGCTGTCCATAGAAGCTCATCGTGCGAGAAACAAGGCTGTCTCCGGAACTGCTGTAACCGTTCCACACCGGCAAGGCCATATGGTTCCCAATCAGATGGCGCAAAATTGACAGCCTCGTTAAAATTGAAACCATGGTTGAAACCAGCATGGTAGGCTTGAGGAAATGTCAGTACAAGCTGACCAGCTCGCTGGTCAAGAGCATAAACACGGACACCCGCCTTCTGAAGCTGCTCGGGAGTAAGAAGCGTGACAAGCTGGAACAAGAGGTCCGGCTGGGTTTCGAAAAGCTCCGGTACTGCTTCTTTCATAGCGTTCTCAAACTTTTCGGTGTCCTCGGCTGGAATGCCGTACCACGTTTTGGTTGCTCCGAAGTGTTGGTAATTAATCGAATAGGCAAAGTGGTCCTCATTATGCCAACAAAATGTCGAGAATATCATGCCAACGTATACCCATGGAACAGTCATACCTGAGATATCGGATTTGATGTGGCGGAAAAGACTCTCTGGGTTCAAAGGCATTACAGTCAAATTCCAAGGATCGGTGGAATAGGGGTCGCACGGGTTACGCTCTGCTGTAGGGAAGCCGGAACCGTGAGTCGTGCAATGAATGTCCGCGCCGTATTCAACCTCGACTGTTTCCTCAGTACTGGTGACAAGCCTCCAAAATTCCTTTTCCACGTCATCTTCTGTGACTGGTCTTGGACATTTAAGTACCGGGTCGTAAGGCATACGGTTCTCAAAGTATGCCTGTTTGAAGTCTGCGGCCTTCTCCTGGAACTGCTTGAGGGAATATAGCCCACCTTCTTCGAAGCCGAACTGACCATCACCAACAAGGCATCGATGGCAATTCCACTCGGTATCAGGTTTATGCTTGATAGGAGGGTCTAAACAAGCACCATGGTATCCATGGTCGCAGGACTCGCACAGAGCTATAGGGCCAATCTCGTCACCTTTACCGCATACTTCGCATTTCTATAGACAGTTAATCAAGATGCTATAAAAAGAGGGAAAGAGAGGATAAATATATATGGAGTTCCTACCTCGCTCGGATTCGACGATTCATCTCGGGGTATTGGTATTCTCGGAGCTGAAGGTCGGAAGACTGACATATGCGACCCAGCTACTGTAGGGACGGTTTCTGGACACCGACCTGCATTAGTTTCACAAGCGATCGAACCAATCATCGACTTCGAACGACAGAACATCCATTGTAAGGTCTCCGCTCCTGTTGTGCATTGCTGCACGGCAAGGCGCATGATTGAGACCCTGCACACTGGCGGCCCCACTAAGGAGAAGCGCACCACAAAGGAAATGATATGTTACTATCGCCGCAGGTAAAATGGATTAAATAAAGAAGAGAGTAATAACGCCATAATATCATAACAATAGAGGATCAAACTAATGAATGGAAAGAAAGATCAAGGAAAGCATACGCGAAATAATTGAAATGATGAGTAGAACTGAATGATTGCGAGAGTCACTATTAGAAGGAAATACGGACCTTTCTTGAGCCTTTTACTCCTCCTACTACCACTTTCCGAATCGTCTTTATCAGTACCGTTGTCCTTTTTAGCCGAATCTAAGCTGTCGGAGCTGAGTTGACGCTTTAGGGCTGTGCCAGGGCCTAGTCCGGATGGTCGAAAATCTGGAGTATTTTTACCGGATGGATGCGGGCTTCCATGGCGCTTCGGAGGCGGCGTAAAGCCTTTAGGATCCGTTGGAGTAGGTCGGTTAACACTTGTAAACCCGCTATTGACCGCAGTGAAACCACCTGAGTTGATGGCAGTAAACCCGCCGGATGAAGGGTGCGAAGTAGCCACCGGCGCATCCGCCATGATAGTATCACGGTCATTTTCTTGCTTCGGGACATTCAAACTCTGCTGAAGAATGTCGCTTGCATGTCGAGCAGGAGACTCTGCTCGTAAACTGGACGGAGTGTTTACAGTCGACCTCTTTATCGGACTAGGTGCCGGACTAGGAGTTAATGGCCCGCCGTATTCGTACTCTAACTGCTGATAGACTCCAGGTTTTGCTTGGCGCAAGTAGTTCTCGTACGGAGTAAGCCATCGATCATACGAGTTTTTAAGGGATGTCGATAATGACGACATGATCTTCCCGCTGTAGCCCAAATCTCTGCCGATTTCCGCCCATTTCTTTGTCTTGCAAACTTTTTCAAACCCCCCACGAGATTCAACCGCCTTCTTAAGCTTGTATAGGTCGAGGGGCTTCTTGTCCACGTATGGTAATCGATTTAGGTTGGTTCCTTGCTGCTTATGGTATTTAGCTAGGGCATCTAGATAGGTCAGGTTTGCTCGTGTGCCTGGCATTTACAAGTTAACAAAACGACGGTTATTAGGACTATATAGCATTTCGCAACGAATCACTTACGGCCGTCGACTGAGTTTAACTCTTGCTTTCGTGTTCTAAAGTGGAATTTCTGTAGATTGTCAGTACATGATCGAAATACAGACTCCGTAACTAAAACCACTGCAAATATCCTTGAATTGTGTCTGATTGGGATTTAAGGACTCACCTCGGTATCAATCGCGAAATCGGGATTCCATGAGTCTGGAGGGATGACCTTGCAAATACCGTACTTGCGGGCCTCAGGCGTAATCTTGCGAACGTACTCAAGCGGGTCTTTCCATTCGTTTTCGGTAGGTCGGTAGGTTGGTGCTTCTTCAAGCCCGAACAACCTATTTTGCTTAGACGACTCTCGGCTGGCTGTGGGCTGGCCCCTTCTCTCAACTGAAGTAAGGTCTAGCGGGGCACTACGCATCGAGCTGAGAGGGACTGGAGGGTTCGTTGGGTGGTAGCCGTTCGAGTTGACCTGCGTCTTGGATTTCGCGCCATTGGATGAAGAGGTATGGCCCGCAGAATTGGCGGCGCCAACAGCCGGGGAAGCTCTTGCGCTAGCATTGGTACTACTGACACCTCCAACGCCGCCATTATGGCTGACGGAGGGGGTGGAAACCATGATTCACGACGTACAATGACGCTGGAAGGCGGCTTAAATGATCCTCTCCAGCAGTCCCAAAGTAAGTAATAGTAGGCTACGTATGCCGACCACCGCGAAGTGGTGCAAAGTGTGAGGCTGTCACAAGGAAGGTAAGCTGTACGTGCATCGCATGAATGTCCTACCGGGGTCGTGATGGAGCCAACCCCGAAGATAGCAGGAGGCAGCTGGCGTCGAAAGAGGCGAAATGCTGTTGGAGCAAATATCGTCGTTCGAATCGTGTGGGGTGTCGGTACCGTGTAGATGCAGCGGAAAACCGCGATATGGGACTAAGAAGTGAGATAAATATGGCACCTGGTTAGAATATACGACCAGGAGATACTACTTTGACCAACGGACAAATTAGGTAAAAACAGTATTGCCGATCCGGTGTCCTGGTATGTATCGCACCTCAACCACCACGACGCAACCTCGAATATCACCAATTACTGAATTAATAGAATCATTAGTGACCGAATATGAAAGCCGAACAGAAATGACACTTAATGAGGTGGCGAGTGAGAAGTGTCGTGCCCCAATATGTGTGAATTAGAAGGGGATGGTCAAGTCAAGGAGGGTTGCATGTTGCATGTTAGATTGAGGAGAGGGAAGTTTAGTTTTGAGATGTCAAGTATGGAGATATGGGTGGAAGGTATGAACAATAAGTCGTGTAAGTAGAACGGAAAACGGATTAGTACTTAGTAGATTGGGTAGAGCGGAATGGGTAAGTAAGTTCAACGACTGTTTGATACGGTGGGACCGTGGAACGTGGGTGGTCAGGTCACTCAAGTCTGAAAAGCCTCTTAACATCCGTTTAAAACAGAATAGGTACGCGGGTAACGGGGTCACGCAGTGCAGGCGCGGCTTGACAAAGTACCTAGGTACCACCTAAGAAATTGGGGATTGGGAAAGTAGAAAGAAGAGGCAGTTGGAAGTGGATATGATTTTTTGGGTGGATGCGACTTGTAGCTTGTCGGGATTTTATGCCCAGGCCCATTTAAAGAACAAAGTGGACCCTAAAGCTACCTCCGGTACGTACATTTTGTGCAGGGTACGGATATACATGCATTATATTATGTGCCTAGATAAGTACTTAAATACCTAGGTACGAAGGTCCGGGCCAAAAGTCTTGCACATGCCAAGCTTTTAGTCTAGGAAATTTAACGTGCACGATTATAATAGCACTGTATTGGCTTAGTACTAATTTTAGGGGTGGCTAGTGGCTTGTACGCTAAACTTTAGGGGGCTTACCACTATAGCTACAGGGGAGCTAGCTGCTATTGGTAGATCTGACACCGTATAGCCTTTTTTATTGACACATACCTAAGTGGGTAGCTTACCTAAGCTTCGATGTGCAAGACTTTTGGCCCGGACCTTCGTACCTAAAATACCTATAGATGGATGTACCTAATCGAAAACTCTAGGTAAGTTCAGACTCCATCTAATACGGTTCCGCATCAGGTATACCGCCGCAACTCTAGGTTAGGTAACGCTGCTGCCATGAGCTAAACATGAGAGGTATCTCTACATACGTAAGGGTTGAACAATCGTAAGCGAATAAAGTATATATACTCGATGCAAGATTTTGCATGTTCCATTCCATTCATGATCCAACGTCGTTTTCAAGTTTTGATATTTAATATCACATCTCTATTTCCAGTTCCATTTCCCTCTCTCGTCGGATAAATCTGCCCAGTACGAGGTTAAAAGTACCATGTGATATAATTCTGCTACGCTCTTTTACTCGCGACTTCATACTCTTCATGCTCTTCAGAGGTCGATATGTAAATACCTATCAGGTACCAAGCCCAGTCCTGGTACTTTGACAACGAAGGGATGCTGTTTCAAATTTTATATTAGGTTAGGTACCAAAGCTTGAATATTGGCGCCTTTCCTAGGGAAGTGCAAGTTCTGTCACTCTTACTCAACATAGCTTACGTGCAAAAGAGTGAATGCAGGCTGACACTTTTAGGACGATGCGCAAACGCTATACGGTCAACTTACCGAAACTACAAACGTGCGGTCACGCTATGAATTATACAACTACACGGTCTTGACAGCAGGTATGCGCATAGTCCGACGTGTTCATTTATATAGATTGCCTAAATAGGTAAAGGTTTGTACAAAAAAAAAACCTGAATCTTGATAATATAAGATAGTCGGTGTATATCATCGTCTTAGGATCGTGAGATCTATAATCAAACGTAGAAATCGGAGACAAACAAGAATCCAATTTGTCGGGGAGCCGCTTGGACCTCGACGAATCCGGAGATCTGCGACATAGGTAATGTCTCCCCAAAGCCAAGGCAGAACGAACATGACGGGTGATAATTCTATATGGAACCCATTACGACCAGCGGGTTAAAAAAGTAAAAGATGGATCCTAGTGTGGAAGGTAAGTAATACCAAATGCATGTCATCTGCTTCCCCATGAATTGGGGCGAGGCTGCGCGGATTACGCCGACGCTATTAACAATACTATTAAGGTTAGGTAGAATAATACACGTACCTATGTTGGGTGGCTCCGCTTTGTGGCTGCTTGTTTTTTAAAATCTCTTCTCATCTTGTTATTCGTATACATTTCTATATATATATGAACCTATGATACAACTCCGTGTTTATCATTCGGCTTACGTCTTCCGTATTCAAAGATCTGATAAATGCCCGTTATGTGGGGATTCTAAGTACTAGTCGCAAGCCGACGTGTCCAATGGTCCGAACGGTCGCAACTATTTAGATTCGTGGTTGGAGAATTGGCAGATTGGTCGGCGAGGTTGGTCAACCTGCGCCAGTCCAAAAAGAAAGAGAAAAAAAAATCGAATTGATATTCGCGGACAAACTTACAGGGATCAGGACCAATGAGTCGTCTAACGAACCAATAATAGACGAGTGACGTTTGAAAAAATGGGCTTCGTATCCTTGCCCTGCATGACGGGAACACCATGCGAGCACTCACAGATGGGAAAGGTCCAGCGTAGCCGAGTAGCGGACAGTTTTGGGTCTCGTCACTATAAAAAGGGTAAAAGGGGGGTCTGCTTTTTTTTTTTTTTTTTTTTTTTTTTTTTTGCGGGGGATAGCATGCCTCGACATGACATCGATACCCATCGGGGAGAGGTTATCTATTCATTACCTTGTTCATGTCGTACGCACGCACTCAAACTTGTTACATCAGGTATATGATATGCATCAATAATATTTTTAGCCACTTGGTAAATAAATGAAAAGAGATAGGAAATACGAAGTCGGAGTTTTACCCTAGATCCAGGTAGGTACCTACCTATCACCTACCTGGCATACGTAATTATACTACATTAAGCACCTTGCTATAAGAATTGAGAAACCCAATGAAGTCTTTCTAACTAATCAAAAAAAACTATAGGCTTATATTTCCGACTCGGCTCGCGCTTTTCGTTTTCTAGGTTTCTTAAGCAACTTCTCGACCTCTTTTGACCCTCTTATTCTTAAACTCATCTCCTTCATGAGATCACCCCATGCTACTTCACCTTTGCATTCTGGACAGTGTCCAGATATAGGTATGATGTTTTCACCGGCCTCCTTTTCAAGCATATGTTTGCTCCAGCATGTTAGATGCCCCGTGCCCTCGCAATCTATGTTTGAACATGTTGCATAGAGGCCCTTTCCAGGATCAAGGTGTTCCTGACATATTATGCAATTACCTTCTCTCTCAAAGTTGTAGATCGACTTTGTCTTGGTCACATAATCCTTCATCGGAGCGTAGTCAAGCGGGAGAGCATGAATACCCCGAGGCTGCTCTGGCTCGTCCTTGGTATCGGCACTTTCACCATCTCCCGGACTTGTGCCCATCGTCTCGAAATCAGTTAGCACCCCAATGGTATCCCGGAGAGGTTCATCTACGGTATTGCACCATTCTTGCCACACTTCGTAAGCCTCGAGTACAAAGAAGTGGACATTTAAAGGCAATCTTGCGAAACTAGGGACCCGAAGGAGAAGATGTAGGTTCGATAGTATAGATGTCAGGTTATGCCGAGGGCGTCTAGGACGGCCGTTTCGTTTCCTACCCGCTGCGGTGGTAATCCGAGATGTGGATGGAATATGCAGTGACATGTGGGGATTGTTGAGGGCCCATCTATGGAACAGTCAGCTTACCTAGGTACATATAAGGAAAATGTAACGACTGGTCAGCTGAGATGGCATACTCAAATTTTAAAGCGGTTACCATTCCAGGGAAGCCTGATACAAGGCCAACCATCTCCCATGGCCTCAACTTGTTTCTTGATGTGCGTGCGGCGCCACCTTTGACTACGCCGTTGTGTTGTTTAAGCCGTCGAGGTGGATTAGGTGTTGAACCAATATATAATGAGCTTTTGCGGATGGTCGATCGTAGGATATATACGGTATATAATGGGGGGATGGGCTTCGCTAGGATGGACATTTTCTTTACGATTTGGCGCGTCTTAAGAGTAAGTCTGAGATTTTCTAGTAGTGAGATGAGATATGTACCCGCTGCAAGAAGCCGATTCCATTTCTAATATGAGAGGTGAGTTTCAATAATAAATGATTTTGGTGTGTTTAGTTATCTCTCCCATCGCTACTGACACTGACCAAGGTGTTGTTCCAAAGATTGTTTTAGTTCTGTGTTATTTACATTATTGAACCGTGTAAGACGTCACAAGCAACATAAGCGTACTGTATTATACTATGTAGATTTACCTAATGTTAAGGTTTAACGTTAACGTAGTGGGGTGTTATGTGGGGTTGCCCAGGTGGAATTAGGAGCCTCCTAAAATCCCATGTATTTAGTTATCGATAAATCATGAAATAATACATACATATCAACCAATATCTCCCGGCCGCATAGTATTTCGAAAAGCAGTTTGGTATTATTCATTATACAGTACGCAATACGACGTAAGTAGGTACATAAGCCTCTTTACAGCAGACCCTGCTTTTGCAAATCATAGTAGACCTTCTCCGGCATAACATTGCCTTCGGCATCTTCCATCTGGACAACGCTCCCGTCATCCACTTTATCCTTACGCTTGTCCTTCTGTATCTTCTCCCATAACCTTAATGCTTCGTCAATTCCCGTAATGTCTCGGAAGAGGCTGGTGTTTGTAATGCCTAAACATTTTAGACCATAGATATGGCGTGTCTCGTTAAAGTGCTTGTCGAAAGCCCTCCTTCCCATATACACAAAGTTACCACAGATCTCGCAGGGAAACTCGACACCAAGACCGTGAAGCTTATATAGCCAGAATGGGATAGGTTTACCATCCCAAGCGAGTGGCAGCTTGAGTGGGTTGTAAATCTTGTCCTCGTCATCGTTATCCTCTCCATCTTCAGCATCCCTGCTATTCGACGCGGTGGTTATGGTGTTGAATAAGTTCTCTAATTCTTGTTGCCTCTCACGTTCCGTCATGCCTTGCTTCCGTTCCACGTTAACTCTAGTATCGCTTCGTTCGGTGCTCATTGCGCTAGCAAGACGCTTAACTCTGAATTCCCTTTCTGCAATGGCCCGCTCTTTTAGTCGATGCGTTGAATTATTTCCTTTGTTGGCATGGTTAGGTTCGTCTCCGTTTTCTTGGGATGCGCTTTGAAGTCTCTGTGCGCGCTCCGCTGCTGCTCGGACATGTTTCTTGCCCGAAAGATGGCCTTTGTATACGTTCTCATTCTTGAACTCTCTTTCGCAGTCGTCACACCATACTGCTTCGGCTGTGGACGCCTGCTTCGCAGCACCGTTGGACTTTCCATTCTGCTCCTCCTTCTTCCAATCCGCAATTTCATCCCGTTCCCATGCGGAATCAAATTCTTTGTCGAAATCGGCAATCACCTTATCAACGTTTTCTAGCGGTCTTGTCTTCCTCATAAACGTCTCGAGGTCTACAGCCAGGTGACCAACATACTTGAAATATTGGTCAGTCATCTTCTCAGATCTTTTCACCCCGCCAGCACCAGGAACGAAGTTGTCGAACGAGTCCAGGTATTGGAGGTAATTTAATCTTTTCGCATTGGGAAGGTTTAGGTACATCTCGTGGCAGGCGTGTAGATCGAAGAAACGGCCAAACGCCTCCTCGCCGGTGAACATGGTATCCACGATGCTGGGTTCGGCTTCGGCATCGGGTCCCTTTTTAGGTCGATACGCGCGCTCAAGGTTTTCGACAGGCTCGTTAGGATACTTCGCATGGAACCTCTTGATATCAGCCAGCTGCTTATAGAACTCCTCCATCGGATCACCGCTGCCAATCTGTTGGATCTCGCGCGATCTCGATCCATCCGCATCGCGATAGATAGACAAGAGCTTTGTAGACTGCGACGATATGCGGTCGAGAAATTGTGCTATTTGATGGTCTCGCGCTAGGCGATCCCGTATCTGGAATTCATAGTTAGCAAGAAATATGGTATATGTAGATCTAAGAAACTAACATGTTTGGGTTCATCGCCAATTCGATCCGCGATGCCCTGTTCGAGACGTTCTAGGTCTTCATGTAAGAACCTTTGCTCTTCTAATAGCATCTTAACTCAGGAGACCTCAGCTATACTTAATACAGGTTGTGTTGTTGTAATTGGACTGACCCTTCAGATTAAGAAAACAAATATTAAGAGAAAAGACGAGAATGTAATTTGAAAGTGAAGATGGGAAAATGATAGTAATAATGATGAGGCTGAGTTGCCACAGTACTAGCTTAGCAGCTTAGGTACATTAAGTTAGCGGGTTTTAGTGGGTTAGCCACAGATCGCGCCAGGCTCCATAAAATTCTCTAGCATACATGTACCTAGTTACCTCTAATTAGTTAACTACCTCTTTAATTCAAACCCAACTTTTTCAACCGCGAAATTCATCTATTATCTTTGCCTCTCCTCACACAGAATCCCACTCAACCCAAATATCCAACGAGACTCGGTTATCATCTAATTATTACTTAAGACGCGACTAGATTTACTTCACACTCCGGATTCATCATGGCGGAAGGAGGTGGTATTGATCGTCGCGCCGACGAGAAGATGGAATTTTCCACTTCCAAAGAGGTCACGGTACACCCGACCTTTGAGTCTATGTCATTGAAGGGTAAGACTATTATCTATCTATCTGACTTGACATCATATCATTCTTTCGAAAAATATACTAACCGCTGTCCTATATAATGCAGAAAACCTTCTTCGTGGTATCTACGCATATGGTTACGAATCCCCCTCTGCCGTCCAATCTCGAGCTATCGTCCAGATCTGCAAAGGACGTGATACCATCGCCCAGGCACAATCTGGTACTGGAAAAACTGCCACATTTTCTATTTCTATGCTTCAGGTCATCGATACCGCGATTCGCGAGACCCAAGCCCTCGTCCTTTCACCGACCCGCGAACTCGCTACTCAGATCCAGTCCGTCGTCATGGCACTGGGTGACTATATGAATGTCCAATGCCATGCTTGTATCGGCGGGACCAACGTTGGAGAGGATATTCGAAAACTCGACTATGGTCAGCATATTGTCTCCGGCACCCCTGGTCGTGTGGCCGACATGATTCGCCGCCGTCACCTGCGAACCCGCCAAATCAAGATGCTTGTACTCGACGAGGCCGATGAATTACTCAACCAAGGTTTCCGAGAGCAGATCTACGATGTTTATCGATACCTACCCCCGGCAACTCAGGTAGTCGTTGTCTCAGCTACCCTCCCTTACGATGTCCTAGACATGACGACTAAGTTTATGACCGACCCTGTTCGTATTCTTGTTAAGCGTGACGAGTTGACGCTTGAAGGCCTCAAGCAGTACTTTATCGCTGTCGAGAAAGAAGACTGGAAGTTCGATACGCTCTGCGATCTTTACGATACTCTTACCATTACTCAAGCAGTTATCTTCTGTAATACCCGGCGAAAGGTGGATTGGCTGACTGACAAGATGCGCGAAGCCAACTTTACCGTCAGCAGCATGCATGGAGACATGCCCCAGAAGGAACGAGACAGTATTATGCAAGACTTCAGACAAGGCAATAGCAGAGTTTTGATATCGACAGATGTTTGGGCCCGTGGTATCGACGTCCAACAAGTCAGTTTGGTAATTAACTACGATTTGCCCAGCAACCGAGAGAACTACATCCACCGTATTGGTCGAAGCGGCCGTTTTGGCAGGAAGGGTGTCGCAATCAACTTCGTCACCAGCGAAGACGTTCGAATCTTAAGAGATATCGAATGTGAGTATCGCCCTACCGAATATTGTACCATGCTAACGGTTGACAAGTGTACTACTCGACCCAAATTGATGAGATGCCAATGAACGTGGCGGATCTCATTACTTAATTGCTCCCCAATGAGCGATTCCGCTAGGAACTGATGCTATCGTACAGCAGATTAATCAAACGAGGTTAAAAGAGTGTTTTGGTCGTGGGAGGAAATGGGCATGTTGTCTAGAAGTAAGTTCTTAAACTTAGGATCATCACCGTACGCTTGAACTAACTTGCATACGTAGCGCCATATCTCAATTTTCGCACTACTCGCTGAATTCGATGCTATTTACAGATCTCGAGCTACCATTCCCGTCGCAGGACCTTCTAGTTTTCTGCGTATATGTGCGTATGAACACTTTGAATTCCGAGGTTTGAGGGCTCAATAGCCAAATTGACTGAGCCTCTGAGAAAACATCGTACAATAGCATAGTACGAGCCGAGACGATGCTAACGTTAGCTACTAACCCATGGTCAGCTATACCGACCTTGGTTGTCATAATGTGGTGAAGATTGTAGTTTATATGCTATTGCCCGATTATTCTCTTAGTCGTATACGGTTGCCCGACTAATCGACATTCCTAACAAGGTTTAACTCATGGGCAATGAGACTAACGATTCTACTCGCATCTAATTCCCTAAGTTCAAGAGTCTTAGGATAACATTCTGAGTTCTTTTCACATCAAGCACGTACACAATAAGGTGTCTATTGTGGTGACGCAGCTACATCTTGCATGCAGTTATTAATGAGCAAGTAGGATAAGCTATGCCAGGACATTTCATGGAAACTCGACTGTGTCAATAGTCAATAGCAAGCTTAGGTAAGTAGGGGTTACAGTAGTTGACATTCAGGTGTATTAGAGTCAAGCATTAGTCACTTAACTGTTAACATAGGGGTAGATATTAATAGAAAGCAAAAACCAATCTGAGCCTTACCAATGACAATATATATATAATTGTTCGCTCCAGTATCGAGTACGAAGAACCTTCTCTGTTGCCCCCATTTCCGACCTCGAGAACGTAGACATCCATAACTCCCACCAATAGCCAGATACGCTGAAACAACACGTGAAGACTTGTGAATATAAAGGAAGCAAGGTTATATGAAAGGTTCAGGCTGATCAAGTCTGATCCAGTCGGAGCTCCATCACAGCCAGGGCGCTCCCAAGCGGCTTCGTGACTTTGACGAGCTTCAGCTTGGGATCAGCCATCTTGAATAGTTCTTTCCAGCCGTCGAGACTACGCTCCACGCTATTGAACAGAGCCATCATCGCGATGTCAAGGGTCCTAAGGAAGGGGCGAATGAATATTAGTAGGGGGACGTCGTAGAATGAATGGGTTAAAATACCCAAGGTCCAGACGGGATCATACCTGGTTTTGCGTTCCTCAAGCGTGCTCAGCGTCCCGCTGTGTATCGCGATGTTATCCATAACCACGATCCGCGCCTCCGGCTTGCTCCTCGCGCCGCACAGCTGCGCCTGCAAGATGCGCACCGCGTCCTGGTCCGAGTAGTGGTGCAATATGCGCCGCAGGAGATACACGTCCCCGGCCACGGTCTGCGGCTTGAAGAAGTCGTATGCCATGAACTTCAGGCGATCCCCTGACTCGTCGTCGTCGTCGTCGTCATCGTCGGCGTTGTCGTCGGCGTCCACCTCTGAGTTTAGCAGAGCCGTGTTCGAGTCCTGCACCACGAAGCTCAGCGAGGGGTTGCACGCCGCGATCGCTCGGGAACAGTGCCCGTTGCCCCCACCCACGTCGACCACCGTCGTCCCCGCCGGAAGCTCGCCCCATTCGTACCCTGACACCAGGTGCTCCACGCTGAGCTGTCGCCGCTTGGCCATCCCTGCCATCGCCCGCGCGTACCGCTCCGCCTTCATCGACGTCTCCGCGTTCATGCGCTGCTGCGCGAGGAACCCGACCGCCGGCTGCTCGATGCCCGCGCACGCGAGGTCCAGCGCGGTGCGCTGCTGAGCGCTGCTCATCACGCCCTGGATCGTAGCCGGGGCGGCAGCGGCGGCGGCCATGTCGTTACTACCGGCGGTGCCGGTCGACCACCGGCGGCTCACGGCCCGGGTCTCGGTGAAGAAGGCGCTCGAGCGTAGGGACTCCTGGGTGAGCCACTCGACGGCGGCGCCGGTGTCGTCGTCGAGCAGGACGCGGGAGTTGCGGTTGTGCGCGACGATGCGGGTGCCCGGCTCGCGGAAGATGTGGTACGTCATGAGCAGCTGCAGCACCCGCGTGCACTGCGAGGTGTCGACGCCCGCGGCCCGCGCCAGGTCCGCGTACGTGATGGGCGTGCCGTCCGCCGGCACGAAGGAGGCTAGCCGGAAGTGGCAGACGTACTGCAGCGCGGCGTGGACGCGGTGGCCCTGCGCGATGCCCATTACATCTGCTGAAGGGTTAGTTTCTTTTCTTTTTCTTTTTTCTCTTTTAGGGGTGTATTCCCCCTTGAGGGAATAAATATCAGACTTTGAGAAGCCGTAGGACTTTTGTTGAGAACGTACTAAGAATAAGTCAGTAATGTGGTTCTAGATACCTAAGGTATGTTAGGTATTTAAAGAAATATTTAGCAGTTTTCCCTCCTATGCACTAACCATTCAATAGGACCGGTTACCAGATGGTTCAGCTTATCGCAGGCCTCGAGAAGTTTCGACCTCGCGATGCTGAGGCTTTTATCGCCATGATAGTCCGTGTAAGCGTGGCGCGGCAGGCTGGTCTCGAGGATCTCAGCTTGCGTCCTGATGATATCCGCCAGGGCGGTAACTGTCATTTGGTCACCCATCAGAACTGATATGCAGGTATTTAGCTGGATAAGGAAGAAGTGAAATAGAGATGCTTTATTGTTTATTTATTTTACCAGCTCTGTGATTGTTGAGTTTCTAAGTATGTACCGGAACCCCAATCTTTGGGTGGTAGATATCTAGGTTGGATGTCTGAGGTACCTGGTATCCAAGGGCGCCATTATTGGATGCATGAGATACAGTCTAGACTTATAAAAGCCGCACAGGGTTATTATCCTACCATCCATGCCTACCTTAGGTACCCTTATGCATGTCGCACAAGTTCGTTATCTGAACCCTTTGGCCACCCGGTCTCTCGGAGCGCGGAGTTAATCATTGGAGATACGTCCATTGGTACTATGGCAAGCAGAGTATAGGGTTCCCACGGGGAATTTTAGTGGTTTAGGGGCGTTCCTCGACCGAACAAGGGAACTGATTGCCCAGAAGGGTTACCTATTAGGAAAGATGGGGAGCAAAGGACGGTTACGCGGACCGTTCCGTTGAGTACAGTCAAGCATACCTATTCCCCAACCATCCGCGCCGCCTTGGCATCCCCTTTACGTGCGAAACTACTGTGCGTACGAGGGTATCACAGATTGCTTGGCGGTCGGATCGAGCTCTCGGGTATCTTCATTCTAGATTTTAGAAATTTCAGATGTAATGCGCCACTTGGGTTAGGTTGTTATCGGATTCGTCATCTATTCGAGTTTCCCGCCATCACCGCTGAACAAAGGTCCTAAAAACAAATATCCATACAAGCACCCGCAGTCTCAAGCCCGAATGTCCAAGTGTTCTTCAGTTTGCCTACAATGAACCCACCCCCTATTGAGACACTATGGCATTGTATTCAAATGAAGGATAGAATTTAGAAGAATAAGGAAACCAGTATAGGGGAGGAAAATTCTGTTTATTTTTATTTGCCTTTATTCTATTGTAGTCTTCCTTCGTGCTATGAAAGGAACAATCACGAGGTATTGAGACAATAGAATAAAGCAGACCCGCAGAACAATGCTATCAATCCGATATATAAGGGTAAAGCAAACACTTATTAGGTACCTAGGTTATTACTTCAACTCATCTGTATAAGCGTCTTATACTAGCAGGAAACATTATTACCAGGTAACCTAACGATCTTAGAGACATGGCCGGGGTTAACGTAAAGATGTTAAACATCGGCTTCTCGATGAGTGACAAAGCTGATAATACGGAGCATGTAAGATCGCTTCTTCGGACTTGCCGCGCCCTGCTCGACAAATACCGGAAGAGCCCGTCCGAGTTTGACCTGGACGATGCTTTCTTTGCGGTGCAGGACGCCTTGATTATCGCTAGCGACCCGGGTGTCTGTGAGTATCCCCCCCTTGCGACCTGCTACCTCTACAAGGGCCACGTCCTATGGATCATGAAGAAATACCAAGAGGCCCAAAACGCGTACCGACGCGCGTCGAAGACGCTCGGCAATGGGCCCGCTGACCGTAAGGCTTCGGAACAAGCTCTTTCCTTTGCGGCGGTGGTAGACCAGAAAGTTCGAGATGAGAAACGGAAAGGTGGTATGTGGGCAGAGACTTACGACTTGGACTTTCCAGACATTGATAGTTGGATCCCAAGCCTTGATGACTCCCATGACGAGAAGCCGACTAATAGCGACTTCCATTATGCTTGCCCCCCTATCCAAAAGGTGGAGGCCAGGAGAACCCCTCGTATCGACGCACCTGAGTTTCCTCATAGACCCGTTCAACCTACTCCATGCTACGAAGCTATGATTCAAGAACTAGTTCCCTCTAGCCCTGGGACCAGAAAGCTTAGAAGTATGCGCGGACGGCAGATAGATTCAACTAGTTTTCATGACCACTAGTATCTTCTCAAGAATGTTGTAAGGACTGCAGTAAAAAAAACCCCTACTAAACTACAAGTATAGATGCGTTTGCTCCTTTTGCCTGCATGGTTTACACACCGCTTAAGGACGTGCCTATGTTTTGGGGTATGGATATGGTAGAAAGTAAAGAGTACAATAATTCGATTTCAACAGTCATACTATAGATTTTAAACGCGTACATGATATTGGTTATCTACCTAGGTAGCCAGTGACAATGTTTGGTGTATCCATTGTTCAAGTTGATCGCCCTCTTTCGTCTTTTATCACCATTGGTAAGATGTTGCATACCATAGTCCATTTCATTTGCGACTCGAGGAAAGCGTAACTGCTTCTATTAGAACTGAGTAGCTGAGTGTAATATAGTTCATTTTTTTAAAGTAAATATAGTCGTCAAGTCGTTAATTCGTGTGCACAATCGACTCTTACTAAGATCCACCCGTTTCGACTCTCCTTTCCTAAGCCGTGTACCCTTACTCATTAAAGTTGTCAATTCAATCATTCCCATACATTATTCATAAAACCGCCTCTCGTGTCTCATTAACCGTTTCGAATTAGTGGCTTATACAGCGCTGCGCACGTGTCCACGGTAGCCGTACTGCCAGTCGAAGACTACATTGAAGAACGAGAAGAAGCTAGGCCATAAGTTAGCGACGATCCTGTAACTTAATTTAAATGGCATGTATTAGGTACTTACAAGGCGATAAAGCTGAAGGCCTCGACGGTATGGGCAAGGGCGCCAGCGTACTCGGACGACCAATCCTCAGCCGTAAAGACAACCGCGACCAACCAGAGGTAAGAGAATATAACATTGAATAATAGGAGAGAGCCGGGATAAGAGCCAATGACGAAAGAGACCAGGAAGAATGCGACAGTAAGGACGGACTAGGAAACAATTCTTGTTAGCTAATTCGGATCTGGGGCTTTTGTCAGGTTGGTAAGTAGCACTTACAATAACTTCCTCGTAGATGATACGGCCTGGGATATAGTTGCTTTGGGAGATGAAGTAGGAAACAATACCCATCACAATGACAGCGGATATCCAGACCAGCGCATTGCTAATGAGGAAAAATGGAGGGAGCGAAGCACGCGATCCGTCTGTTCGAGCCATTTCCGATAATATTATTCGTTGTGTTGTTCGCTTAAGCTTTTATTTGATAGAAGTAGATCTGGGTACTACGATTTGATCGCGGGGCAGCCAAGAGGTGATGGTTTCTGAGAAAAGCTTGGAGGATTAACAAGAGATTTAGCGGTAAAGGGACACGAGCAGCAGGGCGGCTTTAATATATATATTGGCCAAAACCTCCTCATATGCCCGTCTCGTCAGATCGGATCACGGCTTTCTCGAGGCTGGCTCGCATTGCGTCTTTGATATTTTACCTGGACCTGGACCTGGACCTAAACCGTAAGGTTATGCGACTTACACGTCAACCGCCGCTGACTCCATTTCTTGATTTTAGAGCCTGCAGGGGGAGGACTGTCAGTGACCTATTAAGGCCCTAGAAATGTGTACTTCACCGCAAGTTCCGGGCGCTAATGCACCAGAGATCTGGCCGCCAAGACCTTTGAAGCTTTGACAGGGCGAAAGGTGCCGAATGAGGTTGGGAATTTGGGCAATACATTACGTCACGACAGCGTGATTAATGAAATGCGTTATAGGTAAAACTGTCGGTAGGACTGCGCTGGTCGACCTCGTTGGCTATAAGAGGAGGTTGTTAATTGACACTAAAGAAGCAGCTGTAATCCCTGTTTCGAGGTTATGTGCTGGGCAAGGCGTATTTGACGGAAACATGATGGAAACGAAGCGTAACTAATAACAATAAAAATTTATATATAAGGTGCCTTATATATTAGAACATTAATCTAGACTATAGTGATCTACATTAGGTACTTGCCTATATACTTAAAGTAACCATAGTCTAGAGTAAATTTAATACAGATTCTTAACAATCAACTTCAAGAATACACCTACCTGGCATAAACACAGTAGATACAGTGTCGGTAGACTCGGTACTAGTACGGAAATGGTATAAGAAATGAAATAACAAGGAAATGACGTAAGGAAATAAAACGAGACGAAACGATACGAGAGACGAGAAACGATGTAATACGAAATAGCCGATGATCTTAATTTGTGTAACTTCTTGGTGTTATTATATAATTACATAAGGTGGGAGAAATCTCTATACGTGGGGCACGGCCCTAGTGGCCTTAGCCCCAACGTACGTAATCACGCGAACACGTGACTACTGATCCAACATGCAGGGATACTTTGAAGATGAAGAACCAAGCCCACACTGTGAGGGGTAGAAGGTAAAAACAACTGAGCTGGTACCTAACATTTGATTCTTCTCGTACGATGTGCCAACTGTTCTATTCGTTAAGGTATGTCTTTAAAACTTAATATTTACAATTCTTCAAAATCACCTAGCCTTTCAGAGATTTTGGTTCGTTGGTATAAGTGGAGAGGTATGCAACTGTGCCTATACTGTTGGCACGAGGACATAAAGCCATTTTCGTTTATATTTAACCATGATCCAACCCCTCCTCCAACCCCCCCAAACCCCCCAAAACCCTTTTATCGGGCAATGTTGAGAGCCGCATATCACCCTCCTCATTAATCGGCCTTAATATCGACAGTAAGTCTTCTATAATTACTTCATCTCTGTCATCTTTGCCATAAACTTTCTTGCCGGACCCTTTTTTCTTCTAGATTTTCACTATGTCCCTTTGAGCGCGCGCGCAGGACGAACGATGGGGCGTGAAAATAGGCCGAGCAGGATTGCCATGACGCAAGAAAAGCGCTATCCGGGTTGGAACCAATACCGTGAATGGCGATGATGCTTGCTTGCCTATTAGTCCGTATGGAGACAGTAGCTTGTCTTACCATGATATTCCGATGCCATACACGATTTCCGTAGTTCTGAAAGCGGGATGCACGGTATAAGAGGTTTGGAAGCCTATTACCGTTGGTGGAACCGCATGTAGTGGCGTCAACATTACGAAGCAAGAGACCAATAGCGCGAAGAGGATCTGATGTCTAATCGTAATTAATACTTGGAAGAGGTTCGTCGCTGCATGGCACAATCAACTACAAATAGATATGAAACAGCAATAGGTGAGGCAGAAGCTAATAATTATTTATTAGTCGACGACAAATCTGCTTTAGCTAGCGGCTCAAGCCAGGTAGGAGGATAAAAGCTCGACCTGTTCTGCATTGCCTCAATTTCGGGCAAACTAAGGAACACCCGCTGCTCATCCTCATGCGTCGGGCCTGGGTACTGGTCTCTCGTCGTTGTGTTCTGATAGCTGGACAATTCAGAGATCGTCTCCAGATCCAGAGGGGTTGGTGGCCTCGAAGAGCGCCGGAGAGAAAATATGTTCGAGGCCTTCGAGACTAGCGATAACTCGGAAATACGCCTGACCAAGGGTCTGAATATAGGTAAGCTAGCACATACGATGGCCAGGCCGGCGTGTACAGTCGTCCACACTTCGGTATTCGAGTATGAAGGAACACGGCTATTAGGTGGGTATCCAAGAATAACTTTAACTAGACCGGTTATAATAGTACTATGAGACATGTTAGTATGAGTTTCATAAAATAAATACCATCAGGGAAGTAACATACAACCCGCCCAGTAGAAAGATAATCGAGATGGTGATTTTTCGCTGGGTTGATAGACGCATTCTTACGACAGTGCTGATAGGTAACGTCAAAATTAACACATCAAGAAATATCTCGCACGCTCCCGAGGCCATCCAGAAGACATTGTAGTTAAAGCAGTATCTTGGGTCGGCCAAGCTGTTGTTCCAGCTCCATTCGAGGGGGATACAGTTCGTCAACGTAGCTACGGTGCAGCCAACCCACCATCCGATGACCAACGACACAGCTAAGAATAGTTGGTAGCGAAAGGCCGTACTAACAGAGAATATGCGATAGTACATGAGCAGTATTCCTAGCTTCGTGGCGCCGGCAATAGTAAAATACAGGACGGAACTAACGAATGAAACCTTGAGGTAGAGAATGTCTTCAGGTGTATAAACGTAGTCCGGGTCAGTATTTTCCGAGACCCAGAGGCCGAGGGGGTCGAAGCTGTTGCCTATTATAGTTGTTAAGAGAATACACCTTAAGTAGATAGGTAAGGTAGCTATCTCATACCATAGAGGAGAAGCGCGGCTGTCACAAGGGTTGCAATGACGGCGACCAGAATTAACCAGTCATCTGCTCCCAAGCCTATGCGAGTGAGCTTCCGGGTGTAGAATCGCAAGACGACCGATATAACAGCCAGAGCGATAACAAGTCCGCTAACAGCTAATGTCGCATCTTGGGTGCTTTGCTCCGCTGCTGCTATGGCCGCGAAGTTAGGGGCCATGATCTCGGTAGGCGTAAGCTATGATCAACATTGACGAGAAGAACCCGGGAACCCGGCGCAACCGTCGACAGGTATAGCCCTTTTTAATTGAGATGCTACTTATATGTAGGACACCGAGAATTCCAAGAGTAGTGATAAGGCAGGGTTTGTGGCACAGCTGCGAAGCTAGACCCATTCAACGCCATCGCGAGCGACTGAGGGGTAGCAAGTTGTGGGATGTAAGCGAGAACGTCACATCGCTCCCAAATATCACGTACCATGTCGAACTTTTAACAGCTGCTGCCCAATGGATAAAAAAAGCAAAAAGCCGGGGTGGTACGATGCTATATTCGATATTCCCCTCCTTATTTTTATTTTTATTTTTATTTTTTTCAAAAAAAAAACCTTCTCGTGGAACATATTACAATATCCTGAGTTTGGAATAGAATAGCGAGTCGGTTGACGAGATTTTGTGATACTGACTAGGTACGCGTCTTCAGAAAGGGATAGTGTATTTAACAAATACTACTATGTACACGTGGGTAGGTTACAGATAGGTAAGGTAGTATCGACGGCTGGAGGAATAAATCGTAGGTGTTGGGAAATCCCTGTGCAGGCTTTTGTACCTGAGATTAATTTAGAAATGACAAGCCTAATTGGCCATAACCCCAAATAAAAATGGAATCAGCAAACACCAGGGAGAAATCCAACTGAAGCTCATCGTCCCCCCTTTCTGCAATTTTCTAATACAAAAAAAAATAAAAATAAAAGAAAAGAAAACATTGGCACTTTCAACTTCGACATTATTTACAAAGTCATCAATTAATGTAGATAAATCTAGAGCCGTGAGTAAAAAATAAGATGGGCTCGTTTCTATCTCGGAATGAGTTCCCCGTCGAAGGACGAGTATGATTTTCTCCTCGAAACTCCTTGCCTCATTACTTGCCATCATCTAACAATTGTTCCCAGACTATTCTTATCACCGGTGGTTCTAGAGGCCTTGGCTTGAACGCCGCCCGCCAATTGGCAGAAAAAGGCGCCAATGTTATCATTGTCGCACGTAACGAAACCAAGCTTCAAGAAGGCGTCGCCTTTATTTCGGTATGGCATTATCTCTTCCCTTGTTTGCCTTACGGATTGCTAACTCTCTCGTGTAGCAAGGCGCTCGCACGCCGGGAAGTCAGCGTTTCCACCATATCGCTGCAGATGTAACCACTTCCGCTGAGTGCGCTCGTGTCGTTGCTGAAGCTATCGCGTGGAACAATGGCTCGCCGCCCGATATTGTCTGGTGTTGCAGCGGTAGCGCGTATCCAACGCTATACATCGATACTCCGCCGGAGCAGTTTCAGGCGATGATGGATAGCAACTATTTCTCATGCGCATACATGGCGCATGCCGTACTCAACGCCTGGCTCCGATCTAACCCGGACGGGGCAAGTCCCGAGACACCTGCGGAGCCGAACGCGGGTCCACGACCGGCGCGTCATATCATCTTCACCGGCTCGTTTGTGTCCTTCTACAGCTTTGCCGGTTTTACGCCTTACAGCCCCTCGAAAGCCGCCATCCGTGCGCTCTCGGACTCCCTATCTCAGGAGATGAACCTCTACGCGGCAGCGCATCCCAATATCCCCCGCGTCCGCGTCCATACCGTCTTCCCCGCTACCATGCCTACTCAGGGACTAGACGAGGAAAACCGCGTCAAGACGGACCTGACGAAAGCTCTCGAGGAGGGCGACCAGATCCTCGAACCAGACGAGGTTGCGCGCCGCGCAATCCGAGGTCTCGAGAGCGGCGAGGACCTGGTGCCCACGAGCACCATCATTCGGCTTGTGATGACGAGTGTGCTGGGTGGCTCTGCGCGCGGGGGCTTCTGGAAGGGATTAGTGAATACACTGTTGGGATGGATAGTTCTTGTGGTGATGGTTTTTATAAGGTGGGAAATGGATACTAAAGTCACCAAGTGGGGGAAACAACATGGGTCGAGCGGTATGATTCAGCAGAAGAGCAAATGATGGCAGCGGATGTTATCTATGTAGGTAATTGATAATGAGGCTGTTACGCGGATATGATTGCAACTTTTATGCTAGAGAGAGATGGCGACGCGGTTAATGTAATTATTCCCATACAGATTGAAATTATAAGGACCACTGGCGCCTGCTGTATACAGTGGCTGGGCGCTTAATCAACTGCTTACCTTAGGTACCTCCTAGGTATAAGAAAAAGGGGCCATGGAATAGTACTACGAATGCGATCACATCTGAGAACTTTGCCACGATAAAAAAGTCTTACCAGGAGAGCATTTGCTATAGACAGCTACCCGAATAAGCCTTAATTTCATACCTAGTACTCACCTGGGCAAGCAGTTTCTTGTAGACTATCACTTGGGTATCTCCTAACCTCAGGCTTGTTCCCCGGAGTCTTATGCAGAGACGATTGCGTACTATTGGTGGGTAGCCATCTAAAATAGACTGTACGCACCGCAACGAGAAAACTTTTAGGATTACTACGAGTTATTAAAGGCTTCTAAGATACTGGAGCCGACCTGGCCTGAAAGACTATTTGAAACATAGTATCAAAACCCGCTCACAGCTCCTTGCCTTTCTCGCCCTCATCCAGATCCGTAGGATCGTCCAAGTCTACGAACAGCTTTACGCCCCAGCTCTTGCCAGGGTCGTTCATCCTCTTCTTCTTATCTTGCTTGAGGATGGCATCCATCTCAGCCTGCGTAAGCTCTATTTTCAGCGCGTCGAGATTCTCCTTGATGTATTCCTCGTGGACGCTCTTCGGGATCACAACGGTGCCTCTCTGGAGGCCCCAGGCCAGCACGACTTGGGGGACCGTCGCCTGCTTCTTGAGAGCCAGCTCTTTCCAGAACGGATCTTCCATGATTGGCGCGAGACCGCTGTGGTAGATTGGATTCGTGTTTGCAAGCGGCGAGTATGCGATCACCTTTATGTCCTTGTCCTTGTGATAATCGACGAATTGTTGTTGCTGCAGGTAAGGATGCGTCTCAAACTCGTGGGCGTATGGGCGTATCGTACATATGTCCAGGATCATCTCGACGTCCTTCTTGGCGAAATTGGAAATGCCGATGTACCTGGTCAAGTTGGCTCGCACAAGGCCTTCCATGGCCCGCCAGGTGTCGATGATCGATGTCTGTTCGTCTATCGTGGTACCCTTGCCAGGGACAAAGGCAACTGGCCAGTGTATGAGATAGAGATCCAAGTACTCGAGGCCAAGGTCTGATAGTGACTTCTTGATTGCCGTCTCAACATACTTGGGGCGGTGGTGCTCGTTCCACAGCTTACTTGTGACCCAAATATCGTCTCGAGGAACGCCCGCCGAAGCTATACCTTTACCAATTTCGTCTTCATTTCCTACGCGCCGCATTAATTATTGCATGAACTACAAGGTGGATGGTATAAATGGTTCTTACGGTAGATGAGAGCGGTATCAATGTGGCGATATCCTGAGTTCAAGGCGTATTTGGCAGCATGGGAAACCTATGTATCAAATTATGTGAGCTCACAACCAAGTTCCTAGTGTTTTCTATTTCGATAGATTCTAGGTACCTTCTTTCTGTCAGAGAGCCAAGTGCCTAACCCAATCTGAGGTATATGAATATTACGAACTGAGTCGTTATGTTTTGCAGCGTTTATGGAAACTACCGATAGGAGCAGAGCGGAAAGAGGAGCAATGGAAGGGGTTGCGGTCGAGGAAGCCCGATGTAACCACATATTTAGCAAGCAGGCAAAATATCTCGTAGTGAATTAAAAAAAAAAGACGGCGATTTATATTTTTTCTGAATCGTCGTGAAGTTTCTGTTAATCAAGGTAGTAGTTCTTCTGGATCTAGAGATGGACTTTGACAAGTTCGACGAGTCAGACGAGTCTATGTCTTGATCAGAATCTCGATGCATGACATCATTCGCCTGCAACATTTCGAAATTGAGCATCTAGGTCTAGATAGATCAGCATTAAATAGTGGTTTTACCTTATCAACTTTCTTTCTAGATCGACTTAAGCGAGAGGCTATATGGGGAGGTTACTCCAGGAGTATCGCAATCATGACGTTAGACATTCTGGGGATGACAGTACGACAGACTGTGCAGCCAAAACAACCCCTATATAGATCCGTTCAGAGATGCTCATATCATCATAGCGCAGATTTCTTGTTAACTCACAATATTTTAAGGGGTATTGACTAAATCGCAAGGAGGTACCCAAACTTAAGTCTAATAAAGAACCATCTACATTATGTCTCGCCGCCACATCGGGTATTCTGGTATCTACGGAAAGGGCGACCAGGCTAACTATCGCCGAGACGACATTGCCAACGAAGCACAGCACCATAAGATTAATGCCCAAGGCTTCAGAACTAGTACGTCTCGACTTATATCAACGGCTTATACTACCCTATGAGACTAATACGTTGGGCGTAGAGGATCAAAACGAGGCAATGACCAACATGATTGAGGAACACGTAAGTTAGATAATTATCTACCTACCTACCTAACCTATACTTATAAACTTCTGTCTTACTTGGTATGGTGCTAACCTGTGGTATGTATAGATGCAAGATGGCGTTGCAGAGCGTTATAAGCATGATCCAACATACAGCGTACGTCAACAATCTATCAAATGGATACCTACCTCCTAAATTGGTGTATCAGTGCTAACACTTACGAAACCGCAGGCCACGATGCACGGACATAAGCCTTCGCGCGGCGCGAAAACCGACGCAGATATCCAACGGGAGGAGGAAGAGATAATAAACAGGAAGAAGGAGAAGACCGATAGTCTGCCGGGGAAGAAGCTCTAGGTTGGCAGCTTTGCACTATGATGTTTGATGATAGTAGGTAACGAATGAAATAAGATACGCCGTGTCAAATGAGCGCTTTATCTCAAAGGGAATGATGGGGTAGTATATAAATGATTAACATGAGACCTTACGTACATCTCCTCGTATACACCTCCTCGTGATATTCAAACTCGTCTCAATTTCCTTTACTCTGTCTCGTCTGCTGCTAATGGGCTACTGTAATTCGTTAATACCAGCCCCTTGGCTTGAGAGGATATGGGTGCGTTTTAACGTCTAGGCAGAAGGTTCCGTTCTTGTTCTTGTCATTGTCAAGGTTCTTGGAACCCCTATAACTATAGGAGTGTAGTCATTTTCCTACCGCGCAACTTATCGGTATCCTAGTCTGATTCCACCTTGAATGTTATCAAGTAGTCGAGGGGCTTACCTACGAGATACACCGAATAAACTGTACCTAGGTACCTAGGGAATTATATTTGCTACTCAGACTCAGCCAACAGACGGTTCTGACGCATACGTGAAGGCTTCGCGGGCTAGCCGTAATGGAAGCCTTTCTCACATCGTTGCGTCCTTCAATGTTATACCACGTCAAACCTACCTAGGTACCTACTAGGTGCCTGTTATACTAATGAATTTGGAACATGGCGAAGGACTACGTAGATCATCATACTGGGTTAGAGAAGACCTTGCAGACCACGAAGCCCGCGCCCGTAATTCCTATGCCGTGATCTTTGCACTGATGGAGAGAGTCCCCACGCCGAGAAAGGCAAGCCCAATTTAATTCTTAAGTACGAGCCAACTATGATAGAGACGCATGGTGGCGGTAGTGCTTTTAAGACGGGCGTACGAGAGGATAATGTTAAACCTCGTTCTGCCATAGCTAGTTCAATTGAAAGGACAGTTCGGGGGAATAAAATGTAATGCGGCTCTACCCTTACACCACCGTGGTAGGCTAATGGGTCTCTATCCTAGAATAGTACCTAAATCGGAGATTAGTATATGCTATTGTATACATATCTGATGTCAGGTATATCCGGTGATGGATGCCGTATATAGAGTGAGTGTCAGCGTTGTATAAGGCGAGTTTCTCCGTGATGGCTTTAGACGAACTCGGACATCTGCTTTCCTGTGTGAAATTCTTTTAGATATTAGGTGGCGCCTGAGGATATGCCTGCATTCGGCACTACACCAGATTCCGAGGGCTAATTAGCCGGGAGGTGGGGATTATAGCAGTAGGGAGCTCCGATCAGGCCAAGTATATCTTCCCTAGGTAGGTATAAATGTAGCATATTGGGGTAACTGGCTTAGTAGCTTTTCCTTGCCATTTGGTCTACGGTCGTTATGCTTAAAGTGTCACGATAGTATCGGGCTAAGTACCCTTATGAGAAGTCATTAATGATTATTGTTAGTCCTTTATCACACAATAGGCAGCAGCACGGAAACAATTTCAGAATGGTACGTTACATATAATTATGCATGGATAGATTGATTATTAACGAGAGTATTTCAGCCTGGGCCCCCTAGTTCGACTGTTTGCCTAGATGTCCTTGTTGTAGGCGCTGGCATAAGCGGTCTGTCAATTGCTATAGAAGCTACACTATCTGGTCACCACGTGACTGTATTCGAAGCAGAAGAAGGACTTCACGAGGTGAGATAACCATATAGTGGTAATTATATAAGAATTTTCTTATACCCTTACACCATCATAGATAGGGCAAGGAATACAAATTACACCAAACGCTTCACGGATCCTACAACGCTGGAGCCTTTCAAACGACCTGTGGGCTTCAGCAGCGGAGCCTACGTCTTTTATCGTCCGTCGGTATTCCGGCGAAGCTCTAGTTGTGGAGGATGGCTGGAAGGAGAAGATACGAGCGAGATACGGCGCTCCATACGTCGAGCTTCACCGGATCGATTTCATAAAGGCACTGTATGAGCGCGCAAGGGAACTTGGAGTCCAGTTTCGGTTCGGAGAGAGGAACGGACACGTGGACTTTGAGACCGGAACGATCACAAGCCATTCCGGTACGGGTATACGTGGGGATCTGGTTGTTGCCGCCGACGGCCTATGGTCTCTCTGTCGGGCTCAATTTCTCCCCAAAGACTTTGCGGGTGTCCCAAGGCCAACTGGTAATGTCTCGTATCGGCTAATGATACAACTGGATCGAATTGAGGACCCTGAGTTGAGGAAATGGGTTAGCAACCCGAATATGAACACCTGGATGGGCCCGAGGTCGCACGTTGTAGGATTCTCGCTTCGAGGAGGAACGGAATTCAACCTTATCCTGATAACCCCGGACGACTTACCAAGCGGTGTCAGTCGTGACGCAGGTTCGGTGGAGGAATTGAGAGCTCTCTTTAAGAACTGGGACCCGATCTTAAACAAGTTCCTCGAGCTCACTAGTTCTGTTCAGAAGTGGAAGTTAATGCACCGTAAGCTTCGTGTCACACTTTCTCTAGTACTGGATCTAATTATGGTATAATCATAGGCAAGGAGATGCAAAGATGGACCCATGAATCTCGCAATGCCAACTTTGCTTTTGTGTGAGTGTTTATTCAAGAAAGCGGTCGAAGTCACGCGGTTATATCACTTATGGAACTGACTAACCTATTATTCAAGCGGCGACGCTTGCCACCCAATGGCACCGTACCTAGGCCAAGGAGCTAACTCCTCCATCGAGGACGGTGCTGTTCTTGGTCGCTTGTTAGGGCACATCCAGACTAAGGACCAGGTCGGCAAAGCACTGAGAATGTACGAGCAGCTTAGAAAGCCACGAGGAGATGCCATCGCAAAGGCATCTTTAGAGCAAGTGAGTTCAGCCTTTTCAAAGGACGATCAAACCTATGAAGACTTTCGGAATTGTCTCCTCAGACCTTTACGAGTATAGGGAAGCTTAGCAAGAACATTCGCTAACAACAATGGCGACTATTAGCGCGAAATATTCCAGATGATTGATGGCCCTAAACAGCGCGCGCGAGATGAGTTGCTATTATCGCAGATTGATAGCGAAGTAAAAGATGCCCCTTTTCCAATTCGAATGTGCTGCTCACAGGCGCAATCGTGGTTGTTTAGTTACGACGCATATGTGGAAGTTGATAAGGCTGTTGGCGAGAATCCCTTCATTGGACAAGAGGAAGATTCGGGCTTGGGTCGCGTAGACAGTGGTGTTGGGTTCAAGGCTTAAAACTTTATATCAGTACCTGCAGCATTCTTGGGCGTAAAAGTCCATGGGGGTATGAGCTATTCTGCGATTAATGGAAGAAATATTGCTGCCCGACAGGTACCTCCTATACATGTACCTCTGCTCTAGGGCAGCGTTCTGTTATTGGCCTATTCCTATATAATATCTAGACGCATTAAATACCTATCTTCTCGGTTGATACGAATGACAATACTCGCTGTGAATCTCGTAAGTACATGAATCATACATAGCTTGTGCGACATTTCGCCAAAGGAGTTGTAACCTATAGTTTCCCCTTCCTCTCGCCTAGTTTCCATTGGCGCTGGCATATGCCATCCTGATATTCCGTAGCTACGTGCACGCCTTTCGGGCTCCAGATCTTGCTCATAATGATGCCCCTCCCGGCTTCCAGTCGAGGGAAGCACGCTTCTTGGATCCACCACTCGTTTTCGCCATAGGACATTGCCGCGTCCTCGGGATTGACATGCACCACGAACGAATAGCTCAGACTAGCCGCACGACCGAAGTCGTACCCGAACCCGACGTGATTGCTTATCATAAGCAGCCCATTTCTATCCGCCTCGTACGCGTGAGTGCAGATGTGCGAATCGGGACTATCCGCGGGCAGAGGGGCGAGCAGCCGATATAGGATGAGCTCCCGGCGCTCGTGGAGCGGCTTGCCCTCGTTAAAGGAGGCGAGATCGACCTTCCTCATCTCGACGGCGGGGAATGTGCCAGGGTTTCGCATCGGAAACAGGTCTACTGTCTTGGCGATATCTACATGCGGTGCCGGGTCCCACGCCGAGGGGGCCCGCGAGCTCAGGACGTCTGCAAACCGCGCCTGCACTGGCAGTTCCTGGGCTACATGCTGTGAGACTACAGCCGGTCTAAAGGATACTATGGCGTTGAAGCAGGCTGGGCCGAGGGGCAGCTCGGCGTCGGCGAGCGGGAAATGATCTCCGGCTGGATTGGTGCTGGATGACAGAGGCTGCCGCACTGTGACGAGGAGGTTTGGGAATGAAGGATTTGGCGCCAGAGTAGTTACAGTGTAGATAAAAGGCCTATCTATGAGGCCGGCCTCCGAGAAGTATCCATGAATAGTCTACGTCTATCAGCAAAATTTGGTTTTTTCTTTTGGCTTAATGTGGCTGGCGGTGAAGAGTAGCTGGGCCTGAATATCCGTCTAATAATCTCTGGCTCTCTACTTCTTCGTACAACTTACATGAATGCCGACTTCTTTTGGAGAAGCACCGGCCTGCGACGTCTGCATATCTGCAAGGGCTTTTGATGCAGCCATTCCAGCTTGGCTGTACACGTGTCCACCGTACGCTACTTTCCGGCTTCGAGGTTTATTTTGCAATCCTGGATACTCAAGTTCGCTCGCGATCGCGATATCATCTTCTGGATACCACGCGCTCCGTTGGCTCATATACCGCTTTGCGACCTGGCCATTCTCGACCGCGTCTGGAAGAGGCGCCAACTTTAGAAGTTCTTGAGCCGTGAGTCGCGTGTGTGAAGGCATCATAACCGCACTATGTATACGAAAAATTTCATTTAGGCAGATGAAGCACGTAAGATGCAGAACACCGCTGGAGATAAAATCAGCTCGAAGGTGGAAATATATTAGGTACCTAGGTACCTCCTAACCTCGGGATAAGGCATAGGCAACTACACCGTATTAGAATCTTACCGAGGATTCTGGATACCCGAATTACCTACCTTATACACATGTCACGTGACGTTGGCGGTATATCTTATACCTGGTACCCCTGAATCATCTCGTCCATAACACGTTACAGTACCTAAAATACCAGGTAGTTCAATTACCTCATCACCATTCCTTACACTATTTATTTCTTATTCAAGTAATTATATAATTCGCCCTCCCTCATACTATGTACATACTCTTGTCCTTCTCGGATACAAACTGAAATACTGCTTATAATACTTCTTATAAGCATAGGTACCTACCTAAACTCACATTTATCCCGGGATGGCAGTTTGCGAGGAGGACGATATAGTGCCTTTATTGAAGCCTGCGAGCGTTCATGTACATTGCCAACTAGAAGCGTCATTCTGAAGACCTTGGCCATCGTACGTTGCTGCGCGCGGATACGCACAGAGGGGACGCTGCCTATGCACCCTAACCGATTGCCCAGTGGAATCGGTGAAATTGAATCCCGTCGCGATGATCTGGGACACAGCATTGCCGTTCTCGACCCAGTCCATCAAGGCCAGCAGGGCGTCATGCTCCTTGTCCTTGAAGCCGGGGACCGAAGAACCGGCAGTATAAGGTGGCACCTGCGCTGCTTGGCCGGCGCCACCTATCATCCACGGAACGTTGTATTTGGAACTGGTGGGACTCGTCCAGCAGTGACCCATGCCTGGGATCTGGAAGTATCGGAAGAAATCATCAACGTTTCCCATCGCTTCGACCGTACTGTCGTAGTACAGCGTCGTGTGTTGCACAGGCACGGTGGCGTCTGCAAGCCCGCCGTACATAACTGCGTTATCACAAGTAAGTATTACCACACCAATATTTTAGGAGACACAAGCATTTTCAGGAGGAGGCGACCACACGTACTGATTTTCCCTTTGTCCCTGAAGCTGCCAAGGTCGAACTGATCCGCGGAGGCCTGCACCGATTTCTTATCACGGGCTCTGGAATCATCCACAACGCTGTCGTTATATGAAGTGATCTGCCAGCGACTCCCGTAGTTCATAAACGTTCGTTCGTATTGCGCATCGAAGTTCCTTCGTACGTTGTTTGCGTCGTTCAGGGCTGCTGGCATGAGGAACGTCCCCCATTCCGCCTCGGAGCTGTAGTCTAATCCCTTATACACAAACTCGCCATCTTCGGTGATGTAGTCACTGTACATCTTCTGGACTGTCTCTATCTGCGCTTGGGTCCAGCAAGATGTCTTGTTGGTCGACACGTCACAGCTTATCTGGGAAATGTCGAACTGTTCCCTGCATGCTGACAGCGAGCTAACGATGCCGTCTTGCATACCATCTAGAGGGTCGCATTGCTTCAACACCTCCGCCTGCAGCCGCGACAAGAGGCCCTGGTCACTGATGCTCCCGTCGGCATCTTCTGGGAGATTCCACATCGCCAGCCTAGAGATCCACGGCATCAAGTTCTTCGTGTCCCATGCAGGGGCCCCAATTAAGGCCCCATCAAACATGTCAGGGTCTCTCTCTAAAGCAATAAGTAAGCACATATCCATATCCACAAGTAGACTTGACATTGTGGAATAGCTATAATTTTACTTACGGATTTGCTTGAGACCTTGTCTACCTCCGGTTGAGCAACCGCTATAATACGAATACGCAATCTGCCGGTCATTGTAGTAAGACTGAATAAGTTTCTTCCCCAGGGTTATAGAACCTTCCAATGCCTGGTAGGCCCAGTTGACCCGTAGCTGGTTAGTAGTTGGCCATGTCATATCTCCCGCGCCCGAGTTATGTCCAGTGTCGGTAGCGAGAGTAGCAACTCCATACTGGACTCCGGCCCCCATGTCGAGCCAGTTGATGCCGCCGAGGAACGCGTAGCTCCCGATGACGAGGAGTTTCGAGTTCCAGGTATCTGGAAGGAACATCCCGAAGCGGTAGTTTGCCGTGTCATTCTTGACTATAATCGCGCAGAGCGACGGTAGCCCGGATGGAAACGTAGGATAGCCTAGATTTCCTCGCTCTGAGAAGGATCCGGTAGTGACATGCTGAACACTCTGTATCGAGATGCCGGAAGGGACAATTCCTTGAAAATAGTTTACAGTACATCCTGCAGATTGGCGAGGTCGCCCTGCATACGGCGTGCTGTTAGCATGATACGCAAAAAAGCTTAACAGGACCCAAAGGGCCGGAACTAGTAGAGAAACCATTTGGGTAAATCCGGTAAAATTCAAGTGGCCTTACCGATGATCAGTAACTCAGTATAGCTGGCAGCAGCTTGCAGATACTTATAGAGTCAGACGGCATGACACAGATCTAGAATCATGGGGTGCTATGACAAGACCTAGGTACACAGCTTCTTTGTAAGCTTATACTACCCCCCCATGTATGCGTATGCTATTCATTGTATTATTCGTCAAGACGACATTGACGTAAGGGACCATTGGGCAGTTCGAACACTTGACCTACCCGCTCCATCCGTAGCGGCAAGTATTCAGCTATGCGGTGGCTCCAGCATGGGTTGCTATATGCAAGATGAGTCTAGGCCAAGTTAAAGACGGCATGTTACTTTCAAGTTTAGGGGGCCAATCAGAAGTCGTATACAGGTGTAAGACTTAAAATGGCTTACGATTCAACAGCATTCTTCAGCATTTCTTTGTATAGTTGAAGATACTCTAGAACATTGTCTCTGATTCTGCAAAACATCTGAATACCTATGACGTCAAAGAATTCAACCAACTTCGAAGTTTTCATCTCTACCTGCTGAATCCGGGCGTGTTGTTGGTCTAGAATGATGAGAGGCTTACGGCACGAGACGTTCTAGTCTGTTAGTTGGGGAGCTGAACTCACTCGCTCTATTCGTCCGTGAAAGCCAAGTCTACCTAAAGTATTGTAGCTACCCAAGGTACCATTCTTGAAGTTATCCTCGGCTGCTCGGCTTAGTTTTGAGGTTCGATGACGTCCAGTAATAGTATTGCCGACTGCGTGAGAGAGAAAAGAAAAATCCACCACGAGGCGTAGGGTTCTGAGGATGTTGAAAACAGTTGTACTAAAAACCATACTAGTGAAAACACTTGCAGCACGAGTTCGACTATCTATGTAACCCTACCTCCTACTAAGATCCAATCCGGGGAAGTGGAGATTGGATTATGCAGCCTTTCTCCGCACCACGCCGCGATCCATGGCCTCGTGGTACCGGGGCGTAGGGGACTTTCTGCGCATCAGAAGTTCGGGATTATGGGAATAAATGACTCAAGGGATTACCCAAAGCAATGCATCCTGCTAGTTATGTTACTAGAATAGGACCGAGTGACTGAGTAACTGCCGAATTTGAATTTCTTCCTGGTAGGGAGTCTTACTGTTCCTAGGTTTTAGGTACCTAGATCTACGAGGTGCTCCAACATTCAAACCATACTTGTCTCTCAATGACTTGTGCAAGAACCATTGTCTGATCTCGGTACCGGATTCTGGGTTGATATATGTGATGAGGTAAGATGGGGTCTAATGGGCTAGTCCGTCCTATGAGCGCCAACATCGTATAAAATCGCAGGTGTCCATTCAACTTACATGCATTTGATTTGGTAGCAGTAGCTTCGCATCTCGTGTCCTTTGTGAACTGCGCTATATTAGAATGGAGACTATGGACGTAAGGGGTGATCTAGGATAATTCGAACTACGCGGGGTCTCTGCTCGCATTTTCAAATATCTACGATTAGGAGGTACCCGAGCTATATAAGTTTGCCTTTTTGGTACTCTTTCAACGTCATTGTATATTCTTATTGGTTGAAATAGGTCATTTTGATTGCCGATTTTATGTCTCCCTAATCCAACCGCAGCTCTAGCGGGTCGTGGCACTCTTATAATATGCACGAGAAGATTCGGTACCTGTTTGTCGGGTGGTGGGAATATAGATCGGTTCATACGTCTTCAAATTGAAACCGACCCTGTAGCACGCGTTCTTAATGAATATTAATTAAATGTTCTTTAGGACTCCGGGTAGTATTTGTTTCTTTAATCGTGACTATACTTTATTCCTCGCATATTTCAAGATATATCGCAGTTACAAAAAAAAGGTATAGGAAACTGTCAGCGCATCCAACTTCGGGTTGTTGAAAAAGCAAATTTCCCTACTTACTCCCAAACGTATACAACTACTAAGTAGAAACTTCACTTCTTATGCGTAACGCGTACCTGTATCTTCTAAAAAGCAATCCTAGCTATGGCCTATTACTACTCAGTTATCTTTCCTAGATATATTTATGCCCGTATTGATTCAAGTATCGTTGGTCGGTGTGCTTTAAGCATACGAAGCCACAAACCCTTAAGGAAGCAAGAGAATGAGCCCGGTGTGTAGCAACTATCAACTATCCATTAGAGCCATAATGACAGTGGCAGACAGCTTACAATTCTTCGAAAATTGCAATTGCTCACAGGAGTAATAGGCCGTCAGGTGTCTATTAAATTTCGTCTCTCAAAAGGGGCTGGGCCGTAACGACAATTATTAGTAAGGGAAGCTCTTTAGCCGGAGAACCTCGTATGACTATCCATTTCAGACTGCATTAGATTGTGCTAGTAGTCCATATGAACTAGAACAAGTGGTCTCAAGGTTAGTTACAACCTCGAGATTCAAAGTCGGCTATATAACAAAAGTTCTAGGCATCTGCACTTGCAGGCTCTACTGGTGATCAACTACTGTTGCGTGCTGCTCGTATTGTCCACAGGGACGCATTTAATGCACATTTAGTTATTATCGAACGTCACTCCCGGCAATGGATACGACACCTAAGCAATTGATATTTGCGGATATCTTATCGTTGGCGAATAGGAGAGCTGTCGACTCGAGCCTTTGTCATTTTCCCGGTACCTATCCTCGATACCAATTATCCGGTTCCAGAAGGTCAGCGACCGGGAAACTGCAGATATCTGGGTTAATTGGATTGGTAAGATGCAACTCAGCGTCCCTCCGGCGGAAGGTTACGTTCATGATACAGGTATGATAAGAGGCTCCAGACGTTGTTTATAAATACTCCGAGGCCGCTTTTGCGTGTTGCGTTTGCACTACTTTGCCTACCCCTCTACCCCTTTACAAACGGAACCGGGATAAACTTCAGCAACTAAAGAAACTTTATCATGAGGGTCATAAATTTTATCGCTGGTATTTGTTTGGCAATCTCCTCCCTTGTGAACGGAGATGCGCCACCACCCGAGTTTCCGCTGATTCGGGAAATAAACGCGGCATCTCCTTACCAATGCGCCCCTGGACAGAGCATGAACATCACCTTCTTCTCAAATACCCTCCGACTGGACCTCCCCCGTGTGCAATTCGGTACTACAGGCCACGGCAGGACAGACGAATACGCCAGTTGCCAATTTACTGTAGAATTCAGCTCCTGGTGGTACAAATACCGTTTCGCGATCCGAGAGGTAACGTATCGAGGACATCTTAACGCGACCGATGGCGTCCAGCTATACCAGTTGGAATCCAATGTGGTTTTCAGGTACGAGAATCACAAGATCAACCCTGGGAGAGCACCACCTGAGGTCTGGAACGTATCTATGTCTACCATGGTAAGTTTACCTACCTTACGTAGGTACTTATCGTCTACACCCCGATGCGAACAAAAAGTCCGGTGTAAGGTGCAGTAGCTTACTAGCGAACCGATAGTTTGACAACACCTCCAAGACAGCTATCGGGGGCGTCGGGAATTTCGACGAGGACTTCGAAGCAAGCGGCAACAGTTCCGCGAATCTAGAGTGGTCGACGTGTATGAACGGCGGCGAGGGTTCGGGCGACGTTAAGACGAAGCTTTCGTTTAATATTGGCGCAACTACAAGCGACAAGAGCGGTAAAGGCACCGGCCATCTAACCCGCGGTCTGACGTTGGACTTCGGACTTGTCTGGGAAGAATGCATTCCTAACCCGAATGAGGCCAGCGCGTGGGGACAGACGCGGATCGACGACTGGTCGACTTGCACGTATAACACGAATAGCAATACATCGCGGACTACATCGCGGGCGCTGCGCCGGGGACCAGGTGTGTCTTTCTAAGTTGGGTATCGAAACGAGGAAAGAAACATGTGTCTCGAGCATCATGCGTAGGAGATCTTGTATCACTGCACCGGCTGGGTATTTGAACCGCTTTAATTATTCATGCTACGAGATATTGTCTCGGATACCTTATGTGACTCCCAGTCGGAAATGGTCTATTGAGATAGATACCAAAGGGGAAGCAAGCATTAATAGAGAATCAACAGTTCGAATACTGCAGTTTTCGGGGAGGAACTAGAAGCGTGATATCACTCTATGTATCTTCGGACAGAATATATGGTATTCTCCAATAGCCCAGCTCTTTTGATCATTCCCTTGTCTGATCATCTCCCTGGATCTCAGGCATAACGGCTTGCGCTGTTATGTTCATAATCTCATCTGCGTCGCCTACCTTTTCGACCTTCCCGTCCTTCATCCAGACTACGATGTCTACCCCTTTTCTGAGGTGGGTCACGGCCGCACCCACTCTATGTGCAACCATAATTACCGTGTGACCTTTGCAGGTGAGCTCTTCGTGAACAATATCGAGTATTAATTCCTCAGTCGAAAAGTCTAGAGAAGAAGTGGCTTCGTCGAGTAGAATTATTGGTTTTGCACCGCAAGTAGCTACGGTATATACTTGTAGCAATGCACGTGCGAGGGCTAGCAATTGCCCCTGTCCGACTGAAAGAGATGGGAGCGACGCAAGCGTCTGATCTAGGATCGGGTGAGTGCTCGCGGGGCTGTCGAGCACCCCTCTAGAGTTCAAAGTAGAGCTGAAATGCTGCCACAGGCGCGCCTTGAAGAGAGTATCGATTATAGTATCGTTTGAGAGAGTCTCTGTCGGGTCCACGTTAAATCGGAGGGTTTGCTGGTTGAGGAGCAAAGGCTCCTGGGGTACTGTTACGAAGCAGCGTCCTCGTACTATTGAGCGAGGGACGTGGCCAACATCTATACCATCAACGATGATTGATCCCAATCCTTTATCTAGTAACTTGAGAAGAGCGAGAATTAGAGAGCTCTTACCACTAAACGAGATAAAGTCAGCACGTAATCCGAGCCGAGCCATATGTGTATGAGCACCTACCTCCCCGTTCGGCCGCATACCACCACTTTCTGTCCCGGGTTAATCCGTAGTGATACATCGCGAAGAGCAGTAGATTCTTCATTATAAGAGGCTGTAAGACTCCGAACTTCCAGAGACCCGGAAGACGGCCACGTTTCGGGAGGTATCTTAGTTTCGGATGGTTGATCCTCAGGGAGCACTTCCTCTTCCAGTTTCTTGATCCTGGCGATGGCCCCAAGAGATATTTCTAGGCTGGTCCACGATTCAACGAGTTTAAGGAGCGTGGTATTTGCGATCAACACGATGTTCAGCGCGACACCGACTTGGCCACCCGAAGTGGTGTCCCGCAGAGAGACTGCGAGAACGATTACCCCAACGGCTATCCCCGCAACGAGTAGGTCTAGGACAATTCTGAGCCAGCACTGGAGACATAAAAGAAGGTAGAAGGGTTTTTGTGACTCGTCGAGGTTTCGTATATGTTGGTTTTCCGCCTTGGACTGGCCTGCAAACGCACGTATTGTAGGCAATCCTTCCACCGTCTCTAAGAAGTTTATCAGCACAGCAGATCTAGATTCAAGTTCCAAAAGCCGTAGTTGGCGCGATGTTCGAAGGTATATCTTCTGTACTAGATAGACGAATACGAGACAAATAGGGAGAGTCAGTGTCAGCAACTTTTGGGCAACGAATAGTAAGATGACTTGAACAAGAAGCTTAGAGACCTCTATGATAATATTAGTGATCCTCTTGGCAGTTAAACCATGGATTCTACGTACGAACGAATAATGATGACATGGCAGATGCGAGTTGCTTATCAACAAGTTGGATGTCTTGACTGAATCTATGGGTTATTAGTGTCTTGTTCGTATTTTCCAAAGTGGCGCATACCGATTCAGGATTGACCCGCTGTCAGTCTTAGAGAAGTATAGCAAAGGTGCACTGGTATATGTTAGCAACTTGATCACCTTCACGAGGCGGTGAGTGGTACCGCATAATTATCTTAAGGAGTTTCGAGTGTAAAACAAGTCCCGAATGGGGTGCTACCAAAATTATGGTAGACCTAGATGTCCATGTCAGTCTCAACTTATCACTTCAAGCGGGCTTCTAATTCAGCTAGACGCACCACATAATTCCATTCGTAGAAATCCAAGCGATGAGATACAGAGCAACATATCCTCCGATGAATATCCAGTTGTTGCTTGATTTTGAGTCTGTCCATAGCTTCAACCAGTACTGCGGGAAAGTGACGAAAAAGGAGCAAGTTGCGATAGAAGTTACCATGAACGCAAAGTTTCCCAGTCCAGTCGCTTTTAAATAATAGCCTACAGCTCGTTAGGTGTGCCTAATGCTTTCTAGACATTGACTTTGAACTTACTATAGAGCGCTGAGTCGCCTGTTTTCCGCTTCGAGTCAATAGCAATATCATCGTAGGATCGCTGTTGTCGCGAGAGATGGTTGGCACTGTCTTCGGGGGCCTTTTTGCTCTTATGAATGTGATCTTCGTTGAGGGTTATTTTCAATACTTGCGGATCCCGGGAGAGTAGTTCGTTCCATTTGCCCTGTTCCTTAATTCGCCCGTCTTCGAGGATAATAATTTCATCTGCCAAGGGGAAGTACTGGGCTTCGCCAAAACGTTAACGCACAGTAAGAATGCCTAATTCAGAAATACATACTAGAATTGCTTATTAAAATCACCGTTACTCCAAACTTTTTAAGAAGCCCCTCTGATCCGAAGAGGCTTTCGACGATTTGACGCTCGGTGCTCCCATCTAGCGCACTAAATGGATCATCTAAAATGAGAATGTCCGGACGAGAAAATATTGCGCGTGCGAGAGCCAATGTTATGTTAGAAAATTTCAGGGGGCAATAGAAGGCATACTTACTAGGCGCTGTCGCTGACCTCCTGAAAGATTGGCCCCTCGACTGCCCACGATGGTTTCGTCCCTGTTGGGAAGCGCCTCAATGTCTCTCGTGAGACAGCAAGCAGCGATTACCGTCTCATACCATCCCAAGTCGATAATCGAGGAACTATCCTCGAATCCATGAATAACCTGCCTAATCGTTCCATTCGGTAGCCACGGCAGCTGAGAGCAATAGCCAATGCGTTTGGAAGACACTGTGATGGTTCCTATCGAAGGGGTCTCGCCCAGAAGAGTGCGCACTAAACATGTCTTCCCAGCGGCCGTCGCACCAGAACAAACGACGATAGACCCCTTACGTATATTCAAATTAATGTTGCTCAGAACAGAACGAGGTTCCCCAAAAGTGACCCCCGCCACACTAAGAGCTGGATGCGAAGTGGCGTGAAGGTCCTCCCTGGAATTGCCGAATTCAGGGGTCGTTTGCGAATGGATGATTTCAGTCCTGTGATCCTGGCGAGGAGGTTCGAGAAGGAAGCTCTGAATTCTTTCAAAACTTGCGAAGGACGCAATGACCCTAGGCACGATAGTCATGACCATGTTCGCAGGGTGCGTTACCATGCTTAAGATAGCAATCGTTGTGAATGCCGTTTCAGTATCAAGTTTGCTGCCACTCAACATGGCTAGGATGGCATAGAGCACGAGCGTGATAACGGGCGTAAACATCCCATTGGCATTCGCAGACGCGTTGTAAGCAACCATCATCCATCGCACTCTGCTTGCCATGTGAAGCTCGGCCTGCCGAAGCCTTTCAATACGTTCTGAGATCATATCTTGCAAGCCAAGCATCTTAACATTTTTCATAGCACCGATAGTGGCACTTGTCGTAGAAATACGGTTCTGAGTAGCCTCGTTCCAACCGCCTTGTCTCGATCGCAGGTTCTTCGCGACATACTGGCTCATGCGAGAACATACTGGTTGGACACTTCAGCAATTGAGAACATCAGATGAAATAATTTGATAACTTACGGAAAATAATAAAAAGTGGTACAGGGGACACCCAACCAACTTCCCAAGATAACATCGCAATCCCGATGGAGACCTCAAGAACCTGTCCCCAAGTTTCGTGAAACATTTCACCGATGGTGTCAAGGTTGTCCACGTCGGTACTTGTGAGTGTCAGGACTTTGCCTTCGCTCACCGTTTCGGCGTAAGAGTTCATGGTTTTATCATGAATCAAGGCTATAAGAGCAGCACGAACCATTACTCTCAGCTTATTCAGGTGGTCTTGATAAACCGTCGTTGAAATCTGCGCATACGGGTTAATGGTCAAATTGTTTCGTGGGCTATACTGGGAACTTACAGCCAGGCCAACGTAGACGATCACTGCGGCCATAACGAGGCTCTGCGCAGTCCATATCTGATTTAAAGGCTCATCACTGGTGACAAATTGGATACTTCGACGGATGATAATTGGCTGTGAATATCGGAATACGGTGAGGAAAAGTCGCGGTGGTATCGCTAACAAGAACGGCCTTTTGAGAGTGGCGAACAGGATTTTTGGAAGCGTCATTTTAATCTCGGGTCTTACTACGTAGTTCCTTTAGGATTAGCCCCTTTTAGTCTTTGGTATGAGCTAGGGCACATACGCCTTTGCTCCCATGCATGTGTGGCCGCAGTACGGATAGTTCTTGATAGCAGTTTTGAATCCACAGCAGGGAGAGCAGAGTTCAGAAGGACATTATGGTATCCTTCTACAAGAACCGGATTTATCCACCAAAAGAATATTCTACCAAGTAGCCCTGATTTCTCTTCTGGTGACACATATTGCCCCGAGGACTCTTTGGTTTCTTCCTTTCCAAGGTTTTCCGTCGCGAGTAAAGCAGCTTCAAGGGTTATCTGCGCGAGAATCGGGTCTTGTATGAACCGATTATGCTCCCCCTGGAGCATTCTGGATATCTCAAGAGCATCTCGAATAATACATGCAATTAAATAAAGAGTGATAATGCTAGATGGCTGAATACTTCGTCGATGCTCTAGAAATGATAGGACGCAGAGCATGAGAACTGCAACAATCTGAAGACCTTGAGAAGCACAGAAGTAGTTACTGTCAGACGTCAAGTATCCTAACGCGATAGAACGCCCCAAGCTTGATAAAATAAGAAGAGTCGACAGAAGCTACTCTGAATGTTAGTCTATTGATACTACTATGTTGGTATCTTAGTCTTCACCCACCATCTTAACTTGCCCCAGGAAGCTAAAGCTAACGACGACAGGGGATCTGCGCAAACTCCATAGTCGGAATGGCGCCGTACCCAGAAACAGGATTGATACTGCTATCGAGTAGTGAGCAATCGCGTCTGTGGCGCCCTCGGAGAGAGCCATCGTTGAAGATGAAATTCGCTTTCAAATGAGGTAAAACATGATGCTACAATGTTGAGAAAGTGCTGTCAGCAATGTCAATAATACGTGTCCTGGCCAATTGAATGGCGTGATGAACTAGCAGTGTCGGAGCTCTCGTATTCGACTGAACCCCCGGTTTTCTTCCTACCACTTCAAGCCAGCTGCCTTAGGTAGAAAACCATGATGCTTCCCAAACGAGACAGAAACACACATAAATAATGAAGTGATTGGCTCAGCTCTATGGCAAGCTAGTTTTACAAGATGATGCACTGCAAGTGGATCCATAATTCACCTAGCAAATACTCGGGTTTAAAAGACAATATGTCTAAGGTGAGGCTTCACCTAACAGGTAGGTTGATAATACGAAACTTGTATTGATACGATACCACTACCTCAAATACCTCCTACATAACTTGAAGAATACATCAGCTACATAAGGTTATTTGAAGTACCACGGAAAGCTTAACATACATACCTTACATCGACTACCTAGGTATACATTACCTAAGTACCTACCTAATACATATTCCATCCCAAGCTTAAAACCCTTTACTTAGATAGTCCTTCTAGCTGTGCCTTGATCTGGACAGCGACAAGTTTAGAAAAGTATCGGCACAGAGCGAGATTTCCTCCGTGAAGCCAGAGGCCGGGGTGACCGCTAGGCCGCCAGATGACGCGCATCTCGCCCTCGTCGTCGTAGCCGAACACGTTGGGCACCTTGCTCGCGACCTCCTCTCCGAAGATGGCCTCCGTGGCCGTCCGCATGTTCTGGTAGCCCGTCGCGCAGACGATCTCGTCCGCTTCCAGGATGGACCCGTCGTCGAACTTGACGCCCTGCGGCAGGATCTCGCTCACGCCCACGCCGTGCTTGACTTTGACCTTGCCCTCGATGATCAGCTGCGACGCGCCCACGTCGATGTAGTACCCGCCGCCGCGCTGCAGGTACTTGATCCACAGCCCGCAGTTCATCGGCCCGCGGTCCGTCTTGAACCCCGCCTTGTTGAGCCCGTCGAGCGTCTCCTTGTCGATCACCTGCTGGCGCTCGTTGACGTCCGCCTGCGCCGCCTTGTACATCTCCCCGGGCCTGCCCCACGTAAGAAGGTCGGATTCCTCGGTCGGGGGACCGCCCTCGCAAAACGCGGGTTTGAGCAGCAGTTCCATTACCGCTTTGATGCTCATGACGGTCGTCGACGACCGCTGGACGATGGTTACGTCGTACCCGTTCTCGTAGAAGTCCTGGCAGATATCGAGGGCGGAGTTGCAAGCGCCGATCACGACTGCTTTTCTCCCCTTACCGTCCCTCTTGGCGCCTTTGAACTCCGACGAGTGGCAGAGCACGTCGCCCTTGAAGGTCTCCATGCCTTTGAACTGCGGTGCGTTCTTCTTCCCCGAGTGACCCGTGCACTGGACAATGTGCTTCGGACGCAACACGCGGACTTCGACGGTGCCGTCCTTCTTCTTCCGCTTTACGACGGCGACCCATTCCTTCTTTTTCTCGTCCCAGCTGCTGTACTCGAGACTCGTGTTGTTCCATATATTAAGCTCAAGTTGTTCAGCGTAGGACTGCAGAAATTGGGCCAGCTTGTCTTTCGGAGTAAATATGGGCCAAAAGTCCGGAAACTTTATGTACGGCATATGGTCGTACCATATCGCGTCGTGAAGGACGAGATGCCGGTATCTATTCCTCCAATTGTCGCCGACGTTGTCGCAGACGTCAATGGCGAGTGCTGAGACGTTAATCATCTTCAGCCGGGCTTGTAACGTGAGTCCAGCTTGACCGCACCCTATTTTTATATAAGAGGTAAATATCGCGACATACATGTAGAACAATAGGATCTTACCAATGATAAGCACTTCAGGATCGCCGTGCACGAAGTTTATCTCATTCTGCCTTCTTTCGAGCCAGTTTTCCCTCTCTGGATTTGCGCCATGTTTGACACCAATTGGTCGTAAGGGACCGATCGGCTCCGGGTGATTATGGAGCTCGTTCACAGTTGTGTAAAGCATCCAAAATTTCCATTCGCCGTTTTCTTGGAGGAGGCGGGCATACCCGGGGCCAAAACCATGTTCGGCGCTGGCCCGCAGGAAGAACTGTATGCCGCGGACCGAACCGTCCATCCGGAAGGGGATTATTTCTGGGCCATTATTCTTGGCCGGAATTTCATTGCTGATAGCGATGTCCTTTAAATGATGGCCCTTGTCTAAGAACGACGTAATCTTGTCTCTTCCTTTCAAAGTATGGAAATCCCAAGTCAGAGCAAGGTGATCTTTCCAATAGCTACTTTCTAGGAAAAGGTTCGCAAGACCTTTGTGGTCCTTTTTCGAAAGCAGCTCATTGAAGGAGCTTACGAGTTTGACGCTGACTGCAAGTGCATCGACATTCTCGTCCTTGATTGTCTGTGGCCATGGTGCAAGAGGAAGGTCTATAGAGCCGGGTACCAGACGTTGACTTGGCGGAAGAGAGTTTGGCGTGGCCATGGCGAGTAGAGTTTATAGAATAGGAAAAATACCTAGGAGTTGGGGATAGTGTTATAGGAGGTAGGTGACCTAGTTATCAACAAGTTGAAGCAGAAGAAACTCCAAGGTTTGGAGCTCTATATATCCCCAATTTCACGGTAATAGAGACCCCGCACATCACGGTATATGGTAGATATAATCCACGAGGCATTGTTCGCATCAACTCTCCGATTTGGATGACGCTTTGGCTCAGCGAATCGGGTATGGACTTATGTTGTGGGAGTTTGAGGAGTGCATTCATCACCCCGCATCAAGTCATGGATCCTGATCGCGAGAGAAGAGGGTTTACGTGTAATACCCCGAGGGTAAGTCAGGTGGGCTATGCCAACGTACCGAAGGAGACTCCGAGGTTATCACCATTGTTGACGTCAAGTTAGCTTAGCAATCAACCTACCTAAGTCATATATCTACCTTGAGTACCTAGAGGTAGGTAAGTAGCAGCCACCCCGTCTACCTAATGCAACTCAACTCGCAGTGGCTCAGGCATTTTGTAGTGGCTTATGTATAAGTGAGGATGTATGTACTTTACTTTTGGAGACGATGGGGCGTACAAGTCGATTTCGAAGCTTACCTAGATCTGCACAATTCTCCAATATTAGCCAAAGCTGTACAACCTATTAACTGGGCGAATTTCTATTTTTGTACTTTAATATATCATATCGGACATGAGAAAGCCATCGGAGTTGTCTCCTTTCAAGGTTGTACGTTAATTCCTGTTGTGAAGTCAAGTTAGATTAGGTATTTATTATAATAGATCTATATAAGTACCAAAATAGGTACTAGGTAACCTTGTATATAGAATTAATTAAAGTGGCCCTGGAACGTACTACGTACCTCCTAAAATATGTTGACATAGAGGTAGGTAGCTACCTAATATTAATATATTCTATTAATAATCTTGAGAAATCAACTTAAATTAAACCTGATCATATTCATTTTATGGTTATATGGAACGTGAACTTTAGAAAGTGTATCCGAACAAAGTTTAGGTTAGGTACCTGTTATGACAGCTGTTATAAATTAGGTTGGTGATGTTAGTCTTTAAATCCCATCTCTAAGATTCCATGTCCAAGATCATAGCTAGATCATAGACCCACCAATAAGATCTCACTTGCTATGCACTTATGTAAGGGTTTTAAAGGTAAGGGACAGGGATCTGATTCTCATTTTACGTATTTCGTATTTCGTATTTCTTATTCGTATCTTTTTCCAGCCCTTCAGCTCAGCCCTTGATAGTGAACATAGGACCTAAGGTATTACCAAATACCATTTTTTCAGTATAGTAAATACTATTAGTTGCGAATACCGCCTGTCCTCTTCTGAGATATTCATTTATCACCGTTTGTCTTTACATTTTTCTAAGTACCTCCAATGACGAAGCATTCTGGCTCTTCTATGCATCGGGTTCCCTCGTCTGGGGCTGTCGAACACGGCTACCCGCAGGGACACCTCGGACACCTCACCGAGCACGAAGAACAAGCCTTCGTAGAATTCAAGACACTTGTAGAGCAAAAGGGTTTATACAAGCCGGGGAATCCGCCATCTCATGACGATCCTACACTACTGTTCGTATAAGTCGAGAATCGCGTTAAGCTTGTTTAAGCACTGGTACTAATATTGTTTTCTTTTTTCTTCGAATCTAGTCGATTTCTTCGAGCACGCAAGTTCGTCCCGGAAGACGCGTATGCGCAATTCAGCGAAACAGAAAAATTTCGTAACGCAAATCAAGTCGAAATTCTCTACGATACAATCGATATCGACTCGTTCGAGGCAACTAGGAAGCTTGTACGTCATGGTCCATCCTTATCCATACTAGATCCCTGTACTTCGTAAACTTTAAAATATTTAAAATATAGGTTAGGCAGGTATGGAAATAGAGCACTGATCTTTGAGAACCTTAATATAGTACCCTCGATTTACCGGTCGACGCGATAAGCGGTACGTAATGTCTACAAACAACTATTAACAAGCTTCATGATTTCTATAGAACTAATTTACTTGTTATGTTCTTCTTTTTTTAGAGGTATTCCAATCTACGTATTCCAAATCCGACATCTCGATTCCCACGCAGTCGCCAAATATGAAAAGTCTACCGAAACGACGTATAGTAGGGCCAAGACGGACGGCAAGACGCAGCCCAAGCTGTTACAATTATTTGCGCTGTACGAGCATCTGACAAGATTTGTCCAACCTCTCTCGTCCGAGTGTACCGACCGCCCGCACCCCGCTACTCCTATTACCCTCAGCACCAATATCGTCGACATCTCCCACGTCAGTCTGCGCATGTTCTGGAACTTGAAAGCCCACATGCAGGCGGCCAGTCAGTTGGCCACTGCTCACTATCCCGAAACTCTTGACCGTACGTCTACGAATTGGGTTACGAGTTTTATCACATATTGATTTAGGTTGGTGGAGATGGCTAATTATATATTCCCAGGTATCTTCATAATCGGTGCGCCCATGTTCTTCTCCACCGTATGGGGCTGGATCAAGCGCTGGTTCGATCCTGTGACCGTATCCAAGATTTTTATTCTTCAGGAACAAGATGTGTTACCTGTTCTCACAACTTTCATGGACATAAAGAATATTCCGAAAGCGTATGGCGGTGAGCTCGATTGGGACTTCTTTGATGAGCCTGCTTGGGATGACGAAGTGAACCGGATATGCCAATTTGAGAACGGACATACTACCCTCCCTCGAGGCCCAGTATACTGGAATACGATTGACGACGGCAAGCGACTCGAATGCATCGCGGTAGGTACTAAGAACGGGGTCGACCGGAAAGAGCGCATCTGCACTATCACGAGGGCTTACCCGCCCAAGTCGGCCGAGGATACTTTTGTCTCTGCCGCGGGGTCCCAAACCGGCGACGCGACGGAAGTTGATGAGTCGTCCGTGTCGCCCACCGAGAAGGCCATTATTAACGGCGAAGTTCCGACGGCGAACATTGCGGCATTGTCAATCTCTGACGGAAAATAATTATGACATAATTCAGACAGAATTATGTTACAGAGGGAGCTTATGAAGTCAACCAATTACACCGGAGTTGGACTTTCATCCTCAATTGGTAATACCCATCTCGAAATTGGATATAATTTTCTTGGAAGATATAGACATAAGAGGTATAAATGCAGGTACCTTAAGTACCTCTTACCTGTAGGTACTGATATTTCCTAAGACTTGGGAACGGTCGTTGGCGCATAACCTTTGTAATTATTGAAAGAGGGAACACTTTTGTTTTATGGGATTAGGCATGGATTGTTTGTATAGGTACCTTGTATATGTACTTCTTGATGACAATGAGAAATAGAATTGTCGTGAACTCCTAACGCCAGCAACCCCTCTCTATCAGGTGTCCTATATAATCTGTGAAGGAATTCTAGGTGCCTTAGGTATATATCATCTATATGTCGTTATCCTCCGGTAATTCCAATGGGTACTCTAAACAAATGTCGACTATATACCAGGTATATAACTGAATCTCAGGACGCCAATTGAACGCCTTTTCGTCTCCTCCACTCCTTAATCCCCTCTACGACCTCGTTCCACGTAACACCGTCCCTAACCAGCCACATAGTCACGCCCAGGGACTCCGTGTCCCTATTACGGCTCTCGTCGTCGAAGAACAGCATATCGGTAAACGGGATGCCGGTCCTCTTGTTGATCGCCTTGAAATGCTGTATCTTGCTGCTGGGGTAGATCTCGAGCCCGGCATCGAAGAACTCGATGGCCTTCCTCACCTTGTCCTTTTTGCCGGCTGTGGCGTTGTTGGCGCTCCCGCCCCCGCCCCCGCTCCCGGAACCTCCATCGCCGCCGCCGCCGCTGCCGCTGTCGTCCAGCACGGCGCTCGCGGGAGGTATGTGCAGGAGCTTGAGCATCTCGCGGCCGAGGTCGGGGGCGTGAGTGCGGCTGGCGACGGCGAGGCGGACGCCGGCGCGGGCGAGGCCGTGCAGGACGGAGGGCACGTCGTCGTAGAAGGCGAAGGACTCGCCGATCTTGTCGGTGCAGGCGCTGTGCGCCGCGTTCGGCTTCAGGGGCGGGTACACGTGCGTGTCGACCCAGAAGGGCCACAGGGTGTAGTCGAGGTCGAAGACGACGGCGCGGGGGAGCGGCTGGCCGTCGGAGAGGATGGGCGGCACGGCGGTCGGGGTGGTGTCGGGGAAGGTGGGTTGTTTGGAGAGTTTTTTGGGCATCATCATGGTTGTAGGTATCTAATATTATGTCTAATATAGGTATGCATCTATTGCATCTATTACTGGGTACAGGTTTAAGGGACCGGGTAAATGGTGTAAAATTGGTGTATGATACGAATGACGGTATAACGGTCTTAAGGCGATAAGATTAGATTAGATTAGAGTGAAAAGCGAGAAGTTGCAACTGTACTTATCACTTTGGCTTAGCACTCGGTTATAAAATTATTACCGACCTTTTTCTTTTTTCTTCACTGGTCTCCCGTCGCACAACAAGATCTCGTTTCCTGTCATTAGAGATCTTCTACTAAGCTGCGATCAGGGGATGCTTTTGAAGGGGGTAGGCCCACCAGCCCGTTGACAACGTCATTTTCCTTTTTTCGCCAGCTTGGTCACACCCCCTTTTCCAACTCTGTAATTTCATGCCTCTCCCATCTCCAAGTCCCCAACTTTTGTACCGGATATTAAAAAAACAATATGCAGCGTCGTATTGTTAACGGCGGCTTGTTAACACCGAACGAGCCGCTTGGAGTATTACATGAGCATTAATTATATGTCTCGCCGGTCTATTTTCTATTTCTAATCTATAATAAGCAAAAGCAAACTGCGTAACGTATACCTGACCTAGGTAAGGTAGGTACCTATGCATCAATGCACGAAGACCCCCTTAGCTAACTGCCCAGGTGAGCCTACCTCCTAACCTAATACATACCAGGTACGCTAGTAGCTCACCCTTAGCGTCGAAGCTACGTGGATGAACCCTTAAGTCTCAGCCGAAGCGGGGGTTAGCTTGGAATCTCTTACACTAAAACCTCCTATAGCTGTATCATTATATCCGTAACTCGGGATCTTCCAAGTGAACGACCCCACAACCACCCAGCGACTTATAACTGCCGAATATGTTCCATGGCAGAAACATCCAACGTTCATGCGGGGCCGCGGCTGTGGACCTCGACCGGGTTGAGCATAGGGTACCTGAGGTAACCCTATCACATAAGTCTTAACTGTTTGGATTGTCACTTCGCATGACGGATAATCACAAAGTGCCTCTACTGTCCACCTTAGCATAGGTAGTTTCTAGACTTATACGAGAGCTTAATGTACGCGAATGGAGGGACATTGACCCGCCACTGTATCCGCAAAGGACGGACTCCTCCACCCTCCTCCCCGACTTTAACCGTTTCAAGTATTCTATGTTATTAGGTATATAATATTCACCTAGCCATCATGGCTGTTTGGAGATGTCCTCCCGCTGTTTTCACCTATACCCTTCATCCGAGATCGAACTTTAACTCCGAGAGCATCTCCGCAAGATAACAAAACCCAAAACTAGACAGAAGAGATAAGACTACAATTGTTCAACATGGCTGCCCCGAGAAAGATACAGCTCGTGCGAATAGCACATGTGTACTACAAGTATACAGACATGGACAAGGCTATTCAATTTCTAAAAGACTTTGGCTTCACTGAGGAGAAGAGGGTATCGGATGACAAGATCTACTGGAGAGGTTATGGAACAGAACCATGGGTGTTATGTGCTGTCAAAGCCGATAAGGCCGAATTCGGCGGCGCAGGTTTCGTCGTCGAATCGGAGGAGGACTTACAGATCGCATCTGAGACACTACCGAAAGCTACCAAGATATACGATTTAACGGATGCACCCGGAGGGGGTAAGGGCGTCACTTTCTACGATCCGGTCGACGGGTTTCCGTTCCATCTCGTATACGGTCAGACGCCCGCTCAGATGCTGGAGATCCCTCTACCCCACGAGCCCGTCAACTACGTGAGAATTTGCCAGGTTTACCAAGCCAGCATTGGGTTCCGATACTAACGGTAATATAGCCTAACGAGAAGAACAGACCTGCAGGCAGGTTCCAGCGATTCGAGAAACGACCGGCTCCAGTACATAAGCTAGGCCACTTCGGCGTGAGAACAACGAACTTCGCGAAGGCGTATAAGTTCTACTGCGACCACTTCAACTTCCTAGCTAGTGATGTATGGACTCCCATCCAAATCCTTACCTGGCGAACTCGCAATTGACCAAAAGGAGTAGCTCATCCACGATGCCGAGAAGATCGACCGGACGGTGTTCTACCGGTTGGACAGAGGAGATGAGCCGGTAGACCACCATTCGTTCTTCTTCGCCGAAGGCCAACCGTACAGAGTGCACCATTCGTCCTTCGAGACGCACGACTTTGACACCCAAGTCCTAGGCCACGACTGGCTGAGGGAGAGGGGCTACAAGAACTGCTGGGGCGTAGGGAGACACGTCCTCGGCAGCCAGATCTTCGATTATTGGTATATAAATCTACCCTACCAACGTTTCTTTGTTGACTTCTTTTTCTCTTATGTGAAGGGCAAACTGACTTGGTTTTCAGGTACGACCCGCACGGCTTCATCATGGAGCACTACGTTGATGGAGACTTGGTGACCGCCTCCGAGCCCACACACCGCTCACAGGCCGGCCCTGGGAGTTTGCACGTCTGGGGTGAGTATCCGACTCTAGTGTTTGAGTTTGTTTGGCGTGGAAATACTAATCGATATGCCAGGCCCCGATGTCCCTGGCGATTTCTTGGACTAGTTTCAATACGTGTCAAGAGTTTCAGGTTTCAGTCCCGAATGAGCTGGCGTAAATTAGTTTTAATGCTGAATATTCCCCGATGTTAAGTTTAATGTATCTTATAATTATCCAAGCTTGGGGATCGTTGAGTAGTGTCTTGTGTTACCGCGTCAATAACAGTCTTATTACTACCAGAGAGTCACTATAGCATATACCTTATATTCGGACAAGTCGGTGAGCTCCAATGCATGTCTCATAAATTGAGTGGTCGCTAGAGGTAGAACATGCTACTAAGACCTACTTTAGCCCGTATCCCATTGCCGTTCGTTCTATAACCATACCTGATACCAAAGCACTGGGTAACTTTAACCAACGACGGATACTTAAGCGCTTCGCTAATAATATAACTACAAGATAGAAAGCTACATTTACTATTTAGGGAAGGGATGTCTACCTAAGTCTCACATATGGGAACCTAGGTGTTATTAATAACTATTTTTTTTTAAAAAAAAAAGCGATTGGAGAGTGTGTGTGGGATGGTGTAGATTTGAGTCATGTCGTTGCAGGTAGTTTCATCAGCGCGTGCATGCCGATAATGCACAATGACAACCGTTTCATTTTTCTAGTCAAAATTTCTCGGTTTACATGTACTTTTATTGGAGTCTCTGAGAAGCATATTGTTGCGTTGAACGTTTGACGATTAGACGTGATCGCGGTAGGGCGGGTAATGGTCCGCCAGCATGGCGCATACCCACGGGAATACTCTACCATCAGCCATCTAAATCAGCATCTCCCAACAAGTTAGACTACCTAGGTACCTCATGGTAACTTTGTAAATGGGTATTATCTCTATTAAGGGGTATATACTAATATGTACGTCCTGCGATAGTTTAAATCTAGGCGAATATGAACCGAGGCTTACTGAACTGTGCCTTGCGCACCCGCTGCTCTTCAACTGATCTACCGTTTCCACCATTGAATATCCAATTATAACAGTTTTTTTATATTCTTCAAGGTGCATGCATGAGCTGCGATTGGCATGCTCGTTCTAATGATGTCAATAGATAGGTACGTATAGCATATCTACCTCTGAGGGCCCTATGCTGAAAAATCTTGGAGTAAACATAACGCCCTAGGTAATAAAAAGGGACCCCCAAAGCATCATGGCTCGGAGTCTGAGCGCTGCGTTAGCCTGCAAGTTGATATTGCCAACTTAGCAGCAATGGTGATTACCGTCACCACACCTACCTCTAGAACCTGATATCAGGGTAGAATTTATAGTCGCTCCATTCTCAACCAGCCGTGGGGCTCTTGGTGCCGTGAATAGAATTTTGGGACTAATCTCATATCTTATATGCGCTGTGCGAATCTAGACGGTTCTTTATACGAATCTCCCGCGCATTACTAGTCGGCGCCAGACGGCTTCTTCGTCTTCATCCTGATCAGCTGAGGTGGCCGGAGTACGATCAATAGGGTCGGGGTTCTCGCATAGCTCAAGGAAGTCTTCCGCCATGCTCTCCCCAGGAGCGAATCCAAGGTTTCGTAATGTGTCAAATGGTATCGAGTCGACCCTGTAGGGAGTTAGATTAAAGAATATGTAGGTATAAAGGGAGCCAGTTATCATTACCATCGAGAGGTCTCGTCTAAGTGGAGTCCATCAGTTTGTGTTGAAGCTGGTGGGTTGCTTGGTTCAATAGATTGTGAATGTTGAGAATGGCCCATTGGTATGTTAACGCTTATCTGCCTTTCTGGTACTAAGCGTTCGCTCGTTTGCCGCGAGCTCTCCCCGTAGTCGTCAGTGGAGCCATTTGAACCGAAAGGCGTGGAAACTTGGGGAGGCGCCAAGACTGATGATGCCCGGTCTAAGCTAAAATTATGAGGCCCTTCTTCAGAATAGCCCGAATTATAATTATGCATGTGGTTCTGATTGGGATGGAAAGTTCGTTTTCGAATGTCCTCACTCAGTATGTAAATATCGCTGGGATCTTGAGGAGCACCATGAGGATTTACTGAGCTGGGTTGAGGTCCTGAGACAGATGAGACCGATCTGTTAGATAGGCCAGGTCTATGCCTAGCCGCGTCGGTCTGGCGGTGAGGATTTGAGGATTGAGTAAAACCCATCTCATTGCGCACTTTTGAGATGATTGGTGAAACTCGTCGGTCCAAAGGAGGTAAAAATAAATCAGGGGATTCTCCATTTTGTAAGAATCGGCCCAGTCGACTCTCGTTGAACCTGTTAACCAATTCCGCTTGGTTGTCGTTATTCTTGAAGTAGTCTAGGTTAGGAATACCAGTGTTTCCATATGTACCGCCGCGAAGGACCTGCAAAACGACATCTTCAAGTTCGGGTCGTGCCTGGAGGACTATAGCCCATAGACGCTCGCCATTTTGGCCGGTATATCCACTACGAGGACCTCTTTTGCGCACAGGTCTGTTGTAGGTGCAATCGGTGCCCGCGCGCACACAAACGCTGCACTTAGGGACGGCATTGTCGCATGGCTGATGTTGAGAGTTACAGCGGTCGCAAGCGCGGCTAGCCTTGCGCTTTTTTGACGCTCGCTTGCCGTCATCGCTCTCCCCATCACTCATAGCCTCCACCATACGCCCCGAAGCAGATACTGCTAGTTCCAAACCAGCGTCAAGTCACCCTCCTTCTCCGTGGAGTAGAGGGCCTCCCTTTTTTCCTTTTTTATTTTTTTTTTTTTTCTTCTTCTTCTTAGAAAACGAAGAGGTACGATAAGTTCGCGTATGCGCCCTTTTAAAGCGACGGCATAAAAGCTCTTATAAGCCAATGAGGCAAATATGGAGGAGTATAAGAATAAAGGTCGAAAATAGTAAGAGGAGTGAAAGTAAATAAAGAATTATCGATATATTTAGGTATGTTTTTGTTGTAATTGTGAAGTTAAATAAGAATTATGTACGTGTACAGCGATTTGAATACAAGTACATGCAGATAAGCAAGCGCTGTCAGCTTGAGTCGGGACCACCTACCTCGCAACCTACCTCACTGAGGTACACTTGACTTATCGCCGCGGGGTTATCAGGTACCCCTAGTAACTTCAATTTTTGTGGCTTTTTCAGGTAACGTGGCTCTCCCTGTGGCTAATTGAGTTAGGGACTTTGCTAAGGCTTGCTAGGTGAAGGTTCAGGGCTAAATTCCCGTTTCTAATGCCGATACCCTTGCCGTGTTAACCTTCAACTTGCGCAAGTATAAAACTTGCCTCATGGACTCGACCCCATTTAATATTCTTGCTTCAGCATTGGAGATGCTCTCTTATGACTTACTTCTCAAGTAGATCGGACATAAAAATTCTAACTTCTCACATACTTGCAGGGTATTTCATCGCAGATGGTATCGGGTACTCTTATTGTGTCTGCTTTCGTCAAACAGCATTGAGGTTCGCTTTAAATCTCATATGAAGTTACCATTTTTAATGATCATCTATCAACACCGCCTATTCCTCCCTCCCTGCCCATCGGTCTAAAGTGACAAGCACGAGTAGATTGTGTGTTGGGGATTTGGAAGTTTGATTGTTAGGATGGCGACAACGGGGTCGAATATGATCCTCGATGAACCCATAATCTCCACATCTAGAACAAAACGTAGGGTCTTTCCTACTGATTCTTCGGTCATCCTTGTGGGTTGCCGCGGTGCTGGAAAACGGACGTTGGGGTTTATTGCTGCCAAGTATCTCGGCCGTCGACTTATTACTGAGGATCACTTTTTTGAACAGTCGACTGGATGTACCAGGGCTACTTTTCTGCAAAGATATGGGCGAGAAACCTTCAATCAGCAGATGGCAATTGTACTTGCCCGAATGCTCGAGCTGAACCAAGCCAACTGTGTTATAGAATGCGGAACTGGCATTTTGTCGCCCGATATTGAGGAAATCCTCAAGGACTACATTGAGACGAACCCCATCATTTACATCCATCGCGATAAAGAGGATCTATACAAGTTATTAAAACTCTCGGCGGCCGATGCGGAGCATCTCCTCACCACTGACCAAAAGCATCGTAATTTCTCTAATTTGGAGTACTTCAACATTTTTGACCCCAGCGGCGAAGGCCAGGTAACAGAGGAATACCCCTATCGCTCCGCGTCTACAAGCACTGCTAAGCTTGTAGAAGCAAAGCAAGATTTCAAAAACTTCCTCGATCACATCTTTGGCCATGGTTTAACACGATCATGGATAGCGAACCCATTCTCAATAAAGGCGATACCCCCTGAGTATCGAACACACACCTTCGTCTTCTGCCTTCGACTCTCAACTATACTCAGCAGTAATATTGATCTAGCCGAGCTAGAAGCTCCTGGAGAGGCCGTGGAGCTGATAATTGACACTTGGCCCACGAACATGCTGGATCTTATTGCAATCCAGGTCGCTTTGATCCGCCGCAAACTAGACCTTCCAATCATTTACTCCGTCGAAGAGAACCCTCGAGAAGAACGAAAGAGACCCCTTGAAGAAAGGGATGCGATGGATCTAGAACTGATGCTTCATGGGCTTCGTCTTGGTGTCGAGTATCTGAGTCTTGACCTTCAAAGAAGCCCCGCGCTGATCTCCCATATTCTCGCCATGCGAGGAAGAACAAAAATTATCGGTAATTATATTACGAAAGGGTTTGGAGCTCCGCAATGGAATGATGAGTCCTTTATGGAGCGGTATATTCTGGCTCAGCAACTTGGCTGCCAGATTGTCCGCATGGCCCGTTTCTGTTCCGTAGATAGAGACGACAATCTACGCCAGATATTCGTTGATAAAATAAAGGCCTTACCGGACCCTAAACCTCGCCTGATTGCTTACGACTTTTCGGTGTTCGGGGTTGTGCTACCTTTCCAAGGCGATATCTTGAACCCCATCGGACATGATTCTCTCGAGAAATCCTCACGGGAACAGATGATCGGTGTAAGTACAACACGAGGTACGCTACGAGACCTGTTCCGAAAAGGAGTTTTGCAGCCACTCAATTTCTATACTTTGGGGTTGAACGTTTACTATTCAGCGTCGCCCTCGATGCACCGTGCAGCATACGAGCACTACATGATGCCGCACACCTTTAATGCTAGACGTTGCACTTCACTCGAAGAGATTGATCGTATTCGACATGAACCCGGCTTTGGCGGCGCTTCATTGGCAGCACCCTTCAAAGTTGCTATCATGTCACGTCTTGACCACCTCAGCACCCATGCCATCGCGATTGGCGCAGTCAACACGCTTTTACCTCTGCGTGGAGATTCCAACTCGATTATAGACCATGCCAATGCTCGAAATAGGTCTGGTTATGCCAATAAGTTTTACGGAGACAATACTGACTGGAGTGCTATCATGACTTGCTTACGCAGAGCCATCAGCCCTCGCAACTCAGCCCAGCCGTCTCGGACAACGGCCCTGGTGATAGGGGCAGGTGGAATGGCTCGAGCAGCTATCTATGCTTTAATAAAATTAGGTTGTCGGATGATTTTCATCCATAATAGGACCAGGATAAAAGCAGAAGAAGTTGCGATGCATTTCAATATGTATGCTATAGAGCAGGGACTCCTATCCCGCCAAAATGAGGGAGAAAAAATTTGTCGGGTGATTCCGTCAGCCAGCGATCCGTGGCCAAAGTCATATCAGCAGCCAACTATGATCGTATCTTGCATCCCGGCATCCGGCACAGATGACAACCCACCTGTAGACTTCCGAATGCCTCCACAATGGTTAAAAAGTCCTACTGGTGGTGTAGTAATCGAGGTAACTACTATTCTCTTATTCATCGTTAGCTTTTCATATCTAACCTAAGTACCTTTTTTCGCAGTTGGCGTATGAACCTCTCATAACACCGCTAGTGGTCCAAGTCCGTAAAATTCGCGAAGAAGGGAATACCTCGTGGGTAATTGTTGATGGCTTAGAGGTTGTGGGCGAAATGGCCATGGAGGCGTTCGAACTAATGACCGGTCGCCAAGCACCTAGAAGACTAATGCGAAGAGTGTGTAATGAGACCTGGGAGAAAACAAGCGCACCATTTCAGCCGCAAAGGTAGCTTACGTCGAACGCGTCACAGTCAGCGAGGATTTCTCCCTAACAGCCAGATGCAAGTCAAGCAGCCTAAAGAGAGGTGCGACAGATCATTTGCCCTGGTCACATAAATCTAGCGAGCGAGCCTCTGATTATTGGTGAATCGCGGTAGTATGACTCATTTTACCTATGATCCATTATTGTCATAGTCTTATGCCTTGTTGCTCGGAGTTTCTGGCGTCCGTAAGAACACTTCCAGCTCCCCGTTGAGGAGCCACCTTGGCGTATGTCTATTACGGGAGTTGTTGTTAAGTGTCGGAAGAAGGGAAATGGAGGCATTTGTGTGAGCTAGGCAACCCCTCAAAATATAATATAATGCTAATCATATCGACTCAAAGTTCTACAGAGCGCAGGTAGCTACCAAAAATATAATCACTCTAGGTATCTACCTAGATGATATTAGGTCGGGCATGATGTACAGGAACATTCCGTTATCGTAGTTGGGTTAGATGGGATGTTAATACCTATATTCGAAGAGAAACTCATCATGTTTGGCTGCGCCAATAATATTTAGCCCTCGGCGCATTCTGTGCCCTTCTCGAGTTTTCCGCAGCCTCCTCTAGAAAATTCCTTTTCCTAGTTTCCGGAGTCTCTTCGGCATCGTCAAACTTCTTCATCTCAACCCAGACTTCGAAGTAATCCCGCCAATGCTCGAGCGTATAACACCAGCCCACATACAGGCCGTCCCTCAACTCGTGCTCCGTATCATTACCGTCGTAGGATTTGTTACGAGCCTGCATTTTGCAGTGCAGCTTTGCGGCTTCATTAGCGGTATCGGCTGATCGAAATATGCCTATCGGAGGGGCTAATCTCCCGTCTTCTTCTGTATCAGAGTCATCGAAGTCCTTGCGAAAGACGATGTAAATGACCTTGATTGGATCAGGCATTTTAATAGGTACCTATTCCGTGTCCATATATACCAAATTAAGAGATCAAGATATGTAAGTACCTAATTTATCAGTACTTCAGCTCTAATACCGTCACGAGGCACAACACGAAGTAAAGAAACAACTTCGTTGTTCCGCAAAGGACTTTAAGTAAGGTAGCTCTAGGAATCAGAGCTATAAATACAAATATCTTCTTTGTCTTCCATGTTTAATTTCATATCGGTTACCTGACAGATATGTATGTGTGTTATGAAACAGCTATCGCGGTGGGAATGAATGGTGACTGTGAGATCTTATGGTGAACTACCTTCTACCTAAGGTTTCTATGTTGATCAATTGAAACCGACTTATCTATAATGTCAACTGGCAACCTCCATCAATTTTTCAATTTTAAGTAGCGTGTGCGTTTCTAATTATCTAAGGGGCTTTTGTGAAGTTGAACTGCAATCAGTAATTTCGTATAAAGGGGGATTACAGTAAAGATAGGGGATAAAGTGGGTCTCTGAGAAAAGACTCAAGTCTCGTTTAAATTCTCAGCTATATCCAGCTAGCATGATGTAACCAAGTTTAGCTCGTTGCATGGTAGTTCTCAAAGGTCATGTCTTGTAGCTTGAAGGGGCGCAACATAAAGTCATAGTGTAACAGGCAAAGGATGTCTAGTATCATGTATGGTTTAAGACTGTTCTAAATATTGACACTACCTTAGGTACCTACCTACATTTCTACGAAATAAGAGGCAAAAAGCACTCAGTTCTCCAACAATATGGAACTTGGAATCATCCTGTTACCATCTGATCATTCGCTTAGTAGTGTCCCAAGACGGTTATCTGGGGAGTCTTCCAAATATCCCAGTCTTCTGAAACAGTCGGGTCTCCAAATGGTCTCAGTGTCGCAAAGCGCCACCTAAAGAGAAAGAAATATTATCAGTAAATAATTCAGCTAGCGCCGTGGGCATCTCCACGCAGAGGGACTTACGTATAGTTCCCGTTGGCAATCTGGCTACCGTTGCCCAGCTTCCCGAACCACGTGCGATCCCCGCCTCCGCGTAGGGTGTCGGTCAGGGGGTAGGTGAAAGTGTTGTTCGGGTCGTAAAACCGGTCGTCGAAGTTTGCTCCGTCGCCGTTCCAGGACGCTGCTGGCCCGATGTAGCCGTTCTCGCCTTCCACGGGCGGATAAGACCATTGACTCTCATTCCAGCCGGCCTCGTATATCTAAACCGCCGTGAGTTGGTATATAGTAATTGCCTTTGCTTCAAGGGGGTGGGTGGGGGGTATTAGTAACTTACATCCCAGCGGACTTGCTTGCTCCCCCAGATAACTTGTGTGTAGATCTTTGGATAGTCCTGATAGAACCGCGTGACGTTAAAGGTATAACTATCTCATGTTAATGAAAATACGAGGTCCAATTAGCAGTAATGATAACATACGATGATTTAACCGAGATGTCCTTATTCTGAGGACCGGAATTCAAAAATGGATATCCAGGATAGTACACGTCACTTAACTCGGCCTTTAAGTCGGCCCCAAGTCCTGGTAGTCGTTAGTATGTGACACCTAATGCGTCTTATAGCATGCTACTCACCTAAGTAAGGGAATGAAAGCTGTTCTCCAGCGCTTGATGATAGTATGACCTTCCCACTGTATAGAGGAAGTCCGGACGAGTTCCAGCCTGAACCTTGGGGATTAACGAAGTCAATCCTGTATATAACAGGTATGTATTAGTTATCATCTCGAATGCATTTGGTGGATTTGGCGGTCCTACGAAACGTCCTTGCTCTCGCCAGCTTTGAGCGTGAAGTCCTCGGGTAGGTTCACCTCGACAGGGAGATCTATGGGCTCCAGCTCGTCAAACTTCTTCACCCTCCTTGACCCAGCAGCGCTCTTAGTCTTGAAGCTGTAACTGACGTCGCGATCGCCGTTATTCGTCACGGTAACCGGGTGGGATCCTTTGAAGTGGGCAGTATCATTCAGGTTGAACTTCTCGTACTCGACATCGGTGGTGTAGTTCACGACCTTGAACCCATTAACCAAACCATTTCTGACCTGCGCAACACTAGCAGTGAAGCCATAGTCTTGATCGGTGCCGTCGAACCACAGCAGAGCTGCTCCGCTGGAGATTATCCTCCTGCGGAGACTGTACGCGAAGGCTTTACCGTGGACGGTACGGCCGCCGGTCGCGCCGACGTAAAGAGCCGCTATGCCAGCAACATACGGGGTTGCCATGGACGTTCCGCTCATGATTGCGTACTCGCCGTTGAGGTACGTGCTGAAAATATTGCCGCCGGGGGCAGCGATATCCGGCTTGAGATCCAGATCAAAAGACGGCCCCCATTGCGTAAAAGTGTCGGGCTTGTTAGCAAAAGGATTCGCATAACCAATCGGATTCTCTGGGTTTACGGAAAAGTCTGCTGTTACAGTACCGTTTTTCTTGACGGCGTCGATGATAGCCTCTCCGATTTCCGCAATGACCAGCGCGATAAGTGTTGAGTCGTCGGTTGTCCCGGGCTGAATTAACGGGGCCTCGTTATTATAAAATAACATGTATTCCGCCCCCAAAGCAGCCAGATGGCATTGTTTGGTAGCAAACGGGCAAGTACCGCGTCTGACGATGGGTATTTTTCCCGTCAAGTTCTGAGTACCTTCGGGGTAAGGTTCACAGGCTTCCGCGGGATCGGATGTGTTGAAAGAGAGTGGAACAATGGGCCATCCCACCACTGCAGAGGGGAAGTAAAAAGTCGATGGAAAATAACCAAAGGTGGTAATACTAGTAACTCCGTCAACTGTGAAATTAGCTCCAAAGGGGAATTCAGGGAACACCTCCGTATCCACAGAAGCAATTGCAATGACATTGGTGCCAGATGAACCAGTGCTGCCGTAGAAAGGGCCGTGGTCCCCATCGTTTCCGGCTGCAATTGTGACGAGAATACCCTCATCTACGAGACGAGAGGCTACTTCGGCCCAGGCGAGCCGATGCTGGCAGTTATGATATCAACCTACAGACCAGATATCAGGGAAAATACTAGGTAAGAGAAATAATCGTAGTTAACCTACGTCATCATCGTACGCTCGTAGGAATGCATCAATAAGTGTTGCAGTATCGGTATAGTCCTGATCGCTCATAAGTTAACTTCGACTATGTAACTCAGCAGTATGGCGCCCGTGTCTACAACTTACAGTTGCACCAGGAAAGACCTTATACGAATAGATAGTGGCTTCAGGGGCAACACCCGTCCATCTAGAGACGTATAAGGTCAATAATGGACATTCTCTGTACCTATAGCGAGTTGTAATGAAAGAGCACTCACGTGTCAGCTTTTGCCGCAACAATTCCCGCGACATGAGTTCCATGGCCAAAGTGGTCAAGAGGATCATCGTCAGGCTGCTTATCCCCTGAAGGCCAATCTAGGTTTTATGTTAATTTCCTACCTCTGAATGCTCCAGGTTCTCTGATTCTTACCGCCATCGCCGACGAAGTCATATCCACCAGCTACCTTAAAGCCAGGGCCGAACCCGCCTCCAAGCTAAACAGGCATTAGATGCGGACGAACTTAATACTAAACACACCAGATCTATCGACTTACAGCCGTATGACCATACCTAAATCAAACGGTTAGTGATTGTTTCTAGTTAACAAGCCAAGCAAGTACTCACCATGTTCCAGAGTCAACAATTCCAACCTTCGCTCCTTCACCGTAGATACCAGCCTCATGGAGCTTACTGACTCCAGTAACACTATGAGTAGTATAGTTGAAGTTGGTTGGAAGACCGTCAAGGACTTCTAGCTCAGCTGGGTTTAGGTAGACTCGCTCATTCGGCCAGACGCGCAGCACACCAGGTATATTCTCGAGCCTGCTAATGCTATAAGAGTCTGTTTCGATGTTCGCACCAGAGAAAATAGGACTATTGAAAAATCTGACAATCTTGACGCCTTCGGCGGAAGCGAGTCCATCACGTCTGTTTGCTTGACCCTTCGCGGATGGTTAGTCTAGTGTGTTAAAGGTACAGAGTATTCTAGTCTTAGCGCGACAACTAACAGGTTCATATTCGACAATGAAGCTTTTCGCGACGGGGGCCGCATTCGTAGTATTCTCAGCCCTGCGGTTTATTAGAGCCGCAGCACCCCCGCAGAGGGCCAGAGCAAGGCTTAGGAAACGCATCTTCTGCCTCAGTAATGGCGCGAGAAGACACTACTAAACCAAATCTCCTACATGGTCGGTTACGCTCCATGATACCAATTTTATATAAACTTGCGGCTTTATTCGCAGCGAACTGCACCGAGTGCAAGGTGCTCGTTTTCTACATATGTAACCGCAATTACAATACGAGGTTTGCCCCCGCAAGGTGCTTTGGTAGGATTCCGGGTATCTATATTGCCTGGTATGATGGGACGATGTCACTGTGAACATCACTGCTTAAAAGACGGAAAGGTCTGCAGAGCAGGTCAACTACCAAGTTGAGCAAGGTTGACTGCTAGTAACCCCGCCGAGAGGTTGCGTTAACGCAGGGGTTGATATCGTCAAAGCTCGTATAATAAGTGTCAAACCACATTGTAACCACAATTGGATTAAGCTACAAAATATCTAGAGATTTCTAGAGAAAGCTATACGAATGTTTACACTCTCTGAATGTGCCAACGGGAACAAAGCGTTACCCTAGTAAGTAATAATAAGAAGTTGCAACATAGACAAGGTATAGACGAGCTTTGGGTTAGACGTATACCGACAGGATTTTCCAATATACGCGTCTAGGTCAACGGATACTCGCTAGTCGCATATGATTATTAGAAAGGGTTATCCTCACATTTCATATTGGGAAATAAACATGAGTGGGAAGCACAAGAATAGTAGGATACGTAAGTACCAGACAGGATAATGTTAGAACACTATCTTCCTAACCCAAGGCCCATGAATTGAAGAGTTTGACTGCCATAACTTAGGTAGTCTCTAATAACAACAATATGAACATCTTAAAATTCCAGGGGTATTGCTACTAGGTCAGCCCATTTTAGAGACCAAAAGCCATTCCTCGTATAATATTCGAATAGTGATTCCGGCAGAGGGCACTACCTAATAATACGCTATCTAAAATAACGAGCGTCAATATTGTTCAGTGAGAAAATTGGAAGCTAAGATACGACACGCCTCTAAAGCAGGAACTCTCTAACCATAGCAACACGCAAATGCTAGCTCCAGAAAGAAGCTTCAAGGAAATGTGAGAGAAACTTGAACAATACGTACTTTATTGTTGCGCCAACCTCTCTAGCACGGGACCATCCTGTAATTTAATAGTTCGCGTAAGCCAGACGCTGTGCTTTGCTTCCAGCTCATTAATAGATGGTGGTCCCGGCAACAGATACAAATACCCAAGAGTAAAATTTGCAGCAAACCAGACGACAGTTCGGGTATAGAAAGGGATCGAATAGTAGTCTTGTCCCCAAATATATACCCAGGTATAGATCATTCTAAATATAATATATAGGAGGGAGAGTAGATTGCGAGTTTCGACATCCAGCTCTTCCACGTTGGCAGCAAGAACGGCAATAGTAAATAATGGTAGATTTTCGAACGCATTATTCATAGCATGTTCGGAGCGCTCTATACGCCCCCTGGTCTGCAATATCGTCAGTACCGAACATGTGTATTTACGATAGCCACAGGGAATCTTGGCCTTTGGAGTTGGCTACACGTACGATAGGATCTAGTTCTACCGCTCTTCTAATAGATAACGCGAATATGCGAGTATTATAAGGGTCCAAATAGTTGCTACCAGGACCCAAAATAGTGAAGCATACTCGTGGAAATAATGCCAGAAAAAAAGCAAATGGAACCTTTTTCTCGTGTTAATTCGATCTCGAAAGGGGAGCAGTATTTAGGTACGTACAGCCCACCACGAAAAGTTCTCGTTCTTGAGAGGGCCTGTGACAGTTTGTAATAATGTCATTTTCAACTTTGGTATAGGTTAGGTAATTTTTAGATTTCAAGCAAAGGAAAAAACCAATCGATTTCAGTGAAGAGCCGTTAGAGTGTAATTATAAATTATAAATGGAAGTTGGCTAATTACGACAGAGCTATAGTTAACAGGTAAAATAAGAAACGCATTTGAAGAGCTACCATGTCTCCAGGAGTCAAGATGCTTGACAAAAGCTCTATAGCTCAAACCGGACTTTTCTGTCCTAAGAGCTGGATTAAAGACTTCTGCTGAATGCGGCAGGGAAACTGTCGACAAAGACCATAAAGCTTTGTCATCATCAACACAAGAAGAACAACAACCTCGAAACAACGTAAATCCAATATACTCTATCGTATGAATATCATTTGTGGGAATTTATCCATACGACAATGATATTCTAACAAATATCTCATAATCAAAATCAGCGTCAATTTATATCTAATATCTTTTTCTCTTATCAGCAGTTGATTAACAACACCACGGTTGGAGGTAGGCATTCCATGCAGGATTTACCTAGCACCGAGTAGCAACCGGAATTAGGCCTTGTTCATAATGACGGATTTATGCTGTAGTCGCATTAAACTCACTTATACTTGTAATAAACAAGAAAAGAAAAGGATGTAGAGGCTCCCGTTAGGAATGACGTACTTGATGCTGCGCAATTCACGATCAATGTCGTACAACAAGGGGCTTCGGTGGCTTCAGGGGCTTCCCTCTTTCTAGGAGGATCCCATCAATAACTCCATCTGCCGTAATGAGGTATCCTGTCACCGGACTTCAGTAGCGCTAACTTAATCGGCCATATGACCCCCCAAGTTGGATGAGCGGGATGAGGTCAACACATCTGCTCACCTCGTCCACAAGACTTTGCTAATGTTAGGTACCTTGATACTCGGTAGGTACCTAGGTACCTAACCTAGTACCTAAAATTGCAGGTACCCCAGAGCTTATCATTAAATGCTATCAACGACGAGGTATCTCTGTATTATCGTATTGTATTGTACCCCCCGCGCCTTACCCCAGGAAGTGCTTCAGGACCAGGACCCAGGTACCTAAACCAAACCTTATCTTTTCCTTTCCCGCTGTTCTCCGAACGGCACCGCTCCGAACGGGCACTTACATTTCACCGTCTCGATATTTCGTTGGCGCGCTTCATTGCATAGCAGAGCTCAGAGATGCGCTTGGTGATTGGTTGAACAAATTTCCTATTCGTAAAGACCTTTGGTGCGAACAAGACGTATAAGCTACCTACCTGTCACACATATTTTCCGCCTAAACCAAGGCTATATATATATAATCTGATCTCAAGCTTTTCAAATTATGAACCGTTTTAGAAAGAGAAAACGAACTGAAGAGAAGCATAGTGAACTTCCGTCATCCGATGATGCCACAGAGGATCAGTATTTATCTCCAGCTAATAGCCCGGCCTCGGGCAGCTCGACGTTGGATAGCGAGTGCCTTGGTATAACCGGGCAACGTGAAGAACTAAGAGAATCTATTGGAAGAAGTCGAATTTGAATAACCGCCTGGGTTCGTCACGCACGAAATGTGAGAGCAACAAGGACTGTAATCAATCAGATCCGTTCTTTGCGAAATGCCGGTAGGTCATCAGCTTTCCCTAATAATAGAAATTGTTGATATGCTGATACGCGATCGGAGGACTACCATTACGTAAGGAAGTACCCAGCACGTGTACAATTTAAGTTAAGGTACGGAATACAGTACTTACATGTACCTAAGGTACACGGTAAGTTAGGTACCTAGCTCCGGCCCATACCTCATAGCCCGTCATCATCACACGCGTCTTCAACCCATGAAAGAGTCATCTAACAGTAGACAAGCCAGACAAGGCTTCAAAAGCAGTCAACAGACTACCTAATAACAAGGGAGGTTCAGAATCAATGAAATACCTAGCTGATAAATCAGGTACTCCCAAGTAGGTAGACCGTAGTACCCACTAAGTAACCCATTATCTACCGAGAGGTAGTGCACCTCTGTAAATTGCATACCTCGCGCCAAGTCTAACTAACTAGAGGCCACGATAAGAAGACGGATGACAAAGTACCTAACCTATAGGAGGTGGCCTCCTTGTTAAACTTCATAATTCCCTCTTGATTTAATGACTTCCAGTATCTTTCTTTCTCATCTTGCTCTCGATATCTCTTAAACCTTCTCTTCTGAACTCTCTCGGCCAGTTGTACTTCGATTTTGTACCAACAAAACAAAACTCGTACCTAGTTTTTATATTCGCACTTGCATAAGTACCTCCCTTAGCTGCCTCAGGTAGGTAATTTCGGGCTGCGTCATCGTCCCGTCCCCATCAAGGTACCTGGGAGTCTGTTGGTATCGATAACGATAACGACTAACCCGCAATCGCAATCTTACCTAGCATCACATCATTATCGCGGTGTACCTCTTTGGCTGCGGCCCCCTTATCCTATCTGAGTCACCCGGTCTGTGTCTTGTTCGAGCCTTTCCCGACTCTGATACAACAAGAAACGAATAAGCCACGCTTTCCCGTCACTTGAACAAGTACCTAGCCCACCTGCTTACTTTCCTAAGTCCTGTACTTCTTTCACCACTGTGCCGTCATACAGAGACAAAGCAATCTCTCAACTCGCAAACAGCGAAATCAGGAAGAAACACAAGACCTACCATCATCTTACCTAATCATCATCTGTCCGACGTGACTCAATCACCTCTCCAGACCTCTCCCTTCACGTATTTCCATCCTATTCTTGAACCTACGGACAGCCATTCTTCTACTGTCCAGTATTCATTGTTCATCAAGCAGCCTTCGTCCTTGCATCATTATTTTTCGCCTTATATCTTTAATCCATCCGTGTTGATACCGTCATCGACCCTTAAATACCGTGTTCCTTTTCTTTTGAAGACGTCCCTATCGAACCGTATTCCTTGTTCCTTGGAAATAGATCTACTCCAAACCGTAGTCTACGTCCGATCAAAGCCAACCTCATATACTATCAATCGTTTTGAACCATCGTATCCGGTCGACCAACCCACTTTTCATCATGGCTTTTGATCAAGCTCGAGATCTCCGAAGCTTCGCCCAGGACTCGAAGCGTTTCAAGCAGCACGTAGAAAAGTGGTCTCGGGGATCTCGGCCCTCGGCTGGATGCAAGTACAACCGGTCAGACGACACGATCATCACAGGAAGCCAAAGCCAACGTGAAAAACTTCGACCCGAGGGACTCAACCAGTATGTCGCAACCAGTGATGGTGCATCATATATCGTGTAGCCTAGAAAAGCAATGCTAATAAATCAGTCACTCCAACCGTCTAGCAAACCAGAATATCGTCAAGCCTCGCGATAAGGACCGATACCACCTCCGATCAAGCTACTCGCGGGTCAAAATAGACACGTTACAAGAGTTGCACGACCCGTCCAACATTTCGCGATCCCTCTACGATCTTCTACCGTCGCCTCAGAGCCGACGAAGTTCTATCGTTTCGGATAATGTTCTCTATAGCTTCGACAGGGTTGACAGTCCAGGCAGACCGTTAACGCTAGACGCCTTTGTAAAGACCAATCCTAAGGAGACGGAGAAGTTCGTAGAGAAGGAGTACGAGATACTCGACCAAAATGGAGATGCTCTGAAAGGCCGAAAGGCCCGACAGAATCTCCGTCGACGGAACCACGCGTCAGCAGCACAGGAACCCGATATTATTGAGGACGACGGCTTCGAGCTCGTATAAATAATATCTCAGCTATACTCGGCTCGGGGCAAATAGTACGGCACAGGCCCTATATACCGTGTGGTTGGAGGCTTTCTGGTAATATTCAATATGACCGATACGATTCTTTTCTTTTTCTTCTCGAAGGAGCTGTGGCATTAGATGTCTAATATTGGCTTCGTTGCTACTCAAGTATGCATATTTTAGATGGTAACGGACCATTGTTTCATGCATACCTAGGTACCTAATCATCCTACCTGGGCATTTGGTAGACGGTGTTGGGCTTAACTCTACCCATCGTGTGTGATGGAGAGAGAAGGATGGCTCGATGCATCAAGTATATAGATATTGTAGACAGATGGGGTCGCTCATGGAAATTATCGCACGATGAGACGTACAATGGGCGGATCGGTTTGTTTTCTCTCAGTATGCAGAGTGCAATGCGTTGTATGAAATATCTTTTTAATATCAATATATGCCGTTTATATATATGAAGTATGTATATTCTTTTGACTGAAATTTTGTGGGTTAGGCATGTTTGGAGTCTGCAAGATGAGCCTTTGGACGAAGGTGAAGGGTGAGCATTACGACGATAGGTATTAACTTGGGAGAAATTGATTATTGTTAAAAATTTGTGTGTGTGTGTATGTTTTTGTGGTCCGTGCTTGATTTCCAAAAGGCACGTGTTACATGCAAAGGTGTAACTTATGTCACCTATCATTGGAAGAGGTAGGTACTACCCCCTTAAAAATGCCCCCCCTTCTATACGGGAGACGATATATGATATCAATGCCAACTTCAAGGCAGGTAGGGCATGTAAAACATGAAGGTGCTATAGAAAGCAAGAAAGGCAGTCAGGAAAGAGGTATGCAGGTACTACAGCTGTATTCATCTTTGGCTAAGGGCACACGTCTTTAATCTACTTGGTAAGTCACTTCGGTTTTTCCTTTACAACAAATCAGAAAACCACATTACCTGATATAAGATCTCTATCTCTGTCTCATTGAAATCACGCTCGACAAACATTCTCCTTGAATTAAATAACACCAATTTACATCCACTATGCCCTTATTCGCCCTACTTGCTGTGCCAGTCAAGTCGTATCAGCGCAAGTTCTCTTCTCAGGCTTATACCTCTAAGGCTATTAGTAAGGGCTATTCTTCTAAGGGGGAAACATGGGCCGACGTAAGTGCAGAAGTTATGGCCGATATTTCTCTTGTTTGGGAGTGGATGTGCGGACCGTATTGGAGATAACAGGTTGTACTTATGGCGGAGCATCTCCCACCTTGCTACCTGTCTCTTAACATTGCTGGCGTCTGACCAATGGTGCACATCTATTCTCAGTTGATTGTTATCTTACGAATCCCTGCTCGTCATTAAAGCTCTTGTCTTAGATTTCCTATACCTTACGCGGAAGTGTTTTCGTATATGTGTATACGAAGTAGCTAGTTGCTAATAAACATTGCCATACGGTCCTATTCACATCATTATGGAGCCTAATCTTAACTTCCTCCTAGTACTCATGAAAATATCTATGAGTGGTAATACCACTCATGTCAGATAGACTGTAATAGCAATTGTGCTATTAAGAAATACACTTTTGGCTCAGCGGTGTATCTGTCAATATCTAATACAATTGTCTGAACTCGCCTGGCTTGCACGCAGATATCTCAATTTTTATCAAGGACAACTTCAACCGTTAAGTCATCAGGCCAGAGCGGTTCGTCTACGCCATTTCCACGCGTGCCGATATGGTATCCCAAATCAACAGTCCCGCCAGAAAATCGTGCTACGGGTTTAACTTGAACAAACGTAGCCCCTATGCTTTTTGCTTCCTGTTCTTGAAAGAATGCGGGGTTGAAAAGTACCTGAGAATCATGCTGATATAGTAACTTCAGCATGACTGGCAGCAGGTGCGGCATCGCATGATAATGGCGGAACACTAGAGACCCGTGCCTTTTCCATACTTCGTTCCATGTCTCTTCATCGTAGGTACCCACGGAACGGACTAGCCATTGCGAATAGTAGTTGAGTGCTACCTGATAGAGGGGTGGACTTGTTAGTAGCAATCTTGTACCCGCGGCAGGTAGAAGATAGGGGGAAGAATCGACTTACGTCAATACCATAGCTACCGCCATGTTCGGCTCGGCGAACGAGAGCGTCTAAGACTGCTGTGCTTCCGCAGAGGCCGGTACTAGAACGAGATATGTGTACAAGAACTTTGACTGGGATATTCATACGTTAGGTTCATTACTTACCAGAAGTCTGAATTCGGGAACACGGGCGTTACTGGTTCACCATTGCCCATAGCTCTGCCGTACGACATTGAAACACCGCAGCACTAAATGGATGATCGGAAAAAATAAGCACCACCCACGAACCATATTCTGCTCGATCGAATCAACTTACCGCGTCACTAATCTGCTGCCACCCACTCCGATGCGCCCAGGGACCATGCCAGCCGTAGCAATTCTCCCGAACCACAACAATACCCCTGGACCGATCCTTCACCAGATCGAAGATGGCCCGGCGTCCGAAGCCGTGCTTCTCCATCACGCCGGGGCGATAACCGTCGACGACAACATCCGCCTCCCGGACCAGCGCCCTGAGCTTCTCCTTGTCCGCTTCGTCCCTCAGGTCCAGGAAGCAGTTCCACTTGCCCCAGTTGAGGTCCTGGTGCAAGCCGGAAAGGTCGGTGACCCGCGGCGACGTGACCCGCATCACACTGGCGCCCATCTCCGCAAGCGACCGCGTGATCGCCGGCCCCGCAATCACGCGCGTCATGTCGACGACTTTGAGGCCGGCGAGCGGCCGCTTTGGGGAGGACGGGTAGCTCGCGTTGTCGGGCCACCACGCCGCCGGCTGCGAGGAGTCAGGGTTTCTGGCCGTCTCGTAGAGACCGGTATTCCCGCATGCCTGGCCGTGCTGGCTGATAAAGTACTCGCCGGACGACCACGCCATGGTGCCCGCTTGGCGGAACTTCTCGTTCATGAGCTCGTCTAGCTCCGCGGCGTCGAACTGGGCAACGGCGTTCTGGATCCTTTCCACGACGGTATCGTATGTGTCGTTTTCTTCGCCGTCGAGTGGCAGTCCCAGCGCTGTGAGTGTCGGGTCGGGGTTCATACTACCTAGGTAGATCATGGTTGCACTGTGAGTAAGTGAATTCGTGTGTCGAATTGGGAAGAAGCCATAAGGAATACATCTATACCGTGGATGTGGTAGAACCGCCCATCTTTCGTCTTATAAATATTCGTGGCGAGAATCCTATGCTGAGAAGCCATGAACCTGTGCAGGTCACGACTAGGGAACCATTGCAAAGCTTCTTCCGAAGATGGATGTATCTGCACCGGGATGCCGTCTTTGATAACGCGTGTAAGGAGCGGAGACATTATGAACAGCGAAGCATGGTCCCTGTTGGCGAGTTTTAGTTATCTTGATGCTTCCTCTTATTTATGATAATAAACGCTACTTACGTATTTATACTCACGCTGGAGGGGGCAACGCCGTATTTCTTAGTGATGAGGTAGTTGAGCATAGTTGCTTCGAAAGCCTTCATGGCCGAGATACTCTCAGCGAATCTCCAGTTGATAGGGATATTGGGCTTGGCGGATCCTTCAAACTTCACGGCTTGACCTAAGGAATGCAGCTCCTGAGGCAGGTCTTTCATTAAGGGGTTGTTAAGAATGCCATCTTGAAAGACCTTTTGGGCCTCCCGAGGCACCGAGTAACCTGAAGAGCTCATGGTGATGAATTTGCTAAGGGGTACCTTATAAGACAAGTTGGTGTGTATAAGGGAGTTATACAACACGGGTACGGGGTGAATAAATAGTACCTAAAATTTGGACCGATCCCACCCACCAGCGCCGGTTCTATAGCATGGCGTTCGGAGGGTCGGAGGCGGGGTTCTAAAGATTATACACCGGCAGGCATAATGTCTACCGAATCAACATTAAGACAAGTGTTCTAACTTCCAGAATCGGCACCCCACAGGAGCCAAGAACCAACTGCGTCCTAGCAAAGGTATTCGTTCTCTCATATTCAAAAGTCGTAAAGTCTATAAGTTTTTCTAGTTATCTGTTACCAACTTACTTCAAGCTTGGCATCTCTTGAGTAGTAGATTTCCAGAAGTATTGAAGAGACTATTATCAGTCCAGTTGTTTATAGCTGTTTATAGCTCTTTGTGATTCCATACTAATTGGGTAGGTTCTATGTTATACTGTTTGGATATCAACAACAACACTCCATAACAAAAACATTAGTTACAATGTTAGAAAAGACGAATTCCTGATGGTCTGTGCATTTTGGTAACAGGCAGGTAATCTTTTTAGAGACTCAATAACACGCCTTAAAACTAGCCGTCAACTACATGCTAAACCAATAAGAGCAATGTAGGTGGCAAAGATGTGTATCAATCAGAGAGAAGCCATTTCTAGAACTAGCATATTGAGAAGAGGGGTTATGAGTGAATGATGCGATCGATTCTTGATGGTTATGATTCACAGTCACACCCTCGTCATCGCCCCCTTTTTATGACACAAGAGCTGTACTCTTGTAGCATAAGTTTCGAGGAGGCCCCAATATAAAGATCTTGCGACCTTCGCTACCGCCGGTTGTTGACCAAGTTTTGTTTCATTAGATACATCTGCATCGGAAATAGCATACGAACCTGAATTGAACAACTGGCCTATATCTCATAATGCCTTCGTAGGTGCTCCCGCAGTTAAATCCGTTGCCGATAGATCAATGCTTCAATGCTTCTCGAGTTGCAATCGGACAAAACTAAGCTAATGCTTTACAGCACTGGTGACCCTGCACAAATCTCCGGTACCAAGATTGAGCCTCTCAAGTCGGAAGTCAAGTACAACACACCTCGCGACCAGGAGGACCGCGGCTCGTCTGGTACCAACCGCACCATAGATCAATCTAGGATTGATCCCCTCGGAGGGAAAGGTAAGGAATGATAGATCCAATAGCTTTATATACCTGTTAATGGCGTTGTGATAACTAACTGCTTTTCATGATATTAGGTCAACACCAGCACACGGCTCCACATGCCGACAGCCAAGGGGTAGTTGGCACGGCCGAAGGACTCGGTCAAACGAAGATTGAGCCATTGAAGAAAAAACGGAATGAATCACATTCTCCAAGGACAGGGTTGGACGATGAGGCAATTGATGGTGCAAGAATCCATCCGCTTGGTGAAGTGCGGGAGTAGTAGGGGAGCGGATATTCATCGCCAATATTATTGTGTTCATAATACTGAATAATTAGAAAAGTGACTTGAGAAAAGTAGAAAGATTATGTTAGGTACCTACCTAACCTAACGTTCGTGAAAGAGCGATTGAGGCAAAAGCACTTTGACGGAAAAGATGATTTCAAGAGATGGAAATGAATTATGTATATATGTATTTAACCGCAATAATCTAAACCAAATACTGTTTTAAACGGGTAATCGTTCTAACCTCTCTCAAGTCGTTATGTTATCTCTTATCGCAACGTCCAAAAGTCCAGCTTCAACATTCATTACGTTCCCTTTCCTTCACCCTTCTCTCCCTCCAACAAATCAGCCACAATGCCATCCGACCTATCCAACTACCTCGCAACGCACTACCTCGTCGCGGACCCCAAGCCCTCCAAGAAGCGCAAGCGCAAGCAGAAAGACGACTCGTCCTCGGGCCTCATCATCGCCGACGAGACGGAATCCGGCTGGTCGCGTCCCGGCCGCGACAACAATAACGACGACGACGAAGATGCCTCCGCCGTGGTAGCCGGCACCAGCGCCGAGTTCCGACGCGCGAAGAAGTCGGCGTGGAAAACCGTCGGCGGCACCCCTAACAACGCAGCAGCTTCTTCGCAAAACCAAGACGCGGACGCGGCGAGGGAAGCAGACGCCATCCTAGCCTCCGCAGCCGCCGAGACCGCGGCCGCCGCCGCAGAAGCCGACGCGTCGGACGCGCCGGCGGTGATGACGATGATGTCCGACGGGACGCACGCGGGCCTCCAGAGCGCGGCGGCGGTGTCCGCGCAGCTAGAAGCGCGGCGGCGAGCGGAGCGGGAGGAATACGAGCGAGAAAGCCGGGGCAAGAAAGGCCGGGGGGCGGGGGAAGCGGAGACGATATACCGGGACGCGACGGGGCGGCGGGTCGACGTGAGCATGAAGCGTGCGGAGCTGCGGCGGGAGGCGGCGGAGGCGGCGGCGCGGGAGGCGGCGAAGACGGAGGCGCTGAAGGGCGAGGTGCAGATGGAAGCCGCGCGGCGGCGGCGCGAGGAGCTAGAGGACGCCAAGGTGATGACGGTGGCGCGGCACGCGGACGACGTGGATATGAACCGCGAGCTGAAGGAGCAGGTGAGGTGGGGGGATACCATGGCGCAGTTCATAGAGCCGAAAGGTGCGGGAGGAGGAGGAGGAGGAGACGGGGGCCGGAAGAAGATGAAGTTAAAGGGCAAGCCGATATACCAGGGCGCGTGGGCGCCGAATCGATACGGTATCCGGCCGGGGTATCGGTGGGATGGTGTTGATAGGGGGAACGGGTTCGAAGCGGAGAGATTCAAAGCTATTAACAGACGGGAGAGGAACAAAGGCTTAGAATACTCATGGCAGATGGACGAGTGAGTAGTGGGCATTTATCAGGCAATTCTACAATTTTGCACGAGTAGGAGATTACGATCAGGAGTTGAATTAACCTAGTAAGATACCAGCTGTCTAAAGGCAGTCAACGCAGCAAATTATAGCATAACGCAAATTGTATAATCGAATCTTCTACGGATTGGTTTGTAGTCCTTTTTTTTTTTGTCTCGGTATGCCAGCCCTCGTCCAGAAGTGAAACGATACGAGAGATCCTTAGGCATATTGCAGGAAATCTAGGAGGCATACATTAGTTTCCACCCCTATCCCCCCTTCCAGAGCGGTCCTGTCTCCAGTGAACATAATACTCCTCCATCCTCTCATCTGCTATCGGCATGATACCGCATCTAAAGTGGCTCATCTTCCACAGCTCTATAGCCTCAATATAATGATACGAGGGCTTGCAAGGATCACAAAATTCGATCCAGTTCACAGCAGAACACTCCTCGCAGACAAACCATTCCATATGGTTTTAGAGTACCCATTTCTAGGGTACAATCTAAGTCTTCCGGCGAAGTAGCTTCTCCGCTGTATTGAAGTTGGCATTCTCCTTCACCAGCTTGAGCCAGTCCTTTCTCTGCATGCATCCAGGCTTGTCAACACGGTCCTGGAATTTCTTAAGGAGTATACCAATGGTAATACCCTGAGGGGGCGGTGGCAGGGCGTCGATAATCTCTTGAGCAGTAATAGGGTATAGGATTCCCCCTGGCGCTGAACTTTGAGAAGCAGTATTAGGAGAACCAGCTCGAAGACCATCCGAGGCTCCCTTGTTGGCAGCTCCGAGGGCAGGGGAGGGACTACCGCCTCTAGAACCCGCGGGAGTGCCTTTTGTGCTGTGCTTTCCACCTTTAACTGACGGGCTAAGCCGCTTCTTCTTGCCTCCCGCACTGTCTGACATCTCACCAGCCGTGCCTTCGCCATCACTGGTAGAGCCGGCGCCGGGCTTTCCACGGCGAGGTAGAGGGGTATTGCCCCGACTATCATGCACAGTCTTCTTTTTCTTCCGGATAGATTCAGTACCACTAGAATCCGAACCTAATGGAGATCCGGCTCGCTTGAGAGACTTGCCCTTCTTTGCTGCCTCGGCAGCTGCCTTCTTGCCCTGGGGGGTATTGGTTCCTTTGGACGATCCTCCAGCCTCTTTATCTTTGTCGGCTTTCTTCTCTTCGTCATCCTTTTCGTTCTCGGAATCGGAATCGGAATCCTCCTTCATGTTTTGGTTAATTTTGACTACCTAAGCTAAGGGGAATTATAAGCACTTACGTCTGTGGAGGCAAAGGGGTCCCGTTCATGGGAAGAGTCGTCGCTTTCGTACTGAAATTGCTTATCGCGTTTCTTCAAAGCCTTCTTAAGAGATTTCCCAAAAAGCTTGCGCTCGAGCTCTTCTTTCTTCTCCTCAGTTTCCTCTTTCTCAACTTTGACCTCATCTGCTTCGCCGAAAAGATTGGCATTTAGCTGGTCACGACGAATTCGGTTGTTGGCCTGCTTAGTGTCTTCGTCTCGGTCAGGTTCGTATCCAGCAGTTTCATCATCATCCTGAAACTCGTCTCCCGAAACGTCGATATCGTCATGGTCCATCTTCTCTTGACGTGAAGCCTGCTTAAAGGTACCGCTTTCCTGCTTGACAGCCACGCGACCATTTACAATGGCTCGAGACTCTGCCATAGCTCTCTCTGCTTCCTGACGCTGATTATCTCTTACCGCCCAACGACCAAGAGCGACCTTCTTGTTCATGGCTTTCTCTGCCTCCTCAATAGTCATTATTTTAAATGACCCGCGCTTCGACTGAAATTTGTACCACTTTTCCAGAGGAATCATGCGAAATCCGCCGTTGTGAATCTTGAAAGCTACTTTACAGTCGGACAAAGGTGCTTCATACTGGCCCACCCAAACATTCTTGCCATCGGCATCTTCCAAATGCCACGGTAGGGCCTCCTCGTATCGAATTTCCGCCTGCTTCTTCTGCTCTTCGGTACGAGGTGCGTAGTGGATCTGTAGGCCAGGTTTCTTCTGCTCTTTCTGCTGCTTGGCCTTTGGATTTGCGTCTTTAACGACGGGCGCTTTCTGGGCGTTATCGGCAGCGCGCTGTGCTTCTCTTTCAGCTTTCAGCTGTGCAAGCCTCTCAGCTTCGGCAGTATCGACAGGGTTTTCCTCAACAGGAGCTTCTTCTTTCACTTCGCGGCCGGGTGGCGGTTGTCTGGGATCGCGTCGGTGCAGCGTAACAGGTCGGGTGAACTCTTCTTGATTAGTAGGGTCAACGCCAGGACCATCAGGCCTTGTGAGCCTTCCGCCATGTGGGGCGAATCGCATAACATGGAATCGCAATCCCTCCTTCAGAGACTTTTTTGTAACATAAAGAGGATAATCTTGAGCTCCAGGCGGAGCAGGCTGGGACCATCCGCCATTCTGTGCACGCAATGCGTCAAAATTGACCTGCCCCGGTTTACCCTGCGTTTGGAATGGCTGTGGCTTATTGCCAGGTCGCGGTGGAGCATTCGGTGTAGAACCTCTGGCAAGGGTTGAAGGGAGTTGTCGGTTTACGGGCCTCTTTCTGGGGACGAGCGGATTCGCAGTATTTCGCGGTCTTCGTAACGGCGGCGCGCCAGGAGGTGGAGTTGGTTTCTGGCCGTTGGGGCCCGCAGAGGGCGACGGCGTTGCACTCATGGTGGCGAGGTTAGAATTGAACGCCCTCTAGCTGGGGGGGCCTCGACAAATATCGAGAACGTCCAAAGTTGTAGCCTAAGGCGTTATGGTTTCGCAAACGAGCATCGGTAATCGGTAACCGAGGAATATAAAGATGGGAGAAAGAATATCTCGAAAAAGCGATGGGACGGTCGCGAGACAAAGGTTCGTTTAGATTAAAATATTGGTAGACGAATACTGTGCCCTTATCGAACGTCAAGGAAACAAACGTGGATAGGAGATATTATTCTAGAAAGGTGCGCAACCTTCAGTTAGGGCTCCAAGCTGAAGAAATATTCAGGGAAAGGGAAGCCGAATATTGGCAGGAGGAAATGCCAATTAAATGGAGGATCAGTGAGATAAAAAGTTGAAGGAGTGAATGAATTAGACGGGATAGAAGGAGTTGAAGGTGTGCAGTCACTGCAGTGCAGTTACCTAGTCCTTGGTTAGGTACCTAAGGTAGCCCAGTCAGAATCGTCGAGCCTGCCAGTTCCAGTTCTGGTTGTTGCCTTGCTTCCAGGTTCTGCCTTAGGTAAATTTTCGGTACATTAGGTAAGTACCAGTTAGGTGCAGCTTTGTTTTTGTCATTCGAACGCAGCACCTGGGCAGCTGCACAGGCAATTTTAGAACAAAGGCAACCAGGACCTAGAGAGCCGCTTGCCAAGATAGGATGGGTGAGGTGGAGTCCCTGTGGGATCTGCCGAAGAGTAGGTACCTAGGTAACTTATAACGTCACCAAAGTGACTTTTCCTGGTAGCGAACCCAAGTAGAGCAAGTGAGATATAGCATAGGAACAGAGGCTAACAGGGTCTAACCAGTACAACCTGAGCAGGCTTCCACAAGTACCTAGGTACTTATTCTCCGATCCAAGTCACAAATCCTAGGTACAGTAGGTACCTAACGTACTAGCGTAAAAGCTCTGAGGAGATCGGGATCCAATACCGCCAATTCTCTCAAATGCAGCCAATCAATTAATCTTCCTAATATCTTCCTAATTTGATATTCGAGAAAGACGAGGCTCTTATCTTGTACTTCATTAACCTTAGGTATTATGAATGCCAACTTTACCTCTTTTTACCCTCTCTAGCCTCCATCAGGGACGGCCTTCACCAGATTTCTCTAACAAGCCATTCATTACCAACTTCAATTCTTATGCGAAAAGCACTCCTGGACAATTATGGCCACGAGCATGGGGTTTTGACATACAACTGCTGGCGAGTATTCCTATTGTTGAGAGCATATCCTATATCCTATAAATTTTAGCAGGATATCCTAATTATAATTCGGCATACCTCTTCATGACGCTTTTATCTTTCTAGTCTTACAATCATACTAATCTCGATATTCACATTCTTTCATTCTTTCCTGCTATGCAGACCTCTCAAGATCACGGTGGTCCGCTTGAGGACCGCCTGCGCAGTCTTATAATTAGCAACGCAGATGGGAAGACCGGACATGTCCTGCAAAGCTCAGCTACTACAAGAACAGAGAGCATCTCGTTAGATAATGCGCCTGGAGTCAAAGAAGAACAGCCAAAGGCAGAGCAATCATCTCCTTCGGCGCAAGCCCCTCCTAAGCCGAGCAAGAAACGTCCAAACCAGGCCCAGCGTCGCGAGATGCGCGCCCAGCTATCCATTCCTATCGACACCAGAGCTCCAGCTCCCTTTGATGGAAACCCACGTGCAAATTCACATCATACCAAGAACCAATGGTCTACATGGCGCAACCCTGAGCAAAATACATCTCGCCCTCCTGTGAGTTCATACAATGGTGAGCCCCAAGGTCCAGGTGCTGGAGCAAACAACCCTCCCTATTCAAATCAGAAACGTCATCGAGGCGGATTTGGCCAAGTACCGACGTCTACCCTAGGGCATCAGCCACCCCAGAGGCAGCAACCTTCGTATACGTACAATAATTTTTCAAAAGGGGTCAACGTGATATCGGCGGATTCATTCGCGGCTCGCGGTCCTGTTCCTAACTCTTCGCAGTCTTGCCTCTACAACCCCAGCGGGCAACACCAATCTATTTTCAGCTCAGAACAGCTCGCGAACCAATCAGCGCTTCTTGATGAACTTTGTCGCTTTGTCGTTACAGGCGCGGAGATTGAGCCCAGTGATATCGCTGAAAAAGAATACTTCCGTGCTCGGGTAGAGGCGATTTGCCGCGATGTTATCAGTCGTCACGAGATTGAAAGTAATAGAAACCCGAACTTCCAGCCTTACAGTGTAGAACTCAAATGTTTCGGGAGTCTCGCGTCCGGGTTTGCGACGAAGGCGGCTGATATGGATCTTGGTCTTCTCTCTCCTATGTCTTGGTCCTCGCCAGAATCACCAGACTCGCCCATCCCACGCCTCATTGAGAAAGCATTACTTGAGCACGGCTTTGGTGCTCGTCTTCTTACTCGTACCCGGGTGCCAATCATCAAGCTCTGCGAAAAGCCTAGCGAAAAACTCCGTTTGGATTTGTTGGATGCGCGAGCTAAGTGGGAAAAGGGGATAACAGACGATAGTCATGAAGCAACAGACGACGTTATAGATGATCAAGAGCATCCTGACGGTGCTGCTGACGGTACTACCGCTATCATTGCCACCACCGAAATCGAACATTCGCCATCCAGTAACCAGCAACGAGACTCCCAAGCGCGGTCTGGCCCCGCGGAGAGGACCTATGAAGAGCAGCTTGCTTCTTTGAAGCAGGCCGACTCTCAGTCGCTGGTAGCATATTATGGTAACGCTAAACGGCTTCTACGTCGATTAAATGGCCGCGATATCACTATATCAAATGCGGCAGGCTTCAAAGATACGGACTACAAAGTTCTTGACGATGTCTCCAATGCGTTCGTCGACGGCCTTCATGATGAGGATCTAAAACAACGAATACATACATATCCATCACTCTCTTCCAATGCCACATCGGAGCCACCTAATCGCCGCTCGCTCATGGGCGTTTTCATGATCGTGGAAGGCGAACAACTTGCGATCATTTGGGAAACACAAGAGATAAGAGAAAAGAACATCAAATGGAGACAAGGCTCTAAATCTGTCGTCGAAGCTTGGAAGAATCTCCTGTGTAATAAGTCTTTCGGTACAGAACCTCTTATACTAAATCGGGAACTTCATTTGGCTCTTGAACAGCTTCGCCAGATCCCATTGGTGCAGCTTATGCAGCTTAAACAAGACCAACACGAGTCACCTACCCAATATCACGCAAGGGCTACCAAGATCACGAATAGTCTATTCCCCGCTCATCCATCATCAAATAAGTCATCCCTTCCTGAAACCTCCCAGCACTATATAGCAGGTATCCGTGACAAGTACATAAGGGATGAGGTTCAAAAGTTCGCAGATACGACTGGAGTGCAGAATCTGAGGATACTTGCTAAGAAACACAAAATTATTCATCTTGTCGTTGAATACGAAAGGGCTATTGAGAAGGGTCTCTACCGCGAAGAGGATCTACCAGTCATTCGAGAGTACATGAAGATCCTCCAGGAGGACTTCTTGTATCAGACACCAGACACAGATAGGCCCACAGCTGATGCGTTCGATTTTATAGTCCCAGCTACCGAGAAAATAATTTCATTGATCGAAAAGATTAGGCAACTTCCTGATCCATCCAAGCTCGCCCCAAATAAGCCAAGGGATCGATATCACGATAGCCTGGAGTTTCCTAAAGATGGCGTTGGCGTCCAGTGCGATATCAACTTCTCTGCCAATTTGGCCCTCCAGAATACCTTACTCCTACGCTGCTATTCCTACACTGATCCCCGCGTGAGGCCAATGGTCCTCTTTGTAAAACACTGGGCTAAGGCTCGTGGAATCAATACACCATACCGCGGAACACTGAGCAGCTATGGCTATGTTCTTATGGTACTACACTATCTTGTCAATGTTGCGGTGCCTTTCGTATGCCCCAATCTTCAGCAGCTCGCTCCCCCTGATCCGAGCCTTCCGGCAGAAGCTCTTGAGGGTCTCACTACATGCAGGGGCTGGAACGTTCGATTTTGGAGGGATGAACAGGAGATTCAGAGACTGGCACACCAAGGCCAGCTCAACCAGAATAGGGAATCTCTCGGGTCATTACTCCGAGGATTTTTTGAATACTATGCGCAGAGTCACGTAATGAGCACTACTCGTAAACGTGGCTTCGACTGGGGCCGGGACGTACTAAGCTTGCGAACACACGGTGGATGGCTCTCAAAACAAGAAAAGGGTTGGACAGGAGCGAAAACAGTCTTGCAATTGGAGACGGGCGCCCTCCCAAACCCAGCCGAAGCGGGATTCAATAGCAAAGCAAATTCACCCACAGATGGCACGATCAGACAGCAAGCTACAACAAACGGACAAGTGGACGGTATTAAGTCGCAAGATGGCACCCCTGTACCACTGACCAGGCCAAAGGAATTAAAGGAAGTACGTCATCGATACCTGTTTGCTATCGAAGATCCGTTTGAGCTTGAGCACAACGTCGCTCGGACTGTGACTCATAACGGCATTGTATCCATCCGAGACGAATTTCGACGTGCCTGGAGAATTATCAAGTCTGCCGGTAAAAATGGACAAGCTGTGGAAAACCTGCTGGAGGATATCCAAGTGGAAAGCGAAAAGGCGGAGAGGAAGCAGTTCACAGAACTATTAGAGGAGATACATGGACCGGGTATCTTCTCGTCTCACTAGCTGCCCACGCGAGTGTGTATGTTTGAAACTGTAAGCCCTGCTCCATAGTGGCGGATCTCGCTTGCTACTTGTGGTCTTAGCTGACTGAGCTGGCTTCTACAACTCTGTTGACGTGTTGAAGGGAAACCAAATGCGTGATTAAGTGGTCTCGTTCTTCAGGTTAATATAATGTCTGTATAGTTACTTGTCTAATAGCTCCTTCTTGCTACCATCAGCGCCAAATAAGAATTGCTACAATTCATGGTTCCTTTTTTTTTTTTTTTTTTTTTTTTCAGCATATACTTCGTACATCTCGCCTTGTCAACATTTAACTGGTAAGTAAAAGTAATCGTCTCTTACATCCACAGTAGGTGATATTAATAATGCTCAAATTACTTAAAGTATAAGAGTGTGCGTCGCATTTCACTGCACTACACTGCTTTAGCTATACTACTTTCTGACATGTCCGAAAATTTCTCTTGCCAAACACTCACTATCCGCCGAAACGGACCTGGTAAAAAAGAAAGTACCTGGGTGACTGGCCTTCTATAATCGTGAAGTCCCGAGAGGGACGATTTGATCTACCAACGCTCCGTTCAGAGGCTTGTCCTAGAGGGACGTTAAGCCCTGGCTATCCAAGGATAGCATCGCTGGGGAAAAAGTGCAAGGGGAAAGAAATCGTTAGGAGAGCATAGTTTTGGCGCACACAAATGAGACTCACTTCATTGAACAACATACCTGTCGTGACAATCTTAAAATGTGGTATCTGATTCAATCGCATAACGCTAGCCGTGATTCCAAAAGTCATAATAGAGCCATGTTCCGCCTCCAACCAGACGCCATACCGAATAACCCGCGGCCTCACCTATCAAGCTTTTTATGAATAATACAACACTGCGAGCACACGGCAGTCTAATTCGTAACAATCGTAACATTCCAGGCTGTCTAATCGGCCATATGCTGGAACAAGGGCGAGATGGATTCGCCGTAATGATTTCTTCGAATGGCTTCGGCCAATAAATAGGAGAGATCAAGGATCACCAACTTACTTGCGTTTTTGGCCCTCTGGTCCGGTATTGGGAAGCTGTTAGTTACGATAATCTGGTCGATACAATCGCAAGCTTGTAGCTGCTCGAGGCAGTCTGTCCCAAATACTCCATGAGTGGCCATGCAATATACTTTCTTCGCTCTGCCTCGCTTAACGACTGTCTCAGCTGCAGCAATCCACGAACCAGCCTTGTCGATCATATCATCGACGATCAGGACTGGGCGGTCCTTAACATTGCCAACCAGTGTGATCATGTGTTCAATCTTGGGATCCTGGAGTTTTTCTTCCTCTTCGTCAGACGATGCTCCGACATCGCCTGAGCCTCCAAGGGCATGCGGTTCGGGTGCGAAGAATGACGAAGCATGTGACATTGCCATAGGATCATCGTCGCCACCTTGGTAGGACTGGCTCCCATCCGCACTGCCATCTGACTGGGGTGCCGACTGGAAATCGTCTGCTACAACGTGACCTTGGACTAACCTTCCATGAGTCACTTCCTGGGCACGTTCGTCGTTATAAACTTGGACTTCATCAAGGTTCTCATCCTCATCCTTCAGCTCCTCGATAGGAGACGTTTGTGAGGGGGTATATGCTCGCGTATACGGCGACCGTGTTAGACTGTTAGTCCGCAATGGAGGCGCAGTTGCACGCTTGGGGGAACCTTGGGATTCGCCAGCAACCCGCGACGATCTTGCTGAGCCATTCCCATCCGAATCCCTATCTTCCGAGATGGCTCTCGAACGCTGAACGCCATTAACATAGCCAGGGGGGTTGTCCCAACCATCGAGCTGGTTCATGATCATACTCGTAGACATATCGGGGGCACGTTTGCGGTCCGTAGTAACCAACCCGAAGTTAAGTTTCAACGCATCAGCCAATGATGTTACTCTTTTTGTGCCACCAGCATTCTTGGATACAACGACAGCTTCCTTCCAGTTTGGAATATTCATTCGAATCCAGCGTGCTATGAGGGGCTCGGCATGGAGGTTGTCAACAGGACACTTGAAGAATCCTTGCATCTGGGAGGCGTGCAAATCGACCGTGATGACATGCTTCACACCAGCCACGTGAAGCAAATTTGCTAGCATTCGAGCGGTTATGGCTCCCCGATGCGATTTCTTCTTAGATTGACGGCTATAAGGGAAATACGGCAGAACAGCTAGGAAGGTGTGGTAGTTAGCAGGTAGAATAATGCCTATCCGTGTCTATAATATGACCCCAGGGCTATTTTACTCGCGGCAGCTTTGAGAAAACTCACCAGTGATCTTATTCGCAGAGCCACCTTTGCAGGCGGAAATCATGATAAGTAGTTCCATGATGGTGTCATTGATGGTGGGACTTCCAGATTGCACAACGAACACATCCTTGTCTCGGACACTGGTCAGAATCCGGACGCTCGTCTCGCCCTGCAAATTGTGATCAAAATGTCAGTGGGCAGCTCTGCTGTTACAACGTTGCCCAAGCCTATTTTTTTTCCGCTCTAGCCCGTTGGACGTGGACGTGTTGAAGAAAAGGATAACACACATTTGAAAATTGAGATAGGTCGGCCTCAGCCGGAGTCATGCCCAAGTTCTCACATATTTTGCCCGTGAGAGCTGGGCACGAAGTGCCCGAGAATACCAACGTTCCTCGCATTCTGTGTGGTGGTGGAAAGGGAAGAAAAGTTTTGGGTGAAAAAGTGAAGAAAGATTGTTTTATGTGGGTCATACTATGTAGTCCAAGGACCGATAAGAGGCAGAGATAGAAAGCGCATGGGTGCTATGTAACTTGATCGGAGCCTCCACTTGCCTACCCTTACTATAGTAGGTACCCGGTACCTAATGGGAGGGAGGTACAATGGGTGCATGGGAAAGTATTAAATAGCAAGCACCTACCTAGGTACCTCAAGCCTCAAGGTATAGGATGTAAATAGGTATTGGCAAGCACTTTATTACACCTACATGTACCTCTTACCATTTTATCATTCGCTCTTTACGCGGGAGGCGCCGTATACATCAGGTGCTACACAAGATTAAATCTTATTGGAAAGCGGATTGCCGAATACCTGTGTTTAATTGACTTTAGCAGTCTCTAATTGGTTTAAAGTTTTTTCTTTTTTTTTTCTGCGACCTTGGTCCTGCATCTAATTAGGTACCTCTAGAGTGTATACACCTAACTAAATTAATGTATTGTAGTCACTCAGGTATGTACCTCCACCAGCTCTTTGCATTAAGAGCTGAAGCTTCTCAATTCCTGCAGTAACCCGTGTTTGTTCCGGTTTAATGGCCACGTCCCCAGTGCATCCACAATAACATAGGAGGTACCTATCTATGAAAATGAAGGGATATAGGTGATTCGGGATACTATTAAAAATCTCCTACCTTATTACAGAGTCTGCCCAGAGCTTATTACTTCACCATGGGTATTCGTGGATTTAGCCAGGCTATACAGCGATATGGCTTCTTCTCATCATTGAGTGGTGATACCGTCGTTATCGATGGACCAGCTCTTGTTCACCGTATTTCTGACGCAGTCTGCCGTCAACGGCCACCCTCAAGCGGATTCGTTTGCCATCCCCCGTATTCCCTTCTTAGTCGTATGGTAATAGGCTGGCTTGACAACCTGAAGAGCCACGGGGTGGTCATGTGAGTTGATAATGGCATTCGACAAGATATCTTGGTAACTGACATTTTACGAATAGAAGGAAGATATATTTTGATGGATATCTGCCCCCAAGCAAATGGGAAGTGAGACGAGAACGGCTCCTAAACCAATCCCAGCGTATGAAGGCCTTGGCGTCTTCACAGCCGTTTGGGTCACCTATAACACCAGAAGGTGCCTTCGAAGACGTGAGAGCTGATACAAATTTAACTCGGCAACTTGCTCGGTCTGCTTCAGATACATCACCCAAGCCCCCTTTCATGGTCCCCGCAGTTCTCGAGGCGTTAAAGGGCAGCGAAGACTGGGGCTCCATAGTCGTAGTTGTCCCCGGAGAAGCTGATATCTTTTGCGCGCAAGATATCCGAGAAAATGGCGGCACTTTGCTCACAAGCGATTCCGACTTACTCATTCAAAACCTTGGCCTTAAGGGTTGTGTATCATTCTTTTGGGATGTTGTTCCGGCCGATCCTACCTCGAAAGAATCCGGTATGCAGGCAATGAAGATTTCACTTCATGATATCAACGACCGGCTAGGCTTGACAAATATTGGCGGTCTACCTCGTGTCGCCTTTGAAAAGCAGAAGGCAAGAATGAGCTTTGACGCGGCCTTGCAGAGAACTCGCGACTGTCATGAGGACACTCTACATTCACCGGAATATCAGGCTTTTCTGGAAAGCCTTGAAGTGAAAGATTATATACCAAGTCACCATCCAGTGCTTAGTATACTCTCTAACCTAGACCCCAGAATATCAGAAGTCGTCGTTCAAATTTTACTTTTAGAAGAGGTAGAAGCAGAATCTTCGGAAGCAGATGCGAAGACATTGAGAGGTCCAGAAACGCTCTCTATATTCCTTCCAATCATGATTGAAAACCACGACAGAAAAAGCGCATGGACAGCTAGTACAATCGCTAGACAAATAGGGTACAGTATTCTTCAGGGTCTAACTGGCCAAAGATATAGCACAATTATTGAATATCGTACTTTGGATCCATCAACGTTATTAGCCGGGCGGCAAGTTGAGATCCCTAACCTAGAAGAGACGATCGATAATTGCATTCAACTCGTAACGATACTGGAAAAAATGGATGCAGCCTTCCCATCTTCATTACAATGGTTGGCGTTCGCTATATACCAGGACATTGAATGGTCCACATTAGAGCATCGCCCCTCTCTATCAGCAGCGCTCGTCAGCAAAGCAATGTGTGGGCCAAAGCTTCTGGAGGAATACTCGTGGGACTTGATACACTTCACAGCCCAAGTTCAAGCCTGTTTATACTCGCTAAGGATAACAAAACAGATCCTAGATGTCGTCTCCTTTATGAATCATGATCTCCCAGCGCCAGCACGGCAATTGCACAGCCGTCTCGCACTACTTCCACTTATTGGAGAATGGCCTACTATCGAACAGATGTCTGATCAGTTATCTGAGTTCGGTAAGGTAGAGGGGCTTCGAATCATCACAGACATTCTTGGAATTCCCCGCATCGAAACCGAGGAACCTCCTGAGGATTCTTCAGAGCCGAGAAAAAGACAGAAGCGAGATACTGAGTTGCTACCGCGTAAAGGACGCCAAAGAGGTGCCAAGACATCACCGTCTATCAACCCTTATGCCATTTTGAGCCAAGAGAGTGAAGACTAACAGGAAGATGAGCTGAAAAGTCTTTGAGTGCTGGTAGTGTGGTAGCGTGAATGACTGGCGGGCGTGGGTCATCTCGGATAGCCAAGATCCCCGAAGTCCTTTTGAATACCACTTTATTCAACCCTAATGAGTCACCTGAGTACGAGACTGGTTCGTGAGACGGGGCTCGGTGAAGATCCTATGCCGCAACGCGATAATACAGACAGTAATCCGCATATATCTCCATTCTCATTGTAGTTCATCCCATCAATAGTTGTCAAGCCATGTTCTATGGTAAGTCTATAAGAAGCACCTTTTAGCCTCAGGTGTTTCCCCTAGTTTTTTGGCTTCATCTCGAATATCTTCTTGTTTTTCCTCGAGAAATTATCATCAAGTGACACATGATCTACCTGAAATATCATTATACTCGTCCTCGATCCTCAATTCCACCGAGAAATACTTCAATCGGGTCAAACCTTTAGTAAAGTACCTAGAATGGCAACAACAGCGTCTCTTCTTCCCATCATTCCCCGCATATTCTTTCTTTATCTAGAACCAGCTGCGATGTATGTATATCCCCTAGGTCCTTATGTTTTCTACCAGAATCACACAGTTAACATATACAGAGCATACGGTATGTTTTCCCAATATGCCTCACGTCGCCCCATATTCGAGCTTTCATCCAAAGCGCATAATGCTCTGCCTCTCCCATCCTTAATCGTTCCGTCGATGGCGACGGGTTATCTTTTCAACATGATGCTATACGGTCTAGTCATTCTCCTCGCGTCGCCGCCCAACAAGCGCTTGTTGCAGCTTCACATCTGGGTCTTGATAATTGCAGATCTCACGCACTGGGCCGGCCTTTTTTCGACTATTGCTCAAAACGATCCTCGCGGCTGGGTAGCCGTATTCGACACAACTAATTGGGGGCCTGATGCCTGGAATCTTGCTATATATCCTATTACCACTCTTGGCATCAAGTTTGCGACTTTGGCTGGGTGGTTTGGCGAGATTCGAGGCTAGTATAACTAGCATTCGGGCAAAATCTCCCAGTGAAGTAAAGGAACGGGAGTAGAAGGCAAATCAGAGAAAGGAAAAAATGACAGGGAGCGGTGAAGGGAGAAAAAGAGCGAAGATGGCAAACAAGCTTAGTCTTAATCTTGTCAAGTCGACAGCAGTTTCACGCATGGTCCTATACCTTAGGTAGCTTATTTAAGGAGGAACAAGTATTATCGTACATTCTAGAATATAGTTATGAGATAAGCATCAAGGTAATTTGTATTCTATCAGGAAGAAAATAGGCTAAAACATTAACTTAGGTTGGCCATATACTATAGAAAAAATTCCAGCGTCTATATGATTAACTGATAGCTCGTCATCTTTCGCAACGTCTAGTCATTAAACAGGTAACCGTCATCGAACCATACATTTCTTCTCTCAGGATCTCTTTCCAACCATCTAAGGCTTCCCGTCCACCGCAATAGCAGTCATGTTGGGGTTACCAGGCTTGATGAGGGTCTTCTCCTTTGGGATAGCGTCGAGGACCTCGTCGGTGAGGTTGAGGGTGTCCTTGATGGCCTGGCGCGGGGTCAGGGCGAGCCACTGGGCGGCGCTGATGTCGGAGAACTTCTTGGCCTGGAGGACCTCGAGGAAGATGACGTCCTCGGTCCCCGTGTTCTCCACGTAGTGCAGCGCCGACTTCTGGATGTACCCCACGTCCCCCGCCGTGAAGTCGAACGTCCCCGACGCCGACGGCGCCTCGTAGATGGTGATGCGCGCGGACCCCTGCAGGAAGTACGACCACTCGTCGCTCTCCGTGTGCCAGTGGATCTCCCGCATCGCGCCCGGCTCGAGGACCACGAGTGCCGCGGAGAACATGTCCGCTACGGGGAAGGTCGCTGGGTCGAGGATCTTGACGGCTCCGCCCGTGGTGTTGTGGAATTCTTGCTGCGACCAGTGGTAGGTGTATCCGCTAGGGCCCCAGAGAGCACCGGCTGAAGACGTGATGTTCTGCTCAGAGATGTTGGATGGAGCCGGGGTGCCGTTGAAGATCTAGGTAACACCTAGTTAATTCGGATATCCTGTGCTCAGGGTGGTAGAGGTACACAACTTACATATTTCTCTTTGTCGGGGATGTAGTCGAACGCGCTAACGTCGGTCTGGAGGTCCTTGGCCCAGACAGATACAGGCGTGCGCATGAGCATCTCGGTAGCGAGGAACGTGTTGTACTCGGAGAAGTCGCCGCTGTCGAAGACCAGCAGGAACTCGACGCCTTGGTGCAGGGCTTGCAAACTGTGAGGAACACCCTGCGGGAAAAACCAGACATCGCCCGCCGTGAGATCGTCGACGAAAGAGGCTCCGTCGGTGTCGATAGCCGCTACGCGAACCGAGCCTTTTAAGACCAAAGCCCTAGTTTGAAGGTCGAGATGTTAGTTTCCAGGTTTGAGATAAGTGTCAGGAGACTTATAGGGAGCGAGTCCTGCTTACCATTCGCCAGAGGTGTGCCAGTGTAGTTCTCGGTACGCACCTGGCTCGAGGCGCATATCGACACCCGCCATCGCAGTAGCTACAGGCAACACCTCCTGGTTTTGTTGCCGGGCCCAACCCGATTGCTTGCCGGATCCTAACAGGTTGTGGCTAAGGCCTAGCGGCCACTTGGCCTGCTGTACACTGCCTTTATCCGTCGCAGGCGGAGCGTAGGTATCGGGGTTCAGCTTCTCGTACTCGTACGTGCGCGGCCCGGGGTCAGTGCCTCCCTGGCCACCACGCATAGGCTGAGGTCCGTTGGGATACTCGGCGCTGTTGAAGTCCAGGTACAGACCAAGTTTGCCGTCTGCGTCTTGCCCGTTCACAAACTGCGGGTCCTCCACGACGGCGGAGTCACCTCCATCCGCAGAAGGACGGGATGCGATACCCCCTTGAAGGTCCGTGGAGCCGCGAAGGTCTCCTACAGGTGCACCGCTGTAGGTGGGAATAGGTGCGTCAACACCACCAACACTTCCTTGGTTCTCCTCGTATGTCATCCTGTAATAGTTGTCAGCGCTATTCTGTATAAGACGCCCTAGGTGCTACTCACTGCGGCCGTGGAAGGCCGAGGGCGAGGTGGAATAACCCGACACCCGCGAGACCGCTTGTGTACTTCATCTCGAGAAACTATACAATGAATCTGCCCAAAAACGGATTATACAACTGAGAGATGAATAGGAGGTTTTGGCTGGCCTGGGATTCCTCGTTGATGGACGATGATTCAAAAGTTCGGTCCAGGAGGAGGGGAGATCTTTACTATTTTATATTCAACATCCCCTTAACCAGATCCGCATTGTGCCTCAGCGCCCCCTATTGCAGCTTTCCGTGGTAACAACACCATGGGCTTGGAGATTGTGACACCGCATAGGTAGTCTAAACCCCCATCACCTACTAACCTAGATGTGACGAGCGCATACTTGCTTGCTTACCAGGGATGCTATGTCTGGCCCCCTGGAGCACGATTATTCCCGTTTTAGCGATATAGCAGCCCAGTGTTCGTCAAGGACGCGCGAGCGGTGGTGGCTCAGTCCAATTTTTTTCCTTCTTCTCAAAGACGCTGCGGGTCGGCCGGTGAGGCCCTTGCCATGTTTCTGGGGGATGCCGAACGTATCCCGCTGTAGAAAAACTCATTTAAAGTTCGTCACCAGTCTACGTAACTGGCAGACTCAGTCTGCTATGCGATTCCGAGCGACGCCGAGGTTGGTCACCTTACATAATCTACCCTGTTGTAAGACTCCGACGGAGAAGGATTGCCGAATGGAACCAGGTTTTGGATTCGTTTAACTGCATGTATCTCTAGGCTAGGTACGTTAGGTAGGAGGTAGGTAGTCTAGACTCTAGAATCTGACGAACATGGAGGACCACACGGAAATGCGGCAGAGAAAAGGAACGCTCAGATATCATATTTTTGGCTTTGGCTGACATATATCCATGCATCAACTCGGCATCTCGGCGTCTTTTTAATGGAGATTATAATGTACAAAACAGGTATCATCGCGACATGGTTGCACTGTTGTGAAACCTTACCTACCCGTGCCTACCCTCAGCTCCAGTCGGTCAGCAGTAAGATTTTATGCCGACGGGAATATATCTGGGAATATAGCTATGCTCTACACCGACATGCCAACCTCGTTAATCATTTAGTCGGACCTCTTCTCCAGCAAGTTTGGACTACCTGGATTAGAATAATTCGGAAATAATCGATTTATACCGGGCCTCGATGGAGGGCGTCAGTGTCATGAACATAGGTTATTAGTCCAAAGTTCCTATTTTACCAATATCAACTATTATAAGACGAATACATATTTTTAGCCATGATATCCTATGCTATCTCATATCTCCATCACAAACAAGCACCGGAGTTAAGCTCAGACCTAGTATGCTGTAGGTCATATATACATCAAGACGGATAGGCGGCAATAAATGCATAGAGTCGCGGAATTAAGCCGAAACGAAAATCACCAAGCCAAAGCTGCATAAAAAAAATTAATAATAAAAAAAATCTAGCTTGCTGCTGCTGTAGGTCAGGGCCTAGACGTAAGCACCATACATAATATCCTAAATCCGCATAACTCAGTCCTCGAAGAACTTGACAATCTGCTGGAGATCCGTAACCCCCAGCCCACGCCGCGGGTAGCAGATAAATACCTGCTCGCCCAGCGCGCCGAACTTCTCCCTGAACTGCGCCTTGCCGCCAAGCCGGAGGTTTCTGACGATGACGTTGTAAGCGCTCTCCAGGAACTTGGCTCGCACGCCGCCGAGCCGCGCCCTTGGCGTCAACCGCTCCGAGACCCCGGCGCCGAAAGTCACCGGCCCGCGGAGAGCCGACAGCGCCGTCTCGACCAGGACCTCGATGACGCCGTTGGGCGCGCGCGGGAAGTCGAACGCCCACTTCACCTGCCATCCGTGCCGCGGCGCGAGCTGCGCCAGCACCACGAGCCCGAGCACCGCGCCGTCTTTCTCGGCGGCGAAATATCGCCTGTGCTCTCGGTCTACCCACGGTCGTACCTCCGTCAAATGGATCTGTTTCCCCTTTCCCCGGCGCGCGGCCTGCCACTCGCGGATCGCCTCGTCAGCCCTTCGCACGAAGCTTTCGTCCGGATCGACGACCTCGCGAACCACGATACCCTCGCGCTGGACCTTTCGCGCGTCTTGCTGCTTAGCCGCGTTACGATGGTCGTCGGCGTCGATGCGTTGTTCCTCGGCGCAGCTGAGCGTTCGCCAGCCTAGCTTCTCGCCTAGAACTTGCTGCACGTCTTCGGACACGAGCATCCAGACAGGAGTGAGCTCCAGGTCCTTGCACACGAAGTCCACGAAGGAGGTGATGACCTCGCGGTATTGGCTCATATCGCAAAGCGGGTCGCCGGCTATCATGGCGAATTTCCCAGCTTGTTTCACGAAGCCGACCGCGGCTCCGGTGGTGTGTCGCCAGATTTCAAAGCGCTCATCCAGCCACGAGGTGTTCGTTGCATCACCGTAGTTAGCAATTAAGTTTTCAACGGGCGGGTATTCGTCCTTTGGATTGCGAGGCATCGTGGTATCCGCGCCTGGGTGGGGGAGACTTGGCGGACGTGCCGGGAGCGATCTAGGGTCGCGGGGAAATAGCGAGGCGTTTCTCACGTCGTCTAGTTCGAGGAGAAACATCACTATTCGCTCTAGACCCAGACCGGCTCCTCCGTGAGGCGGCGGCCCGTGATCAAACGCAGCTAGGTACTCTTCCATGCCTTGCTCGCTGATCTTTGCCTCTGCCATGCTCGCCCGAAGTTCTTTTGCATCGTGTATGCGCTGTCCGCCCGTGCATATCTCTTGGCCGCGCAGAAATATATCAAACGAATTCGTCCATTTCGGGTCCTCGGCTTTATGCGTATAAAATGGTCTGGCGTTCGCCGGAAATTTATCCAATATGTAGTAATCAGTGTGGTACTTTTCCTTTACGAGTTCGCCGAGACGCACTTCATCTTTTGTAGAGAGGTCTTCCTCCCCAACTTCTCTCCCATCCTCCCGGAGCATCTGAATTCCCTCGCGAAATGGCATGATCAAAGTCTCGTCTAGCCAGACTAGGTCCTTACTAGGCCACCTCTCCCGAACGTTATGTAATTCGGGCATGGATTTTACGGCAGCAAATATGGTTTTGAGAACTTTATCAACTGTCTCAATGAGCTCTTTATAAGACTCCCTCAGGGACATTTCCATGTCAAGTCCAGTATATTCTGTTAAGTGCCTGTGTGTATTTGAGTTTTCTGCACGAAACACGGGACCGATCTCGAGACCAGAGGTTAGCATTTTGTAATAGTTCAAAGTCACATTTGACCTACTTCGTAGATCTTTTTAAAATCTCCTGATATGACCATTTGCTTGGCAAGTTGCGGACTCTGTGCTAGAAACGCGGTCCTGCCAAAGTACTGCACTTTGAAGACTTCCGAGCCGCTCTCGGTAGCTGCAGGTTGCAATTTGGGCGTTTGAATTTCTAGAAAGCCCTGATCATCCAAAGCTTCACGGAACTTCCGTACGATCATAGAGCGGACTCGGAAGACGGCCTGATTACTCGGGTGCCGGAGGTCTACTACACGACCGGATAGGCGTTGACGAAGTGCTTCAGGGGGTTCATAGTTATCAAAGGGTAGTTCGTTGGCCGAGTTAATAAGATGTATGGAGTAAATCTTGACTTCCACATCCGGAAACGTCGCAGATGTGACGGGCTGTTCCGGCTTCTGTAGCGTTCCGGTGACATGGACAAGGGATTCGGGGTTGAGTCTCTGCACCCATCGTATCATATGTGGTGAAGCGTGCGAGAGGACTCCCTGGATGGAATCTGTCTGATTCCGAAATAGTAAGAAGTCTAAAGCTCGAGACACCCGTCTCTGGGTGTGTATTCTAGCACGGAAATTGACTTCAGACCCTATTGGCAGACTGACAACCTGCGCGATCGAGAATAGCTCGTGAGGATGAACATTTTCGCCATAACGCACTTTAGTTTCCTCGTCTTCTTCCTGCTCCGCTACCTCATCTTCCTGTTGGTAACGCTCTTCTAACTCTTCTTGTTCCTGCTGGCGTTTCTCTGCTTTCTCAAGCTTTTTTTGTCGCTTAGCCTCACTACGTTGTGTCGACTTCCCCTTTTCGGAGACATCAATTTCGTTCTCACGCTTCTTCGACTGAAAAGGGGCGGTAATATTATGTGCGGCGTGGGCTATCTCGCTGTACAGTGGGGTTGACATGATGTAGTTGTTGATAATATAATGGTGAGCTGACTTGGATGTACATCATTTATTACAATTGAAAGAGCCAGGGCAAATATTCGATAAGAATACTTTAAGATAGTGGGACTCATTAACAAGTATTTCCGCATGTTGCCGATTTCTTGATGTTCCAAAGCAAGTTGCGAGTCTTGGCTGTGTCGTCATCATCGTGTAAATAATTACCAGCTTCAGCGGTTATGGTGGATTGATTTGTTTTCCATTTCCATTCTTAACGTACCTATATAGGTACGGCTACATCTGTAGATTAATCTAGATATCATCTTCCTCATCCTCATCCTCATCATTGAGTTTTCTTTGCCCAGCCGCCTTTTACCTTAGGTTAGGTACCTAGTAATTAGTCGATTGTGATATAGTTCTTCATAGTCGATCGATCGAGCATTATGAGTCTAGCTCGAAAAGAATAATGCATTACATTTCCCTCGGATTTCATATAGAGAGTATCGAGGTAAGGGGTATGTAGTAATGCTACCAATAGTAATATAGAAAAAAAAAAAAAAAAAAGAGACTATAGTAAGAGGTAGTAGAGTAAGATGAGTGACAGCAAAGCCGTTTGAAAGTTGAGCTCCATGTCTTGAGGTGGAGCCGAGGTGGAGCCGTTTGGACTAAAGCAACGCTAGTTGGTAGAAAGACACCCGAAGTTTTACGTAAGGTTGTGTGCTTATTACATATTCGCGTTTTATAAGACGATTTTCAACGGCCGCGTAGTGTAGTGGTTAGCACGCAGGATTTTGATTCGTACAAACTTCCTGAGACCTGAGTTCAATCCTCGGCGGGGCCTTCCTCAACATAAGCTTTTCTTTTTTTTTTTTCTCATCATTTTGATAAAATGACATCAGAAGTTCCCTTTTTACTAATAAACTTCTGTGACTTGAAACTGATTATACTTTTTTGTCAGATAAACATTATCGGGTATTGAGATTGTTTATTTATAGCCCGAAACAAGATGAGACTCATAATTCTCATAGCAGGTATAAGCCGAGGAGTTCCGATACGGAAGTCGTAACGGCGGGGCAGCGAGATTGCGCAGGTACCTTTTGTGGTGGTTAGCGGTAGCTAGCTATGGCGGGGTTGAGCACATCATCGCGCACTTACACACACCCGTCGTATTTTCTTATACCTTAGAGGTACCTAAACTAGTCCTCTTCATTAATAAAGCCTTCGCATCTTTTTCTATTCCCCTTCCCGTTTTCTCCTTGTATACATACCTTATGCCCATCCTGCAAACAGGAAGCCTCTTCTTCTCTACGCTTCGGCACCTCGGACGCTTCGCACTTTCAGCATCTCGTCCAAGAGCATCTCTCTTCCAACCCCTCCAACCCCTCCACCATATAAACCTCATCGGCAGAAGCGCCATGTCTTCCGCCGTAGCCAAGCGCCTCGAGGGCAAGACCATCGTAATCACGGGAGCGTCCTCGGGCATCGGACGCAGCACGGCGCTCGAGTTCGCGCGAACTTCACCCAAGAACCTGAAGCTCGTGGTCACGGCACGCCGCGTCGAGAACTTGCGCCAGCTCGCCGACGACATCGCGAAGGAGGTCGGCCCCGGCGTCCGCGTCTTGCCCGTCAAGCTCGACGTCAGCAACCCCGACGAGGTCCGCGGCTTTGTGGGTAGTCTTCCCGAGGAGTTCCGGGAAATCGATGTCCTGGTGAATAATGCGTAAGTACTTCCCAACCAAAGCTGCCTAGGTTAGGTACAAATATAGTTTTCATTTTTTTGAGCGGCAAAAGGCTCCGAGGGAGATTGGAGCGAGAGTATAATCAGATTTGAGCATAGGAATAAGATAAATATACCTACCTGATATACATACATCTTTGATATATATGAAATTGGCCCCGAATTTACTACCTAACTGACATGCATAACCAGCGGCCTCGTCAAAGGCGTAGCCCGCGCCCCTGAGATTGCCGAGGAGGACCTCAACGTCATGTTCGCGACGAACGTCACCGGCCTGATCAACCTGACCCAGGCCGTGCTCCCCATCTTCCTCAAGCGACCCGACGGCGGCCACGGCGACATCATCAACGTCGGCAGCATCGCCGGGCGCGAGCCTTACCCCGGCGGCAGCATCTACTGCGCAACCAAGGCCGCCGTCCGCAGCTTCACTGACGCCCTGCGCAAGGAGCTTGTTGCCTCGCGAGTCCGCGTCATTGAGATCGATCCAGGCCAAGTCGAGACGGTATGTTTTGTTTTTAAACCCTACGTTCTTCCTACCAAATGATGGATGGTACGATGTACGTGGGGTATTAAGAGCTAATATGATCATTTTCTAGGAATTCTCTCTTGTACGGTTCTACGGCGACAAGAGCAAGGCGGATGCTGTCTATGCGTAAGTACACCCGCCCACTCTACTTCTTTGAGCGACCGCATATACTCATATTAGATTCAGCGGAGGGGAGCCTCTCACGCCTGATGACATTGCTGAAGTCATCGTATTCGCCGCTGGTAGGAGAGAAAATGTCATAATAGCAGACACCCTCATCTTCCCTAACCATCAAGCCAGTCCTTTTGTTATTCACAAGAAGTCATAGAAATTTAGATATCGCAAAGACTTTATATTTCGTCAACAAGAGCTATATGAAGATTACGAGGCAATGCCAAGGGCGAATATATCATATATGTGCACTATTAACCCAAATTATATGTCTCTTACCTTGTTGCGTAGTTAAATCCTACAAGATGGACAAGAGTCATGGCTCCTGGTTTCTTGAGCTTCACTGTGCTCAATAATGCCTATTGCTAGGTGTCAGCAAAGATCATAGGCAATACCCTAGATAAAACAATTCGGCTGTAGATGAATTCAGACAAACCAGTTTACTCATTCACTCGAATCGGCCTTCGAAATGTGTGCCTCAAGACGAAGCACAAAAATCAAAAGCACGGAAGCCTTCATGACATCGAGGCAAGCCTAGCTGAAAGCCATGCCTGCCGACAACTCCACAACCAATCATCACCACCCAAGAGGATAGTTATGGTGCGGGAGGGAGGCTCGACCCGATGTGAGATAGTTGAATGGATAAACAGTTTTCATCATGACAAAAAGCGCCACGTAACAGAGTAGATTTCAACTTACAACTTTATCGAAGCTATGATTGTGGGTAGCCTGGGTTGTGCCGTAAATCAGGCTTAAGATATTGCTAAAATTTTACTTTTTTCCACGTTAGCTTGCGCTATTTTCAGGACTCAAGTGATAAGAAGATAGAGGTAAACAATCAGAATAAAATTTTTGGTATATGGGTATCTTCACAGCGCTTCAGAAGCAGAACTGATAAGAAAGGATTCATCATGGACACGAATAACGACAAGGAAAGCAAGTTGCAATGTTTGCTTACCTTAACTGTATATTGCTGGTTGCAATCGCCGTTAGGTATATTGACTCTGGACACTTATGATCCTAAGATGACGGTTAGTCGATGAACCAAAATATGACACGGCAAAAGTAGTAACTGATTTGTGCTTCAGATGGTAGTGCATGTTTGTTCAGGCGCTCAGGTAATCGCGAAGAACAGTGGAATTGGGTTCATCAGTAGCAGAAGGACCTACTAGGAAAGAAGGGTCTGTTTGGGGATCGAAAGGAGAGGTAGATAACTTACCAAAGTATTCATGAAGGTCAGTCAGGTTCGACATTCCAACCGTCGGCGACGATCTATTTAATGCGTCACAAGGAAGAGTCATCCTGTTTCATATCTAGGTAGAATATGAAAAATGACGTTAGGACAACTTCTTCAGACCAGCCCTTAATCCCACAAAGTCCATGGCTGCAGATGCTCATAGATGTTGAGTGGTTAAGCATCCAGTCCTGACTTGCATTGTTTAAGAGAGTGCGAAGAAAGAAATTTCGGTTTTGAGGTCCAGTTCAAAAAAAAAATTCTTCGGAGAACGGAAAAGTTGATGACCGATTGGCTAGTGTGCTGGCAGAGAACGCAAGGTGCAGGGGCTGAGGGGTTCACCAGGTTAGTGGGTACCTAATGGTGGGCATACCTAAGTGGGACAGCTTTTACGCTCAAGGTTGCATGGAATTTTCAAGCTTCCTTACAAGCCTGCAAGCTCATTGATCGCGGCATCTGAACGGTTCTTACCAACACAACATTCTGGAACGCCATACACTTTTGCGCAATGGCGGATAGAAGACGAATAAATGGCCCTGTTGGCCAAACAATTCCTCCCATATACGATGCTCCTCGAGAGAAAATAATAGCAAAGCGTCCGGGCGATAATGTTGTCCGAAAGATCTGTAAGTCGTCATGGTTTTCATGCGCATACTAGGTACCCAAGTTAAGTTGTCTAATATGATGAATTATGTATAGTTCTCAAAACAGGAGTTACTCCCTCAGCTTCGGGATCCGCATATCTTGAAATCGAAGACCCATTTGCGACTCGTCCTTCAGGCACGAGCTTGAAGCTGACCTGCACCGTTCATGGCCCTCGAGCACTTCCGCGATCCGCGCCTTTCTCTCCTCATATCATTCTTTCGACGCACGTCAAATATGCACCTTTTGCGACGAGACAAAGACGAAGCTACTTACGCGACTCGAGTGAGAGGGATCTCGGAGTTCATCTGGAAACGGCACTACGGGGCGCAATTATCGCGGATCGTTGGCCTAAAAGTGGTGTTGACATCATCGTCACTATAATTGAAGGAGATCAGAACCGTGACTCACCAGATTACGATAGAGATGAAGGCTGGGATATGATGAACGTCTTAAGTGGGTGCATTACTGTTGCCTCTGCGGCCATTGCGGACGCTGGCATCGACTGCGTCGATACTGTCGCCGGAGGCGTTGCGGCCCTAGCTGCCCAGGACGAGAAGAGTCAGCCGAGCATCGTCCTCGATCCGGATGTTGCCTCATATCATAAAATATTCGCGGCGTGTTGCGTCGCATACCTACCGACGAGGGATGAGGTGACCAATGTTTGGTTTAAGGGTCAGCTACCCGGCGCCGACGCTATGCTTTACAACAAGCTGGTAGAGAGAAGCCTTGTAGCCTGCCGCAATGCAAACCGTGTGCTCATCCAGGCGTTGAATGAAACGGTCAAACCAGGGCAAGATGTTTCTTAAACCTAACAGGCTTATAAGATGGACATCTAGTCATTGGTAGATGCGGTTCTGGGGGCAAGTAGAAAAACTCGTATGCGGAAAGCCTGGACAGGCATTGATGGCATATCGAGTTCGGAGTCCAACTCCTCTCTGAACGTGAGCCATGCTCCATTTATGACATGGATTCGTACGGTATTTAAGAAAGCCGAATACCTCGTATTAGGCTCGACGTTAATAAACAGCCAATATGAGATGAGGTCTGCTGGAGGGAAAGGGCATGCCATGTGTCATGTACCATGATGACTGAAGGCAAATGTTGAAGACGTTGATAGAGGTGGTCCATCACCCGCGGTTGCGATTCTTTGGGGATGATGCATCTCTTTTCGAAACTACGGATGTGAGTGTGAGTAATTAAACTTGGTGAGGACTTAAAATGTCTCTCACTTACGGACTTAGCAATTTAAATATACCCAAGTAAAAACAGAGTCGCAATGATGTAGAGCTATTCAGGAACTAATATGTGCAAACATGCAGATACACAATAAACACTCCAAGAACCTTAGCTCCCATCTACCTGGTACCTATCGAGTAGCAAATCAATGCAGGTAGGTACCTAAGGTTAGGTAGATATATTAAAGCAGTGCCAAAATCTATTTTTGGCGTTTCTAGAACGGGCTGTTGCGTTGAGTCTTACTAATGACCTAATCTTTAGGACATACCTAGCGACCGGTCGCCTGCAACTTTTAAGCTATCAGAGCTATGCACCTACCCGCTAATTTACTTGACGTTAAGGTGTCAGGGTAGGTACCTCCTACCTGTATTGATCAAGTTCTTGAACCTTGTCTAGATTCTGGAACAGTTAACAGTTGGTTCGGACATCGTCTGCTTTAAATGCCCACTTGCCTTCCTACATCTTACATGCCTACCTACCTCTACCTACCTAACCTAAGGTATATATTTCCATACATGCCCACCTGCCTCATATATATGTAATTCTTTTAGAAAGCAGCCCACACAACATTTCCACCTCTCAACAAATGCAACAAATGCACGCGTGACGGGAAGTCGTCATGTGTTTGCAGCGAGTATGCATTGGCTAATAATTCGATTGTTTCGGAGCTTCTGAATGACCTAATTGTAGTTACTCTCTGATTGGAAGCACCCGTGCCTAAATCAGATCTCGTCGCGGCCGACTTGTAGCCATTGGTCGCCTCTCGCATACCCCAGATAAAAGTCCCCAGCTACTAAATACTAAATGGCTTCTCCAGGCGCGACCGCCGGCCCGGCACCTACGCTCTTCGATAATTCAAGCATCTGGTATAATTTCACTTCCTGGACGGCCCAGCACCTCAGATATTCTGTCAACAACGTAACCAGGTTTGCACCCTCGCTTGAGGATCTCATTCTGGCTGGGCCGAGGATGTTGACCAAGCTTGGCATCATATCCTTCCCCGATGCCGTTGACGGTTTTGGGCAACGAGTCATTGCCGACCCAACGACATCCGACTTCTTTCTCTCCACGACCGCCGCCGCCGATATGCTTACACAAGTATCCGAAGCTGCCGCTAATGCAGCAGAAGTATTAGAGAACGAAGATCAGGACCCCGCCGTTTTGGTCTCCAAGTTCTCCGCCGATGGCAGCAAGGGTTTGGGTAGCGTTTTCAGCTATGCCACAAGCAAGTGGGCGCTCTGCTGTATTGCTATGGTTTGTTACCTTCTTCCGACGTTAAAAAAGAAATTTTCTGACGTCTGGTATTATTGCAGGCCATCATCTTAAACCGCACACACATATTTGCAGCATCGCGGAGAAGACTACATCTGACGTGGCCTGTACGACTGTTTCTCCGCTTCATACCTATCATTCTCTTCGCATACCAAGCTCGGCAACTTCTACAATCCATCCAGTGTCAAACATCTCCCGACTTCGCCGAAATGCGCTGGGGCAACGCTAGCAAGACATCGGATCTCATGTTTGCACAACCCTCCGCATATTTACATGGGCTCAGCACAGTGTTCCTTTTGGGAGCCACCGACTACGACAGCTGCCGCGCAGTGGAGATGGTCCCTCCGAGCAATTACGACTACTCGAACGAATTACATGGATCCTTGTCGCTGCTATGGCCTCTTTTCGGGACATTGTGCCTAAGTCATTTCCTAGAAACGATTTCATGTGCAGTGCAAGGACGTCAAGTGGCTGTCGAGACCGGTATGACCCTTTTCGAGCACTCGCTGGCTTTTGCCGAAGCCGACGCCGCTATCAGCAACCAACTTGGTTGGGGTATATTTTCGAGTGGCAGTAGTTCCAATATAACATTCCAACAAGCTTCCGGGGCTAGCATCGCAGTATCGAGGTCTATGATAATGAAGCGGGTCAACACACCCCCCGAAGTTCTTCTAGTCGCTTTCCTCTCTGCCATGAGCCATATTACCAGCCACGTATTGGGCGTTTTTAATTTACAAAGCCGGTATCGATTAGTAAGTACCGGCTTCTGGGCGATTTGTTTCATGGGCAGCATCGTGATAGAAGCTTTAGATTTCTCTATCGACAGTCCAACCACCATGGGGTTTTTTAGGTTTCCTACGGTCTGCATCATAGGTTTCATCCCACATCTTTTGGTATTTGCCGGTACGCTCGTGTGCCTTGCCATATATGCTATAGCTTTGGTACTTTCAGCGATGCAACCTCCGGATCGGTGGAATGTTAACGGACAGGCCTTATCTTTCCGAGAACGATTCGCGCTTGCGCACGAGAACATGCAAGCAAATATTTCGCTATCCGATATCCGCATATCGCGAGAAATGGACTTCTATACTGCGCTACTCCGGACTGGCTTTAGTGTCATTACCATGGCGAGTGAAGCCGTTTACCTGAACGAGGACAGGGGCATCAACGTGAAGAGTCGTACGTGGCTCGAAGAAGAGAGACTTAAGGAGCTTGAGTCCATACGTATGCAATGGGTCGGATCGGGTCTAAGCGCTTCGCAATACGACTCCGTAGGAGCCATAGGGTTAGTGCCAATCAAAGACGGACAGCTTGGTGCGTCAAGCGGATACGCGCGAGAACGAGCGGCTCAGATAATCCCTAAAACGCGCATCGGGGAAAAACGTGCTAGAGATGGAGTAGGGGCTACCGAGCGTAGCTCGCGTTGGCTTCTGGCCGTCGAGTTTATCATGAATATTAACAGGCTTCTATTGCGATGGGGCGCAGTACTTCTTCTAAAGGCTCTTAGCCGTCTTGGGATTACAACCCGGCCTCGCATCTTGGTCTGGCTTTCTCGCTGGCCGAAACAAGACAACAAAAACGAAAGGAAACCCCCTACAGAAGCGCATTCCCTACTATTGGGTCGAAATAGGCGGAGCAGTAGGCTCTATAATGACGAGACTGCCGATGTTGAGGCTGAAATACGAAGACGTCTTAAGATGGCCCCTGAGACAGCTAATATGCCAGATGAGGAGCTGGACTCAAGGCTGTACAACTCTTGGAAGTACGGCGATTTATGGGGATCTGTGGATACCAGCGGTGATTGGGAGCCGGACGAAAATGATAGCAATTGGGATACGACGAGTACGATATACAGTATCGCGGGGGATGAAGACGATCAGGGTCAGTGGATTGATGAGAACGATTTCCAGGAAAACGATGGCCAGAGAACACCCACGCAAGCATCTCCGCACTTCTCATTATCCCGTGAAACGACTCCCTTCGACCAACCCCTGGCCATGAACGATCTTGCCAGGCTACTCCATCCAAGAAGCCCAGAGGAGCGCCGCGAAGCCCACGCCCTCGCCGCCCACCTAAGCAGTGATCAGATTATTACGCGTTCTAAGTACGCGCGCATGCAACAGAATCAACGCGGGCGCCTTTTCTTCCCACAGCGGGCTAGCAAAAACAAGCTTTCGGACGAGGAAGAATCCGAGCTCCTTGAGGACTTGATTATCGCGAGGCGAATAGAGGTGGCCCATGATAGCGACTTCCAACAAGATAGTAGCGATGACGACAGGGGAGGGCCTCAGTGCGTTGTATGCCACTCATCTCCCCGCAAAATTATTGTGTGGCCGTGTCGCTGTCTCAGCCTATGTGACGAGTGTCGCGTCACCTTGGCAATGAACAACTTTGATAAATGCGTCTGCTGCCGTAGAGACGTCGTGAGCTTTAGCCGCATATACGTACCCTGACGACTGAGTTCCAGTCATACGTTCGTTCCAACTCTACGTGCGATTTTCCCTCCGCTGACTTCGGGCCCTTACGGATTCTTTGTCCACGACTTTTGCCGAGCAGCGAATGTCAATCCGCATGCTTCGTTCAACAAATCGGCATCACTTAGAATTTCCTTCCGCAATAGATGACCTCGGTTTAAAAACGCAAGGCGATTCATCATCATCATTAGTGGCGTTGAGGCGAACCTGGTCTTCAAGCTTCCTTTTTTTTTTTTTTTTTTTTTTTTTTCGTTGTTGCTCTTTAGCTTAGTCTCTCCGACGCTCCCCATCCTTTTCGTTGGAAGACGTATCGTTGAGACAGGGATATTATATTCATGAGGGATGCGACGGATATGAATGAGTCGATGGAAAGGGGGGGAGGGGTTCTTGTTGTGTTGTAGCGAAGGGGGCACAGTGGTTAGACGATGTGATGTTTTATCTATTTTCGCTTTTCGCTTCCTTTTTATTATTACATGTAAGGAGTTCTGGTCTCATTAGGAAGGGGTCATGTCACGGTTGCGGTATGCATAGGTACATAGCTTAGGCAGTTATGCTAGGTAAACCGGTTTTTAGGTACATTCAATTCTACATAAGTATGATGGGAAAGAGGACCGCCTCACCTCGTTCATGTCACAAATCTCTTAATTCTTATGCGTCTTGAGTTGGTACAGTATTATTCTCTTAATTAATAGGTGTGGCTAAGCTAGGTACGATAGCACGGTACATAGTATTACGCATATCTACATTGCCGCCCATTCTATACAGAAAGCCCGAGCTCGCGGGGCGTTAGGGTTCTTATCTATTGCCTGCTTTTTCTCATCCGTATTTGCATTATCATGACCATCGCCATCGTCACCTACCACGGCCCCACCGATCAAATACCCCTTCTTGACGTTGGTGCCGAGCCTCCCGCCGGCGACGATATCCAGAACGGCGATCTCCTCGTCCCAGCCGTAGCTGGCGGCCTGGAAGTGGCTGTGGAAGCGCAGGGGGTCGCCGGGGTAGACGTTGTAGTCGCAGCCGAAGCGCAGGCCGGGCATCATGTAGTAGCCGCGGTCCTGGAGGTGCGCGTACAGCGGGTACGAGAGCGGGAGGGGGGAGACGGAGGGAGAAGGAGAAGAAGGAGGAGGAGGAGAGTCAGGGGAGTCAGGAGGGGAAGGAGGTATAAAAAGAAGGCTGCTTGTTGTGGGTGTTACGGCGAAGGCGGGTGGGGGGTTTTCCGCTTGGGAGCTGGAGAAAGGGACGCCACTTGACGGTGGCGGGGAGGGAGGGCTGAAGGGAGATTCGCCGTCATGGGCTTCGGTACTAGTCTCGTTTTCTGAAGCCTTTGGTTTGACTTTTTCTTTCTTAGTAGTACCTGCTGTCACCTTAGGCTTCGCGTTCTGCTTGCTCTCCGCAGCTGCAATTTGGGCCTTCCTGCCCTCAGCCTTGACAGCCTGCAGGTATCTGCGGCGCGCGTCGTCATCCAAGGCGGCGAGACGCGCGGGGTGGAACGTGGCGTCATCTACGATGTATCCTACTCTCTTGTCGACGAGGACCTGGGCCTCCTCGGGCATCAGCTCGATAGGCAGCCCCATGAATATGTTCTGCTGGGGATTCTGGGGAATCGCGCCGACGAACACGGAGCAGATGTTGTGGTTCTTGCGCAAGTGCATCACGTCCTCTATGTCGAAGAGTAGGTACCGCCCCGCGACTTTGGATATCCTCACGGGAGGACGATTTATGGTGGAGGAAGTCATCTCCGCGGGAAGACAGAAAATCTGTGTCTATTTCAGAGTCAGCATTGGTACTGATGAGAAATTATCATATACGAAATATGGAAGAATTTAGGTCATCATATTTTCTTTTCCAGATAGAAGTTTGTCAACATTTTGATTTCAGTGGATTGACAGATTATTCATTGTTGTAATCATTTCGACGAAGTGTTGTAAAAAAGAAACGGGGTATTAATCTCGACTCACCTGTTGTTGTTGTGGAAGATGGTTAAAAATTTAAAAGCTCTCTTTTTTTTTCGTCGTTTGGAGAAGTTGACGAAAATTTGGAGAGCTCTAAGTGGGGTCAATACAGTATGAGCTTATAATTGTACAAATCCGCACAGTACAAGCTCAATTTGAATATCGGGTTTAGGTACCTAGGTGCTTTTCGAGTTGTACTTCGTATGATGGAAAAACTTTAAAATTCCATGCTCCCTTGACCAGAATCTCCTTTCTTCTTCTTCTTCTCTTCTTCTTCATCCTCTCCAACAGGAGGCAAATAGAATGGTTTTATCACAAGCCCCTTGGACCGACTTAGGCTGAACGATAGATCCCCGTGAGCAGCATGGCCCTCAGAAGAACCCCCGCCTTTTTCGTGGAAAATTGGTAGACTGTGGATTTTAACAAGACCCTGAGTCTGCTCGTCTGACTTGGAATCTGATTTCGAAGACGGAGGAGGGGCGTGGATAACGCTAGACTGGAGCGGGATGAGCTCAAAAACGCCGTCGGACAACAGCTCCATCCAACGTGTAAGTCCCGTGGTCCTGGGATAAAGCGAGAGCGGCAAGGTAATAATAGCCGTGAGTTTGGCCGGGTACTGTCTTAACAACCCTCTAAGTGCGTGTAGAAACTGCAAGACCTCTTCGGGCCGAGCAGACGAACCAGCGTATCCTGTCGGGGACAAGAGACTCGGTACTATGACACGATGGATCCACGACGACGGCGAATTCGCAAGCTTGTAAGCTACGGTCTTAATAAACGCCTGGAAAGGCGACCCTGTATCTTTCGTACGAGGAGGTATCCCTGGTATGCTCATTGAAGGGTGAAAGCCAATTTGACCCTTGACATTTGTCGGGCTAAGTTTCTTGGTAAGATCGAAAGAATGGCAAAAGTTAGATGAAGGGTCCGTCGTAAAATTACTTCGCCTCAGCGGTGCGTTTCTATCCCTCGGGGTTGTCCCAGATGATAAGCTTTCATATCTCCAAGCTATCTTCATCTTGTCATCTGAGGGAGTTTCCGACTTGCTTGACGACCTCTTGTCCTCGGTCGAAAGGCCGGGGAGCTCATAGCGCCAACTTTCGTGTAAGCCAAGGACATGGATCTGATGTCCCTGAACCATGCCCTCGGCGGCATAGTAACGGAGAAGTACACCGGCGAAGTCAGTAGTACCGTGCTCTCCGATCAGAAGCGATGTGCCCAGGGGTAAGCCAGCATGTCCAGCGAGTAGACTATCTAGAGATGCAGTTCCAGTAGAAGTAGTTGGTCGACCATCGACAAGAGAGGGTCTAACTCCAGGGATAGGTGCATTCTCAATCTTGGATGGCGTCGACTGAGATGAATTTGGGCTGCTGATCACAGCATTTCTTTTCCTAAAGGACATGGTTATGTTATGGCATAGGGTTTGTGAAATTTCCTAAATAATTATGTATGGGTTAAGTGATAAAGATGGGATAAACAATAAGAGAAAATTGTGTAGGTTATCGGTATATGCATTTGGGCTTCAGTTGGAGAAAAAGATTGAGGGTTCAAAGTATTTTCTAGGCTCTTTTTCGTTGAATATGTACCTCTTAGTATGTACAAGGTATCCCATCAGTTTCGTGCGTCACAAAAAGTGTTACTACGTCACAAACGCCCTCTTAGGTTTAGGTACCTCTAGGTACCTAAGGTAACCTAATGTACTGCTTTTAGCGCCTAAGCAGAGCCGCAAGAAGTCCCCTGTAAATCAAAGCCTTTCACCGCTTTCAGTGGGCACCCCACGTCAACGGCGGAATTCCAACCTTTAAAGCCCATTTGGGAAAAAGAAAAAAAAGAAAGCAGCGCCGCGCCGAAAACTTGATAGGCACCTCTACCTACCTTGGACATATTTTAATTAATTGTTCAACACGACAACATCCCAACAATATCCCAACAACACCGAAGCCTCCTCCTTCAAGATGTCGAACCTCGCAGCGGGCGACGCGCAGCTCTTCGAAGATACCTTCACGGTGACGGCCTACGACCAGTCCAAGTACGACCGCGTCGCGCGCATCAGCGGCACGTCGACCGACAACCTGACGACCATGCAGCTCGACATCAACATCGAGCTGTTCCCCCTCCGCGTCGGCAGTAACATCGAGGTCGTGCTGGCTACTAGCCTGTCGCTCGACGGCACCAAGGACGAGGAGGAAGAGAAGGGATGGCGTCACGTTCGCAACGAGTCTTCCCTCGCCGATATGTACGACTACGTGTGCCACGGCAAGATCTACAAGTTTGAGGACGGTGTTGATGGTCAGACCATGTATGCGATTTGAATCTTTTAATTTCTTCAGCCTTGCCTTTTTTTTTCCCTTTGTTACTACTTGATTCTGGTATTTGCTGCTTTTTTTTTTGCTTGGCCCCGAATGGTACTAATATGGCCATAGTCGCGCGTACATCTCGTTTGGCGGCCTATTAATGATGCTGGAGGGACCATACAAGAAGCTAACGCCGTTGCGCGTCGACAACACCTACCTCCTGGTCAAGAAATAAGCTACCGTTACGTGAAACTTTTTTTCTCGCCCATTAGCGAGACCACGGCTGATTCAGGAGTTAATAAGAGTAATACTTCAAAAGCCGAAATGCAGAGAAGATGGATGTTAGCATATTACAGCTACGCTTGAGATACCAATGGACGCTGGTTGCGGCCAAATTCATGAACTAAGGCTATCTATTTTAGTAGTAAGTCGTGCTGCTTTGACGATATTTAGATCGCTGGTGGGGTATTCAAAAAATTAGAGAGGCGCAATCAGGGAGTGCTTTTATGCGATCGATGAACCAACTTGGTGGGGGCCTGGGAAAGGTAGTTTGCGATGTAACCGTTTAACGATCTCGTCATAATCAGGCTCGTTCTCCGGCGTCAGGATCTTGTGGCGGATGAAGAAATCAACCAGGACGAGAGCGCAGTTCGGCTTGAACTTCCCTTGGGCGAGTTTCTCTTGTACCTCTTCGACCGTCCACATGTAAAAGCCCGCTACCTCACCGTCCTTGGGCGTAGGGGCAAAGTCTGTAGGTAGCTCGATATCGTAGACCCACTGGGTCTCGGGATAAATCTGACCAGCTTCACCACCTGCCCGTTCGTCTGTGATGTAGATATATGTGACCATTCCGGTAAACTTGGCCCTCTCGCGCATAAGAGTTTCGGGTAAATCCGCTTCCTCGTCCGCTTCTCGGATTATACACTCGAACGGGTCTTCACCAGTCATAAGACCTCCTGCTACGGAGTTGTCCAACATGCTCGGATACGTAGACTTATTAGCCGCCCGTTGAGCCACCAGAATCTTCATACCGTAGCTCGCTGTCTCATCCTTGACATAAGCTGTCATATGTACTCCGTAGCGCATGATTCCTAATAGGCCCGTTCCACTGCGCTCGGCGCTGTATAAGACTTCGTCATTACTGCCATAGACAGGCCATAACTCGTCTCTCCATCCCCTGAGTATATCAAAGGTATGGTTTTCCCGCCAATACTGCATTAATCGAGCTACAAGCGCAGTTCTTTCGGCTTCTGTTGGCAGCTCAAAAGCACGCACCGTGCGCCGAGTTTCATCGACGGTTATGGGTCCACGGATCTCCTCCGGCGTAGCAAGAAGCTGCTTAACAACAGAATCGAGCATATAACCAAGGGGCTGTCCATCCTTCCAGACCAACGTGTATAAGGTCTCGGTAAGAGCCTTGTACGCGTCAGGCTCCTTGTCTGGGTAAGGAAAACTGGGCACTCAGTTCTAGTCTCTCATTCTTTATATCTTTATATAAGAGAGAGGCTTCGACTTACGCATCAGCCTCCTTTATGATGTCGAGGTTACTCATTGGGCCCGGCATCTCGTTCGCTGCACTAGGAATGGGTTTAGAACCCCTTAACCTCCTGAGGGTTTGGTGTATGTTTGATACGGATGTGGCGGAGCTGTGAGCTCTAGAGAGGATATTTGAGTATTTTGTATGTAAGATAGAGCTGGGTCGAATATTGGCAGCTTCGAATTTGTAGGTATTCCGAAGTTGTGGTGAGAAATGCTCTGCTCTGTTCCGCCGAAAAGAAGGACGAAAAGAATAGCGATGATTCGCTCGTGGTCTTTTTATAAGAGATTCAAGTTGCAGATGATATCTAGATTTCTTTGCGGTAAATTTGCTTGCTGCCTGGTGCCTTGTGAGACCAGTCAGACACTTTAACATGTCTTTGAAGACTTTGATGCTAGGTAACTAATGAGAGGTTGTTTAAATAAATGAGGTCCAATAACGTGTCTTGAATAGCAAACCTAGTAACAAGCAGCGACAGCCGGTGACAACCGAGTAGATTAGCTTATGCTTTGGGCCGCTACTTCGCTATCTGCATGTACGTTATAGGTCTAGGTAGGTAGGTCTCACCCTCATCTTGGATCTGGAAGGCACGTACCTAATGTAATACCAGGTATGTGCATTTCGCATAAGTCTTAGCGCATTTTCCCAATCTTCTACCCCTCCACACCACACGCCGCCATGACGTCGAAATTAGCAGGTACCAAAGTACCTTTTTGAAGCTTCCAGTACCATATCGCCAGTTCTTTTTTGTTCTTCTCTCCACCAAACAAGCTACTGGTCTGTCCCAGTCCCAGTCCCAGTCCCAGCTTCGAAAGCTCCCTGGATTAAAGCCATTGTACGAAAACGACACAATTGATCGGGGAAAAAAAAGTATTAAAATCCATCCTTGATTCAAATCGAAATCGAAATCGAATTGCTACCGGTATACCTACTTACCTAACCTACCTAAGACTCCGGGGGGGGAGAACTGAAAATAGTAGAACGCAAAGTAGAACATAGCATAATACGAATTATTAGAAGAAGAAAAAGAGAAAAAGACGCAATGGCGCAACAACAAGCGACCCAACCGCTCTTCGGCCTCATCCCGGCAGGCCAACCGCTCATAACGATCCCCTCGTCCCAGCCGAGCCCGACGTCCTTCCTCTACGCGATCCCGCACCCGGCCCCCTCCCCCGAGAACCCCTCCCCCAAACCCTTCGCCCACCTCGCCGTCTTCCTCCTCCCCGGCGTCGCCCTCCCCGAAGGCACCGCCGCCGCCATCTACGCCGCCCTGAACCCCACCGCCCTCGCCACCGGCCGCGAGGAGCCCAACTTCAAGTTCCTCGGCGGCGTGGGGCCCGGCAAGGAGAGCGCCATGTTTAAGCTGTCTCCTCCCTCCCCTAATGCCACTACCACTACTTCTACTTCTACTTCTTCTACTTCTGCTTCTAATACTACTACTACGACTACTGGTCCCAATTCCCCGGATGGCGTAGTCATCGGCATCAGCGTCGAAGACGCCGCCTCGGTAGCCGAGCGCATCCAACAGCTACATTCTTCCAACAACAACAACAGCAACGGGGACACGTCGCAGCAGGGGCAAGGGCAAGGACAGACGTCGACGCTGGTGCTAGCGCAGCGCATAATCAAGAACGCGTTCAACTTCCTCGCGAGCTACAGCGGGAAAGTAGGCGCCGAGGGCGTCGAGGTGGTTCCCCTCAAGGCCTTCCAGGAGTGGTGGCGCAAGTTCGAGAACAAGGTCCGGAACGACCCGACGTTTCTCGAGAGGGAGCAGGATTGATTGCTTGGTTGATACACGATACCATTTTTTAAAAGTATCTCCCTACCTAAGCAAGTCTGGGTTATTCTGAGGGATTTTGGTTGCTGGGCTGGTTGAAAACTAAAACCCACAGAAGAAAAGTGTTTCTGGGAATGGTGAATTTGGGTATTATGCATACTGCCTGGCACAAGGCAGGGCTCTGCTATATAGGTTAAGAGAGAGAAGTACGGAGATTAGCAGGGGAGAAAAAGAGTGAGGAACGGATAGCGAGCTTATGCATATGGGCCACTCATGATGTCTGCTACAATCCTATTCGCCTTCTGGGAGGACCAAGCCGAGTCAGGGTGTTGAAAATAAAGCTCAGAGTTTATCAAAAGAGAAGGGCGGTCGATGGCATGTCCAACTCCAAGTTATATAGACGAATGATCTGGGAATAGAAGGAGCTATTGCATTAGGTAGGGCTACCTGTATAGGACCATCTGGGGCCTAGAGGACTAAAAGTCTATAACATTGAAAGTTCACGATGCACGAGATTTCCATCTATAAAGTGAGATGAACAATATATATAAATCAATGGCATGATCACGCATGACCATCCGTACAGCTTAGCTACCTAGCTGTGTATGAATAGCGATAACTACCGCCGCCGTATGCAACAACAACAAACGTACTGGGCTGCTATGAAGGTATCTACTAAGAACCCAAGATGCGTCCACTCGTCAACACGTATAATCGAGGCCCGTCTCAGGCATAATACATAAATCCGCCCAACCGCCCGGAACTCCTTTCCTATGTTAACACGATTCCTGGTAAGCTCCGAAACCTGTAAGCCATATAAGGAGTGTACAGCCTAAACAATGCAAAAGTTGATTGCCCAAGGAGGATAAAAAGAATAGAATATACAGCTTTATCAATCCTCTGTCAACGGGCTCATTAGTGGGCTCTTAAGCCTTGTCGGACTGCCCGTTCGACTTCTCCGCCCGGCTGTTAGCATTTGTGGAAACAGCCTCTCGCGACTTTCTGTCCTGACCACCAGTCCAGACCGATCAAGCGCACTTCCGGGATGCGGATGCTTTTTAATGTCGTCAAAGGACTCGACATTAAGCTTTGGTGTAGCCAGCCCCGACGATCGGCCGACTCTTGATCCTCCCACACTGCTATCGGAGTTATCGCCTTCATCTGACGAGGCTTCACCTAGTTCGAACTGACTAGCATCGCCTTCTTCGAGAACCCTCTCATAGTTATAAGGCTTATGGCCGAATAGTTTGTGAGTGATAGTTGAGAGACCGAGGCTGAGTTTGCGAGGGCTGCCTGGGCGTCGACGACGGCGTAGTATCTTGTTGACTTTACCATAGAGCCGCATCCGTCTGTCTCGCTTTCGAAGCAAAAATGCGAGAAACAGGAAAACCAGCAGGAAGAAAAAGAATCCAGACGCCGACTTCGATTTCGCATGGTCTATCAGATCCTCCGCCGTATCGCCCCAATCCTCCTCCTCATCGATTGCCGAAGACACATTAAAGCTAGATCCAGCGTATTGGAAATCCGAAGGAATACCTTTCACGTTGCTTCCGAACCCAACGGGGAGGCGATAGTTGTCTTTTGGTGGAATTTGACCAGCTGCATAGAGTACCATCTTTCCTAGCGTCCAGCTGATCTCAATGTTGTCAACTTCGTCAGCGGCCTGGAACGGGTGTAGGAACCCCTTCTCTTTGGCAGCCTCCCCGATTGCTTTCGTAACATTGATCCCTGGAGTCGGTGTGTGCTCTATGCCATATCTCGGCACGCCAATACCCTCATGCAGGACACTAATAAGCCAAGACGCCTTGAAACAGGCTTCTTGCGCTTCCTTTCCATGATCCTTCTTTCGGGCCTCGATATTCGATTCTATATCTTCCCAACGTTGGCTGCAAAATTCCAATACCTTCTTTTGGTATGTGTTGAAATCGTAAGCTGTGTCATCGTCTTTACTCGCGAACACGCCGTGCGTAGTATGCCAATATTCAGAAACCCCAACGAAGTGATTTACATCGAAATCGATGGGCGGGACGTGCTGGCCGTTGAATAAGCAAGGCTTGTCTTCGCATGGCATGTCCTTTCCTAGCAACGGTTTCGTCCTCCGTAAACACTCGTCGAATTCGCCTGTGCCAACTAGCTCCAGCTCTTTTGAGTTCCCCTTAATGATCTCGCCCTTTTCATTGGTTCGCAATCCTCTAGGCAGACAAGGGTCGGGTACTTCATGCTCTCCATCGATCAAGAATTCGTCGACCAAAGCGTTAACGTAGCGCTCGCGGGCCTGATTGACACCAAACCCAAGCCAAGTCGATGTAAACACCTTATATTCCTTAGGATCGCCATTTAAACTCCGTAGCCGTAATAACTTGAGATCGTTCCCGTGTTCTTCGGCTACAGTACTATTTGGAGCGAAAGCAATCTGGGCCGAAGCACCGCCCATGTCTAGAAAGCCGTAGGTGTGGTGATTCTTCCCATGAGCATGCCCTTCAGGATCATCGAAGCCTCCCAATAGATAATTGGCCGCTATCCAACCGTATAAACCTTCGGTCTCGCCTGGGATAACTTGAATATGGGTATCGCAATCAGGAAGCAAGAATCGGGTGTTGGCGCGGAAGTAGGAACATGTCTCCGTTACGACAGCTCTCTGTTGGGTAGGAGGTAATAAACGCATGCCAGCGGTGGCCATGAGGAATATCGGTGTATCAGCATGTTTATCGTCGGGGATAACATCCAGTGCTCGTTCAACTAGTTCTTGGAGATGTTCGGGTCCGACGTCTTCTGGATGGTCACCAAAGGTTGAAATTCCCGGTCTTATCTTTTTTGTCCACTTGTCTTTAGTAACGATATTAGGCAAGCTATGTAATTCTTGAATAGAGGCTTCCTTGAGCGCTTTTGTAGGATCTAGCCATCGATATATATGTAAACGTGTCCCGGAGGAACCGGCGTCCAGAATAACACCCCATCGCCCTAATTTGAAGCGACTGTCGTCAGCAATGTTGCGATGCGGATTGTATAATAGGTTGGAGTGGGTTGCTTACATCTCTTCCCCATAACGATGAAGCTAAGGGAATTAAGAAGGCAAGCTCAAGACAAGATGTTCGTATATGCGCAAATGGATGCGATATTTTTGTCGCGCTGGTGAAAGTTGTGGAGCGTCAATATCGAAGCATATCTCTCTAATATGTCTTGGTTAGGTAAGGTAAGGTAAGTTGAATGCGACGAAAGGGCGTGAGGCTAATGATATGATTACAGTGCGGTATGGTATGATATGGTTGGTTTGGTTGGTTTCAAGGTTGGTTTCAATTACGCGTTCTGGATTCTGCGTCAAAATAGCATCGATAATAAAAAGTAGTAAGTAGTCGCTGATTAGGTTGATTAGGTAGGTTTAAAGGGGGTATGGGTACAAGACGATGCGATAGTGATGAGATACAAGAATACAAGACATAGGGGGGTTTTAAGTTAACTAGCGAAAGAAGAAGAATTGAAAATTGGGTTTGAATAATAAATGAGGTGAGTAGGTAAAAACAAGCGAGTGTAAGACGCCAGTAGGTGAATGTGAATGTGTATGTGTGTGTGTGTGCGTGTGCGTATGCGTGTGCGTGTAGCATAAACTTGACAAGTTTATTATCGAGTTTGTTGAACGAGAGACAATCTTCAGATACCCAAAAGATGGTGGATTATTTGGGACGGGTTCCAGTGTATTTGGATGACAGATTGAGCAATAAAAGAATGGTGCTGCTGGAACATCCGACAAAATAGAGCATGGGGCTGGAGTTTAATTTCTTTTTTTGGACTGGGATAATAGGGCTAATTAAAATAATATGACCAATAGATTTGCTTCGTGGTAATCGTAATTACTTAAAATGTTATAACGATACTTATATTTTTAAGTTTTAATTTTAATTTTATATAAATTTTATAATTTTTATATAATAAAAAAATTTTTTATTTTTAAAATAATAATTATATTTTTTTTAAATAATTATTTTTACTTTTAAAATTATTATTAAAATTAATAATAAAAAAAAATAAAAGAAAAATAATTAAAAATTAAAAATATAAATATTTAAATAATTAATTAAAATTAAAATTATAAAATTTAATTAATTTTAATATATTTATTATTATTTTTTAATATAAAAAACTTAAATAAAAAATATTTATGTGTGACGAACTTACACTTAAGTCCGTTAAAATATAGTAATAAGGGTTTTGATTTTAGGTAAATAATAGTAATATGAGTCAAATGTTAATAAAATGTTAAAAATGTTTATTAAAAAAGTTTAAAGTTTTTTTTCTTATATAAATTAAATATAAAATTTAGATTAATAATTAAAAAAATGTAAATAAATGTTTAAATATATAATAGTTTTTAAATATCTTATAGTCCTTTTTTTTACCTAATATTTTAAAAGCATCGCAATATGGTTAATTTAGATAATTTAATTAATTTAATTAAATTAGTTAAATTAATTAAATTAATTAAATTATATAAAAGTTAATCCATAACTGGGATTTATCCGTTCCTTTAGGACATTCCCGCTTTTATTACTTAAATTAATACATTTTCTAATGGATATTAATTCGTAATATTATTTTCTTTCTTTTATATTCTTTATCCTCGAAAATTTTAATTTAATAAGTTCCCTTATTTTATTTTTTTATTTTTATTAAATTAATTAATTATAATAATATTAAAGTGCATTTTTAAGTTATTTATTAAAGCTTATTACTTAAATTAATGTTAAATTCTTAAATTTTATACTATTTATATTAAAACCTTTAATCTTTTTAAAATATCGTATTTAAATTATAATTATTTTGAAAAAATATTATATTTCTTTATAATTAATTTTTTATCTTATAATTATTATATCTAACAAATAAATCGTACTAATTGTAACGTAATAAAAGCAAATTTTATTAACTATTTTACTTTTAAGTTTCTTCGTTTAAAAAAAGAACGTAATAAGGTTAAAAATAAGTTAATTAAGTTAAATAAGGAGTTCCGGAAATATTAGAAAAGGATGTCATTTTTTTAAAAAAAAATTAATAAGTACTTAAATTTCCTTTATTATTTAAGGCATTAAAAAAATATTATTAAGGATAAAGCCTTTTATATCTTTTAATATAAAAAAAAGTTAAATTATTTAAAATATAAAAAAGAAATTACGGATCCAAGTGCTTTTAATTAGATTAATTAAGTTAATTAAGTTGGTTAAATTAATCCGTTTAAGCCCTTTAATTCTTTTGGGGGTAACCTTAACGGGGCCGCTACTTTTTAGAATAATTTTAATTTAAGAATAAATCCGTTATTATTTGTAAACAATTAGGATTTTTTTAATAAAACACCTTTATAAACTTTTAGACGTTTTTAAAGTACTTAATTAATTCTTACGTATTTTCTTTTAATAAATAATCCTTTTATTTAATTAAATATTTAATTTAATTCTTAAATTGTTTAAAGTTTAATATTTTTTTAACTTTATATTTTTAATCGGCTTTAACGTTTAAAATAATTTATATTAATACATTTTCGGGTACTTTTTTTAATAAAGAAATATAAAATATTAAATATAATTTCGTTTTTATTAATAATAATAATTTATAATTAATTTCTAAAATAACTTTTTTAATTTTAAACGGTTTAAGTTTTTTATAATTTAATTTATTATTTAATTTTTTAATTTTAATATTTCGTTATAGTAAATAAACCTTATTTCCCTTCTTAAAGATTAGTCCTTCGATTTTATATTAATTGTTATATTTTTTTATTTTTATTTATAAAAATCTAAGTTTATTTATTAGATATTTTTACATAATAATAATTTATTTTGTTATAACTTTTACTTTAAAGACAAATATTTCTTTTATATTAATTAATTTTATAATAATAAAATTATAACTAATATTTACTTTAAATGGAAACATTTTTATATCTTTATTTATAAAGTTATTATATGCAATTTCTATTTATAATAATAATTTTATTTAATTATTTTATATTTTATTAATATATATATAAAAATACTATTTTAATATTTAATTTAAACGCTTTATTTATTTATTTGATTATAAGTGGTATACTATTAACAATTTCTATTTTACACTTATTTTTATTATTAAATTAATTTAAAATTTAAATATAAATAACTTATTTTTATTTAAAATAATATATTTTAATAATCCGTATTTACTAATTACGTATTTAAAAAATGTATAAATTAAGTTTTTAACTGTATTAAATTCTTTATATAATATAAAATATTTATATTTTATTAATTTATTAACTATTACTTATATATTATTATATAATATATTAATTATAAGTTTTTTTAATAATAATAACTTAATAATAAAATTTTATACAATAATTTTCCAAGCTTTGTCCGGGATTTCCGTAGGTTACATAAGCTTGTATAACTTATATCTAATTACTTTCGTTTTATTACACATATTACAATCGTTAATTACTTTTTTAATTACTTTAAATAATCCTAAGAAATTATAATTTCTTATAATTTGTTATATAATTTAAAAAATTCCTTAATATTTATATAATAAATATTCGTAATATTTTTTAACGAACTTATATTATAAGGTTTTTAATACATATATTTTACTTAAATAAATAACTATTTCTTTTCCTGTTCTAATATCTGGAGGTAATTCTTTTACTAATAATACCTTTTAAATATATATTATTTAAATATTATCCTTTTTTATAAAATATAATATTAATAAAACAAGTACTTTTTATTTATTTAATATAAGTACTATTTTTTCCTTTATTATATTTTTCGTGCTAACGTTATTAGGTTTATTAAGTACATTTACTTATATATTTACTTTTCCTATAATATAAATTATTTTAAAGTTGAAATTATTAAAGTATTTTACTTATTTTTGGACCTTAAGTCTCAGTTTCTAAATAATTATTAGCGTTTTAAAATTATTATAATTGGATAATATTATAACTAATTTTTTAATTCTATTAAGCCAGTATCTCCATTCTTTAAATATTATAACAATAATAAGTAATTCCTTATTGTAAGTTTAATATCGTATCTGAACTCCTTTAAAAATCTTAAATAAATATACCACTAAATGCCATATCCTATCGTCTTTAAGTTGTTCCAAGATTGCACCCATAACTGCATTTAATCCATTTATATAAATTCGTTTTAACTGGTTTGGCTTAGGTAATTTCATTACTAAATCATTAATAATAGCTTTTTATATTTCTTTAAAAGCCTTATTTATTTTTAACGTCTATTAAAAAGTTCTTTCTTTTCCCCGTATAATAACTATAATAAAATTTATAATTTTACTAAAATCTTTTATTAATTATTTACTATAATTAACAAATCCGTGGAATTATCATATAATAATAATATTATTTAATATTAGTTAATTTTATATTATTATAATTTTTAAATCTTATATTTTAATTTATTTAAGCGTAATTATATATTTTAAATAATTGATCTTTTACATATAAAATTTACTTTTCTTTAAGTTTATTAATAAATTAACTTTATTTAAGGCTTTTAATATTTTATTTACATATTTTTCGTATTAATTAAAAGTTTTAGAGAAAATTAAGATATTATTTAAGTAAATAAAAACCGTTTTTCTTAAAAATTTCTATAATATAATTTCGATTATTCTTTAAAATGTTACTAACGCATTTATAAATTCAAATAATATAATTAAACATTTATAATAACTAAAAGGGATTCGTATTACTATTTTCCATTTATCACTTTTAACTATCCAAATTAAATAAAATACCTTTTTAAGGTTTAACGTTATAAATTATTTTATATTCCTTATCATTTTTATTAAACCGTTAATATTAAGTAAAAAATAACTATTTTATTTAATAATAAAGTTAAAATATTAATAATCGTATATATTTTAATATATTATATTTTTATTATCATTTAATTTTAATATTCCATCTCTATTTTTCTTAAATATTAAAAAGATTAAACTTTTTATTAATAAATTTAATTTTTATATATATCTTTTTTCAAATTTTCGTTTAATAATTTTTACTAATATCTTTTATTTATTTACACTTAATAAATATACTTTATTTAACTTAAGTAATTATCCTTTTTTAAGATTTATTTTATAATTATAAAATCCATAATTTAAAACTCTTATATTAGTATTCGGTTTTTCAGTAAATAATTTTAAATATTTCTTTTAATATTTTTTAAATACGTTAATAAATCTATTATATATTACTTTAATTTTTCCTTTTATCGTTTTTTATTATTTTATTTCTTTAATTAATTTTACAAGTTATAACATATATAAAGGTATTATTTTATAAGCTTTTTTAAAAGCCGTAAATATATGCTTTTTTATTACTGTATTAAATTTATTTAAATTAACCTTTTTTTAATACTTAAGTTTATAACTTTCCGTACTTAACTCTATTAATAATCACTTAATAATATTTTTCTACTAATTTATTTTAAAATTATTAACTTTTAATTAAGGTTTTCCTAAAACCATATTATATTAAATATCCATAATATTAAAAAAAACTAAATAGTTTTTTTATTAAATCCGGATTAAAAAATTCATAATTTTTTACTTAATTTATCCTTTATTATATCTAATTAATTATCCATTAATCGCTAATCCTTAATATAATAATTCCTTTTTTTAATAATTAATTAAATATTTATTAATTAAATATTTACAATTAATTAATATTTAAAACTTTTAATCCTCCTATTTTACCATAACATATAAATAATTATTAATAACTTAAATCGCATTAAAATTTAATAAAACATTTTCCTTATTAACGTTTTTCTTATTAAATTACCTTTATTATTTTTTAATAAGTTCTATTAAAACCTTATTAAATACCTTTAAGTCTTTGTATTAGTTTATATATTTTTTTAAAATAATAAATTTATAAATTATATACATTTCGCATTTATATTAATCACAATTTTCCCACGTTTTTTCTTAATATATATAAGTTTTAAACTTATTTTCAGTTAAAAAAACAATGTTAAAAACCATATTATTTACTTATATACTTTTTAAAAAAGTTAATTTAAACTCGATTTGAACTTTATTAATATTTTTATATTAATATATAAGTAAATGCCCTTTAATTAATTTAAGTTAAAATTTAATATTTTCTTTAACCAAATTATATATTTAATAACAATTATAAAGATATAATATTTAAAATAATTTATAATATTTTTTATATTTTAGGTTTTATTAAAGGTTATGTACGTAAGCTTCTAATCTTGGATTAGGTTTTTTAATGTTAAAGATAAGAAGCTATCTATTTATATTTAAAAAGCGTTTAATTCTAGTAACTTTTTATAAAGTATATATTATTCTTGGGATATTAATTTCCGCAGCCTTAAGGTCGGCTCAAGTAGTTAATACCTTTTTTCCTTATGTCTTAAAATATTTATTAATAGTAACGGCAATAGACTTTCCTTTTACATATATTACTTATCGTTCTCGTAATCCTTTAACGACCGGGAAATACTATATTTCTAATTTTTATAATTAAATAAGGGTTATAATAAAAAGGATTAAAACTGCTTAATTCATTAAGAATATATAAAATTCTCGATTTTCTTTCTTTTCTCGTTTAACAATTCGCTTTTAAATTTAAACGCAATCGTTTTTAATTAATTATTTGTGACGAACCTACACTCAGGTCCGTTAGAGTGTAGTAACAGGGGTCTTGATTTTGGGTAAACAGTAGCGATACGGGTCAAGTGTCAATAAAACGTTGAAAGCGTTCGTCAGGAAGGCTTGGAGTCCTTCCCCTTATATGGGTTAGATATAAGGCTTAGATTGATAGCTAAGGAAATGTAAATGAGTGTCTAGATACATGATGGTCTTAAATATCTCGTAGACCTCCCTCTTTGTCCTCTTGTTCTTAGGATTATCGTGGATCTTGTGGATCTCCTCGATCGAGGGATCTCATGAGATCCATGAGATCCATAAGGGTCCTGAGATCCAATTATCCGAGGTTCAACCGAAAAGGCGTTGGTTGACATCCCCGCTTCCATACTGGGTATGGCTTCGTTGCCTGTTGGTTCGTAACATTATTTTAAATCCGTATTAATAATACTATTATTATATATTTATTAACTTATTACCTATTATTCCATTTTATTAAATTCGTAAAAAAGCTATTTATATTTTTATTACCTTATTACAATTTCCTATTCATTTATAAATTTTATAATTTTATAAAACTTATTTTTATTATAATTATTTATATAAATTATAATCCAAAACTTATTTTTTAAATTATCTTTAATAATTATAATAAATATTTATTCCTTTAAATTATAATCACATTATCTTTTAATATAATTAAATATCCTTTATAAGCAATTTTCGTCTATATTTTATCCTCTTTCTGTTTTTATAATTAATAAAAATAATTAAAATATTAACTAATTTCTTATTTTTTTTTTTTATTATTTAAATAATATAAACAGTCCCATTTATTATATTTATAAATATTTTCTTAAAAATAATAATTATTAATAATAATATAATTCTCAATATTTAAAGTAATTTAAAAAACTTGAATATTAAATACTCCTAAAGATATTACTTTTACAATTTAAGGTTTAAACCGTCCTTTTAATACTTTAAGCTACTTATAAAGTACTTTATAGTTTTTAAATATATAACCTATCTTATTACAGTTATAATACTTAACTTTAATTATATCTTTTTTAAATTTCTTTATTTTAATTGTATTAAAATTAATCTCTTTAATTTCTTTCTTAATATAAATAAAAGTAAATTTCTTAATCTTTTTTTCTTAAAACCTTTTATATAACCTTTTATTATAAATAATAGCTTATTTAATATACTTATTAATATACTAGGGTTTTTTCTTCTTAAAGATTTTATTTTTGATTTATATAACTAATCCTTTATAAAAATAATTAAATTAAATATTTTCAAAAAGTTAAGCAATTATTACAAATTATTTAAACTTAATAACGTACTTCGAGGCTCTTTTAATTTATTTAAAGTTTTAAATAACTTTATAAACATCTTTTTTCTTAAATAAATTACCGAATATTAATCGTATTTTATCTTTAAAGTTAAAATATTTATTAAAAATATATTGAGATTTTTTTATTTCTTCTTAAATATTATTAAAGTAATTATTTATAATAGGTTAAAACTATTTAAAAGCATTACTTTTTAAATATTAATATATAATTAAAATCTTATATTTATCCTTAATGAAATTACCTTAATAAAAAGCTAAATAAAATTTAACTACATTAAGTCAAGCTTTTATATCCGTAATATTATTATATTTAAATAGTAATAAAGGTTTAAATCCTTAATTTATTAATAACGGGATTATAAATTTTTATTATTTTATAAATTATGGATTAAGGTCCTTATTAAAGTTATTATTAGGATCGTCATTTAAATCGTTGTTTTTTTTAATCTTAAATTCAGTTAATTTTTTTTTAAAAACTTCGAACTTATTTTTAAGTTTCTTATAATCCTCGTATATATTTTAAAATCTATTTCTCAAAAGATTAATTTACTTTCCCTAAATTAGGGCTTTTTCCTTTTTTTTATTAATAGTTTTTATAGTTTCTTTTACCTCTTTTTTAAAGGATCTAACTTAAAACTTAATTTTAATGGGGATTATATTATTAATAAATTTTAATACGTAATTAAAAGGTAATACATTAAGTTTATTATATTATCTTACTTAATTAATTTTTATTAAAAATTAATTTTTAAGGAATTTGTTTAATAAATATTTTAAATAAGTTATAATTAATTTAAATAAATAAAAAAACGTTATTATTAATATTTATACCATATTTAACTAATAATAATATTAATTAAAAAACTATTAAAATATAATAAACTTATATTTAAATTTATTAAAATATAATAATAAAGATTTTAATTTTAAGTAAATAATAATAATATAAGTTAAATATTAATAAAATATTAAAAATATTTATTAAAAAAGCTTAAAATCCTTCCCCTTATATAAATTAAATATAAAATTTAAATTAATAATTAAAAAAACGTAAATAAATATTTAAATATATGATAATTCTTAAATATCTTATAATTCTCCCTTTTATTTAATGTTTTAAAGGCATCGCAATATGGTTAATTTAGATAATTTAACTAATTTAATTAAATCAGTTAAATCAGTTAAATTAATTAAATCGTATAAGGGCTAATCCGTAACCGGGGTTTATCCGTTCCCTTAGGATATCCCCGCTCCCGTTACTTAAACTAATACGTTTTCTAATAAATATTAATTCGTAACATTATGCATTTAATTTAATAATATATTTAATAATTATGTAACGAACTTATATTTAAGTTCGTTAAAGTATAATAATAAAGGTTTTAATTTTAAGTAAATAATAACGATACGATATAACGAACTTATACTTAAATCCGTTAAAATGTAATAATAGTAGTTTTAATTTTAAGTAAATAGTAATAATATAAGTTAAATGTTAATAAAATATTAAAAGTATTTATTAAGAAGGCTTAAAGTCTTTCCTTTTATATAAGTTAAATATAAAATTTAAATTAATAATTAAAAAAATGTAAATAAATGTTTAAATATATAATAGTTCTTAAATATTTTATAAACTTTCTTTTTACTTAATGTTTTAAAGGTATTATAATGTGATTAATTTGGTTAATTTGGTTAATTTAATTAAATTAGTTAAATTAATTAAATTAATTAAATTGTACGAGAGCTAGTTCGTAATTAAAGTTTATTTATTCCTTTAAAACATCCCCGCTCCCGTTGCTTAAATTAATACGTTTTTTAATAAATGTTAATTTATAATATTATCTTTTTTCTCTTATATTCTTTGTCCTTAAAGATTTTAATTTAATAAGTTCCTTTGTTTTATTTTTTGTTTTTGTTAAATTAATTAATTGTAACAATATTAAAGCGTATTTTTAAATTATTTATTAAGGCTTACCGCTTAAATTAACATTAAGTTTTTAAATTTTATGCTATTTATATTAAAACCTTTAGTTTTTCTAAAATATTGTGTTTAAATTATAGTTATTTCGGGGAAATATTATGTTTCTTTATAATTGGTTTTTTATTTTATAACTATTATATTTAACAAATAAATTGTATTAATTATAATATAATAAAAATAAATTTTATTAACTGTTTTACTTTTAAGCTTTTTCGTTTAAAAGAGGAGCGTAATAAGGTTAAAGATAAATTAGTTAAATTAAATAAAAAATTCTGGAAATATTAAAAAAAAATATTATCTTTTTAAAAGAAAATTAATAAGCACTTAAATCTCCTTTATTATTTAAAGTATTAAAAAGATATAATTAAAAATAAAGCCTTTTATATCTTTTAATATAAAGAAGAGTTAAATCATTTAAAATATAAAAAAAAAGTTACGAATTTAAGCGCTTTTAATTAGTTTGGTTAAGTTAATTTATTTAAGCCTTTTAATTTTTCCAAGGGCGACCCCAGCGGGGCCGCTGTTTTTTAAGATGGTTTTAACTTAAAGATAAATCTATTATTATTTATAAGCAGTTAAGATTTTCTTAATAAAATGTTTTTATAAACTTTTAAGCATTTTTAAGGTGCTTAATTAGTTCCCACGTGTTTTCCTTTAATGGATAATCTTTTTATTTAATTAAGTACTTAATTTAATTTTTAAATCGTTTAAAATTTAATATTTTTTTAATTTTATATTTTTAATTAGTTTCGACGTTTAAAGTAATTTATATTAATGCATTTTTAAGTGTTTTTTTTAATAAAGAAATATAAAATATTAAATATAACTTTATTTTTACTAATAATAATAATTTATAATTAATTTTTAAAATAATTTTTTTAATTTTAAAAAGTTTAAGTTTTTTATAATTTAATTTATTATTTAGTTTTTTAGTTTTAATGTTTTATTATAATAAGTAAACCTTATTTTCTCTTTTAAAAATTAATCCTTTAATCTTATATTAATTATTATATTTCTTTATTTTTATTTATAAGAATTTAAGTTTATTTATTAGATATTTTTATATAATAATAACTTGTTTTATTATAGTTTTTACTTTAAGAATAAATGTTTCTTTTATATTAATTAATTCTGTAATAATAAAATTGTAATTAATATTTACTTTAAATAAAGATATTTTTATATTTTTATTTATAAAGCTATTATATGTAATTTTTATTTATAATAATAGTTTTATTTAATTATCTTATATTTTATTAATATATGTGTAAAAATACTGTTTTAACATTTAATTTAAATGTTTTATTTATCCATTTAATTATAAGTGGTATGTTATTAACAGTTTTTATTTTATACTTATTTTTGTTATTAAGTTAGTTTAAAACTTGGATGTGAATAATTTATTTTTATTTAAAATAATATGTTCTAATAATCCGTGTTTATTAATTATATGCTTAAAGAATGTATAAATTAAATTTTTAATTGTGTTAAACTTTTTATACGGTATAAAATATCCGTATTTAATTAATCTATTAATTATTACTTATATATTATTATATGGTGCGTTAATTATAAGTTCTTTTAATAGTGGTAACTTAGTAATAAAATTTTATGCAATGGTTTTCCAAGCTTTATTTAGGATTTTTATAAGTTGTATAAGTTTGTATAACTTATGTTTAGCCACTTTTATTTTATTACATATGTTGTAATTGTTAATTACTTTTTTAATTACTTTAAGTAAACTTAAAAAATTATAGTTTTTTATAATTTGTTATATAGTTTAAAAGATTTTTTAGTATTTATGTAATAAATGCTCGTAGTATTTTTTAATAAACTTATATTATAAGGTCTTTAATATATATATTTTGTTTAAATAAGTAATTACTTTTTTTTTTATCCTAATATCCGGGGGTAATTTTTCTGTTAATAATACCTTTTAAATGTATATTATTTAGGTATTATCTTTTTTTATATGATATAATATTAATAATATAAGTGCTTTTTATCCGTTTAACATGAGTACTGTTTTTTCCTTTATTATATTTTTCGTATTAACCTTATTAAGTTTGTTAAGTGCGTTTACCTGTATATTTATTTTTTTTACAATATAAATTATTTTAAAATTAAAATTACTAAGGTATTTTACTTATTTTTAAACCTTAAATCTTAATTTCTAAATAATTATTAACGTTTTAAGGTTATTATAATCAAATAGTATTATAATTAATTCTTTAATTTTATTAAACTAATATCTTTATTTTTTAAATGCTATTATAATTGTAAATAGTTTTTTATTATAAGTTTAATATTACATTTAAGCTTTTTTAAAAATCTTAAATAAATATGCTATTAAATGCTATATTTTATTATTTTTAAATTACTTTAAAATTACACTTATAGCTGTATTAAATCTATTTATATAGATTTATTTTAACTGGTTAAGCTTAAGTAATTTTATTATTGGATTATTAGTAATGGTTTTTTATATTTCTTTAAAAATTTTATTTACTTTTAGCGTTTATTAGAAAGTTCTTTCTTTTCCTTATATAATAATTATAATAAAATTTATAATTTTGCTAAAGTTTTTTATTAGTTATTTACTATAATTAATAAAGCCGTAGAATTGTTATATAGTAATAATATTATTTGGTATTAATTAATTTTATACTGTTGCAATTTTTAAATCTTATATTTTAATTTATTTAAATGTAATTATATATTTTAAATAATTAATTTTTTATATATAAAATTTGCTTTTTTTTAAGTTTATTAATAAATTAGCTTTATTTAAGGTTTTTAATATTTTATTTATATGTTTTTTATATTAATTAAAGGTTTTAAAAAAGATTAAGATATTATTTAAATAAATAAAAACTATTTTTCTTAGAAATTTCTATAATATAGTTTCAATTATTCCTTAAAATGTTATTAACGCATTTATAAGTTCAAATGGTATGATTAAATATTTATAATAACTAAAAGGGGTTTATATTACTATTTTCCATTTATTATTTTTAGCTATCCAAATTAAATAAAATGCTTTTTTAAGGTTTAATGCTGTAAACCATTTTACTTTTTTTATTATTTCCATTAGGTTATTAATGTTAAGTAAAGGGTAGTTATTTTACTTAATGATAAAGTTAAGATGTTAATAATTATATATATTTTAATATATTATATTTTTATCTTTATTTAATTTTAATATCCCGTTTTTATTTTTCTTAAGTATTAAAAAGATTGGACTTTTTATTGATAAGTTTAATTTCTATATATATCCTTTTTCGAATTTTCGTTTAATAATTTTTACTAATGCTTTTTATTTATTTGCATTTAATAGGTATACTTTATTTAGTTTAAGTAATTGTTTTTCTTTAAGATTTATTCTGTGATTATAAGGTTTATAATCCGGGACTTTTATATTAATATTTGGTTTTTTAGTAAATAGTTTTAGGTATTTTTTTTTGATATTTTTTAAGTACGTTAATAAGTTTATTATATATTATTTTGATTTTTCCTTTTGTTATTCTTTATTATTTTATTTTTTTAATTAGTTTTATAAATTATAATATGCATAAAGGTATTACTTTATAAGCTTTTTCGAAGGCCGTAAATATATGCCTTTTTGCTACTGTACTAAGTTCATTTAAATTAGCTTCTTTTTAATATTTAAATTTGTAATTTTTTGTACTTAGCTTTAATAATAATCATTTAACAATGTTCTTTTACTAATTTATTTTAAGGTTATTAGCTTTTAACTAAGGTTTTTTTAAAACCATGTTATATTAAATATTTACAATATTAAAGGAAACCAAATAATCTTTTTATTAAATCCAAATCGGGAGATTTATAATTTTTTACTTAATCCATTTTTTATTATATTTAATTAATTATTTGTTAATTGTTAACCTTTAGTACAGTAATTCTTTTTTTTAATAATTAATTAAATATTTATTAATTATATTAAAACTAATAATATTTATTAAACATTTACAATCAATTAGTATTTGGAACTTTTAGTCCTTCTATTTCACTATGACATATAAGTGATTATTAATGGTTTAAATTACGTTAAAGTTTAGTAAAATGTTTTTTTTATTAGTATTTTCTTTATTAAATTACTTTTATTATTTTTTAATAAGTTTTACTAAGGTTTTATTAAGTACTTTTAGGTTTTTATATTAATCCATATACTTTTTTAAAGTAATAAATTTATAAATCTTATATATTTTATATTTATATTTATTATAATTTTTTTATATTTTTCTTTAATATATATAAACTTAAAATCTATTTTCTGTTAAAAAGGCAATATTAAAAATAATATTATTTACTTATATATTTTTTAAGGAAATTAATTTAAACTTAATTCGAACTTTATTAATTTCTTTTTATAAGTATATAAGTAAATGTCTTTTTACTAATTTAAGCCAAAAGCCTATATTTTCTTTAGTTAAACTATATATTTAATAATAATTATAAGGATATAATATTTAAAATATCTTATAATATTTTTTATATCTTAAGTTTTGCCGCGGATTATGTACATATGTTTCCAGTTTTAAGTTAAAATTCCTAATACTAAAGATAAGAATTTATTTATCCTTATTTAAAGAGCGTTTAATTTTAGTGGTTTTTTATAATATATATATTATTCTTAGGATATTATTTCTTATAATCCTTAAATCGGTTCAAGTAATTAGTATTTTTTTTCCTTAAGCTTTAAAATATTTATTAACCTTTTTTATAATAGATTTTCTTTTTATATAAACTATATTTCGTTCTTATAATCCTTTAATAATTAAAAAATACTATATTTTTAATTTCTATAATTAAATATAAATTGTAATAATTAGAATTAAAGTTACTTATTCTATTTAAAATATATAAAATTCCTTATTTTATTTTTTTTTTATTTAATAATTTGTTTTTAAATTTAAATGTAATTTTCGGAAATTAATTATTCTTTATTTAGGTTTATAATATTATTATTATATACTTAATGGTTCATAACTTATTATTTTATTTTATTTGGTTTATAAAAAGGTTATTTATATTTTTATTATTTTATTGCAATTTTTTATTTATTTATAAGTTTTATAATTTTATAGAACTTATTTTTATTATAATTATTAATGTAGGTTATTATTTAAAATTTATTCCTTAAGTTATTTTTAATAATTATAGTGGGTGTTTATTTTTTTGGATTATAATTATATTATTTTTTAATATAATTTAGCATTTCTTATGGGCAGTTTTTGTCCGTATCTTATTTCCTTTTTGCCTTAGTAATTAACGGGGATAATTGGGATATTAATTAATTTTTTATTTACTTTTTATTATTGTTAAAGTGGTGCGGGCAGTTTTATTTATTATATTTGTAAATGTTTTTTTAGAAATAATAGTTATTAATAATAATATAATTCTTAATGTTCGAGGCGATTTAAGAAACTTAAATATTAAATGCTTTTAAGGATATTACTTTTGCGATTTAAGGTTCGGATTATTTTTTTAATATTTTAAGTTGCTTATAAAGTGCTTTATAGTTTTTAAATATGTGGTTTATTTTATTACAATTGTAATATTTAATTTTGATTATATCTTTTTTGGGTTTTTTTATTTTAATTATATTAAGGTTAATTTCTTTAGTTTTTTTTTTAGTACAAATAAAGGTAGGCTTTTTGGTTTTTTTTTCCTGGAACCTTTTATATAACCTTTTATTATGAATAATAGCTTTTTCGATGTATTTGTTAATATACTAAGGTTTTTTTTCTTTGGAAATTTCGTTTTTGATTTATGTAGTTAGTTTTTTGTAAAAGTAGTTAAATTGAGCATTTTTAAGGAGTTAAGCAATTGTTGTAAGTTATTTAAATTTTGTGGCGTATTTTAAGGCTTTTTTGGTCTGTTTAAGGTTTTAAATAGCTTTATGGTGGTTGTGTGACATTGGCGTGTGGCACCTTATCGGGGATAAGGTGCCTTATCGCCGATATTGGAGGGAGAAATAGTGTACTTACTATTATTATATAAAAGGATATTATATTATTAATTAGCCTTAAATAAATTCTTTTTTCCTTAAATATTATTAATATATTAATTTTACTTTTATTATTATTTAATTTATTTATTTATTATTTTATATTATATATATATATTTATTAATATTGATTAATGTTGTTAAAAATTTAATAATATAAATTAATAAGGTTAAAAGAGTTATTGTTATGATAATTTGAAAGATATTATTATAGTAACATATGCAATATTAATATATCTTCTTTTATTTATAAATATATTTCAAATTTATAATGGATTATTGTTTTACTTTATTATTAAATCCTTTTAAATCTTTCGCTATTTACCACAATTTAAATTTATTATTAATATTAATAAATAGATTAATATTTATTATTTATTATAAATATTTTATAATATTTTAACTAAAAATATTAATACAGGCATAAGCTTGCGTTATAATAACAGACCTAATTGAAATAAAAAATATAAATGAGTTACAAGTTCTAATGAACTATATATCTGGACGAATGACCTTTATTTAATATTTTGACCATATGGTTATTAAATGGGAATTAATTAATCCCCAAACGGTTATCTTTGAGCAGAAAGTAATTTAGGCATTTTTTATGCTAATAAATTTAAAGATTATTAATATAAATGCGTTATACGCTTATACCCTTAAGGAGATAATGGATGAATATTAAGATCGATTTTAAGGATTTATAATAACAAACTTCACAAATATATTAAGACTTTTATAATTAATATTTTAAATTGCGTTAATATAATAAAGTATTTATATAAAACAGTATAATATTAATTACGTTAAAGTATTTACTAACTTTATATTATTATGCAAATTATTAATATAAAATTTGGATAAATTAAAAATAATTAAGCGAAAGTAGCTTAATACGTTAATATAAAGGGTATTAATATATAATATTAATTAAGGATTAATTTATTTAAATGTATAAATATTTACATATATATATATTATGTTATAATAATAATAATCCATAGTTTATAATTTTTAAACATTAGTATATATAAAATAAGTCCTAATATAATCTATTATTCCAACTAATTAACTATTTTCTTATATATAATATTCATTATTAACCCCGCAGATAATAAAATAACCCCCCTTTATTCTTAGTAACCTGTCATTAGTTTTCCATATTTTGCCACTTATTTAAGTATAAAGGCCTGTAACTTAACCTCTTTAATATCAGATTCCTAGCCCTCTTTTTGCCCCCCTGCCCCCTTTCATCTATTAAAGGACAGCTGCGCTTCCTTAAATTGCCGCTAATAATATTTACCTTAATAATCCTATATATATAATTTAATAAAGGTATGGATAAGGGTATAATTTTGTATATAATAATAGTCCAATGTAAGGAGCATTAACCAGCCCGCCGGTCTTGAGAAATGTTCCTGGACCCCCTGGACCGCCACCGGGTGGTTTATATATGATACCGGCAGCTTTTTAAGGCGTTAGATAAGGAGGAGGAAATTAACTTATTAGAAATTACATTTCTTTTTCCTAAACGGCTCTATTGCTTATATAATTAGGTAATTAATAGGTATAAGCTTTTATATTAATTAATAATTAATAAAAAGATATTTATTATAACATTTTCTTAGTAAAAATCTTTAATAAAATATATTCCTTAATAATTATTAGCTATTTTAAAAAGGTATAGAACAGTGAAAATAATTATATAAAAAAATATATATAATATTTTTAAAGATAAGTTCCGTTTTTTCTTAAATATTTATTATATAACCGAAATATAATAGATTTAATTTTACGTTATGTTTTTTATTATTTTATTAAAAAGAGCAGCTATTTATTTTCTTTATAATATATTTTAGTTTTAATACTTTATAAATATATATTTGGTTATAAAATAATATTTTAACATAAAATAAAATAAAATTTAATATTATTATAATTAAATTTTTATTACTTTTTTTAATATTAGGGTAAAAAAGTAAAGTAAAGGGAAGATTAACATAAAAATATTCCAAATTTTATTTAATAAATTGTTATTGTATTAAAAGGCGTTAAACCCTAATTTTAAAAGAGAATAATAATTTATTGCAGCTGTATACTGAGCCTGTTAAGCTGTGCCCCAGTTATAATATATCTTCTTTAAACTATTAACACGTTTTGAAAACTTAGTAAGTAAATTCCAAATATCCATTAGAATATATAAGGTAATGAAAGGAGCGAGATAGTTTATAATAAATAAAAATAATAATAACGATAATAATAACTACATTTATTATATTAATTATAAATACTATTGTAATAATAAAAGAAATAAATATAATATAAAATAATCTTTAAAAATTTAGAAACGATAATATTAAATATGTAAAAAGGATGAATATTAATTTACCAAATATTTAAAATATAAATAAAGAAAAATTAAAAACGAATGGAAGGTTAAATAAAGCCCTTTTAAAAAAAATTATATAACGTTTTTAGCAGATTATAAAGGAATTAGAAACTTAAATTTAGAATCTAACCATAAAGGAAACAAAATAGCTTATTTAATAGCAAACTTAAATAAAAATAATAACTTATACATAATAGTTGCATATTTATTTAACCAAGCGTTCTACCACCGTTTTACTACTAATCCCCCCTCGGACGATCCGAAATTTAATACTATTTTTATATTAAATCAATATATAAAAAATATCTTTTAAAGAATTATATTAGATATAAGAGCAACTTAAATATTTATAATCGAAAAGGAATAATACTTAACTTTTATTAAAAAATATTTAAACAGATAATTAAAGATAAATAACATTTATATTAAAAAGGTTAATATTTAGTTTAGCAACAAATTATTTATTAAATTATTTAATATAATTATTGTAAATATCTTATTTAGTAAAATAGATTTTTATATTATAAAATTAAACATTTCATTTTTATTATTATTAAAGGATATGGATCGATTAAAAGTATATCTTAATAATATTACTAATTAATTTATATATAAAAATAGTGTAATAATTAACGTTAAAAGAAAATGGGAATATTTATAGTTTTAATTAAAAAATATTACCTATTTTATAAAAATAAAATTACAACATTTGCATATACGCTTTAATTATTTATTAATTAGTAAATTATATAATTTATTAAATAAGGTTAAATATAATATTAATATAAATAACTTTAAAAAAATTAATAAATTTTATTATTATTATTAAATTAAGGGGAAAGCTTTTTAACAATTTAAATTTACCTTAAAGGACTTAAATATTAAATTTAATTACAAAATAATTATTAATATAATATATTTAAACGGATAACCGGTCCTATATATTATTAACGTAACCATTAGTTTCTAAATAACGCAATTTCTAAAAAACGTTATTATTAAAGAAATATAAGAAATGTTAAAAAAATGTTAGATTAATACTTATTTTAAACCACCTAATATTATTTCTTATAATACAGGCACGAATTTTAATAACCCTAAATTCTATAACGAAGTACAAATGGCTGGGGTTACCTGTCACCAAGTACCAATAAAGGCCCATTAATTTATTAAAAAGGTTAAAAAGTATTATAACCCTATCTGCAAAACATATAAAATTATTACTAATAAACTTAAGGATTTTAATTTAAGAACGTTGCATTTTCAAATAGCTATAAAGGCAGTTAATAATATTGCCAACCCGGACGGGCTCGTCCTAACCCTGCTTATTTTCGGCGCTTACCCTAAAATTAACATAGACTTGCCACTTATTACCATATAAATCTAAAAGGCATAAGCAGTCCAGAAGGCAATAACAGAAATTAAAAGGATTAAGTTGCAACGCTCCGTACAAGATGCCTTAAACACCCATAACGGCCCTAATACTAAAGTAACTTTCCTTATGTTCCTACTTATCGGAAGCAAAGTACTAATTTATAAGGAAAAAGATGGTTAGAGGGGATTACACAAGGTCATTACAGTTACCAATAAGGACATTATAATTACCTTAAATACGTTAGGCAATATATTTACGTTCCGAAGCTTACATATTAAATTATATATTCAATCTAAGGAAAACCTAATCCCACTAAAAGAAATTAAAATTAAATTACTTAACTTTACTTTTAACCTTAATAATTACCAAATTATCCTAAAAGAGGATCTAATATACGCCGATAACTTATCATATATTATTACTTTATATATTAACATTAAAAAACGTAATAACTTTACTTTAACGTTATAACTTTAAATAAATGGTAAAATAATTATACTAAGGAAACCATATAAAATATTAAACATAAAAGAATTAAATACCTTTTTTAATAAAGGTATATTATAATTTAAAATATATAATATAATAATATATTAAAAAATAATAATATTTAAATTATAAATAGTTTAAAAAATTAAAGGTAAAAACATTTCCGTACTATATAAAAAATCACATTTAATAATTTAAAAATATAATAACCCTAATAAAAAATTTATAATAATATATATATTTACTATTTAAAAAACTAATTAATAACTAATATTAATATTAGTCCTTATACTTTAATGTTAAAGAATAAAAATTATAATAAAAAATATTATTATAGCTTATATTTAATTAAAAACGCTAATATAAAGAACGATTTTTATATATTTATTAATAAAATTAAAAAATAAATACCTTAAAAAAACGTTATTATATATTATTAAACCGTTATATAATCTTATAAAATTAAATACTTATTAATTCGAAACTTATTTACGTTATTATTAATAAAAATTATATATAAAATTATTAATATTTGACCCTTATTTATTAATAACAAATATAGATCCCTTTAGGCTTACTAACCTTTAAATGAATAATATCTTAAATATAAGTATAATAAAATTCCTCGCCGCTAAGGATAAAGTACTTACTAAAATAAGGATTAAAATATATTCTTAAAAAATCCTAAATAACAGAATTAAGGATTTTAACAGTTCCTATATTATTATTTATAATAAAAATTATAAAATTATAATTACTTAGAAAAGATAGGCCGAAAAGTTAATGTTATTAAATATTAAATCCTTAAATATAATTAAATAATTTATAAAATAAAGGGCTTAAAAAGTATATATTACCTTTATATATTAACCTAAAGTTACTTTTAACTATTTAATAGCAATTTAATATTTTAAACCTAATTTAAAGGAAATTAAAGTTCTTAATACCAAAATTAAATAGTAAATAAATAATTAATTATAAGGATTTAATTATATTAATTTAAATCTTAAAAACTTATAATTATATATTTTTATTAATAATTTATTTACGAATAATAAAAACTTTAACTTATAAATTAGCTATATTATTATTTTAAGTAATAAAAGACTTACAAATTAAAATAACAAACTTTAAATTATTAAAAATATTATTTATTAATTTTCTACTAAATATAAATACGTTATTTATAATGTATTTATTAATAAAATTTATAAAATAGTATAAAATTTTAACATAAATTTTATCATTTATTATTTTATTAACATTATTTTAAATTAATTATTAATTCTAAAAGCTCCTTTTATTTTATGCACTAATTTTTTTTCCTTATATTAATATTTAATACAAATAAGAAATATTAATAAAAAGAAATTAATAATTAACTTAATAACTCTGTAACAATTTTACAAAAACCGAAAAATAAATAATATCCATTAGATTTATAACATATACAACCTAATTAACATTATAATAAAAGCATTATTAAATAAAGTTATAAAATTATTAATGAAGAATAATTAAATTAATTTACACTTAAAAAGGTAGGTGAAACGCGAGGAGCTTAAAAACGGTTATATATTACCACAATAACAAGCTATTACAATTAAATGCAAGTACTAACACAACAAAAAATATTATATAAAAATTTATTAATTAGCCCAAATATGGGATAGTATAATAATAAATTAACATAAATTAACATATAAAATAGCCCCTAATTTAAGCTATCACATTTCTAACTTTAACTTATTACAAAAATATGCAACATATTAATATAACTGTAAACTATTACAAACGCGTGTTAACTTATATAAAAAATGGTCCATATATATACTAATACACATTCAGACCAACATAAGCATATATTATCGTAAAGTTTTTTAGTTAATTTTTTCTAAGATTTTTTTTTATTATATAAACCCCCTTCGCAATTAATTAATTGCAAAAAGAAAATAAAGTAAATAGTAATTATATAACATCGGCGTATGGCATTTTATTAAGGATAAGGTGCTTTATCGCCGATATTGGAGGAAGAAACAATATACCCATTATTATTATATAAAAGGATATTACACTATTAACTAACTTCAAATAAATTCTTCCCTCCTTAAACATTATCAATATACCAGTCTTACCCCCATTATTATTTAATTTACTTATTTATTACTTTATATTATACGTACGTACCTACCAACACTTTATAAGCATTTTCTTTTTTAAGCAAGTTATTAAATATTAATTATATTTTATTTTTAAAATTAGAATATTTATTAAAAATATATTAGGATTCTTTTATTTTTTTTTAAGTGTTATTAAGATAATTATTTATGATAAGTTAAAATTATTTAAGGGCGCTGCTTTTTAAATGTTAATACATTATTAGGACTTTATATTTATTTTTATTAAAGTTATTTTAATAAAAAGTTAAGTAAAGTTTAATTGTATTAAGTTAAGCTTTTATATTTATAATATTATTATATTTAAGTAGTGGTAAAAGTTTAAATCCTTAGTTTATTAATAATAAAATTATAAGTTTTTATTATTTTATAAGTTATAAGTTAAGATTTTTATTAAAGTTATTATTAGGGTTATTATTTAAATTATTATCTTTTTTGGTTTTAAGTTTAGTTAATTTCTTTTTAAAAGTTTTAAACTTGTTTTTAAGTTTTTTATAATTTTTATATATATTTTAAAGCTTTTTTTTTAAGAGGTTAATTTATTTTCCTTAAATTAAGGCTTTTTCCTTTCTTTTATTAGTAAATTCCGAAGCTTTTTTTACCTTTTTTTTAAATAATTTAATTTAAAATTTAATTTTAATAAGAGTTATATTATTAATAAGTTTTAATATGTAATTAAAGGGTGGTATATTAAGTTTATTATATTATTTTATTAGGTTAACTTTTATTAAAAGTTGGTTTTTAAAGGATTTATTTAATAAATATTTTAAGATAAATAAATTATAATTAATTTAAATAAACGAGGGAATGTTATTATTAATATTTATATTATATTTAATTGGTAACAATATTAATTAAAGAATTATTAAAATATGATAAATTTATATTTAAGTTTGTTAAAGTGTAATAATAATGGTTTTAATTTTAAGTAAATAGTAATAATATAAGTTAAATGTTAATAAAATATTAAAAATGTTTATTAAAAAAGTTTAAAGTTTTTTTCTTTATATAGGTTAAATATAAGATTTAGATTAATAATTAAAGAAATATAAATAAATGTTTAAATATATAATAGTTTTTAAATATTTTATAGATTTTTTTTTTATTTAATGTTTTAAAAGCATTATAATGTAATTAATTTAAATGATTTAACTGATTTAATTAAATTAGTTAAATTAGTTAAATTAATTAAATTATATGAGGGTTAGTCCGTAATTGGGGTTTATTCGTTCCTTTAAAACATCCCCGCTCCCGTTGCTTAAACTAGTACGTTTTTTAATGGATGTTAGTTCGTAACATACGAGTTAAATGTTAATAAAACGTTAAAAGTGTTCGTTAAAAAAGCTTAAAGTTTTTCCTTTTATATGGGTTAAATATAAAGCTTAAATTAATAGTTAAAAAAACATAAATAAATGTTTAAATACATAATGGTTTTAAATATCTTATAAACTTCTTTTTTTACTTGGTATTTCTTTAAAAGCATCGTGGATCTTATGGTTTTTAAAAATCTTAAAGATTTTATATTTTTCGGTAAGATCTTTAAGATTTATAAGATCTATAAGATCCATATATCCGAGGTTTAACCGAAACGCTGTTAATTAATATCCCCGCTTTTATACTGGGTATAATTTCGTTACTTATTAGCTCGTAACAAATTATTAATAAGTACATACGTATAATAAAAATAATAAATAAATAAAATAATAATAATAAAAGTAAAATTAATGTATTAATAATATTAGTAAGTACGTACGTATAATATAAAGTAATAAATAAGTAAATTAAATAATAATAAAAGTAAAATTAATGTATTAATAATGTTTAAAAAAAGAAGAATTTATTTAAAGTTAATTAATAATGTAATGTTTTTTTATATAATAATAATGGGTATATTGTTTTTTTTTAATATTAGTAATAAAACATTTTATTTTTAATAAAGTGTTTACTTGTTAATGTTATATAATTACTAATTAATAATAAAAAAATATAATTATTTAATAATTTTTATATTTATTATTATAAAATTTAAAATTAAATATATAAATATATATTTATTAATTTAATTAAATATTAAATAAATAAATTAAAATTAAATTTTATAATTATATATATTTAATTATTTTATTATATAAAACTTAAAAATAATAAAATTTTAATAAAAAATTAATAAAATTATAATAAAATAATAAATAAATAAAAAAATTAATAAATTTATTTAAATTATTATATATTTAATTATTTATTTATATTTTTTTTAATTATTAATTTAAATTTTATATTTAATTTATATAAAAAAATTTTTAAGCTTTTTTAATAAATATTTTAATATTTATTTTAATATTTAATTTATTTTATTATTATTTATTTAAAAATTAAAACTTATAATTATATGTTTTTAATTTAAATTTTATTAATTAATTAAAATAAAAAATATTTTTTTAATATTTTTTTATTTTTTTTACTTTTAATTATATGTACTTTTTTAATTATATAAACTTTTTTAATTATAATTTAATTATAATATATTTAAATTAATTAAAATAAAGTATTTTTTTTTCTTATTTTTTTTTCTTATTTTTTTTTCCGATACATATTTTTAAGTTAAAATTTAAAGCATAATAATTGTAAAATATCTTAAAAGTACCTAGGTACCTAGCTTTAAGTCTTAATCCACTAAAACTAACCCACTTAAACTTTTTCTAATCCATTAAACTCTGCAAGATTCCAGCACGTGCTAAACGCATATATGCACCTAATGTCTAAACCTTGTCAAAAATAGCATAATATCTACCTAAGTACCTAAGGTAACTATAGCTTTTATTACTTCGCTATAACACCATTATCTTGCCACATTCATAAAAATACCACGGTTAAGGTCTTGTAACTGCAAGATAGGTATATATAAATCAAGTTAAATACGAACAAAATAAACTCTTTAAGACAGGTTCTCCGAAGTTCCAACATGTTGAATTCCAAGTTTGAGACGATGTTCGCGGCCAAGAACCGGTCCGAATACCTAGGTACCTAGGAGGTATCCAAGTACCTAAGCTAAGACTCAAATACCTTTGCGATACTTGATAGGTACCCGCTAAGATATCTGCAATACCCGTCCTGTAAGCTGTTCAGGTACTCCGGTACAATTAGGTACCTTCAACGTTCATAGAAGGTACCTAGCACATCCCGTTCACAGTTTCTAAGTTAGTGGGAAATGTTCATGCGGCCAAACCCTGTCTATCTCTATAAGAATTACACCACATTCCTCTCCCTTGCTACTTGTTCCCGCTTTGTTTTTGGGGGGGGGTTTTTTCTTCTTCTTCCAACGAGCGAATTACATCCCGAATCAGAGGCATAAATATCTCCAAAAAATAGATGCGCTTCTATAACTGACGTAGCCCTTTCGTCATTTTTCCTTCCCATAGTCATTGTCTTTCCCTTCTCCGTTGCCGATCGCGAACCTGACCAAAGCAGCCGAGTTCGTTTTATCGTCATGCTAGTGGTGCGTGGCGGTTGTGGTGTTTGTGGCTTTGCCTCCGGATCTGCTCCTGCTAGTCCCGGCAATGATCTTCTATAGGTACCTAAGGTATACAGGCGTGATATGCGATCACCGCTGCATTATCCCGACAAACTGAAAAATAATAATAATAAAACGCCATGTCCTATAAGTTGCGTCTCAGATAGAGAATTGTACATGATAACCCACACTGCGCCAGGGCAACTGATTCAATATTACTACAATACACCTGTAGTTGATCGTAACCGCTGGGAGATAAGAATCAACAGCTTCGTTCTTAATAATTGATGATGAGGCGGTCTACCACACACCACACACCACACACACATACTATCAAGCGAAAGAGAGGAAGGTTGCAGTGCCTATACCAATAATGCATCATAAAGTAGTAGAGCCTCTAGGCCTACCATTCCAGTTTGTCTATCAACAACCCTTCATTAACTCGAAGCTACCGTAGTAGATTGAGATGAGCCTAGACATTCATACCTCTTATCTCCGACAAAGCATTACAAAGACCTTTACGAGATAGTCGTAGCTATTGTCACATTGTCTAGCACTTCTATAGCCCTTGAATTGCTGGATAAAGTTGACAATTTGGCACATTACAAAACTCTAGCCGGTGAATGCACCTAAGCGCTCTAGAATAGTCTTGGGGGGACTGCTCTCTATTATTAGTATTACTATACGCTCAATGTTGATGCTTCCAAAAAGCGCCGGTGAGAACTGAATAAGCGCATCTCCCGCCTCTATAGATCGCCAACTCCTTCGGGATGCCTATCTATGTGTATAGATCAAACCAATACTAATACTAATAAGGAATACCATTGGTCATGAGCTGGAACTGGTCGTACACCATGGTACTGTAACTGCCCGCGCTCCTCCTTACTAATTCCCTCACGAAGTCGGCTGCCTCGCGCTCGGTGCGTTCTAGCACGAACCGCTCTTTGAAAAACTTGACGCTCTCTGGCTTGAAGCATGGCAGTCCGCTTTCCATCATGAGTAATACAATCTGGCTTAGCTTCTCTGCATGTGGACGGCACGCCAAGAAGGACTTGACGCACAACTCCTCGAACCATTTAAATGCCTGGTGATCGGTGCTACCTCCCATCACCGCTAACATCTCACCGGTAAGCTTGAACGGCGCACGCTCAAACCGCACACCACCAGGAGCGATATCGAAACAGAATCCAAAGTCGATATGCAAGATATGGCCGGCGTCATCAATCATAATGTTACCATTGTGACGGTCCTTGAACTGCAGGAGGAAGGATATAATGCTGTAGGCAGCCATGCTCTTTACGAAATTGTGACGCGCGTGCTGGAAGCGGAGCGAATCTTCGTTGCCGTATTTGCTGATGAAATAATCGTATAATCCGTTGACTGCCTCGCGACCCAGCATATCTCGGGAAATTGAATTAGGCAAGACGTCGATGACACCACAACCCGGTGCGGTAGCTGTTACGCGGTAAGGGAACACGTATACATCGAGTCCAACGCTGTGGAAAATGCCGCGGAACGCTGCAATCATCTGTAAAGCCAACACATCTTGTCGGCAGTCATCGCCGACCTTGAAGATAGCGCTCTGCCACACCTCGATTGTATTCTCAGCCGGAGGCTCACCCGTCTTGTTCATTTCTTGGGCTACTTCTTCTGTCTCCTCAACCCCGCCCTTTGCTTTCTTGATACGGAATGTAGCCATGAATGGTGCCTTCGCGTGTGATTGTAGCGGTTTACCAGATTTACGATCAATGCCGATAACGACACCGTCGGGGTTACTAGGTAGGTAGACCCCGACATCGACCGTGATCTTTCGGAGCTCTTCTTCGATCTTCTGCTTCTTCTCCGGTTTGTCACGCTTGATCAGAGGCTTAAGCTTGCCAGATATACTGGTGACCTCATCAAAGAACGTAAACTCTCTCTCGTAGAAGTTTCGGTCTTCATCAGAAAAGCTGCCAATCATCTTGTCCATCACCTTGTCGAGAGCAGGTTTTATGGCATCAGGCTAGCAACATGTCAGCAAGAGGCCATCGGGCTGCAACGTCGCAAAACTTACAATAGTAGCATCGTCATCTTTATATGAGTTTGCTTTCATGTTCCAGATAATTTGATGAGCGAACAACTGAGAGAACTGTGCTGTTTCGATGATATAACGTTCCACGTAACCCAGAGCATCAAAGCGAAGGCCTTGTACGATCTGTGGCACATAGAAGAAAGTTACGTCGACTGAGTGATGCTCCAGTGCTCTCATAGCATATTGGATCAGGAACGGATGGTTCCGATACGAGGGCAAAAAGTAGGTAACAGCGGTGACAGGGTTCACAGGTGCCCAGAAAAGTAAGTACTACAGTTAGTCTGTTAGTAAACAGGCAAAACATGGGAAAGCCTTAAAATCGGTACCTTAAGCTGGAATCCAATATCAGACGGTAGTTCGCTCCCTAATAAAATTGGGAGAGCTTCGGGCTCGGAGATAGCCTTGGCTGGGAAATTCATCAAGAGCCAGCGAACTTCATTATGTACGGCCGGGATCGAAAATCGGCTGGCTAGCTGTACGGCTATAGAGGGATGTTCGGACCACGCTACGCGAACGAGGGGTTTAAGTGTAGACTTGTGAATTAGCTTCCTATGCCTCATCAGTTTAAGTGGGCATAAACCTACTTCAAGTGCTGTCCCAGTGCGATGTGCTAGATGTGATCGTGGTTGGCCATCGCCCAGGGGATGCACCCAAACGTTCAATCTGGTTTGTTCACTCTCAAGTAAAACCTGGAATAACATCTCCTTTTGGGTAAGAGGTTTGAAGTTGCCGACAGCCTGAGCACCGACATAAGAGACGGTTTTGAGAGCGCTTAAGACGTCGGTAATTAGGCGTACTTCCGTCTTCAACTGAAGCAGATTACTGCCAAAGGACCATTTTGGCGAGAATTTGAACCAACTCAACCCCGCAGAGAGTATTTTGTCTTTGAGTCGCCACTGGATTGATGGGCGGACAGCGGTGCTCACTCGCAGTACTCTTAAGCTAAAGAGAACAATTCTCAGGCGAATTTCTCTAGCCATGGGATGAGAGCTAGAATTCTTCAGGGCGTCGAGTGTCGAGTCAAGCATACGGATGAAAATCCTGTGCATATCTGGGCTACCCAATCGAGTAGCATTGAAGTGACTGCTGAAAAACTGAATGAGGCGGGTATGTGGAGCAAGCAAATGCTGTACCTGCTGCCGGCGCCTCGCGAGGCCCTCGTTGTCGCTGGGAGCGAATTCTTCCTTGAGGAAGAAAGGGTCCGGGTGCCTAACAAGATTAGAATAAATACGAATTATATGAATATATATCTTACATCAGAGTAGGGCTGAATAACCCAAGCTTATTATGGATAGCGATCTCCCATTGCTGCGCAATCTCGGCAAGTATTCGTGACTCCATCCGGGGATTTTCATTGATGACGCCCAGCCAGAGTGACACACCAAAATTGATAGACTCCTTTGTAAACATTTTGAAAGGAATGCTAACAAGATAATGTGTGATGGCACTTTCATCTCTTCCACTACGGCATAGTAGGGCTGCAGCGCGTCGGAGTATATCTCGCACATCATTGAGAGGTATGGTCTTCTTGCTGGTAAGACGGGCTCCCACGTGGGCCAAGGCCGCGACAGCGTCAGCGCGGTCTGATGGGGCAGCTCTAATGAACGAGTCCCGTCGCGTTATGGACATAACGCTTATTAGATCATTACCATGACTAGGCAGTGCTTCGCCGTATCTATATTCTTGGCGGGTTGTATACTGAGCAATGAAGTGAGACGCGGTGTTAATTGCGGTTTGGCCCACAGGATCCAGAGAAGTTAATCTTTGATCCGTTGCGGGAATTGAGGAACCCATTTCCACGGCCAATGACCGACCAAGCGACATATGCCCATACACTCCCTCATCCTGGAATTCAGACAAGTATGTTTGAAGTAAACCTTTCACATCAGAAGGGGCTAGGTTGATTGCCATTGCAACCCACGCCTTGGCTTTCGTGTAGAGGTTATTAAGCGTGGCCCTCCTGAAAGCATAATCATCGGAAAGTTCGACAGTGACATTTCCTAAGCGGGACGTAAATACTGACCGCGGATCGTACATCTCAGTCTCCGCTTCAAGGCAACTTGTCCACATAAGAGACAGCAGCTCGAGGAGAGCAAAAAGAGATGACTTTTGACAAAGAGATGACGGAATCTCACGAACAAACTTGTCCGCACAATAGAATGCGGCTTGTTGAACACGTGGAATACGATGGCAACACCCGCAGAAGATTGCCGCGAGTTGCGAAGCCGCATATAGGGCCGAAAAAGTAGGCAGTTTTGCTTCCAATGTCTTTGACAGGTACTTTTCCATTACGACGGCGGTGATGCCTTCCATAACGCAACGTACATCGTCGTTGCGCATACTGGGCTCCAAAAAGTATGAGAGTGTTTTGGTGCAGTCGCCAGAATCAGCCCTCAAACTCTCAACCAAATATGCAGCCTGCAGGAAGATAACTTTTCTGTAGCTTAGGCTCCTGATCTGTGGTACTCGTGACGGTACAAGTTCCGCGAGCTGTCTTTTCTGCTTTGCCTCCCGGTCTGAAGTGTTAGCCCGGCGGAGGACAGTGTTAAGTTCAATGTCACTCTCAACCTGTTCCCCTCGTTGTTCGGCCACTAAAGGCGGAGAGTGGATAGCCATGATGCGCAGTTCGTTGATATACTTCTTGCCCCTGTCCGTCAGTGACGTGAAACCGTGCACCACAATATTAAACCAGGCATCTCGAATCAAAGAGTGTCTATCATCGTCTTGGCCAGGAAGCTCGGATGTAAACTCATGCCTTGACATTAGTATTGCGAGAGGTTGGAGTAGCTGGGCAATCTCATGAGCTGCAAACTCAACATCAGATTCATTCATGTGCTGGGACTGATGTACGTCTCCTTTGGATATCAGCTCCTCTAGTATATGGTCCCAGTAGATGTCATATAGCGGAGAGTCACGCTTCACGTTTGCCGATATATGATTCCGAGCTGTCCTAACCTGTAGAAATTCATTAGCTGGAGTTCATGAGCGTATACCGAGAGTGTCTTACAGCGTCAAGGATGATAGCGTTGTCTTCAGCAGACGCATTATGGCAGAGCTTAGAATATAATCTAAGGAGGGACCTGAATTCAAGCTGTCCTCCATTTAGAGACAGGATACTCGCTCCAGTGACAATGTGGCAATCGACCGACTGGTTGACTTTGGTTAACTTTTGCAACAGCATTGCCTGCGAGAGAGCTGTAATCTTTTCGTCATCGCACATCTCTGCAATGCTACATATAGCTTGGACAATATTCGCGTACACCACGGTAGTATCTTCGTCACCACGAAGTTGGAGTGATATATCACTGCCTGTAGACTGTCTACGTTGGTACACATTTGACAATCCATTGAGTTCGCCGGCAGACCCATTTGGAGCGTTACGCTCCGTATCCGGGCTTAGTACGTTTCCAAGAGTATATAAAGTAGTAATAACTGCATCTTGGGAAAGTAGACGCAAGGTAAATGCCAAACATTTCGACGCGGTAGCTACGATACTACTAGCGGGTGTCGTCTGAACGATGAAACGTGGTAAAAGTCGAACCACAAGAGGAGCAAAATTTGGCGAGATTTTAGCAAGAATGGCCATCGAACGAAATACTGTCGACGCTAACGTCTCGTCTACCATCTGCATTGGATTATCCAAGGATTCCTGTAGCCAACCCATGAGAACCTCTGGATCTGCCGCATCTTCGTTCAATATAGAGCAGTTCAAGAAACTAGTGATGGCGGCGGCTTTTACGGTGCAGGCTAATCTCTGCTGAGCAGACGAACCGAGCTCAATGAAATCAGCACTGGCTTCGAGACGGTCCATCTCCTCTTGCGCGATACTTGCATATAGTTCAATCGACTGAAAATCGGGGTCTGGACTACTTCCGGAGTTTAGGTTTGACAGCCCGTCTTTAGACATCAATAGATCGAGGATATGAGAGGTTCTGAGAAGCTTGACATCCGCGATTAGAAGCGAGGTTGTAGAGACTAAGAGCCACATGAAGCTTCTTTGAAGCAACATAGAGCCCAAGGGCCGTCCCTGGTTGGCGTAATGCCGGAGCATCCTCTTCCAGTCTTTGGCATTGCGGTCCGACGCGTGGACATTTCGAATGGTAGAAAATGCGCCGTCCACGGCAGTCAAGAAGGACTCAGAGAGCAAGTTGCTAATCCTCCTAATGAGGGCCAATCGTCCACCACTCCTCCAAAAGTTAGCTTGGGCAGAAGCAGCATCGAGGAACCCCAGCAAAGAGATAGCTATCGTTGCAAGATGAATGGCGTCATCCAAGTTTGGTTGGGCATCCCCATTTGGTTTGAGTGGAACAGTGCCCTTCACAGTCGTAGACATTGCAGCCAAGAGAGCCCAAATGTTATCTGACACAGTCTCGTGTAGGTCATCGTAGTTGTTTCCCAAAGTGAGTAGGGCCGCGGTTACGTGGGAGGTTAACGCTTCGATAGGAGACGGTTCAATCTTGCTGAAAGCGGGCGACGGGAGAAAGGTCTGGGAGTGTGACTCGAGAACATAGGGTATTAACTGGTTAACTAGCTTCTGAGCGCTCTGGCTGCTCTGTACTATGGGCGCGGCTCTGCAGAGGGAAACAAGCACTTCGAATTCACGTATAGTCTTGGATGATTGGTTAGCTATCCTGGGTAGTTGTTGTCTCTTAATATTTCGAGGTACTTTACCATGGGAACACGAGCCAACGAGGACTGGTTACCTCTAGCTAAGCCATTGACACCTTCTTTCCCCTTCCCACGAATATTCGTAGCCCTACATAGTCGATCGAGGTCTGATCTGTCGAAAGATGTCGTGGAGCTCGTGGCGGAAAGTACAGCAATCTTCTGCAGCGCCTGCTGACGGACGTTGCGTGCCATTTTTAGGCACGATATTTATCTAGGCCGAAAGATATTGCCGAGCATTAACTACGATAGATAATGAAAGAGTGTGGTGTGTGTGAATTACAGAAGAAAAAAGATTACACGGAACTATAAGATTTAACGACGAGGTTGAACAAAAAGGAGTGATTGTCGCAAAAGCAGTTTCGGATTAGGAACGGTTTACAATTAAATTGATGATGTAGAATGCAGATGGCACTTCCCCTTTCCCTCCGTAAAAACTTGGTGGATCCCCCACTAAGGCTAGGTAACACTAGACTTAGTCATCAAGAGCTACCCCTGTTAAATGCCTTTTAGTGCACACGCCCAGATGCCCCGGGGTACGGCCAGCAAGGCTGCAAGCTTGACGCGCGTGAAATGGAAACCTCATATGGGGCCAAATGCTTGACTTCAGCCCATTAGGTAAACCACCTAAAGCTTCCCCCAGACAAGCGCTTCTTTATCGTCACCATTCCTCCCACCACAGCCTACCCACATTCAACAACTGTATAATCGTAACGGCCGATAAACACACATCATCGCATTAATCAAATAATACGAAAGCCGCAATTTTACCAAAATGGCCATGTTCAGCCAGAACCCAGTCCTGAACGGGCCCAACTACTCGTTTGCCGAAGTTCCTAAAGATGCCGTCGATGGCCTGCGGGAACACCGTTTCAACCCGTAAGATATTTCGATATTTCTAGGATTGATGATATATTTCTAGGATTTTTATACGTGCTCGACCTTTCTACTCCTAATACCTAACCTGGCTTTGTCTAACGTTGTTACGTTTCGCAGATACACCGACAACGGCGGTTCCACCCTCGCCATCGCCGGCGCCGACTTCGCCATCATGGCCGGCGACACCCGTCTGACGTCAGGCTACAGCATCAACACGCGGTACTCGCCCAAGGTATTCAAGATCGGCGGGTCGAACTCGTCGCAGGACGACGCCAACATAGTGCTCTCGGTCGTCGGGTTCGCCGCGGACGGCGAGGCGCTGAAGGAGCGGCTCGACGCCATCTGCAAGATGTACCGGTACCGCCACGGCAAGCCCATGTCCGTCAACGCCTGCGCCAAGCGCCTGTCCACCATCTTGTACCAGAAGCGCTTCTTCCCTTACTACGTCCACGCCATCCTCGGCGGCATCGACGAGGAGGGCAAGGGCGCCGTCTACAGCTACGACCCCGTCGGCAGCTACGAACGCGAGCAATGCCGCGCCGGCGGCGCCGCCGGCAGTTTGATCATGCCCTTCCTCGACAACCAGGTCAACTTCAAGAACCAATACGTGCCCGGAAGTGGTACCGGCCACGATCTACAGGAGCGGGAGCGCGTGCCGCTGCCCAGAGAGGAGGTGGAGATATTAGTGAAGGATGCCTTCGACTCGGCGGTCGAGCGTCATATCGAGGTCGGTGATGCGCTGCAGGTAGTTATCATTACCAAGGATGGGATCGAGGAGAAGGTTCTGCCACTCAAGAAGGATTAAAGTGGGATACCAATTACTCCCGTTACAAGCAAGCCATGTACTGTATCATAGGCGACGGGGTTCCCTGGTGTTGAGAAATACATCATAACTGACTATTAAGATCTTCGGGTACATCCACGTCGAGAATACTGATATAGCTACCTAGCTAACCGCATTAGCTATCGTCGTAATAGTCTTCGTCTAGCCTTTTACTTAGGTATCAATACCTAATGCTTGGAATTCCACACTACCAGGTCCTGCAGTAGTCTGCCTGCGCTGCCCTTATATGCCCATCCGATATTTGGCCTTGTTATATTCATTCGGTGTAGGTAAGGTAGAACTTATGGCCACAGAGCGTATATGTACAATCCTGCGCCCATTACATTGAACCTTTACCAACTCCCCGGTCTATTCATTTTTCTTATTCTCTCATCCCGTCTTGTGTAGCCCAAATAACCCCGTGAACCTAGTGGTCATGGTTCCGAGCTGTTACATATTATTGTGTTAATCTGAGTGCTGAAGGGCCTCCCTGATAAGGTAAGACACCTGCTTATTGCTGTACTTTTGAATGAGACATCCTGATACGGTATATGTATGACTGGAAAATGTGCGAAATTCACACTTTAAGAGACCCATGTAGTACATTTCGTCATTTGGTTGACGGTTGGGATGCGTTTGCAGTTCTGTGCAATACTGTTGTCACCTTCTTCTGCCCGTGCCGTTCATTTTAAGACCTCCGCTCTACAGGCTCATTAAGCTAGCCATTCATAGATAATTTGTCAAATTATTCTCATGATAGTAGTTGGTAACTACTTTGTTTCGTAATCTTCATAGTTATTAACTTACTAAAGATCTTCTTAATTCATTCATTCCAAAAGCACCTAGCAACCTACCTTGTATAACACCATAACGTATTATGGATTCTCAAGTATTTGAGTATAAAACTAAGGCCGATCTGACTCCGAGTCTCATTGTTGTCGTGAAAATTTTATTATTATTATTTTATTATTATTATTTTAGGATTTGTAGTCCCCGCCTGTCAAAAAGTAACAGATGAAATCTGGCCGTGGACTGATCGGTGCAGTACCTTACCCTGTTAATACGAAAGGGCTAGAAGAGTCGTTGCGGCTCGGTGATACGATTCATGTTCCGGTCCCGGCCCCATACGATACGTGGCCGGCGGATCCCGAGTAGCGATTGGCGGACCGCGATCCTGATGTGTCAGCTGACCGGAGCATCCCCGAATAACTCGGGAAAGTCATGCCATCGCCCGTTCTGAGAACGACAACACGCGACAAATTCACATGAGCTATTCGGACCCGATAATTCCCCCGAGTTTCAGAAAAATCTTTTATTTTCTTCATATCAAAAGACTGTTCGGTGCGGACCGCTCCGGTTGGGACGCGCTGGGATAATTCACGCAAGCTGCCAAGTTGATAGTGTGGAGAGGAAAGGCTCGAGAGAAGAAAAGTGTCTCATGCCAATTTTCACAGTTGAAATTGCTGACCCGGTAATCCGGCATCAGCGGGTCGAGTGGCGATATGAGCGATCTAATTTACTTACTACGAATCTTAGCACAGCTGCTGGGTGAGCCGAGCGAAGTCCTGCGGAATCGATACCCCCGGATTTATCTAGCTCTGTGGCTAGAAATCGCCCATTTTCGGCCCTGGCTGGAAGATATCTCTGGGTTTGGCACATGTCTCATAAGATCAACACTTAACTGTTATACAATATACTATGAGCTGGGATTAACCCAACCTTATATGCCTAGGCAGCCATATAACTTCCAGAAGGTAGTCCGAGCTGTGATTGGGTAACATGATTGGTTAGCTTAAACAGCTTCGGTGCGCAAAAAGTTATAACGGTCGGATATACGAGACCTCTAACAAGCCTTAATAGAGTGCTCCCCGTTAGCGATTGACTTACTACAATAGTTCTGTATAAAATCAAACATCGAGTTGCTACGAAGAGCCGGCTAGTGCGGCCGATCGTGCAGGCTTATCGTGCAGGTATATAAGCTTAAGCTTCTACCTAATCAGTCTGGTTCGGAGAATTGGTCAATTTGGGCAGGGTTACGGCTTTGTGGCTGTCGGTTAGTAACGCAAACATCTAGGTATATCCTAGAGAGACGGGAAGGACGTTGTTCTACGCCACCTTATTGGGAATTTGGGATGTCAGATCCACGTCAGGAGTTGAGACGGTTATTTTGGTCTGCATTGCAAGTATGCTTTGTCTGAGCCTCCCCCACGATTCACATGCCCAATTACAATTAGTTCCTGGTCGGTGTTTGCTAATCTCCGCGGCTCGAGTATCCCCCCAGAGTAAGTTAGAATTGGCCTAAGTCGTCCGAGTGGCGGAAATGGGTTTTATAGTTGGGACTAGAAAGGTGGAGAGAAAGATGAGAGTAATAAAGCTGTTTGACCTTGGAAAGTTCTAAGAATATGAATTTGACACATATCAGCTGAATGAGAATCGGAAATTTTCAAACTGGTGTAAACTTTATAGTCCTATCGAGATAAACCATTAGATTCTGTTACTAGTGACAATACCAGCCAGAAATGAAAACGTGGACCCCGGCACCATATCGTGTTCAAATGACCTCTAATGAGCAACTCTCGCTCACCTAATTAGTGATAAAACTCCCTTGCACTATTGAGATAGCGACAGCATAGGCTCTTAGGAGAATCTCATAGTACCCAAGCGTTCACGCTATAGCTAGCCGCAATGGTTAGAAACCCGTCTATTGGGAGAGGCGGATAGTGATTCTTAGTGAGGCGGCAAGTAAGGCGATACGGTATTGAAGTTATCGGGAGACTCTAGTATTGTGGATCGTTTCCTAAAATCGAGCTCGTCTTGTATACTGGGTTGTTTAGTAATACCTTAGGTAGTAATGAAATTGGCAAGGCGAAGTTAGGCGGTCATTGACCTAGAGATTGGTATCTACTGTTTGGACGTACCTATTGGGCTAGATAAACCAGTGGCAAGGGCGATCAGTAGAAAATAAACAGAGGGATTAAAAGGAGAGATATACCAGAATGGAAAAGTGAGGCTGAGTAGTGTAACAAAAAATGGTCAACAAGGCTGGCGTCGGCATACTATTTCTAGTAATATTTCTAGTAACCGCTCTTGCAGATCTCGCGCGCGGCCTACACGGAACGAGATCACATGCAACCTTCCTCCGGAACGCACCTGCCTAGAAGCCTAGCAACATTGCTGAAACCTTATTACATAGTACCTACTTAATCTCGAGTAACCTCAAGTAACGTACGTACCTTTTTCCAGAGTGTAACCGGGTAACACAACCCACCGGGGTGTTCGTGTGACGTAAACCCAGATTTACGGTATCAAGTTAGGTACGTAAAGAGATACTTGGGTACCATAGACCTGCTAACCTGGTGTGGCACAGAAGCATTCTCCGCCCGGAGCAAAGCCTCCGCCCAAAGAATTGTTCCTCTCCAAAAAGAGGTACAATTTATCATATTAAGCGCTTAACCTAATGTTTCGGTGTACTATGTAAGAGTATACCTATATTCTGGATCATTACGGTGGGAATTAAGTTTAGTAGTTATTTTCGCCTCGTTAACTTGAAGCTACCTTGAAGTAGTTAAGACTTAAGATCCTGGGAGGGTTCAAATGCAATACTACTACCTAGGGGTATGGGTTACAAGGCGGAGAGGGGACCTAGAGCAGGGGAAGTCATTACTGGGGGTAGGAGGTAGGTAGTTAGAACTACTGGAACTACTGGAACTATTTTATTGGAACATTCGCAACGGCGTTCGGTTGGATCATACGGCTGCGGCGCTGCTAGTGATACTTTGGAGGCATACCCAACCCAGCCTGCCCAGCAGCTGCCCTGCCAGGTCAATCCTTTACATTGTCGGATAGTACGTGGCAGCGTGGCAGGTCACAGGTGTCTGTCTCGATGGATACCTACCTCCTAGAAAGGTATCTAACCGAGTATCAGCTAATGCCTGTAATAACGCGCATGGCTACAGGGTCGGAGGGTGCATACGAGTCACTGAAGATACCTCTACCTAACGAACAATCTTTGCTACGTATTGTATTATACGATACCCATATATATAACACATACTAGCTCAAAGTAGATATCTAGGTTTAAAAGACCCTTCGAGACGTGGATATCAGATTAGCGGAAAATACGCCGATATACGTAAATGGTGCAAGTTTGCGAAGACAATGACCTTTAAGTAGAAATAAATTTTATTAATGCCGAGGTATAAGAAAGGCGGTTGCTAACTAACCATTATGTACTTGAGTCTTGAGTTGAGCTGGTTAAATTAAGATAGGACCTAAATCCATGCAGCTTGAAACATTTTTTTAAAAAAAATAAAAAATAAAAAAGAAGAAGAAGAAGAAGAAGAAGAAGAAGAAGAAAGAATAAACTCTATTAAAACCAGTTTCATCCGTTGCTTAGAATATCTTCCATCGAACTATGCCCGATTTATATTAAACGTTAAGCAAGTTAGGGTAAGGAACTCGTGTAGGTACCTAGCTTAAGGGACTTGGTATAGAACATCAATTGAAGTCCGATGCGAAGGTGGCGCCATGTTACACAAGAGCCACACAGTTCGGATATACGGTGTATACCTTACGTACCTTAAGTAGGTACACATGGGTTATCATATCCCTAATTGGATTTATTCGATATATAATGTAAAGATTGTAAAGGTTAGGTTGAACAATGTCGATCATCGTTCGGGTTTGTGGCCTGACAACTTCTCCGCATTAGAAATATCTAACGCAATTCTGGGCTGCTTATGTACCTAATAGGGCATGTGCGTATACCTAGCAGCTAGGTAGACATCGTCCCTTGCACCTATGACCTTAGGTAGGTACATTTAGATATACTGCTATACATATTATGCAAATATTGTACTTACATATTTAAACCTTAGGTATAGTACATATTTAAGTATAAGTTAAGTACCTAACTTTATATAAATAAGCTTGTAAGCAGGTACCTCTTAGTTAATCAATGAGGTAAGCATAATGTAATAACGTCAATTTTAATGAAAAGAGAAGAGAAAGAAAAAAAAAAATTAAAACCAAAAAAAACTACCATTAAAACTAAAACACACTAATAAGTCGCCTCTCAATACAATACAACGTCAATGCACCAAATTTCATAGCAGCCAAGTGTAAGAAGAATTTCATCATGGACATCATTTGCCTTGCTAGGTCCAAGGATCAGCAAACTCCACACCTACAAGGAAGAGGGGCGGAGGGAATGGGAAAACACCAATTTCCCCGATCCCAATTGCGACAATCCGACAGAAAGTCGATTGCGGCTCAGTCCGAGGTCTGGGCTCTCATTTCATCATTCTAACAACCAGGCTTGCCGATCAGATTCGCAGATCTTCATCCTCCACCATTAGCCTAGCAAGGAACATCCATCACACGGACCACAACATCTGAACATACACACACACCCAAGCTGCCAGGATACCATTAGGTAGGTACAATACAACGGCGCCACAACACCACAGCACCAAAGCAGATATAGTATAGTGTAGCCAGGCAGATCACAGTACTCATCAAAATTTACCTACCTAGGTAGGTACCGATTGCCGCGATGGGATGTAGTGGGATGCAGCATGCAGCACTGTTTTACTCGAAGAAGCTTCAAATATCTAACTACGCGGGTCCTGTCGGTCTAGCGTCAATGAAGTGTACCTGTTCTACACCATACCGAGGCGTCCCAATTATTCTGGATTTGCTTTTTTGTTCTTGTAGCGGGACTAGCTACCTACCAAGGCAAAAATAAGGCCCCTCTCAGGGGCGCCGGTGCGCCCGTCGTGGGGGTACGATAATCGAAACTTGGATAAAATCGTCTATGCTTACCGTTGACGCAAGCTACCTAGTGTTAGAAGGCCGCGCTCAGTCCAAAGAAGAAGAAGAAAAAAAGAGGTGAACCTCTCAAGTAAATTTAGTCATCTCAAGTAGCGCCACGAGATTAGTATTAGGCGCCGTTCCGCTCCGCTCTAAACGTTATTCGATTACATTGCTGTTCCTGGATCGCTTCGCAGCAGATTTACATTCAGACTTTACACGAACTGGTACTGAATTGCTTTCTGTAATAAGATCGGCACTACGGATCTGACAATCCGCATGGAGGCTCACGTTCGTACGAGAACTCAACTCGCTGAAGGCCCGGCTAGAACTTTTGTGGCTGAGTAGCGAGCCATGAAATGGGACATGTCCTGCGAAAGAGATAGAGGGGAATCAGTTACAGAGCTCATGGGACCCTATGGACCCCCAAAAAAGAAGACCCAAGGGCCTGGTGGCGAAAAAAACGGCGCGAGGCGAAACACCACCGGCCTACTGCAAATTCCCATCTCATTGTCCCCAATTTTCGTTTCCTGCTATCGGTACCTGTCTAAGCTTATTGGCTACTTCGTTACTTCCCACTACCTACTCCCAACACTTCGTTCGGCTTCCGTTGTCTGTCTGGGTCCATCCGCTGTGAACCCATCCACCCCCCCGGGGGGGGGACTTGAAGCCGGGATACTCCTGCGTTACTTCTACCATCTGGCTGTCTGGTTAGTCGTCTGGTCTTTTCCTGGTGAAGCCCTACAAGTACTCTTGTACTACCAACTTAGACTTCGCAGCCATGTCTAGGTAAGCTTGACAAGACTAGCTTTTGGCCACCTGCATTGCCGCGAAGTCGTCAACTTCCTTGTAATGTTTCTTGAAGCTGTCTCATGATATTTTCCCTCATACCATACTGCATATACATGGCCGAAGAAAAAGGTAAAGATTGTCGTTACATAATGACGGCTTTGCTTGATGCCCTAATGACCGGGATTGCCAGAAGTCACGTCGGGCCACATGGGCATCCTAATTAGCCACATCGTCTAATATTATTGTCGATATCCCCATTTGCCTACCTAACCTACGTGACATATCTTCCTCGGCCAGGACTGAGAGGGTAGGTAGCTACTCGGACTCAGCTTGTAACACGGACCCTTAGCCCCCCTCGGTCATCCTACACCGTTCGAAGCTCTTCGAGTCTTCTTCTAGACGTTAGACAGACACGGGATACCAAATTCCCGTAGTCGCTCCCCATTAGTAGTCTAAATTTTCCATCCAGGGGCCCAATTCCCTCTCCTTTAGCACCCCATAGTTTTCCGGCTTACAAGCCTGTGGGTTTTTTCACTTTGTACTTACCTCCGATCTGTTTTCATCCTTGGATTGGACGCTTGAAGGAGATAGATCCATCCAATTTCCCACAAGTATAATCACCCAATCGCTGCTTTGCGGTGCCACTAGAAAAAGATACGCGAGACTTCTGTACCGATCTACTACCTTGTCGAGAACCGCCTGGATCTTGGTCACGCCCCGGTTGACTACCACTAAGCCTTCGTTGATTTGCGCCACACCGCACAAGACTACCTATCACTTCTTTCCCTAGCCTCATCAGGATCCTTGGACTTCAAGCAATTTAGGGTTTGCCGGACGCCTTATTACACCTTGTCTGTCAAGGCAGTATTAGAGGGCTAAGTCTGCTCAAGTTGTTAACACGTCCCAAGCAACGCCCACGAGCATTCAACCAACGAGATCATCTTCTCCGGTAGCTAAAATTCTATCTCGACGTCTGCTGAGATCCAATGGAAGATGTCCCACCGCCCCCGGCGGCAAACAGCGAGTTTGCGACTGGAGAGGCTGTCGGCGGTGTCTCTCAAGGGCGCTCCCAGATCGAAGGACGACCTCTTTTGTCGCATAATCAAGGTCTCGCGAGTGATCCTGCATTCCAAGTCCAGTATCAGCAGCTCTACGGCCCGTCCCCGAATATCTTCTCAGGTCAACTCGATATGTCTCACGCCCAGGGGCATGGCCGCCAAGGACCTTACAACATGACTGCGATAGCCAACGCGCTCCCACAGGCTGGCTATAGACCTAGCTATAACCCTGGACAGTTACCGCAACGATTTAGTGCCGGCCCATCATCGAACATGATTCCGCCTATACCACAAGTAGCTCAGTTTCCAGGACCTCCGAACATGACCCAGTTAGGAGGGCAGCACTACTATGTTGCCCAGCATCCGCAGCTGGCGCCGTACTATAATGCTCATCTATCACCGTCGCAGCAACAACACCAGACACACCAACATCCAAGTCTCTCTCCACGCCATAGCCTAAGCTATTATCCGAGTCCAGTCATGATGAATCAGTCGCAACAAACTCTTCCCGCTGGCTACTATTATCCTACGTCGAACCAGTTTACATCTCCACATCCTACTCTTCATGGCCAGGCGGCGACACCAGGACAATATCTCATGGCAGATGGCACGTCGAACGATCCACGAGGACAGTCGCCTTTGGACGGGAACAATCGAGCAGGTGTGGCTACAAATTCTGTTCGGGGCGATAGTACGACTGTCTCTGTCTTTGATAAGGGGTGTTGAAAATCGCTAATGATGTGTTTTTGTTTTAGTATCTCCAGAAGGGCCGTCTAACATCGTCCGGGGGCCTCCAAGAAAGCCTCGACAAAGTGGTAAGTGTTATGATTGTTGATAGCTCAAAGTACTTGCAATACTAAGACTTGTCAGGCCATGCTATTTGGATAGGAAATTTACCTCCGCAGACCGATTTGATGAATCTTGTACATCATGTTTGCAAAGAAGCGATAGGATTAGAGTCACTGTTCCTTATTTCGAAAAGCAACTGTGCCTTTGCGAATTTTAAAGATGAGCAAAGTTGTATTGCGGCGCAGCAAAAACTCCACGATTCGAAATTCCAGTCGGTACGATTAGTGAGTCGACTACGAAAGAGTACAGTCGAAGGAGCTGGTGGGCAGACGGCTCCTACGGGACCAGCAGCAACTTCTCCTGGCGGAAAAAATTCATCTACCAGCCCTACCAAGAAGCTGCAGGACGAAGCCCCAGAACCTACAACATCAGCACCTGACATGCAACCAGAGATAAGGAGCTTGTCAAGTGGTGAGGCCAGCGCACAAAGGGACAAGTTTTTCATACTTAAAAGTCTTACGGTGGAAGATTTGGAATTGAGTGTTCGTACCGGCGTTTGGGCAACCCAGTCTCATAATGAAGAAGTATTGAATGATGCTTTCAAGGTGAGTTTTATTTCACGTGCGTTTGGATTTAGTTTGCTCTATCTAACAAGGTTTATATAAAGGCAGTTGATAATGTTTATTTGGTGTTCTCTGCAAACAAGTCGGGAGAATACTTCGGCTATGCTAGGATGACCTCGCCTATTAATGATGATCCAGCAGCGGCTATTGAATTTGCACCCAAAGCACAGACCACGAACAACTTAGATCTTCCCAAGGCCATTCCCACTGAAGCTACTGACACTTGCCCGAGGGGACGAATTATCGATGACTCAGCTCGGGGGACAATATTCTGGGAGGTGGAACGAGAAGAGGCGGACGGAATGGCTGACGGGGAAGAATCTGAGGGCTCGGTGAGCGGGAAGAGTGGCCAGGACGATGAAGGTGGACCCAGTAAGGCATGGGGCAAACCTTTCAAGCTCGAGTGGCTATCGACTACGAGATTACCTTTCTACCGAACACGCGGGTTACGGAACCCCTGGAACTCCAATAGGGAGGTTAAGATCGCAAGAGACGGCACGGAGCTAGAGCCGACGGTTGGTAGGAGGCTAATTGGTTTGTTCAACCGCATCCAAAGTCCTGGGCCAATACCTATTGGTATACGACCGGGGATGCCGATAATTGCAGGATATCCGCCGCCGACTATGGCTGCTCCCTCTTACCGATGACGAAAGCGAGCTCCATTACGACAGGCGAGAGCCATGGAATTCGAGAAGAGGTGGCGAAAGATGGAGCTAGGCCCTGGCTCGCTATGCTGAGCGTAGCAAACGGAGTGGGAAATTTTATTTTTTATTTTTTATTTTTATCTTTATTTTTTCAAAAAAAAAAAGGAGTGATGCTGCTGGTTTACACCCACATCATCACGTTGTATATACGGAAAAGTGGCGCCTCATGGTATTGTACTATAGACAACGCCCCACAAGCAGGCGGAACGGTTGTAGTGCTCTATAGTATAGGTATAATGAAGGAGAAACACGATGGAAACGCCATTTGCATAAAGTATCGTCATTATCGAACCATGCATACGTGATTTAGGGGTATTGCCAAGAACTTTTTTCACCATATCTTATGGAACATCGTTGAGTTTAGTATCTTTAGTATTTTTAGTATGCGTTAGGTATTGATAATCCCCCGAGCTCTGACGACTATCATTACCTACCTTGAAAGAGATCATAAGTGTACCTAACCTAACATAAGGTACCTAACCTTACCAGCCTTCCTAGGTTAGGTGTAATGCATCCATGTACCTACCTAAATTTATAGGAGGTACCTAGGTAGACATGCCCGAAACATAACCCACCTTCGTGCGGTACTTAGATGACATGTATAACGCCCAAGAGGTAATCTACCTAAGTACCTAGAGACCAGGTACCTAACATGGAGAAATAAGGGAGCCGCCGGCGTCATTTCCGACTAAAAGGAAACCGCGGTATTGCAAAATCTGGACTCCAGAACGACGTCATCGCGAATAAACAAGCATTTCTGCACGGATAGCCAATCCCCATATTCACGTGCTCACTTGAGTAATTCCCATTTCGGTTCATTGTAGGTATGCGGGGGGAGCCAACGGGGTGAAGATCTACAGCTCGATACGTAACGCAGGTTGGGATGAATCAAAACGTTAGGCGGGGGCTACCAGGTACATACGTAGAAAGTACCTAGGTAGGGGTAGGTAACCTTACTTCTGGCCGGAAGGGTGACGTCATGATTCGCACACGGATACCGGCCGGCCAAGATGGGGGACCCCTGCCAAGACTTTTAGCATCGTTTGATGACTAAGCGCGCACCGCATTATGAACAAAGGACGAGAATTAGGGCTGAATCATCAGTCGAAGATCACATCGCCGCACCGCCACCCAGCCACCGTGGTACATCATGGATGATGTACATTACATACATGTAGGTACATGTACATTGTATACTATGTACAAGCCACTAGTGACCAGCCACAAAGTCAAAAGCCACAGAAATCTGCGGAAAGTTCTCGAGTCATGCTGACGCTTCACTTACACGTTAGTTGAATAGGTAGTTGTATGTGAACCAACACCAACAACTCAGTTTCATGCTTAGGATAGTCGTGATAATATCCAACGAATAATTGAGCATTTGTTATTGATAAGTTCTTCCAATTGGTAAAATTAATAAGGTAGGTCACTATATTTCAGTATTGAATCGGCTGATGCCATTTGTTGGTCTTTGGCGTGGTTGAAGCTTGTAAAGTTGCGAGGCTGCATACTCGCGAAACTTAAAGAAAATTCTAGGCGATTCTCACAACATCGCGTACGATCGTGAGACCAATGGCTATTTCTCGACAACGAGAGTAAGCATCATATCGAATAACAATGCATAACTCAATTTTAGTCGAACCATCGATTCTCTTCCAGATGGCTTTGGATCGTTCCAATGATGATTCAATCGTGACTCCATAGGAATCTGATGAAGATTGTAGAATATACTCGACTCATGACTTTGCAGGACTTCTCAATTATTTAAGGAGTCTTAGACATCGCAAGAGTCTACTTCTCTCTTTCACCAGATCAGACACAAATCAGAACACAATAACAAACGCATACAAACAAAACATTCTATCTACGCAAATCTCATACTCGCGCTCTTACAAGAGTAAATCCTCAAGACTCATCAACGCTCTAAACATTTGGAATACTTTATATATATAATACTTCAAACCAATTACCACTACTACAAGTTCACTTCAAGAACAACTTCCACACAACAACAACATTCAAAATGTCGATGTTCGGACCTCGATTCTACTCTTCCGCTGAGCCCAACTTCACCGGCCTATTCCGTCTAATCGACGACTTCGACCGGTATGCGGGACAGAGCGAATCCGGCAACAATCAACAGGGCGGCCGACACCACAGCCGACACGTGCCGACATTCACTCCCAAGTTCGACCTGAAGGAGACCGAGAACGCCTTCGAACTCCACGGAGAGCTGCCGGGTGTCGATAAGGACCAGGTGCAAATCGAGTTCACGGACCCGCAGACCATCGTCATCCGCGGCCGCGTCGAGCGCACCTACACATCCGGCACCCCTCCCGCCGGCCTCCTAGAGAAGGGCCAGGAATCCCGCGGCGCCATCGCCGACAAGGAACACCACGAGAAGGCCCACAAGCCGACCGTCGAGGACGCCCCCGAGGAAGGCGGCAGCAAGAGCAAGGCCGTCGCCGAGACCGACAAGAACAAGGCCGCCGCCGAGCAGCACCACAAGAACCAGCAGCCCGCCCACAAGTACTGGGTCTCCGAGCGCAGCGTCGGCGAGTTCTCCCGAACCTTCCAGTTCCCCACCCGCGTCGATACTGACAACGTCAGCGCCTCCCTCAACAACGGCATCCTGACCGTTGTCGTCCCCAAGGCCAAGAAGCCCGAGGGCCGCCGCATCCAGATCAACTAAGCGGTGTCTTGTGTCTAACCAACTTTACATTCTCTTCTTCAACTTTTTTTAATTTGTTCTTGCTACACGTTCCTTTTTTCTCCTCCATGGAAGGAAGATACGACCTCACGACTTTATTACGTTTTTTTTAACACTTAGCACGGAGTTGATGGAAAAAATGGGAGGGAAAAATTGATAGGGATCCTTCTCAGAGGAAAGAGAAAAAAAAACTGATGATGATGATGGATGGATGGATGGCCCGCAGTGGGTTTTCTTGAGCTTTTCTGGTGGTTCCTAACGAGCTGAACGACAAGTTTGCTTTTGAAGAGATGCTTCGCTCGGGATCAACTGTATTGTTATAATCCAGATAATACAAATAAAAATTATTAAAAAAAATCTCTTATTGTGTTCTGACAGATAGATGCCTTGGTGACTTGACTTGACTTGACTTGACTGTAATAATCCCCCCCTTAATTGATTCGGTATAGGTCCTAAGCGGGAATCATACGGCGGAGGTAAGCACTCTTCGGCGTTTACTCGTTGCGTCTTTTTCAGCTGCTTCACCGGGGATGTAAGTTGTTCTGTGAGATGATGATCCTTCGGACAGATGTTGGCTAGGAGGTGGTCAAGTGCTTGGTTGGGGTTGGGGTTGTCTCGAGTAACTAGTAAATGTTTTCTCTTCTCTTCTTACCTTGCTAGATATTCCCTAACATCTTTCGAGAGAACGAAATTAGTTTCACGATAATCATAGGTCTAGTAAATTAGATATTTTATGCTAATTTATCCCATAAATATTTGCCGTATTTCCACTTCGATTGTTAACCTTTTACTAGAGAGACCGGGTTATAGGTATGGTATCATGCCATATGCGGGGATAGATGACCACAGGTATCTTTCCAGCTGAAAGACCATGGGTTGGTTACCTACCTAGCTGGCATCTAGCCTAATCTACCGCCTTGTTCAACGCTAGAACGAAAACGATGCATTGATTTTATTCTCGTGCCGCGAGAGCGCAGCCGCAGCGTCCCCGAATGCGCGCACATACGTCCGCCACTACTCTCCTTTGGGGACGTTGTCTCCCGCGTATCGACTCATACTACCGAGACATTGGTTTCACGTGGCGTTCGGGAGGAGTTTTCCTGAACCCGTCTCTTGCCTGGTGGCGTAAGCCCTCAACGTCTATTCCTTGCGGCTGGGCCTCTAGATTGTTGCGAATAAATACCCTAGGCACCTAAAGGTGAGGCCGTTTTAAAAGTCCGAGGGGGAGGGTTACTCAACCCCCTCCCCAGGAGATCGGGAGATCATTTGGACGTCAGGTTCTTGCTTATCATATACTATACTCTGCTTTGCCTTGCATAAGTACCTGATATAACCAGGTAGGTAGGTAAGTAGTCTTTTTTCTTTCCGATATGGCGTCCTGCGCGACTGGCGCCTTGCTGTTGCCCTTCGCCCAGCCTCTCCACCCGACGCTCAGGGACGCCGAGGAGGTGCGCGCCATCCTCGAGCGCAAAGTGCCGCCCGAGCTCGCCGTCCAGATCGTCTCCCTGGGGTACAGTCCGTGGGTGGCCAAGCGCAGGGCCGACGAGTGCATCTTCTACCCGGACTACAGCAGTCCGGACGAGAACCACTGCGTGGCGGTTCTGCATCTCGCTAGCGAGCGCGTTCCCGATGACGACGGCGACGACGGCAACGACGATAACGGACGCAGGAGGGTCGTCCCGCGGCGCGTGATATTCCAGACGAGCGCGGCGTATGGGGGGTGGGTCAGCGATCGTAGTAGTTACTTCGCGAAGGAGGAGGACGCGTTTAGGAACAGCCACGCGCGGTTCGACGCCAGCATCCTGCGTCCCTTATCACCATCACCATCATCATCATCATCATCATCATCATCGCGTGGAGCGGAAAGACAAGGCACAGGCCAGGACATGCTGCCGCCGCTCGAAATCGCCGTATCAGATTGTTGGTGGGAGCCCAGGGCCGCGGCGGACGCGTTGAGGGAGAAAGGGTGGGAGTTCGTAGAGGCGGAGGACGGGCGCATAGAATGGAGGGTGTGCAATAATAGCGAGGCGCATAGGGAGTGGCAGGACTACAAGGTCGAGTGGACGAGGGGCCTCCGGGCAGATTCGAAGGACGATGATCGGGTCGGGAAAGGCGCAGGGTTCGTGGAGCTTTTGAAACCTGGATATATCGTTGTGCTATGGGCTAGGACAGGGGTAAGTCCACTGCAGTACTGTGCTGTGATATCGCTGCCGAGCTGTTTTTTTTCTGGCTAACATAAGTCTCATATAGTTAAGGTCCTGGTGTAGTAAGGTTCGAGCTGCGACTATTGAGATTGAGTATGAGTTGCCGTAAAGGACGTGTGGGCTCAATACCTAGTCCTGTGGGATATGTTAAGGGTACCTACCTCCTAAGTGAGCTTGTGGATATTGCCATTTCACAATATCTTTTGGGGGATATTCATGTCATCGGCGACCTCAGATGGTGATATAATGTACATACTGTATAAGTTCATACACGTACTATTGGGGCTTTAATCTGGGAAAAGTCGTATACTGGGAAGTCTCTTGCCTTATTAACAATCGAGTTGTGTTGTTGATCTAAGATTCGGGGCAAAGTCAACTGTTCTTATAACACATATCATGTCGACTAGCCCGAACCTGAAAACAATAATAGCAAAATGGTAGGTATAAGAATGTTCTTTTGTTTTAGAAAGGGGTTCAATAGTGATTACGATAACAGGTACCTAGACCTAATAGTCTGCTTACACAACTGTCGCTGTGCCTCCACTCGTCTCCCGTTGTACATTCCACTCAACCGTGACTGTAATTCTGTTTGATTCTCGCTCTTGGCTGCAACTACCAGTTTGACCTTCGTGATACGCTCTTAATGGAATATCGCCTTCATTTTCGTCGTTTACAGTAATCTCTTGGCGTGTCCGGGGCTCGGTGGTTGAGATGGACACTTCGTGGGACGGCACACATATGTGGTCGCCTCCTTTTGACCGAGGCCTGTTAAAGTCGCTTCCAGAGTTCTGCTTGCTTGATCGAGTCTTATCGGAAAAGACACCGCATCTAAGCACGCTTGAGAATTTGGGACCAAGTGCCCTGAGAAGGGGAAGACAAGCGTTGATAATACCAAGGCCAGGTTCCAAGATTACCCAGACGAGGTCTTCCATGATAGTATAAGGCAGCTCTTCTCCTGACAGTTTTAGGACTGCCCAAACTCGAACACATGTTATTACGCATATGCTAGGATACCTGTTAAATTTACACGTCTTGATCCTGGCGATACGGCTACTTGACTTACAGAAACCCCACGGCAAATATGCCAATAACCATCAGCTTCTTCTTCAATTCCAACTGTAGTCTCCACATCTGTGGCAACGGGAGGAGGAAGAGTGTGATGTCGAATGACGTATTAATTATTGGGTCAGATAGAGACTTTCCCTTTCGGTTGACGCAGTGGGCAGTCGGGTCTGTGGCGAGTATAGCTGCATTCCAAACTGCCTCGAGGGGCGTACATTGTAAAAGTAGCCTAATAAACAGCCCTAACGCGCCAGCAGTTACGAGGCCCATAACGACATAACAGAGTATCTGGAAATGCCGATCGGGAAATATTCTAACGTAGAGATGGAGGATGCTGATCTTGACCAGGCTGTTAGAGGGGATCGCTAGGGCTTCCGCAACGACTAAGGTTTTGTTCAGGTGAGGAACGACGCCGGGCCAGTCCTTGTTTAGATATTCCGTATGGTATCCAATCCCGCAGGTTACGGCGCAGTACGAAATTACAGACGCAAAGCTGCAGTTGAAGAACAACGCGGCAACAATGGACCAGTCGTGGAACTCCAGCCTTTGTCTTGTTAGCTTTCGAGCCCATAGCCGAAGCGCAACGAACAGGGCCGAAAGAGTGGTAAACACGCAGGAGATGATTATTATCTTAATCCCGTCTTGGGTTAATGGCGGATACCCTGGACGGACTGAGGATCTTTGGCTTGGAACAGTCGGCATTTTGTCTACCGTCCTAGGAGATGTAGGCAATCCATAGGTGAGAAGAACTTGACACGTCAATGACACGTCAAGGGGGGAGTAAAAAAGGATAGCGAAGGTCATACCAAACTTTGCCGCGGTAGAGTAACCCGCGGTAGAGTAACAAAGGAGATATAGTATAACAAAGAAAAGTATTTCCGTGCCCACGAGCTCAACATTACCATTACCATCTGGGTAAAGTCTTGCAGGGCCAGGCAGATAGAATATTTGAAGCTGATGAGAGCCTTCGGTTGGATCTGAATTCATCGTCGCCACGTGTGAAGCCTGTTTTGGGAATGGCACTACGGTTGGAATTTGGATATGGTATGCTTTTCTATCCTACTGCTCCAAGTGTGATTAGGTAGAGGAAATAATCCAAGTCAACTAAATTCCAAGCCCTTTTACGTAGCACAAGAGCCAACGAGTTTCCATGTTGCTCGCATTAATAACTTACTAGGTAGCTAAAAGCTACTAGAGAATATGGAAAGATAGCACTTGTTATTCACAGTTAGTATTGTATATTGTATATGACAGCATGTCAAGTACCATCTCATCCCACGACCAATGTACCGGGTCTTTGAGATTCTGGACGGAATGCGACGTACATATATGTGAAGAGATGCTATATGATTTAATCTAGGACTAACAAGAAAGTCCCCAGCATCTCCATAGAATCATATAGGCAGAGTGTCTTGAGGTAACCTTCTAACACAACCTTTTCAGTTCCAAAGAAAGTCAACTAATAAAGAGCCAAACATATGTACCTCTTGAGTGTTAATTTTACGGCTGCCAGACAGCAGGTCCCGGCATGACATATGAGTTAGCCTTGGGGTTATTCCACTTGTCGAACTCGATACCGGGGTCGGTAGCTTTGTAGATGCCGGGACTAAGTAATAGGAGGTAATCAAAGCATTAACAACTTCTCATCATCAAATCGGAGTTCTACCTAGGTAGATAGTTTAGGTGCCTACCTAGGCAGGTAGTTTCACTTACATCTTGGCTAATGGGCCAGGGGTCCCGGACCCGTCGCTAGCGATCTTGAGCTGCGCGCACTCCATGTAGAACTGTGCGCGCCCCACGAACGCGTCATGGATGCCGATGTGCTCGACGCGGACGAGGTACTCGCCGGCGGGGATCTGCTTGGGGATGGTGAACTCGATGTGGTCCTTCTCCCAGGCGCACCAGGACGCGTCGTTGCCCGGGGTGCTCGGGTCGCAGAGCCCGATCTCGTACACCTTGAACCAGTCTCCCGAGCCGTCGTACGAGGCCACCCCCGTCCCCTCCGGCGCTTTCGACATATACACGAAACCCGGACCGGGATGCTCGATGATCCTGTTGCCCCCGACCTTGAACCTGATCGTGTCCCCCGCGTTGACGGCGTACGTCTGGGTAGTATTGCCCGGCTTGGCGCCCAGGTTGCATCGCAGGTCCGGAGAGTCGACAATCAAGGGCAACGTCGGCATGATCGTGTTGCTGTTCTTGCGGATGTACGTATACTCCTGGCCGACTGCCTCGCCGTTGACGATGAGTTGGGAAAAGACGTAGTGGCCTTCCGCCACAGTAGCAGCCAGCAAGGCCGTCAACGTAGCTGACTTCATCTTTGAGGCTTGTCGACTGATGCAGGTGGTTGGATCAATTGAGGTCTTCGCGTTGTGAGGCTGGTCCTAGGCGATGCGTCTAAACTGGAGTATTTATAGAAGTCTGGGACCTGGGGGATGTAGTCCATTTTGGTCTGCCATGGCCTCCTGCCACATGTCATGATTGCCTATATTAAAATAAGACGCACCCATGAGATATCTCACCATAGATGGTAGTTGCCTTCTCCATGATGCCAAGATCAGGAAAGCTGCAAGATACAGGGCATATTAACCGCGTTGGTAGCATAACATCTATACCCGTTCATCAACCGCAACTAATATCCATCCAATGAGGCTGGACCCTGGAGCATAATCTGCAATTGCTTGTATATTTAGTTTGGCGTTCCTTGCTATCCATAAGACAATCTATATAATAACCAAGTTTGAAAAGGCCCTTCGCTACTCTTTATTGTGTACAAGGCTTATATCATGATGTGATTATCCGGTTGTAAAATATGACCTTCGTCACTCTATGCTTTCCGTGCCGTCGCCAATTAATGCATACTGCTGTTGGCTATCAAGACGAATTGATCCTCAATGGATCGAGGCAGAGTTGTTTCTGCTTCCAGTGATAATTCGCGATATATAGGTACCTACCTAAGATACTATGCACATAAGATAGGTACCCAGGTAGGTAGGTATATAAGAGTATATGATATTACCCGGAATATTTCCCTCCGCGGGCCCTTATAACGCCGTCTGGCGGTTTGCAGCGAACAACGTTTATATTTCGATATCCGTCGTGCTCGGATTTCCTCCGACTTCACTGGTAGATCATGCTGTTCGCTTTCAAATAAAATTTATAACTATTTTAGAAATGAAGTTGTCGTTGGTTTTTTCGTGGGCAGCAAGTGCCCTTGCCTCTTCCCCTCTCAGTCGAAGCGCTGCGAAGCTATCTCCAGTCACTCGCAACGGGAGTAGTCTTTTAGTTGATGGGAAGGTTTGGAAAATGGTCGGACCTAACGTCTACTGGCTAGGCCTCGACGAGAATGTCACGCCGCCGGCTGGGGAGCCATTCTACGCTCCCACTAAGGCTAGCTACCCTACCAAGGAACGGATTACAGAGGTGATGGCAACCGTACAAGCTCTTGGCGGCACGATGATCCGGGGGCATACCTTGGGTATTAGTACCGGAAACCCCCTGAGTGTTGTACCCGAGCCTGGAGTGGTTAACGAAAGAGCCTTCGATCCCATCGACTGGGCGGTCTACCAAGCAGGTGTATATGGCATCAGATTATTAGTGCCATTGGTGGATAACTATGTCAGCTCATACGAATATCTACCTTTAACTAAAAAAAAAGGTTAACCGTAAACTCATAGCTCAGTAGGACTATTACCACGGAGGGAAATACAACTTCCTCCGTTGGGCGGGTTTTGACCTGAACCAAAGACGGGACGAGAAGAACCCCCTAGTTCAGCAATTCTACACCAACGCCACTATCGTCGCCACGTTCAAAGACTACATCAAGACGATAATCACTCACAGGAATCGGTACAACAACCTTACCTTTGCCGAAGACCCTACGATCTTCGCGTACGAGACAGGGAACGAGCTCCTCGGGCCCGTGTGGGGTGACATGAACTCGCCTGCAGACTGGGTCCGGGACATCGCGAAGTATGTCAAAAGCCTCGCTCCGCAGAAACTGGTAGGTGAGTATGCGTTGTAGATATACGATCTCTCTCTCTCTCTCTCTCTCTCTCTCTCTCTCTCTCTTTCGCCTAACACGTTTAAACTGGAGGAGGATATTAACTAACACGCGAACAGTCGACGGGACCTACGGCATCAACAAAACACACCTCGGCATCGAAGAAGTAGACATCTTCTCCGACCACATGTACCCCGTCGACACAGCCAAGCTCCAAACGGACATTAAACTCGTCGAAGCCGCCGGACGGCCCTTCTTCGCCGGCGAGTACGACTGGGTAGGCGGCAGCGCCGCGAACCTGCAGTCCATGTTTAAGATCCTCGAGGAGAGCCCAGTCGCGGCTGGAGACGCTTTCTGGAGCCAGTTCGGACATAACGCCCCCGACTGCAAGGTGAGCCAGCAAACAAAGCAACAATTTTATCAATTGACCAATTATTCGGCCACCTACCTCTAATGTATCAACACGCTCTCAGATTAAGTACCTTAGGTTAGGTACCTAGTTATGGATTAGTTATTAGAAATAGCGCTAAGCACGTTGTAGACTTATGTCGACCACAGCGACGGCCTCACCCTGCAGTACGGCAACCCGAAGAACACGGCGAACCAGAATAGCCGCATCCAGCTGATACGAAAACACTTCGTCGCCATGAGCCAGGGCAGAGAGATCCCGTCGGACGAGCCCTTGCCCGCAGTGCCGTGCCCGGCGCCCACGTCGCCGACGTTTCGCTAGGTAACGGTTAGGGTTGAAGCGGAAGCATCTTTTGTAACAAACATAAATATCATGGCCGTTCTAGGTAGTGGAACGATCAGGCAAACTCGTATAGGGTGGGCACCAATCTAAGCTGTCAGTCAGCTTGTAAAATAGAATTATGGTATTCTCAGGCACTTAGTCACTACGATCGTGAACGAAAAGGTAGTCAAGGTAGGTACCTAATGAATGGAAACTCATAGCTCCTAACGAAAGTATCTTTATGATGCATTTCAAGCGTGCAATGTAGGCGTAAAAGCATCAAGAGCAGTTGTTTCCCCGGTTAGTGTGTGAGGAAGGTAGGTATAAGCTTGTCCTTCCAAGTTGGAGAGAACAGACCTACCCAACGTGTAGAAAAAGAAAAGAAAAATTAAAACAGGAGGTCCAAAAAAAAATATTGCTAACTCATCATTCAGCTATAGCTAATTTTCGTCAAGTATGTTCATAATGCGTTAAGAGCCCGCTTCCGCAAGCCTATAGCTTCAAAACCCCCCTTAAAAGAAGAAGAAAAAAAAACCCTCACCGCCAACTTTTTAGATCCGCAAACTTGTCTACGATACATCATTTCCTATCATGTATCCATACCTAGTGCTGAGTAGAAATCATACGAGCCACTAGCCTCCATATGCCTTCACTATAGCGGCGACCTTGTTTGCAAGCTCGTCGGCTTCGGATCTCGTAGCCGCCTCCGCGTACACTCGGCACGCGTTTTCTGTCCCGCTGGCCCTGGCGAAGGACCGGGCGTTGGTGTACTTCTTTACCACTTTATCAATTTCTTCCTGGCAGTGCTCGGGGTGGCTGAGTTTTCGCTCGGCGTCGGTTGTTCGGAAGAGGTCCTTGTTACCGACTTCGACGCGAACGAGACGGTTGGGAAGGTCCTGATACGTCATAGCCCAGTCTCTTAAAGTCCATCCCTTGTGGGCTAGGATAACCTCCACCATCAACATGTCCGATATCGCGTCTCCGACGGTCTGGTTGATAAGATCTCCGAGGGCGCTGAGAGTATCGAGGGCGTCCTTCTGCGCGGGCGACTGAGGCTCTTTGGTCTTGAATACCTGTAGGGCATCTTGAGAGAAGAGGACGGTACCGTGGCCATTGGCCTCGAAATATACCCCGATATCATACGAGCAGGCGGCGTGGTGAAGATGCTTGACACCTGTGGGCGTGCAGACTACGGGGATCTGCAAGTGTTGCTCGACGTACTTCGTGCTGGAGCCGTTAGCATAAGCGGTCTGAATGAGACCGATACGAAGTTGACCTTCCAAGCCGGCAGTTCGGATAAGGTCTGCAATGAACGACGCGGCCAGTGTCGCGATACGATCTCCGTCAAGCATGAAGAAACCAGTATCCGGGTCGATCCAATAGTAGATGAGACGGTCCGCATCACCGTCTAGAGAGCACCACCTCTCTCCAGGGGCCGGCTTGGGACTTGCTGGAGCTCGCTGTCTCGTCTTGACGAAGTCGGCACCACAGTCCAGGTTCAAAACTTCGGGGCGTAAAACGTCGTCGTTGGCGACTCTGACTTCCAAGCCTGTTTTCGAAGAGTCGTGGTGTTTGAGGAACTCGGCAAGCTTCGGACCACCGACACCGTTGGCACAGTCGACGGATAGCTTCCCAGAAACTTTGCGTCCGTGGAGTGCGCGGTAGAAAGCTTCGACAAGCTTCTTATAATACCCGACCTCGCTGACCTCACCATATGAGCCAGGGGTTCCGGCAGTGTTGATGCAGCGGGTAAGATAATGGAGCTGGGGGGTCGTGAGAATCCTGTAGTCGACGTAGGCGGTATTCGTAGCGGCCAGGGAGTCGGCGAGGGCCGTGACGAGGGTTTTGCCAGAAGGGCGGGTGTCTCGGCCAGCAATGACCTTACCGGGTGAGGTCAGATCGATTTTGAGGGCGTCGGCTAGCTTGTAGAAGTAATCGACAAGCTCTTCGTGGCTTGGGGCGTTGACGAGGTTCGTAGCGTGGACTTCCCACTCTTGTTCGAGCATATCTCCCATCGGGTCAACAATCTTCACACCGTTGTCCACAGCAGGGTTGTGACTAGCGGTGATCATTACGCCGATGGTTTGGCCGTTGAGTTTACGACTTCGGAGAGCGGACAGAAGTCCAACTCTAAAGGTGACACCGTCCAGGAGATCGGCACTCATACGAAAGCCTGCTGTGCCATATTTGTAAAACCTTCCAGGAACTATATCGTGCTTCTTCGAAGCAGCGAGGATTGCATCTCGGTCCATCTTTAGTGGGACGGCTAATATTCGGTCTCGACTCTCGAGATGTTGGTACACACAGTTGACCAGATAAAGATCTCTTAGAAGATTGGTAAATATAGAATAGAGAAGAGAGAGGAGGAGGGGGGAGAGAGAGAGACTGAGAGACTTTTTTTATTCAAGTGAGGGGTAATGGTTAAAAATATAAGAACCAAAGAGAGTAAGGGAGTTAGTTCGTTTTACAGAAATAGTTATCTACGTAGGTATTTATAAAATTAAGAAAAAGTCCAAGTTGATAAAATGAAGATTGAAAGTGAAAGTATGGGACGAGTAGGCTAATAATACAAGGAGGTACAGTAGGTAGGTAGGTACATAGTACTGTAGGTAGTACGAGAAGGTAGTACCTAAAGGCTAAAACCCTCCTCTCCATCACTAAAGTTATTTCACTGACACACTGAAGTAGCACTTGTAACATGCCAGCCATACTAGCTTGCCTTTAGCTTGCTAGCACATTCGTGGCATGGCCCCGCGCTAAGAGATTCTGACGTTACCTGAGCTGCAGGGTTAAGAACCAGTCAAAAGGCCGGTCAGAACGTAGCTTCCGGTAAGGTGGGGCTCCGTAATGGCTCATGAGCTTTTTAAGCTGAAAGGTAGAAAGGGCATGCCGCACCTTTCCAGCGCAGCCCCTGTAACCTTACCAAAAGGTTCCCCCTTACCTTAATCCCACCATTAGGTACCTCATTAGGTACCGTACCTGAGTCCCCCCCTTTCTTTTGGTTGCAGTCACATGATTTCGTGATTTAAATTTCTCACCCCTCCAACGCGCTAAAGGCTAAAAGTCGCGTTCTATCCTCTTCCGATTTTATTCATCATCCATCTACTTGTCATTCAATGGAGATGAGCATGAATTTAAACAACTAAAATGCCACCTGATGACCCTTGCGCTAATCCTCTCCTTCTAGGATGGGTGAGGGAATGGGTTGAAACTGCTCGAATGCAGAATTCAAAAGGGCTTACAACATACAAGAAGGCATATGCCGCCCTTCAAGCGTGTCCAGTAACATTCCAACATCCCTCTCAGTTGGCGCAGTTAAAGGGGTTCGGTACGAAACTATGCCAACGTTTGACCGAAAAATTACAGAAGCACTGCCACGACAATGGGTTACCTATGCCTAAGCGCCCGAGGCAATCCATCATTCCTGGCTTGGCCAACCAAGATGATGACGAAGAGGACGGTGCGGAACGGCCACCTAAGAGACGGAGGACGAAGCCTTACGTGCCCACTCTTAGATCCGGCCCCTATGCTATAATTATGGGGTTGGCAACGCTCGAAGAAGGCAATCGTACCGGCATGACAAAGCCGCGATTAATCGAGGTCGCTCAGCCCTTTTGCGATGCATCTTTTACTGCCCCCCCTGACGTTACTAGCTACTATACGGCCTGGAACTCTATGAAAACCCTTGTCGAAAAGGACCTGGTGTATGAACGCGGTAGGCCTACTAGAAGGTATCATTTAACTGAGGAGGGATGGGAGGTGGCTCGACGGATGCAACAGACTATGAATCCCAATCAGCCCGGGCCGGCAGCGCGTGGGGCAGAGCAAAATCTGGATGAAATTGAACTCGACCCTGCTCCTGCTCTCGCTCCCCTCCCTCTTCCCCGTCTTACCGACAGGTCGCCGTCTCTAAAGATACAGGATCCACCGAACAAAGAATCAAACTATTCCGACATCGTTGCTGATGGCGATACATCATCAGGGAGCCCGGAGCTACCGAATTTTAGGCCAATACGACTTGCCCCCGGATCTTTTGAAGTGCAATTAGTATTAGACGTGCGTGAGGTCCGATTAAAGACCGATAGAGACTACAGTAAGTGATATCCCAAGAAGTAAATATTTATTTATTGCATCATTCGCGTTGAGTGCATCAATCCCAGGTTCTTAGACAAAACTCGTCTTCTCTAGCCACCTAGAAGTGACCACTAACCCAGGACGCTCCAGTGCAAAATGAACTTGCAAAGAAAGGCGTCAACCCAATCATGCGTGCTCTCGAGCTAGGTGATGCCCTTTGGGTAGCCAAATGCCACGACGCAAATTTCCTTTCCCGACTCGGAGCCGAGGGAGACGAAGTCGTACTCGATTACATCGTAGAGCGAAAGCGACTCGATGATTTGATCGGCAGTATTAAAGATGGCCGTTTCCACGAACAGAAATTCCGTCTGAAACGATCCGGCATTAAGAACGTCGTTTACATCGTCGAAGAGATCTCCATGGATCCGGATGTCCTGGATAAACGTGCAGAAATGGTGCAGTCCGCTATCGCATCGACGCAAGTCGTTAACGGCTTTCTTGTGAAAAAGACGCAGAGGATGGACGACACCATCCGGTATCTTACTCGCATGACCATGCTGCTGAAGAAGCAATACGAAAGCAAACCACTACTCGTCATCCCCACCGAGGTCCTCACCGCGCAGAACTACCTCTCCTTACGTCAGCATCTCCGGGAGAAGGAGCCTACCACAGGGCACTACATCACCTATCCAGCCTTTGCTTCGCTAGCGTCAAAGTCGGATATGATGACGCTGCGGGACGTGTTTCTGAAAATGTTGATGTGTACCAAGCAGGTTACGGGGGAGAAAGCTCTTGAGATCCAAAAGAGATGGAAGACGCCTTACGAGTTCTTCAGGGCTTTCGAGGAGTGCGGCAGCGGGGAGGAAGGCAAAAAGCGGAAACGCGAGATGGTCTTCGAACAAATGGGGGGTTTGGTTGGGCGCAAGAAGATCTCGAGACAGCTCAGCCAAAAAATTGCCGAGGTCTGGGCCGACGTGTAAGCCCCGTCCGTCACAACTGACTGACTGACTGTTCTTTTTTTTTTTTTTTTTTTTTTGGCCGCAGTATGAACACATTTGGTTTTGCATCTACGCCGAAGCAAGTCTCTGAAATCAAGTCATGGGTGAAAAAAAGCCAAGAACCACAAGCTCCTATGATGCTACAGGCGTGCATTACCGCTGTATTAGGTTAGCAAAGTGCCAGGTGTTTATTATACCGATCACTGGTTCTCGTATTCTCGAGGTTATTATACTCAATGAATAAACATTTGTCCAGACCTTGCAAAAACTGACCAGACTTTTTTTTTACAATCTAAATTCGTAGACTTCCAGTTCTCCCTACATTATTATTCCAGCCTCCCCCTCCCCCCCCTACGCACAAGCACACATAATAATAATCATCATAACCCTACGAATGCCCCCCCATAGCCTGCGCCACCAAATTCTGCACCATCTCCTCGAGCATCGGCCTCGCCAGCGCCTCCGCCTGCGCGCCCAGGTACCCGGCCATGCTCTTCTCCGCGTACTTGGCCAGCACGTCGACCTCGAGATTGACCGAGTCGCCGGCCTTCTTCCGCGCCAGCACCACCTTCGCCTGCGTGTACGCGATCAGCATCACCTCGAACCACCCCTCGCCGTCGTCCACCCGCGTCACCGTCAGGCTCGTCCCGTCCAGCGCCACGTACCCCTTGCGCACGACGTACCGCAGCAGCGTCGCCGCCGCCGGCGCCAGCCGCACCGTCAGCGCGTTCCCGTCCGGGACCACCGACGCGATCGTCGCCGTCCCGTCCACGTGCCCCTGCACGAAGTGCCCGCCCATGCGGGTGTCGGCGCGCACGGCGCGCTCGAGGTTGACGGGCGAGCCGGGTTGCAGGTCGCCGAGGTTCGTCAGGCGCAGGGTCTCGGGCGCGATGCCGACTTTGAACGAGGGTTGGCGGTTGGCGGTGTCGAGCTGCGTCGCCGTCAGACACACCCCGTTCACCGAGATGCTGTCGCCGAGCGCGGCGCCCTCGAGCAGCGTCGACGACGGCGGCAGCGCGATCGTGAGAGACGTCCCGCCCGTCTCGTCGTGCGGGTTGAGCTCGGCGACGACTGGTGCGGGGAAGGAAGGAAAGAGAGACAGCGTTAATATTGAGTTGAGGTAAGTTGAGGTATACGTTTGATTTAATAGCAGTAGTGTAATCCCAAAATATCAACACCAATTCCGATTCCCCTTTTTCTAATATTAAAATCTTCTCCCTCCTCTTCCCCTTCCCTTCCCCTTCGCCCCCTCCAAAGTCATGGTATGATGCTCTAACAACCCCCCCAAAAAACAAAAAAAAAAAAATAAGAAACCAAGAAAAAAGAAAGAAAGATGACTTACCGCCAATCTCCTCGACTAATCCCGTAAACATAATTGCTGAAAATAAATAACTCGTCGTTGTTTTTAAAGGGGCGTTTCGTAAATCGGAGAATGAGTTGTTCTGCTTTGTCGCAAAAATGACGTTCGTTAGCTTTGCAACCCCCGCCATCACATGTACCTAACCTAACATACAACAGGTCTTAGGTAATAGGCCCCTCCCGCCCTGGCACGGCATTGCGTTCCGCGCTAGCCTCTAGAGAAGGGGGGACCCCTAATTTTGTGAATGAAAAATCAGATACTAGAGGGACCAAAAACCTGGGACAATAGTGTTTAGTATGTGAAATGTATGGGCTTCACTAACAATTTCAACAATACATATTCATAACTTTACGGCCGTTCATTGTATCGTAATATGATATATATCAGAATTTTTCTTATTGTTTTCTCTATCTAATCATACTAACTGAACTTTCGTACGGCTTATCGTTGTAAAGTTATTCAAATAAAACTATAAAGTATCTTAAAATACTTTCATATCCTCATTATTGCTACAAATATTTTTGAAAGTTTTTTATAAAGAAATTGCAATAACTTTATCAATATCTCTCGTATAAAGATGCAACTTATATCATACGTTTAGTTATATTTTTCTCTATCTTTTGATATTAATCTTATTGCGAGACGATAAACGGTTGTAAAGATATAAGATGTTACTTTCTGAAATGTTCGTGTTTATATGTAAAATGCATGGTTGCACTATTGTCCCACGTTTTTGGTCCCCTCTTCGCTGCGCTCAGAGGGTCCGTCAAGGCGCTTCGACCCTCTAGTACATAGGACCCCTATAAAATTGAAACTTTACTAATCAGCATCTTATACTACCTAGAGGTACCTAACGCATTGTATTATACCTTAAGTTAGCTTTGAAGTATTAATTATTACTATCGGTTATAGTTGAATCACGTCACGTTCAAAACAGTATATACTATAGGGATAGAGAGAGTATCGATCAAGTACCTGATGTATTCACAACTACTTGAGTGGCGGTCCAGACTGACCCATCAACCTCTTAGCCGTTATCCCCCGCAGGATGACGCCTTGAGGGACGTGTAGGAGTTACTTTCTATCGTAATCTTCATCAGTCATCAAGTACCTTACCTAGGTCCTAGATATGGTCCGTAGTATCGCAATTGCCCCAATATAATTCCGTCACCTCGCATACTATAGTTTCCTCTTCCCCTTCTCGGCCCGAGGGAAATGACTTTTAATGCCTCCCAACGCCGTACAAACCCTGGTCGCCATGCGATCATACAAGGCTATCGAATAGGTTGATGCTTTGCAGCTTGTTGTCCGCTTCGCAGACCCCGTCTACTAGATAAGGGCTGCCCAGCCCGAGTCCTGTTGGGCTGGAAGACATTGTAATACGAGACGCATCCTCCAAAAGATTCATCCCACCTAGCACATCTTGTATTCGCAAGAGCCCTCAGCTTGCCGAGTGACCTCTTCCGTTTCGAGATGGTAATCGATCTTAATATCGAGATCTCGTCGGTTCTTGTCGTTGGGCTTGACCTCCAAGTTAAAGCTGATCTCCTCTCCTTGCTGCACCGTCAAGACCTGGTCCAGGTAGAAGACGGTCTGCTTCCAATGCGTGTACTTAGTGTGCGGACCAGTGGAGAAGCGAACCGGCTTGTGGCACGCCGTGAAGTCGATATCGAACCACGCTACAAGCGCGTGTATGAAGTCGTCACGTCGGGACGTCAGCTTGAAGGGTATCGAGAAAGCAAGATCGGCCGTTGTGCAGGTGTAGAGATCAAGAGTCAAAACCGCGGCAGGGTCTGTGACGGCCGCCTTGATTTCGACTGTGTCGACGAGAGGCTCGGCTAAGGCCGTCTCCTTCAGAGGACTGTAGTCGAACCCGTAAACGTTATCCCAGACTGTAACCTGTTAGTCTTGTCTTGATGGATTCTTACACTGCAGAAAACTCACATCCGATCTTCTCATCCTTGTACTCGCCATCCTCAATACCGCACGCGAAGATGGTGGCCTTGTCCGGGAAGATCAAGCCGTCCTTCTCGAGGTACTTGTCGCGGGCGTATAAGACAGTATCCAGCATGCTCTCGTAAAGGAGGAAGTAGCCCATCCATTCCGAGATGATGATATCGACCTTGGGGAAGGGCAGCTCGATCTCCTCCATCTTACCCTGGATGAGGGTAATCTTGTCTGCCATGCCATTGACCTTGACAATCTCCCTAGCCTTGAAGATAATGGTAGACATATCAACACCGATGACGTGCTTGGCTCCAGCCTTTACGGCGAACCTATCCAGGGGAGGCAGCGTATTAGTTTAATCGGGCTTATTTATCCATGTCTCTCTCTCTGTATGGGTTGTCGTTTACTCACATGGAGAGGATAGCTGTACCGCAACCAACGTCAAGAACAACCTTGTCCTTGAAGAGGTGCTTGTTTTGCACAATGGCATTCATGTAGGATTTCGTGCGGACTTCATCTTTCTGCGCAGCATGACAATAGATTGTTAGTTATGTTGTGTCTCGTAAACCGTCAACCTTGGAAGTGTAGATCTAGTTGTGAAAATTTGGAGTACGCACCAACATCTCCTCGTGGATTCCTGAATTGCGCCAGAGTCTTGTTAGTATTTTATTACCCTTCGAAGCAAATGATCAAGTAATAATGAGTTTCGTACCATGGTGGTTGTAGCTGTTATGCGACAAGCGTTAGCAGAAGGGTTTATCTCAAGAAGCAGTAGTAATATCGATGCCGATATTTTTTCTTTTTTCTTTTTAAGATTGCGGAAAGGTTGCGGAAACTAACCTGTTGAAATAGTGCTGCTCAGAATGAGCCATGCTCTTGAGCTTCTGCTCGGCAGCTTCGACATCCATCTTGTCAGCGGCCATTATTTAGAATTAGGATGCGATTTGCCCGAAGTTGAATTGTAATGGGAAAGTATGAAAAGGAATAAAGATTGGGCAGAATAGTAGGGGTAGGTACGAAGTAGTAGGGTCCACGGGAGGTAGGTAACTATTTTTTTTTTTTTCCTGTTCTTTCCTTGCTCCTTCTGGAACTAGCTGCAGGGTAACTAAAAAAACCTGGGTACAAAACTGATCTTAGACTCGATTGATACCCCACTTCCATTTCAATTCTTTTTCACTTTCTACATAGTATATCGCGCCCAACGCGTATCTTTTCATCCATCTGCCAGATTACCCCACCGGAATGGATAAACCATACTCCTATCAGATATTTTAGGTACCTAGGTACTTAGGTAGGTTATTTAAATTTTAGGGGTCTAGCTACGATTTAATAGGGGTTGTTTATAAACTTTACCACCTCTACACGATATTTATCACTTTTAATATGGTACGTAACGTAGATTGAGCATTGAATATTAATATAGTGCTGTAGCTACCTAGGTTAAGCTATGTACCTTATTTCAATACAGAGGGTTAAAATAGGTAAGTTTTAATAGGAGTAGAGTAGGCGTACGAACACTTCTGATAACCTAAGCTATTGTATAATACCAACTTCACTTGCTGGCATCAATATACATCTGGTTATACCCGACGATACCCCATTCCCAGGTATCCGTATTCAGCGTAAGATTCGTCGGGGTGGTCTTGCCTCCCCTCACTACGAATAATAGATCGTCAGCAAATTACATATCATCCAACACTAAAGGAAAAAAAGGGGGGGAGGGCGGAGAGATCTGCCAAGTAACCAAGCAAGCAATATCGAAGGCGACGACGTGACTTACAGAACCCAGCCTCCACGCTCCCGCCGCCAACCGGCCTGGCGAGCTTATTCTCCCCGGCCCGGACTGTGAAGTTCGCGAGCGGAAGGTCCCACGCGTTGCGGGACGCGACGCTCGGCGACCCGTAGAACCTGGCGTCGAGCCTGTCCGGGGTCACCGACAGCAGGAAGTAGCCGCGGTAGTATCCGTCCTGCCACTGCAGCACCGAGTTATTTCCTACGCGGCGCTCCGCCTCGGCCCTGGCACCCCCGATCGCCCCGCTGAACCCGGTAGAGCTGACCGCCGTCCCCGCGAACTCGACCCCGACGGACCCTTCCCCCGTCGTCGGGTCGTAAGGCTTCTCGTCTAGCCAGGCTAGGTCTGAGACCTGTGTGTTGTGTTAGGTTAGGTACCTGGTAAGTACGTATGCGTGTACCTAAAGTTTAACGTTGAAGGGGGGGTAGGGGGGGTGCTTAGTGACGAACCCAGTTTTGATGGCTATCACCCGCGAGGAAGATGGTGTTAGTGATGTTGTTATCGTATAGATGCTTCAGTGTCCGGTTCCTGTTCGCTTGGTACCCCTAGCAAGTTTATATTAGTACTCGCATTTGGCAGTCCTTAATATGAATTAATTTCCAGCTTACATTCCAGTTGTCACCACTATAGCCGTAAGACTCGACGATGTGGGAAAATACGATCTGGTTGCCAATTATACGCCAAGTCGCGCCCCGGGCCTGAGACTTGGTCAATTGGTTATAAAACCAGTTCTCTTGGTGCGAGCCCATCAGCGTCCGCGAGGCGTCGTTCCGGATCAGATCGATATAGTTGTCATTCCAATCTTTGCTCGATTGTTAATACCCTTGGGCTATTCACTTCATTCTGCGAGAAGGAAGTACTGCCACTTACCGAGCGAGGTAATGCTTCGATCATAGTTCCGAGTGTCTAGAACAATGAAATCTAGGACTGCGGCGGACTTTGTCAGTAACTAAGGTAAAAACGGAAGTGAATATGGGACTAGAAGACAACATACGGCTTCCCATCTGAAAGTTCCTCCATATCCTTAGATTATCGTCGAGATCGACTTGACTTCAGAAATGTTAGCGAAGCATTTGCCATATCACTTCTATGTACTCACCGAATAGGCATCCATTCGAAGTACGCTCTCACAGCATTCATCTTTCGCTGGTCCACGCTGACTCCGCCATCTTTGAGGAAAGAGTCCTCAGTATTGTTCAGAGCACTAGACCCATCACGGTATCCGTTGTTTGAGACCTCTATACTAATAGTTAGATTGGCTCAACCCGTCTACTCATGGCGTTACTTATCCACCTACCGTGATCATCCCAGGTCGCTATCCAGGCAAAGTTCTGGGAGGCCAGTTGCAAATCCGGATCTGTGCGGTACTAACTCATTATATAAATCTCATACTCTTCACTCGGAAGTTTGGAGCACTGCGTACCTGTCCGTGACGAGTCCTGTAATCATATAGACTGAACAAGTATTTCGGCGGTGCATGGGCTCGCTCCCCTTTCGCATTACCCTCGTAAATATAGTCACCTAGATGAACCTTCTCCTGTCAAAACGTATATAACAAAAGTGCCCAGGTTGTTAAGCACATACGATATAGTCTTGCTCATCTTTCCTCGCAGCGTTCCCATAAGCGTTGAAGTATCCATTCGCTACCACCATGTAAGCAAAATACCCCCCTTATCTTACCTAAGGATATACGTCAAAGTGGGTTAGAAAAGGGGGGTCAGGTACTCACGATAATTACTGCAAGAAAAAACAGCGAACCTCAACTCGGGAGCATCCGAATCCGGCAGCGGCGCCGTCTTCGTCCGTCCGACGGGACTCGTCTTGGTCGAGCCGCAGATCGCGAACTGGTAATTATACGTCGTGAACGGCTGCAGACCCGTAGCTTCAACCTGCATTTTTATCTCATCATTAGCCAAACCAGCCTGCTCCCCCTTCCCCAAAAAGCCCCTAAGAGGAAAAAAAGGGAAAAAAGAGAGAGAGAATATATGCAAAGTACCTTAATAGTATAATCAATATCGCTAGTCGTATACGCTTCACCACTCACCACCACCACAACACCATCCCCCTCTCCCTCCCCAGCTGTTCCATTCTCCCAAACCTTCCACTCCACGCAAACCGGGCTCTCATCCGCGTCGATAAACGTCTGCGTGTCGTGACTATACAGCGGCACCGTCCCCTCGACGGTGACGTTGCTCCCGTCCGACGCCGGCGTCGGCGCCGCCCGCGTCCACAATATCACGCTGTCCGCGTACGGGTCGCCCGACGCCACGCCGTGCATGAAGTCCAGCTCCGAGGCCGCGTACGCGACGGACCCGCGTTTTAGGCTCCGTCGGGACACGTGCGGTACGTCGATCCCGAGGCTAGGGTGGCGCCGCGAAGGGCTTGCGAAGTTTAGGTTACCGCCGAATCGCGCGTCTGCAGCAGCAGCAGCAGCAGCAGAAGCGAGAGGTGCGGATGGTACGACTAGGAGCGGCCCGGCCCAGAGACCGAGCGCCGCGAGTAGCTTATTGTGCACCATCGCGAAGGGCGACTTCAGACTGTCAGTTACGCTCCAAGCTTAGCACCTTTCAGTGTGCTTACAAGAACAAAAGCTATATATTAGATACCTACCTCTTAGGTAGGTATTTATACTTTCTACTAGCCCCATAGCATGTGCTCATTTACAGGTAGGTACAGTGCTATGCATAATATCACCGCATCAAACCGACCATCGAGAAACGGAAAGCCGATCGATAATCGCCTGCAAAACCTCTCCAATGAGCAATAGTAGGCTGCGCCTGCTGCGACCTGCAGGACAAATGCTGCTACTCTGAGTCTCCGGGGCGTTCTAGAAGACAAACGTGTGCAATGGCGATGTTCCTATTGGTCGTGACTTAATTGCTCTTCTATGCAAGCTCCCTCGAAAACACCCGCCGAGCTAGGGGAAGATATAAGTTCATAATAATATTTCGGTACCTACCGGCTCGGCGGGGGATGTAGTAGAGGAACTAATTACCTTGGCAGATACAGACACTAGAATTAGCAGGCTACTAAGCAAGAAATATCTAGTTAATTATAATATAGGTAAAACGTGGTATCATCGTTGGCAATTTGTTCATAAGAGCGTCGGTCCGGTTCATCACTAACAACTAGCCGCACCACCTCTCATATGGCTCTCTCCAACGAACGCCGAGGATCTTGAAAATCCCCCTCTCGTCCTGCCCCTCAAGCAGCGTTCCGCCGTTCATCTTAATATTTCCCTGGCCCCGTAGGACGTTGCCAAATAATCCTCTCTGGTTTAGCCGCATGCCCTTCTTCTGCGCTAGCAGCCGTATCGACCTGTTAAATATGTCGTTCCCGGTAAAGTAGATAAGTGCTGCGCCGAGTTCGGTCTGGGGTGCAAGTAAAAGGTCGATACGTCCCCATGTAGGACGGTATTCGCTTTTGGGACCAGGGAAAGCGTGCTTGGGCAGCACACAGCAACCATGCCATTTGCTCCCACCATCGACGTCGTCTACGCCACTATGGTGAGCAGCAAGGGCCACAGTTAAGAACCCTTCGCGAGTCAATGTATCAACAAGCCGATTCAGGAACGGAGCCAACTGGCTTGTAGAGGTTGTGCCCTTCTTGGTCACAATCAGATCGATATCGCCGGAACTCTCGGCTCCGCGACGATAACTACCTCCCACAATTAACTCTATGTGGCGATCAATGGCCGCGGCCGTCTCCCGAACACAACCAGCCAAGGCCTCCACTTCTCGCCGTGGAATCCGGGTATTCAAGTCGTCAAAATGCTCCAGCCCGATTTTCTGATTAGCGTTTAGGTCGGCTCTGTTTCTAAGGTCATCCAGGGTCCGAAAGCCTTGGGCGAGCCATTTATGTGCTTGAATTTGTCCCACACCGTAGATCTGTAGAAATAGGCCTATGGTCCTTCTCTGAGGGTCGTCGAGCGCATACTCAAGTTGCCTGAGTCGGTTCGTATTGACTATCTCCTCGATCTTATCTGCGATTCGACCGATATGAGGTAAGGCGCGTGCTTCTTCAGCAGTACATATTTTCTTCGGTTGTGTTCGCAGGGTTGCGATGGCTAATCTGTAAGCTCGAATACGAAAATTGTCTCCGGTAAGTGTATGCTGATCTAGCATCTCCTGAAGAACCTTTATTGTCTCTGCATTTGGATTATTATCCGTATCGTCTTTGGTGCCTCCCTTCATACAGATAAAATTTTCTTGCCAAGCAGGGCTTTTCCCCTTGGAATTGCCAATGCTGCTCCTAGTTCTTCTCTTCCACTGTCTCCCATCATCGTAATTGCTAGAATCTGAGAGGGACTCCATCTCATCTGTTAGAGTTAGGCCAGCAGTATCATTTCCCACTATTAATGAACCATCCAATATGTCAGTTTTACCCGTAGCTTTTGTCTCGGATATGCATTGTGTGAGCTCATCATCTACATCAATCTCAGCTATCCGTTTTGGAGGCGATACTCCATTTTTGGCCTGAGCTGCTTGACCATTGACCGAGATATCATCGGCCTGTTGCTTCTAGGAAGATGAAACCAGAGCGGCGCTTCTCTGCGAGGAAGATTGGCTGCGTGGCTGAGTACTTAATACAGGCGAATGGTGTCGCCTTGCTGACTTCCTGCGCCTTGGCTTCAGCTCGAGCGAAGCATCAGGATCGTCCGAAAGCGACGGGTCTATTGTACCTGCCGGCTGCTGCTCGGCGACTGTTGGAGTCCCAAGAATTTTATACTGCCTCTGGTCGGGGTTCGCGATTATGCGGTGCTTAAGGCAGTCAATGGGGTAGTTTTCATTGACAAGGACCTTCTCTGACCACTTAGGGTCGTCTTGCAGCTGACGCTCTATATCTGCATAGGTAAGCTTCTTGTCGACGATTATGTGCGTCGCCTCGCTCAGCTTCCTGCACCACCTACATAATGTTCGGTTAGCCGACCGATACGATGAGAGTATTTACGGGTACTTGCTTCTAGCCGCCGGGATAGATTTAACAAAACGGAAACTTACGTGGCGCCATGTTCCCGTGCCTTCCTGATCTGTAATCTTCGCGCCGGGTTGATATCGTCGTTGGGAATGTAAAAGAACGAGAGGTCTTTAAAAATTCGTCGTGCCTCGGGGGCCAGTTTCAGGGGTGGTTCCCTCTTACGCTTTCCCACTCTAACGGAGGGTGAAGGATCACCTTGAGGGTTAGAATGTCTGCTGAGAAGACTTGAGTGCATCGATCGTGTTGTGCGACGCTGTGGCTGTCTGGCTGCAGCTGTAGTCTCGGATACAGTGTTGTCGCCAAGGGACGGGCTTATCCGCAAGCTTGGCTTGCCAGATTTTGAGCTTTTACGTCGCGGAGTAACAGAAATTATTTCTATCTCGGGATCATCTTTGCTAGGAATAGGGTCTGGTACTGGTTCCCCCGAAATAGCATCAGCACCGATTTCCTTTGGTAAAATAGGAGAAGAAACATTCTTGGGAGAGGTCGGGTCAACAACAATGTAAAATGATCTGGTCTTTTGTCTGTATGCTTCCTCATCTGCGCATAAGGAATCATCTTCTCCATCATCATCATTCGTGTATGACTGCAGACATTCAAAGAATGCAACCTTTTCTTCCTCTAGCTGACGCTCCATTGGAGATAGGAAGGAAAACGGGGTATTGTTGAAGTCCGTTTCGGTATTCCGGGTATCAAGGCACATTTTGTTGCACTTTGACAAGTTCATCCGGTAGGCATCAACATCAGGGCGCATGATCGCTGATTAACTTGTCTTAGATATTTTTATTGGTTTAAAATGTTGGTAAATAATTGAAATTGGCAAATTGGTTCAATTGAAGAGCCAAAGCTAAAATCCCTTGAATTTTCCCTTGTATTTCCCTTGATTTGCTTAGTATGCCCCTCCGTTGCACCGCATAATACCTAAAATGAATTAGATACTTTATGCTTACCTGATATAAGCAGCTACCAACACCGTCGCACAAGTACCTTCAAGATATCGTTCGTTGCTAGGTATATGTTAGGTTAGGTACCTCCTACAATACATGCATTGCATATTTATAATGCATATTTGTAGGCAAATATAGTAAAACTCGAGCTTCCTTCAAGGGGCTTGCAGTAGAAGTCATTGTGTTTTAACTTCCGATATTTCGACCATATGAGGAAATATGTCTTAAGACTTATTACCTGATACATATTTGGCATGCTCACATTTGGCCTCGGATGTGCAATATACCGACATCAAGGGTATAATAATAAACTTTCACGTACAACACACATTGTATTGAATTCCATAACGCCTCCCTAAATTCCGTGTGAGCGAGTGAGCGAGATATTAGTCGCCAGTCGATACCCTCCCTAGTTTTCCCCAAATACGTAGACCCAAGCACAAAGCAAAATACATCATATCGTACAGAACAAATCCTCTTATGGTATAGGTGACTGCGACGACGCCTGCCCGGCGTACATCCGCGAATCCATCAGGGGAATGCTGTTCTTTTCCCGGGGATCGAAAGAGGTTGTGCCGTCCCCGGAGTACCGGCTATTAGATTCACCCTCAATATCATTAAGCAATTCCCTGGTGATCTCCACGTAATCGTATGCGAACTCGCCAATTTCCGCGTCGTCAATACCTAGAATCTCAGCGTTCTCGGTTGTTCGTAGTTGGAGACCGGGAATCAGGTTTAAGAGAAAACAAATTATGCATGTGCCGGCGAACGAGTAGCAGCCTCCACAAATAGAATCGGCGAGCTGGTATGCTAACTGGACCCAATGGTGGTTCACCCAACCTCCCCGTATTTGCGTAAAGCCATCGAGGTGTGCAATATAATCGGCAGCAAAGAAGCCCGTGCAGATGTTTCCTACGAAGCCGCCAACAGCATGCACGGCAAATATATCCAAGGCGTCGTCGATTCGTAGGAGAAACTTGAGCTTAGTAGCGTAGTTGGCAAATCCAGCCCCAAAGACTCCGTAAATGACCGCAGCCCAGACAGGGACATAACCTTTAAGGGGGGTTAGGCACGTTTCTGCGATGTTGGTAAATCTAGAACGCTTACCTGAGCCTGGTGTGATCGCGACGAGACCTGCAACGACGCCCGAGCAGAATCCCACCGTAGACCACTTGCCCTCTAATCTATAGTCGAGCACGCACCACGTAATCCCGCCGACACAAGCTGCCAGGTTCGTAACTACTGCGGCCATGACAGCGCGCAAATTGGCTGAAAGGGCGCTACCTGCGTTGAAACCAAACCAACCAACCCATAGAAACACCGTCCCGATAACTATGTGAGTAACATTGTGTGGTCGGTAGTTCAACTCGTGTGTTCCGTGGCCTCGTCGCTTCCCAAGCATCATCGAATCTACAGACTCAATTGTCAGTAATCCGAGCATATAGACTCTTACTAGGAGTATAATCAAGAGTGTGTAAACTAACACGCAAGCGCAGCCGTTCCGGAAGCAATATGGACTGGGGTACCACCAGCGAAGTCAAGGCCTCCCATCTTGTTCGACCACCCGGCGGGATTCCATGTCCAGCAGGCAATCGGGTCGTAGATGATTGTGGACCAGATGAACATAAAGATGACGCACGGTAGCATCCGCCCCCTTTCAGCAACAGCGCCAGTTGCAAGAGCTACGGTAATGGCCGCAAACATGCCTTGGTACACGGCGAAGAGCAAGTCCGGCACTCTCGAAGAGCCGACTGACGGTTGGGCTAACACATTTTTGAAACCAAAGTTGGACAAATCTCCGATATAAGCGGACGCCGTGTGCGAGAACGTTAACGAGTAACCCCAGAAGAACCATTGAAACGTAGTCACGGCCGTCGCCATGACGGAGAGCCATATCAGTGATAAAGCTGATTTACGTCGCGCAAGACCAGAATAGAAGAAGCTTCGATATTGTAAGCCAACGAACACTCGGGGCGGATATGATTTCTTTGTAGCCAATTTTACTTACCCGACTCCGGGAATCATGAGCAGCACGAGAGCTGTGGACGTTATCATCCATGCGATATCGCCGCTCTGTGCTATTATGTTAGAATTTGATTCCTATTCAAGGTCGGACGCGCGGTGTGCTCATCTACTAACCTCGTACCATACATTTAAATCTTCCGTCAGAGAATCTCCGCCAGTAGGACCGGATCCATTATAAGGGATTTTAATGATATAGCCCAATGCGTCCAGATCGATGCCGTTGAGTACGACCATTTTGTCACGTAGCCCAGCGAAGGTCTCGGGAGTGGCTATGACGAGATGATTAAAATGCTATTAGTACCACACATGAGAGGATGAGTTAGGCAAGTAAGTTTAAAGGAGTGTCGACAAGTTGGATGGAGGCCGTCGGGAACTTGCAGTCGAAAAAAGGTCGAGGCGAGGGCTAGATCAAGTACGTCAGATTCCGGCGCGTGGTTTGAGAAGCCAATAAAAATATCAATTCAAACTAAATGGTAGTAAACCCCTTAAACCGTCGGTAGTCGGTAATAAGCAATTCAAAGACAAGAATTCACTCTTATTTAGGTCAATCGGTATGCTTATCAGACATATCAAAGTGAAGTAAAGACGCCTATGAATGAGAAGTCTCGTAAAAGGAAGACAAGACTGAGGCTTGTATCTGACGGTCGAGGTTGGTGGAAAATCAGTTTTATTGATAACAGACCAGACCATCTTAGGGATCAGCGCGTTGTACCTGGTTGTACGTATGTACAGCATACTATCTTACTAGCATTGTAGGTACACCGGCGCCTGATGATATCCCCCCTTCGACAGACGGGAGATTAGCATCAGCCACTCAGGCAAGGGCATGACCTGCAGGTTGCAGGATCTGTGCCCGCCTCAGATCGGTGACATACATACCTACGTACATACAAGCAAGCATAGTACGGTGGCAGTAACCGGCATGAGCTAAAAACTAGCCCATCTATTTCGATAATAAGCAGGGATTGCTCCAAAATGGCCGAGGAGACACTATCTGGGCTGTTCTGGCTGTCTGGTCGAACGTTAGGCGTGGGAGATAGGCCGGATAGGATAATCGGCCGTAACACTACATATCCAATATTAATATCAACAGCATACAGCAGCAAGCTGAACTCAGTGGCAATGCCTTTGAACCCATTCTCTGGTGTAAGATTCGTCACCTAGGTGTCCTATTAAAGATACGATTCAGGGGAACGTAGAAGTCACTCTAGAATGAATCGCTCCGAAGAGCTGAACGGGGGAGGGATGCAAGTCAGATTTTTTTTTTCGTCTAAAATTTTAATAGATGATGAAGCAGCAGTTCGACGCCCAAAAATAAAAGATGATGGGTATTACACAGCGAAACAAGTAAGCAAACACACAGACAAGAGATAAGCAAGAATAAGGCCCACACAATCGACCCACTATTGGGTAAGGCTCACTGGTGGGGTGCGAGTGGGGAGAAAGAGCTTCCAGGGTAGGTGAGCAGGGGGTTTTGGACTTGGCACTTGCCCATCTCGAGTAGGTATTTCAAGTCTGATATCTTGGAGACAATGGAAGCCTCGGTAAGTAGCTCTTACACAACTAAAGCAACTCCGATAAGGGTTTACGATAAAAGCTACCAAGTCCTTTTGGGATTTGTTTTATCTTCTTTTTAATTACCATGCCCAATTTACCTACAGATAACTTCAGTCACATTACCAGCATCGAGAAGCATTCCAAGCAACAACCTAGATCTGGTTCAATGTTGTTGTTACGCACGAGTCAAAGCGTCAATGCACTACGACTACACTACGTACCTTCGTTCACTTGGCTCTCCCATCAGGTGATCTTAACATGTAGGTCATTCTCAGCAAAAGCCCGTTATTACGTAGTACATACATATAGCAGCCTACCTTATCTCGCATCGCGAAGCGAAATATGGCATATTCCTACTGTAACTACCTAGGTAGGCATTGTACGTAAGGTCACAAAAAGGCCAGACATGACATGAACAGGACAACTCGTGTCAGCTGCCCAATGGTCCCCCAACGGTCAGCCATCGTCTTTCCAGCTCGCTGGTATACACATCTATCACATCACATCTTGCTCCGAATCTCTTCCCACCTCTCCCCCATCATATCGGGAAGGTCAGAATCGATGGTTTATGAACACCTATATAGATACCTAGGTACCTAGAACTGTCTAGGTACTACCTAATTGGATGTAGATGATTCGCCCAAGTTGGTATACCTACCTAAATAAAATAGGTATGCCTTAGTTCAGGGGAGCTCATCGCGCTAGTTATGGTCTAACGGTCTAACAGAAACCTCGCATCTCCTAGTATCAATAAGGCTGATAAGGTCTTGCTGTTACGGTAATAGTTATTCCCCGTGTTCCAATCGAGCGGTACTTATCAATACGGGTTACCCCACTGTCTTAGGATCATTCAACAGCAACAACAACATAGAGGCTTCATGCGACTTGTTTGTTTAATTAAGCGTTAGCGGCCTAGGCTAGGTATGGTAAAAGATCATCTTGACATGTTCTATCGAGCGCAAAGTCTCAATATCCATCCTTCTTCTGACACGTAATAAATCTCCGGGGATCGCGAGCGGACTACCACCACCTGCCTAGGAATACCTCTAGGTTATGTTAGGTAGGTAGGCATCTTCCATGCATTCCCGCTCCCTCGATTCCCCTCTTCGAATGGAATGGTTTCTGAAGCCGTTTCGAAAACTGTTTTGACCGGTGTATCATCGGGTAAGACAAACGCCTCCGCCTCCCGCGCATGTCTAGAATAGGGAGGTCTCAGGTCATTGAGAGACGCTGTGCGACCTGAATTGGGTATTCGTAGGAAATCACTCAGATGTCATCAAAAAAAAAAAAAACAACTCGAACAGAAGATCCGACTTTTGAAGCAGCTAGGTATGGATGTTCTCAAGAGCGAACTTGCCACAATATACGGTCACATTCAAATTCCATTAGCCGAACCGTTTAGATCATTCCCAAGGTTAGTATGCTTTAAGGCTTTTTGAGGCTCTGATTTGTTGATAGTAAGACCGCACTCAGGGACATGGTATAGACAATATTATAGACAATACCTAGGGAGACATGTTATACATAGTATAATATAGTACGGTATAAGTTCGGCACCTTAGGTACCTAATTTGAAAATGCCTGCTCCATTTCATTCGACTTGTCAATGGCGGTAATGTTGCAATTCAGAACTGAACTGCACTACAGCACGCCTCTTACTAAAAACACTCAAGCCAAGTTGTTCATACGTAGTATGCGTATCATTTACACTAAGCAAGCCACCTAGATCGACACCCATCTTGTGCTCAGCCAAGCTACTTGGCAATTATCGCATGGGCTCGCATACCTAACAATATCCAAAATAATATATATACATAAGCTTAGCTTAAAGGAGAGGAACTTCCAGATGTAGAAGATGAGATATCAAATTGTAGGATTCATCGGGAGAGGGGGGGAGGGGCAGATGGGTTACCCCCTAGCTTATAACCCAGCCAATCACAGCTTAGCACATGGACGCAATAGGTAGGTAGATACCTACCTAAGGTACCTAGCCTTACTTAATACAATTAGAATTTAAGATCCATTATCTTAACTTAGGTACTCTCTAGGTAATAATGTTATAATCGAGATTGCAGTGGCCTATAGTTGTTGACTTGTTCACTTGTTAATTAACCCGAGTTTGAGTCCTACGTTGCTCGTGAATTCCAACTTTGAAAGTGAACGAGGGGCGTACATTAATTATTAAGGGGTACCTAGCAAAACAGCTATAATCGAACTACATAAAAGTCTTCTATCAGACTTGGTCTCTCAAGTGTGCTATAGGAAATCGACCCGAATACAACATTGCCAATTCTTTTCTGTACAAACCCTCCGAATACATGCTAGGTAAAGCAAGGCGGCCTGGTAGCCTTTTTGGTTCTTATGCAAGTAGATTAAAATGTGTTTCCATATCACCCCACTCCGAAAGCATATTATCCGACTCTGGCGCCTTGACCATGGAACTGACGATGTTGATGCAAAGTCCGCTTACATGGCGAGCATTAATTACCTTGCCATTTGCAAGCGATACTCGTACTTGAAGGTTGGACCTTAGAAACGGCTCTGCATCTTCTGCGTGCAAGCTTGGTACCTTTCCTGATGCTACCATATGCATCAGAGCCGAAGTTATGGGGATTGTACCAGTTACCATTCGATCAGAAACGTGGCCGTGCACGCTTTTGTGAGCGAAGATACCGTGAGTGCCTACTAAGTTGGGTGCTACCGGCCATAATGAAGGGTCAGGTGGAACGTCCCCTAGGAAGAGATGAATCGAAAATGAACCACCCATGGCTTGCTTGTTAACTCTTATATTTGCAATCCACTCGCGGTATTTACCACCTCTGAAAATTGCGCCCAAGGAAGGCCGGTTTGAAGATTGACTGCTCCAAGATATCCCATTTGCTCTATACGATTCGCGGTGGCTTGAACGCTTGGTATGCCTGCTGCTGTGTCGCAGACTCCTGTCTGATCCGATGAATATAGAAGCCGGGCTAAACTTTCCATATAGCTTATTTATTGTTGTCACAAGCTCCGCACGACTCGTGTTTGCTACTTCAGCGTAAGTATAACCAAAGACTTCATGATCCCGCACCATGTCAGCCGTCCAGAAGTGTGTTTCGTTGACAAAGAATGGGGTGAGAGGCGTTTGAGAGTTTTCCAACTGGCCGGGAGACGTCGTATGGGAAGAATAGACAGCAGCTTGGGGGATCACATATGTGTCATTGTAAAGGTGTTGCCACATAGTAAAAATCCTATCAACATTGGTATGATGTAGCCAGAAGAGTGGATCAAATCCAGAATAAGCTATGATGGCAAGGTGCCCATAAACACCACCCCCAACAGTGTGGATTGCATCGTGAATGGACTCAAGGGAGTCATATGTGCCGTTGTTGGGACCGGTAATCCAGGCCTCATTGCTGAAGGTTGTATAATTGGGGTAGTGAGAGAATAAGTTGTACAGCCGCTGTTGGAAACTCGGAAGGTGTATATCTAACGCGTGTGCCACGAAGGTGTTGTTTGAAGTTGCGTTTGCACTATTAATTGGGCGCGGTGCTCGTTTTGTCTCGCGCCATGTGTTGTACTAGGCACGTTACTGTTAGCATATGAGCTCCCCTCACAGGGGAAATAAGCTTACAGGAAAATCTGGAAACGTTGAGCTATTAAATGGCCTGAAGACGTAGCTGAACAGAGGGTTGGCAATAGTTTGAACACCGTTTGGCCCGGTTACATTAATGAATGGCGAATCACCAACACCGGGCGGGAGTACACTGTCTCCTTTAGGGGGGACGGCAGCCCAATCCCAGTACGGAATCCGGAAGGTATCGGCAGCTTTTTGGAACCGGTCTTGGAGTTCTGGCGGGTAAAACGAGGCAATAAATTGAACAATATTATACAAGACTTGCTAATACAGGCCGAGTCAGCATCTTACTTGGAAAATCGCAATATATAATCAAAGCTTTTATGATCAAAGGGGGGTGGATTCTTTCAGTATACCTCGTATAGAGCAAGATATGGTCGATGCCAAGGAGGAAACAGAATGGACACATGAGTACAATATCCACTATGCTCGTTTCCGGGTGTTGGGTCGACATCTTCCCACGTTAACGCGGGTGCTCCATGAATGCCTATCGTTCGTTAGAATATAAACCCATCATTGCGTCTGCCGGCGTACCTGTGATCTGGTACCACGAGAATGGTGACTCCTGATCGGTGAACTGCATCCAGCTAAGGGCCAGGAGGTACAGGTTCCATTTATCCTCGTCTTTTTGCAAGTCTCGGATATCTGGTCTCAGCTGGATTTCTCCATTGACACGAGGAGGGCCGGCTACGATAGAAGACTGAGACGGAGCCCGTTTTCGTAAGCGGAGATCAGCGGTAAACCCATAGTCGTATTGTCCCAGCTGTATGCCAGCAACAGCTACAGAAAAGAGCAATGCGAAAACTAGACAAATCCTATGAATGGATGACATGTCGGGCTGTCATGAAAATGGAACTTCTTGGAAAAAAAGTACGGATGAAGCCGTGGACCACAAAAATGACACACAAGAAAAAGCAGCCAAATAGTACGACACATGTGACGGAGATGAAAGATATCGTTGGAGCTCTGGAGGTGTCGGGGAGAAAGTAGTCAAAAGACGAGACAGGATAGATGAGTTTGTCTTGTCGATAAATGATAAATGCGAATGGACTAAAGGGCTTTTGGTTAGGGCGGTCTTTCCATAGGATATGAAGACGGGACGATGCTTAGATTAATAGAATGATAATCGTATTGTAAGTATTGTAACGGGAGGAAGCCAAAACCTTCGGACGCGTAGTAGAAATTAGGGACGTACACGTCGGTAGATCTCTGTAGATCTCTGTAGACCTTTGTAATTCTTTACATAAATGCACGTATATATCTGCACGTATACCTGCACATAAACCTGCACATGTGGTTATGTGTGAGGTACCTAACCTAATGCATGTGTACCTGCCTAAGGTATAGGGGTCGTAGTAGCTTATCTTGCTTCTTGCTGCCTGCATCCTGCCTTAGTTTCAAACCAAGATTGAACTAGGAAATAACGAGTTGACCCGGCACCATCTCATGATTGCCGTCCTCCTACAGACTTCCTCGGTTTGGTTTAAAAACTAAGTCTCATTACTCTCTTCACTGCCTAACCTAACCCAACCTAACCTCCTAATTAATACTTCTTCCCATGAGTCTCTAAAAATAATAAGAACCTATATAAAAAGATTCCTATAGCCGAACAGGCAATACAAATAAGATACCTACCTAACCTAGGGTATGTTATTGGAAGCATGATGATACACAGTAGTTAGCCGCTCTGAAACTAGTTTCGTCCTATCTTCGGTTACATACATCAATTGCCGTCTTCTTGGAACAGTCACAGCCCTTGTCATCACAAAAGGAAATAAGTCATGCAGATATATCACATGGCTTAGAAATTTGTATTAACTTCACTGTGTATCTCTACCGAAACTATCCATTTTAAACCCGAATCCTATTACCGAAAACCTTTAAACTCCATCTAATGCAACTGACTCCTTTTTTTGAGACTCATCTTTGAGACACTCTACGCGGCCGCAACCACGGGCGGAAGCGCGTTTGTTCTCTTTCCCGTAGAAATTACGTCCCATTTCGCCTGTAAGAGCGGGCCCTTTCGCGGAGCATCCTTCGGGTCTACTCGGTACTTCAACTTCACACCCATAGCTGCTAGCTCCACGTCAAGATACTTGAGAGCACCAGGAACTGCTACTTTCGTCGTGTCTTCACCTCCGATCCACTGGTTCCCCTGTCCATCTTCCCATATTTCCCCGGCTAATTTACTCAAGTCCACATCGTCAATCTGGTCAAGACGAGTTGCACAGTTTCGGCATCGGACGTTGTTCACTGTCTTCTTCCTACCCATGAAAGGAGATACCGTAGGCTGTACCGACAAGAAAGAGCCGCACCGACGGCAGATCCATGATGGTGTATAATCCGAGCAGTTGAGAAGACGGTCTTGTAGAAGGAAGGCTGTACCGTGCGCTAATAAGGCATCTCGTTCCATTTCGCCGACACGAATACCACCACCTCGCTTTCTACCTTTGATCGGCTGTCCCGTCGTAGCGACCACGGGTCCCGTCGTTCTTACTTGATACTTATCGTTGACCATGTGACGCAGTCGTTGGTAATATACGACGCCAATGTAAATATCTGCCGCTAGTTCTTCTCCAGTAATTCCCGAGTACATAGGTTCATTTCCGTGGTAATTGTAGCCAGCTTTCATGAGTTGATGTCCGAAATAGTCGGCGGCTGTATTATCTTCGTCAAAACGGAAAGGAGTCGAGTCTTGTGCGAGACCGTGAAGCGCGCCTGCTTTTCCTGCTAGCGACTCGACGAACATACCGATCGTCATTCGAGAGGGGAAAGCGTGAGGGTTGATAATAATATCCGGTTGAATGCCGGATTCCGAGAAGGGCATATCCACGGCCGGCCATTTCTGCGAAGCGACACCTTTTTGACCGTGGCGCGATGAGAACTTATCACCAATAACTGGTGATCGGGGAACGCGGAACTTGATCGAAATTGTCTGGGCAACCTCGTTACCTTGTTCACTGCCGATTAATCGCACTTCTTCAATGAATGCTTGCTCCGAATCCTTGTACTTTTCGTACTTGGTGACGCCGTCTCGATTTACTAAGTTGCCACTGTAGTCTGCGGAGACTGTGTGGTAAGCGAAGATGATATCACCTTCTTGGACCATTCGTCCGACATACGGGAGACCATCTTCATCTAACATGGTCTGTGTCCATGCCTTGACGACGCTGCCTGGGGCGAAGCCAAACATTTTGGTCACATTCTTGGCCGACCTTGTGCGACTTTCCTCCTTCAGGGTGTACTTTTTAGTTTTGTAGATCGTGCCGTGTCCAAAGCCTCGTTCGTGAGCTGACTTGTTAAGAATCATAGCGTCGTCCATATCGTATCCCGTGTAGGATATCACAGCGACAACCGCGTTTGTTCCATTGGGGAAATTATCGAAGCCGTATGCATTATGGAGTGGAGATCTGACAATAGGAGTCTGACCGGTCTGAAGACGGTACATCTTGTTGTCTGTGCGGTATGCCAGCGACGTTCCTGGAGTTCCCATCGTTTGCTTACCCATCTGACACTGGTACATATTTCTTGGAGACTGGTTGAAGTCTGAGAACGGTGTCATATTTGCCAGAATCGATAGAATATTCGTAGGGTCAAATTCAACATGCGTTGACTCTCCCGAGACGACTTCTTGTTCCGTACAAGCAATAGACATATATGGCTGCTCCAAGGGTCCTACAAAATCTTCCTTCGCTAATGGGAGGTACTTGGTTGGCCTCACCATTCTGGCGGGTTCAGAAGACATGTAGATGCCAGGGTAAGATCCTCCCTTGGACGATGGTACATATCCAATTTCAAGGTGCACAGGGATGCCGTGAGAGCCTTCAACTTTCCAGTATCGGAAAGTATCCGCTATTCTGCGCGACTCGGACGGGTGGCACCAACCAAGGATCCTACCATTCAAGATAACGACAACGCTTTCATCCGTCGCGGCAGATGAAGTGTCGACAACGCCAAGCTCGGCGGCCAGTTGTGGGATCATGGACGTATCGACAGGACTAGTCATAATCTTGCATTTATGTGCAAGATGGTTAAGTAGACCACAGGGCGAGCCATCTGGAGTATGGACAGGGCAGAGGAAACCCCAAGACTCGGGTAGCAACTTTCGTACCGTTGTGGTCTTCAATTGAGCGAAGAAACTTCCTCGATGTACCATTCGGAAATGACTGATAAAACGAAGGAAATTGAGTTTCTCGGCGACAACGGTGAAACCTGATACTTGCTGGAGATCCAAACCGGAGGGGCTTGATAAGTTACCAGTCGATAAGAAATATTCCAGGGCGTTGCCGACATTTTCATTGGTCTTCTGGAATATTTTGATAGGAAAATCTTTTGCGAATTCTTCAGAGGTAAACGACCTCGAAGGGTACCTTCTCATATATTCCCTTAGCGCACCACGGAGTCCTACGGAAAGTAACTCGTCCAGCCGTTCTTTTATGATCATGCCGTATAAGAATCCGCCGAGGAGAATCTCTTGGTTCTGAACCGCATCGGGATTGTCGATTGAACAGTCCCCAGCAACTAGAGCATAGAGCTTCCTGATCATAAACAATAGCATGCGGAACTTGTCTGAATCTTGCTGCTCCGTTACGTTGATATTTCCTAGGTGTACCAATACAATCCGTCGCAAGAATTCAGTGCCCACCTCGTAGTGCGATAGAGTATCAGGTACTCCTAAGACAGGCCGGAATTTCTCTCCAAGATACGATCGGGTCTGCGCCATTGTATATAGTCCGTAAGTCTTATAAGTTCGTAATAAGAGTTCAACACGATCCGTGAGGAATGTGTTCTCGATGCCCTTCGAGTCTGGAGATCCAACTAAACCTTCAAAAATTTCTCTGTCGTTCGTTTCTACGAGTGCCTTCAAAATCATCATAACTGGAACTAAATATTCGTTCTTTCGCCAAGAGAAACGGAAGGTAACATTACCATCGTCTAGGTAATGAAGAACATTCGTTTGCGAGGTCTCGTCAGGTCGCACTGATCTAAGTATAATACCGTAAGGAGTATAGGCAGGGCCACGATTAGTGAAGCTTGGACGGTTGATGGCCAGAGGAAAGTTTCTTCGGTTGACCAGGAGGAGTCGTATAATCTTTTCGATACCGTTGACAATAAAATAACCCCCTAGCTCTTCTGATTCCTCTTTACGCGCAACCAATTGCGCCGGACTGTTATCTCTGAGATGGCAATAAGCCGACTATGAAATGGCTTAGCAAAACACAACTTTTTACCAAAACAGGAAGGGCAGTTTGAAAATCCTACCTTTACCATGATTGGCAGCTGGCCAATCTCTCGCGTGAACTCCTTTACATCGCCATCGTTTATGCTGTACTCAAACGTGGCAGAAAGCTTTCCTCGGTACGAAACATGGCGTTCTCTACACTCTGCAGGTAGGATCTCGCGGTTTTTTACAGCGAACTTATTTGAAGGGGGTAGCTGCGATTTTTGAAGGTGTATTCCCTTGCACCTTATCTTCAGCCTGTTCTTCCCGGCTGGCGGAGCGCGCTCGTCTCCATCCAGAAATAACCTCGTGCCAATATCAGCCAGTCCTTTCGCGACCAGGCCATTGTCGCCGAAGAGGGCATCGAAGGATTCGATATGCGGGTTTACGGCTTCCTGCAATAAAGGATATGCAGACCGATCTGTCGGGGGGTCTCTGAAAAGCTTCTCCCGACGAAGAGTATTATACCCGTGATCCCAGTTCGTGTTAGTTGGTTGTGGTGCCATTGCGACAGGTGAAGGATATCCCCCGTGTTTAGATTAATTAAACTTCACAAGTCTCACTGCATAAAATGGTAGGGTCCAGGGAGGAGCGTAGTAAGTGCTGTGGCGGATCTACGCTCAGAGATTGAGCATAACCACGTTTTATTGAGTGAGCTCAAACCCCTCTGTTTTTGAGACTTGAGGACTTGTTTGAACAAAAAGAGAAAAAAAAGCTTATCAGCCAAAATATTTCAGTTGCTACCATCTGATCTCCTATCGATAAATGCTTATCAGATGCACTAAACACTATGTGGGCTGGTGGGATAGGTACATAGTAGGTACAATACATGTATCGAAGTACCTACCTAGGTACGTACCTAATCTACCTCTATCACTGCACAGTGCCCATTGTTCATCTATGGACGTTGGTTGGACCCTACATTAAAACACGGAAGGTGCCTACAACTCTGAGTCTACAATATGACGAGTATTACAGAGGTTATGTACCTTAGGTAGGCCTTTAGCGTCATTATCTACGGACGTCTTATTTCCATCTCTGCCAACTATCTCTCTCATTGGGAAAGTTTTTGTGATCAGATTGTCTACATAGGGAGCTAGCTTGCTATTACGATAGCTACGATAGCTGTCCTCTTTGAATTGAGAAAAGCCATTTCTGGTGCTATTTATTCCACCTTGGGACAGATTCTCAACCACTCATCTCATCAGGAAGCACGAGGTGCAACGTACATGGTTGTTGTCATCTTGCACCGGTCTTGCAGCCCAACCGACGTCTTAAAGCTGTCTGCCGTGCATACTTGCATCCCGCAGGCTGCCTGCCTTGGTCCAGTCTAAATCCGCCTAGTAGAATTTTTAGTAGGGTTAGGTACATACCAACTTTGAAGTCTTTGGTCCTGGATTTCATTTTATCACTACCTACCTCATACATACATACAATACATACGTCTTCTATCTCTCTGGGCTGTTGCATCTGACCTCACTCGAGGTCGTTCATTGCCTGCATATTAGAAGACCTGACCGCTTCTAGGACCTTAAATCGCAACCTACCATTTCCCACTTGGGTCTTTCGTTGCAAACAAGCCGGTCACTGTTCAGGGCTCCGGTCATCGCCACTTAGGCTTCTTACTCGCACCGTGCTGTTTCCAAAGCTGAATTTACGACGATATCGTGCCAAGAAATCTAGTCGATTCGGCTCTATTCGATATCTAACAACTACGCCCTCAAGAGCGAGGGGTAACTTCATAAAAATAGCGTTGGGCAGAGCGAGCTCTCGGTCCGGCAAAAGAAATACGTAAGGCATAACTTAGCCCAATAAGCTTAGCTGCTGATGGTGGTGCTGCTGAGTGTGGGGGAGCGACTTGGATACCTTACCCGCCCGAGCAGGTGATGGGTCTTCCGACGCGGCCAGAGTAGCAGTTCGGGAAAACCCTCGAGGCGCAAAGCTGCGAGCAAGAGCAGAACAACTCTCTCTGGTTAACCCTTCTCTCCTACAGAGCTCCACTACAGAAACAGAGCATAACAAGCCCCCTTACCTTTTTTTCGTTCTGTCCCCGACTTCTGTTACGGTATTCCATCTATCCTACCACCATCCGTAAACTCTTTAGATCAATCTCACAAGCTTACATCGGGGTTCATTAAAGCTAACAAAAGTCTAAGCAACCTGGGATTTGGGACCTGGCGCCTTCAGGTGATACCTCCCAAGGTTGTGCCATCTACGAGACGCTCGCAACGGGCCGGTCAATAGCGACCATCTTAATTCCCCATACTCGCGGCTCCAATCCGTTCCCGCTCGTTAAGCTCTCGTGCGGCACGTCCATTATTTATCTATCTCTCTCGGTGCAGTCTCCATCTACAGTGCACTAAGCTCAGATACATTTTAACCTACCTGGACTATTGTGGTTCGAAATTGAATGGCCTTGTCGAAATAGACGAATGAAACCCCAGTCTTTCTAGCCGCTGTCGGTTCAGATGCAAGGTCGGCCTTCTATCCCTCCCACCTGGTCACGTCCCAGTTGAAGGCACGGGGCATCATAAGTTCATAACTGCTTGTGCGATCTTCCGTGGTGGGGAATTGTGACCCTCCGTCCAGGCGTCACCGTTCATCCCGCTTCTATCTTTCATCAAATGCTGCATGTACCTTCACCACCGTCAAAAAGCTACCTTTTGATAGATCGCATTCACCGAGCTCAATTTTGTACCTGAACCGACTCACCCGCTGTGAGCGCTACGAGCGAAGACATCGCGGCTTATCCTTATACGAGACATTTTTATTCTTATTTTCACCACGCAAATCGCAGCGCAAACTATTTAAACTTGTTGTTTGAGACAAACCCCCAGTCCATCTGTCCACCGCGTTTTTTTAACTGGCTAAGCCTTGCGTGGAGCTGCAAAATATCTTCGTCAATTTTTTTTCTTCTTACGATCCTGGCGATTCTGACAATTACGGCCTTTGCTACTCAATAGATAGAAACGATTCCTAAGTTGAATACGATGGCAGGGATATTCCGGAAGGTATATGACTGGCTACTCAGGACTTTCTGGTGAGTGCGAAGCTACGCTCAGCGCGGGGTCGCAGGTCGGCGTCGCTCACCGCCGTACCTGCGTATGCCTCTGCATCGCGACGTCGCCGACCCTTGCCGAAGTGCGCTATACTGATAGTTCTCTCTAGGGCAACCGAGATGGACGTCACGATGATAGGTCTGCAGAACGCTGGGAAGACGTCCTTGCTCCGTGTCCTATCGGTAAATAACCCCAGTCATGAATCACCGCAAATATCTTAAGCTTCCACTAACGATCCGTTTTGTTCCAGGGTGGTGAATTTACGATCGAGTAAGCACGAGACCCTTACTAATAGCTAGCTTTTCAACCTTCTGTTATGCCGCAGGATTTTCAATATGGTTGTCGCGAGGTCGGCTAATAAGTCATGCAGCTCCATTCCCACCGTAGGTTTCAATATGAAGCGCGTACAACGTGGCCATGTGACACTTAAGTGCTGGGACTTGGGTGGTCAACCTCGTTTTCGGCCGATGTGGGAAAGATACTGTCGGGGAGTGAATGCGATCGTATTCATCGTCGACATCGCAGACCAGGATCTGCTGCCCATGGCTAAAGAGGAGCTCCATTCCCTTATGTCGCAACCCAGCCTCGAAGGCATCCCTTTGCTTGTGCTCGGAAATAAGTCCGACCTTCATATCAAACTAAGCGTTGATGAACTCATAGATGCTCTGGATCTGAAGAGTATAGGACATCGCGAGGTTTCCTGCTATGGGATTAGCGCGAAGGAGGAGACCAACCTAGACGCCGTAATTCAATGGCTCATGAAATGGGCCAACAGATAAACTGATCTTTGCCGTCCACAGCACTTGGTTTTTTTGTCCCTCTTACCCCCTCTTCTTCGGTTGCCAGGAAACTTGAGCCTGCCCCCGGGGAAGGCTTTTCCCCTCGCCGCTCCTGAGACACTTCGGATGCATTTTCACGACGCTAATGATATCATGGGATGTAAAAGACGGTTCAAGTTCCGGCCGGCGACGACCTAATATATAAAACATCTCTCGCGAGCTTAAGTATGGAGGTGACTGTATCGTCAGTGTGCCTTCATCTCGATTCTCACCTTGGAGTATTTCATTTTCCTTTTATGTGCCTTATCTGCTCGACCCGGACAACTGCATGGGCTACTGGGAAACGTAGTCGACGGTTTCAGAACTCGACGTTGCTAGAAGGGTCAGGATAGCCTCCACAATACGTTTATTTCCATTGGTCGGTCCATCACGTCAACGTTAAGGAGGAGATTTGACAGTGAATATTGGTAGATGTTCGAATATGCAAGGATGATAAGCAAGGAAGCATCGGTGTAGTTAGATGCATTTATGACCGAATCAATCATGACTTCACGACTTCACTGGAAAGCCTCTGGTGATATTAAAAATATCATTCATATGTGCATTGCTTCAACGTATCCAATGTCCGCAGGAAACGAATGGTTGGTAAAATTTTTCGAGGAGCGCAAAGGAGATGCGCCCAAGGCGACGCTGAGGGAAATCCTTTAGTAGCCCCCCAGTAAAAAATAAGAAAAAAGGTGTGTCACAAGTGCGCGCAGCTCGACAAGACGTCTGTCGCTCGACAGGGACTGCAGCTAAAAAGCCCAACCTTTTAACAGGAGTAAGGAAAATGGGGGAAGACGAGATTGAGACGGGTCAGAAGTAAAAAAACAGAGAAGGTGAAAAGAAGAAGAGAAAAAGGCATTGGTGAACAGGAAGAAGAAGAGGTGCAGGAAAAGCGATAGTTGAAGGCTACACACAGACCACATTTGATGCGATGATGAGTTGGCAAACCCTCCCAGGCGTCTCGACGAGAGAAGGGGGGGGTTGATTGGTTCGACAGAAGCGACCACGAACAGCGCAACGTGGACTTCAGGTACCTCAACAGGGAGCATGTGGGTAGGCAGAGGTTAGGTGGGTATGGAATTGGGTATGGAATTTTTTCTTCTTCTTTTTCTTTGGAACGAAAATACTTAATGCTGTTGTTGCTGGTTAACCAAGTTCGAGTTCCATGTGTGTGTTCCATCTCTGGGTACATCTAACAACGCATGTAATACGCATCGCATCTGGTACGCATATATTACATTGCAATAACACAGCCGAGAATACATTTTGAATAAGGGATAGAAACACGGGCGAGTCAGTCATGTATTTGTATCCTTCATATTTCTTATTTTGATTTTCTATTTGATTTTGTGTTTCTTCTCTTTTCTTTTCTAACTCGTAACGGGCGAAGGCGCCCCAGGTAGCGTAGCGTCGTGTTTTGAAAATGGGCGACATGCCATGGGCCCATGATATGAAATTCTACGGAGATTTTTGACGTGGCCGCATGTCATTAGCTCGCCGGACCTGCTGCCCTCCGTCCCCTTTTCAACTTTTAGCAACTGATCGTCCGTTCTCGGGTTCTAGACTAAGCTGAACGCGCCCACGAGCAACAACGGATCTTTCTCCCTTCTGGCCTTTTGTAACTACCTAGTAGGTATTGTAGGAGGTAATCTGTGCTTTGACAATTGTAACGTAAGTATTTAGACGATTGAATTTAATCGATTCGCCCGAAAGGGAGTTGAGTTCCAAGGTTGCTTAATAGTAGGTACCTCTCTCTATCTAGTATCCATGTCGCAAAATAATACCACAATTTATATCGCAACGTTATGCCGAAAACGGTATTTATTAGTCTAGAGTCTGCTTATGTATTATTGGTAGAACTGGAACGAGGGAGGGAAAACCTATACACAAATACAATAGAACTACTATTATAGTATAATATAGCATGATATATATGACATAATAAAGAAATAAGGAAAGGTTATAGGAATTAGAAGTTTACTATTTCTTCAAAACCGAGAAAAGGTTAAGCGGAATTAAGATATTGAGATACCTAACTTAAATGTTGAAAATAATACCTACCCCGCGTCTGAAGAGCTTCGGCTGTGTCGGTTGCGCCCTGGGGTACGTACAATACATAGGTACAAGGTAGAAAAGAAGGATGTTGTGTCCGACGCCCACGTTGTCGAGGTCATATGAGATGATGGGGTGGCTTTGCTTGATCATGGATAAAAGAAATTGTATAACTAACACTACATCTCGAATTTGTTCATTTGTCAATTAGGTAGGCATTTACTATTCAAACGTGTGGGGAGAGTGCGAGGAGGATTTGAATTTTGTATTTTGAGTACCTATTCTAATATCATGACGAAATGTGGAATGTTCTTTGAATACCGCGTATTTTTGGTACTAGGGTACTTAGCCTTGATTGCGGAGCTTCGTGATCTATTCGTCATCCGTTATCTTCCCAAGCCACAATTTGACAACCAATAAGACGGTTGGGATGGGATACAGGTCGATGCTTTTAAGGCTGCGATGTCGCCAGCATTCCCACTATTTGGAATTTACCTAGGTACTTACTGCTTTTAGGTAAGAACTTAGTTTCTCTTCCACCTAATGTTGTAATAGATTCACTTTAAAGTTTGCACGCCTAAGCTCTAGCTAGTTGGGAACATACATCAAACCCATTAAATACAAAAAGGCTGAGCAGGTTAGATACACGTATTAGGTTGAAACTTGAAAGACGCATTGCGCTAAGACAGCTACCTAATGATACACATGTACTCTGAATTACTAAGATACATTTCTTACACAGCCACCGCGAACGTACTATGTAAGTCCTAGCATATACCCAATACAGTGGCCAAGCAGGTTATCCTACTCGAATTCGGTAATCGGCAGCTTCCAAGCCATGCCGTGCAGCGTGTTGCGTGTTCATTGTCTTAAGGGTGCATATTTTCAATAAGAAGAATACAATCGACGCCTCTTTCCTCTTCTTTCCAACCTACTCCTACATTCTTAATTCTTAAATGTTTAAAACATTTAACTAATTACAACTTTTTACCAAACCTTTACATTAGGTACATATACATTAGGTATCAACATACAAAACCGCGTGCATTTGTCCCCACGTCATTTGTACATTCACGATATATTAATCAGAACCCGACGTCACTTAGCGTCATACCCTTGACAACGACATTTTCCCTTTTCGGCCACTACTGTGCATCCGGAGGTCGCCAGAGCTGAAGCTTTTGCAACCTTACAACTTCACGCTTCATCACACTTTACACTTCACATTTCCAGTATCGCGCATCATCTTGTCGCAATATCACCAAGTCAAAAAAAAAAAAAAAACATGGCGCCGCTTATCGATATAATTGGCGACGAATTGGCAAAGCGAGCCTACTGCAGACAGAATGAGTATTACAGATACGGCAGGTGCTACAGCGCCTGGTACTGGTACGGTCGATGGATCTTCGCCGCCGTGATCATTGTCCTTATCATCGCCATTCTTTTCGTCATGATGTAAGTACTTTATTTGAGCTACCTACCTAGGTTCCGATAAAATCACGGTGTCTAACATTATTCGCAGATGCGTCAACTCCCGCCGTCGTAAGCGTCGCGGTCTCCAGCCAATGTACGGAACCGGCTGGATGGCTAGAAACGCCGGTCCGAACAACAACGCCGCATACTACAACAACAATCCTCAGCCGGGCTACCAAAACCCCCCTCCGGCATACGGAGCGCCTCCCGGCCAGTCGTTCCCGATGCAAAATCAGTACACGGGCACTACTTTCTCGCCTAACGACGGCTACTACGGCCAACACGAGGGTGTCCAGGCACCGAAGAACGTCTACAATAACAACAACCACAAGGACGATTATGCTCCCCCCGAGGGCCCCCCGCCTAACCGATAAACTGGTAGCGGGATGAGACGAAGGGGGGATATCGGATGAAGAGGAGATGGAGTTAGATACGAATCGGACATACCCTTTCAAGGCTGGTGGTTCAAGGTGTTAGAAAAAGGGTTTCCTGACTATTGATTTTAGGGTTGGTAATGAGATAGTTCACGAAGGGGAAGGGGGAAACGTGTATTATGACAACGGAGCCCTGCGGGTGTCGCATTGCGAATGAATACGGGTATGAATTTTTCTAATTCTCTTGCGTTATTTGTGGATGGATGGCGGATGGCTTTGCCCGTATCTTGGCTACGATACTGCTGAGTTTAAGGTGTCTAGAAATGCTTTACTCTCGAGGTTATTACTATTCAAGTATATGATAGTTCGCAATAATGGATTTTCGGTATCTGATAGTTTCGTTTTCTGCAAGGAGTGATTAATACGAGCTGCCCTTCGACTGAATACCTAATAGGTACCTTACTAGACGGCTATGGAGGGTTAATATCAGAAAATTTCGAGAATCATGATAGATCAGATGTAATTCAGCTCATCTCAGCCCACACCTGGTCCCACCAGAGCTTCGAACGAATCAATTGAATAGATTGAATAGCGGCCCTCGTGAGAGTCTAGAGACCCTAAAAGCGGTCCTGACTTTACCTAAATAATGATTTCGACGATGCAGCAACTCCCACTTGTGGGGGCTTCGTATGCGCGAACCCCGCGAACCGTTTCTTTTCTCGCACTGGTAAAGTCGAGACAGCTCCACATGGAAATGCTACACGATAACGATGTAAAAATATATAAATGCATTTCGCAATTATACGACATTATCGTATATAGTAGGGGCCGGGGGCGCAGCTATAGAAGCGCCTGTATGACCTTTCTGGCCCAGGCGCAGCAGATGCCAATGTTCAAACAAATATAAAATGCACCAGTTAACAAAAATAGGAGGAGTTCAGTTGCCACTTGGCTGAAACTCTTTGCCCTTTGCCCTTTTCTCGATTGCATCATTGCGTTATTTTATTTTGTTATGCCATATCAAAGTTAATTAGATTAGGTTTAGGTAGGTACAGGTACCTTAAGGTGACATAACGCTCTATCGAGACCTGCAAAAGAGTCGCCAATCATGCTACCGTTAGGGGCGTATTGGACGATCTCTTTGGGCAATCACCCCCCGCTCTTAGTGACTTGGCTAATGCTGCAGGCACAATCTAGCAGTGGACTTGATTACGACTCGTCCCTGAAATTGCCGTTCTACATCCGCGCCCCCACAATTTCAGGGACAGACTGCCTTTCAGATTGCGCATTACAACATTGAGCAAGCATTTTCTCTCTCTCTCTCTCTAATTCCCTCCAGCCTTTTCTCACAATTTCATTTACACTATAGGCTGGGATTTTCCTTTTTTTTTTTTTTCCTTTTTTGGTCGAGGCATGTTTCCCCATGCCCACCATTCTTACTACTACTTCTTTGTTTTTTGTAAAACACACCTAGCTTAGGTGTATTCTTCTGACGCTCCTTCGAATACCAATTCGCTTTGATCCTTTCGTCCTTTCATTTTTCCCAGGTGGATAGACCGGCGGTCAGGCTTTAAACGTGTCCCATCTGCCAATATTCATTCGAAAATATACCGAAACGGCGACCGCCACGAGATCGAATTTTTGAGTTCCGCGTGGATTCAAACAGAGTGATTCACGGGTTGAAAAAACGACAATCAGGTAGTTTGCGTTGTATTTACGGCTACGCTAGGCGAGGTGCTACTCCCACGGGTTAGAGAACATACGACACGACTCATTCTACTACTTCGTACCATGGATCTTTAGCAACAATTATTCCTTCCCATCATTCTTTATTTTTTAGCAAAACAACTACGAAATTAGTCCGGTCTCTTTTCATCCCACATCACACGAATTGGGGCTGCCTGACATTGAGGAATTAAGCAATGCCGCACGTCGGCATTTTGATGGAGCGTAGTCTCCAAGAACGTAGCCTTAGGGGTGCGTTCATGGACCTCTTCGCGCGGAGCGCAGTCGCTGCGCTGGGCAAGCGAGAATCGGCTGGTTCAATTTCGGGCGGAATTCAAGACGCCAAGACTGCCTTCTCCAGTTGGGATAACTGTATGCAGGCCGACTTTTGCAAGTACGACTCAACCCTACGAGAAATTTCACCAGGTTCCAAGACTCAAGAGGCTAACATCTGATAGGTGGCCGGTAATTGCCGTAATTATCATAGGCGGTCTCATCATCTTCTCTATCGTCTGGTGTATCGCGCGATGCCTTTGCTGTGGGCTTTCGTGCTGCTGCGAGTGTTGTCACTGTCTAAAATGCTGCGGTGAATGTTGCGGGTGCTGTGATCCCCCTAAAGGAAGGAAAAACAAGTATCTCGACGAACCATTTGTTCCACCACACCATGAAGAGAATCAAGCCTATCGCTCGCAAGCGCCAATGAATCCAGCATTTCCCCCGGCACCTTCGCCTTCCGTCCCTCAGTATGCTGTATTCGATGACGGCGACAAGAAAAATGCGGATGCATTGCCTGCTATGCCAAGCTGGGAGGGCGCAAAAACACAAAAGGTTTTTATTGAGGAAGAGTCTGTCGAGATGGAACCGTTGAAGAAGCCGGAGAATGTCCAGAACAACTCCTTCCCCATGAGCAATTTACCACCACATACGACCACCCCGAGCCCAGTTGCTCCTGAGAACAGAAATCCTTACGGACCACCGCCTGCACAGGGAGGTCCTAATGGATATATGGCTGCAGCACGAGCCGGGCCAGACCCATATACTGCTAACGGGCAAGGCTATGACAATTATAATGATTACAATGGGTATGGACAGGCTCCGCAGGAAAATATGAACCAGGGATATGGTATGGCAGCTGGAGCAATGAGAAGCCAAACACCTCACCAGGATTATAATAACGGTTATGGAATGGGTGCAACTGAACAAGGCTATCCACAATCGCTCTCCCCGAGGCCATACGAAGATGAGTACGGCCGCAGTGCCAGTCCTATGTCATACGGTGACCCGCCTAGCTACCGTACGGCGCCGAGCAATAACGGATATGACAACCCCTCACGAATGGGTTCGCCTGGCCCACAAGCAGGTTACGGTTATGGTAATCCCAACGGAGCTCCATCTCGTATGCGCACCCCCGGTCCACGACCAGGCTACGATTACCCCCAGAGATCGCAAACACAAACGCCCAGCTACAACCGACAATATCCCCCGGTACCCCAACGACAATATTCAGCCGACTCTGCGCGACCGTTGGTGCAGGCAGCGCAAGACCAGCAGTATTCGGAGGCGCAGGGATATTTGGAGATGCCGAGACAGCAATCACCTGTCCAGAACAACGGCGGGTTTGACTTCAGCTCCGGCTATAGCCGCCCGGAAGTTCATTCTCCGGCGCCAGTACAGACGCAAACAGCGAACGGTGGTTCGGCTTACCCCGGCTATCGCACATACCGACCTCAAGGCCAGGCTCAGGCTCAGCCCCAACAGGATAACTGGAACGGAATGTAAATGCGACGAGCGTGATGGGTCGGTCTTGATTAGCGAGGGGTACCAAAATATAACCAACCAACTATTGGCGATCCGACTAATAGTAATAACATAGAGCGGATCGGACGCCAACTTCGGCGATCTCATGGACTTTTTCTGTATTAGTGAACAAGGCGTTTTCAGGAAAGGGGGACGGGGCGGCACGATCATCTGCATAGCATGACGACGGGATTCAGATATACTAGAGGACTTGCTATTACTGTTACCAGTACCAGGTATTGCGGTTTGCGATTGAATACCCCAGAGTTTTATTTTTCCCCGGCCGAGTTGTGCTTATTTATACCTAAGGGATAGACAGACAGGACTGACTGATGTACACACAGAGGTACGCTACGGGATACCTACCTTATGTATCTGTAAATAGGTCCTACTAAGTCTTTTCACTTGTAGGACAGGTGTAAATATAAAGGAACGAATTCGTTTATGCGCGTGTGGATGATTCTTTTATAAGTGGTTAGTTGAAATAAAAATAAGTACAGTTGCGCGGAACTACGATCCTATTTTGTTGGAAGACATCGAAGAAGAAAAAGGGGGGACGGGGGAGAGAGATAGAGACGTGCGTTGAGGATCACTGATTATCAACAAGCAAGGAAGTAAGTAAGTAACTTGTGACTTTGACTCGAGAATTTACCAGAAGCTAATGGGTATATTTAAAGTGCTAAGGTGCAATCATCCATCAAAGCTCTTTATGTTCCATGTTCCAATGAGAGCAACGTAACAATAATAGGCTCTCCCACCCCCCTTTTTTTCTTCCCCTCGTCCAATATAACGAACAAATATCTCAACTCAACTCATCTCATCGCAACCGCATTTCAGCGAAAAGCGTGAGAGTAACAAGATAAATTTCAGACCTGTCCATATCTACCTAGGTACCTCTAAGGCACCTAATATTACCCCTAAAAACCCGAACGAACATCCTCGTAAATACCCATCAATCATAATAATTTTACGGCGACTTCTCATCGCAAAATCATTTGCCTCGTCGCATATGTACATCGCTTCACCACCTGCCCGACCACGCCGGGAGACCCCCCGACATGACGAGCTCCTCTTCGCAATTCGTTTCTCTGATCTCGAGTTCGGTCACCGTGCCGTCCTCGTCGACCGTCTCGTGGACGGACGTGATGTCGCATTTCCCCATCGCCTGGCCCGCCTCCTTTATCGCTTCGTCGCGGGACGGGACCGTCCAGCTTTCTCCGACCAGGATGATTTCGCCACGTTCCGAGAATGCGAGAGGTTGTTTTCCGTGTTCGTCGTCCTCGACCTCTTCTCTTCCCATCTCGGCTTCCTCTTGCTCTGGTACCTTGCGATGGATTTCGGCAAGGGCCGGACGCCTGCCATTGCCCCTCCGCGATGGGAACGCATGTCGGATGGAGTCGCTAGCGGGTCTCCGTCTCTGTTGACGACGTCCCGGGGACCTGGTCGTATCAGGGATGGGAGCGTAAGGGATGGGAGTTGAGCGACGACCGGGGGGTAGGGAGGATATAATTTCCGAGGGCGAAGCATACCACTGCTGCCCGAGTGTTATACCACCACGAGGCACCTCCAAGCCATTCAGATAGGGGTTTGTATAAAATTGTGAGCCGCCGCTTTGCCTCGTCCCATACGGTTCGTATGTCGTGGGAGAATCGTAGGTATAACTGGCAGGCGGGGGCTGACTAGGCTGCTGGAAACATTGAGTCGGTGAGTTCCAACCGTAGGGCCTGGGTTCAATAGGGTAAGGAACGTTATTCATGTAAAAGGTCCCAGTCAAAGATGCCGTGTTATATGGCACTTGGGCGGTTGGTGTTTGTGGAACTGGCGAGAAGTACGGCGTATTGTTAGGCACATTCGGAAAGTAGGCGGGAGCCTGGGTTCCGCAAGCGGTACAGAATGCAATGGGATGTCCATATGGCAGTGAGCTTGTTTGTAGTTGTCCCCCACAGGGACATGCCATATAGACGGGTTGATCGTGCTGCGAATAGCCCGCCTGGCGAAAATCGTAAGGGGCCATTGTCGTGATGTCTTGGCTTGCCTTGCTTCGTTCCCCACGAGTGGTCTTGCTTGGAGATAGAGAAGAACCCATAGTTTATCTCTATCACAACGGCTTGTTCGAGGATATGATTCCAAGGTTGAAGTGATAATATATTGATGATGTCTCACCACGAATGCTGCTCCAGTTCTCTCGAGTATGGCAGAATATTATTTTCATATAAAATTGAAAAGAAAAAAGGAGCGGAGGTTTATCGTAAAAGTTGCTAGAGAGGGTGTAAAGAGCAATATCTCCTTAACAATTATATATTAAATTCTAAAATGGGTACGTAAGGTAAGTTTTAATAATGATTGCGTACCTCATAGATTGGTGTGGTGGCGATGACTTGAGTCTAGTAGAGGGCGGCAACGCGTGTCGATTCAAACGTTGATCCAAATGTTAATTCATAGTGCTGAGTAAAATATTGTCCATTACAGCGCCGATTGCAGCCTCGATTCTGCAGCAGCCTCGATTACAGCGTCGCTAGGGCTCGTTGTTGTATTGCTAAAGAAGCAAGAGCAACCTCGAATCTTAAAGCGACAGACAGCCTGACGGTAAGAGCGACCAAAATTTGGAAGACAACCGGCAAGAGCAAATTTCAGTGCCTACCTACCTAAGGTACGTACACCTAAGGTAAGAGCAGTTTTCTTTCAACTTCCCAAGTCGACTTTTGAATCAGGCCGTGATCGAGAAACAACACCTTTTCAAATACAACAGCATTGTCAGGTATACACGATATACACGACAACGAGGCATATGACCTTCTTATCTTTCCTTTTCTTCTCCGTCCGAGCAACCTTTTACGTTTAGCTCGATCATGTGAACCTTCAACGTTAGTCAAGCAACTCGTCTATGGTCAAAGTGCAACTATGGCTCTGACCCAAGAGCTTATCGTAAACCGTGTTATGTATGTTGCCCACTCAGGCTGCCTTAGGATCAAACGTCTGCGGGACCACGGTTCGTGTCAGGGGCATGAAAAGAAGATGCCGTGGCCATGACCAACCATAGTAGTCATGATCGCGGGTACGAGTTAGAACAAATACACAAACTCGCGCCGCACCGGCTACACCGTAATGAGTTTAAGGTGGAGGCCAACACAATATCTCCTATTCGTCATAAGTTGACTCCAGTTTCACAGTCGACAAAGAAATGCGGTTAGGCTGTCGCGACACGAAGGCTAAGTAATACCTTAGGAGGTAGGCATCATATGCAGCTAACACTTCTGCATATTTGCTTCTGCACATTTCCGATAAGGCTATTGGCGGCAACTGGATGCCTTGACTAGTCCCACCGCCTTTCCAAACTTTTGCCGCGCCCTCTGTATAATACCCTATACCTATGAAATCAACCCTATACCTTGGGTAGGTATTCTCCATAACCTAAATTGTCCCTATATTGCCCATATCTGACATCTGAATCACCGCAGTACCTACTAACATTTGTGTATAGCTTGTATATCATAACATAGAATTTGCAGCCGCAGTATATTTCGCCAATGCTAAAATAAAGTAAAAAGGAAGGAAGGGGAAAACCCGCGTTACTCTGGAGGAACTAATTCTTTCGGTAGTAGTGTTCCCCTTTCTTGACTCCTTCCTATTATAGTTTGACCGTCTAGGTCCGGATCATATTCCTCACGTCCGCTATCAGGGCCCCTAATATCTGCCTTCTTGAAAGTTCTCGAACTCGACAATCTCATGCTTTCGTTGCTTTCCCCACTAATCGACTCGTCGTCGTCGCTGTCAAGATGCGCGTCGTCAAAAGAATCTCGTCCATCTCCTTCCTCAGGCGACAGGATTTCGTGGCCAGGTTCTTTTAATTTAATAAAACTGTCGATGATGTAGTACTGTAACCCGTTCATAATAAGCGGGAACAGCATCATGACGAATACGATCTGCACGCGCTCGTTGCCTTCGGTCCACCCGAGTGCCCAATCTCCCACACGTGATATCCATGGCAACATCAAGAATATGATGAGAACGCAGATCTTCATGCCAAACAGGCCGCAGAAGTAGATGACGGATTGTTTGAACCACCACCAGGCGTTAGGTGGGTTGCCGTAGTTGCCGGACAGAATTGACTCTGGCGGCTTTCCCCAAGGAGTGAGAGCCACAAGAGCCGTAAAGACGCGGAGGAGTAGAATAAGGATAGGAATACCCAGAGTAGTCTACTAGCGTATTAGATATCCATACCGTCATAGAACAGGCGTGAGCAAACAACAACTTACATCGATAGCCAGATTCAATAGATAAAACGAACAAGGGTTCGGGGTATAATCGTCTCGACGCAACAACCTCTCCGCCGTCTGGACGGTAGCCGCATCCAACTTCATAGAGAACCGGCCGCTCGTGAGCATCGACATGAAGACGTTGGCGATGTGCACCAGGACGGATCCGAACACCTGCTTCGACACATCGAAGAACCAGATCTTGACGGGCCGCTGGGGCCTTTCCCGCCACCGCTTGTAGACGAGAGATAAGAGCGCCAGCCCGCCCAGCGCGAGCTGCACGATCAAAGCAAACGGCCCCACGAGCTGGCAGTCCCCATCTCCTCCACCGCGATCATCCTCGGGCGCGGGCATCGTCGTCGCTGTTGCGGCGGTAGCAGCTATCGCTGTCGCTGCTGCGGTGGTGGTAGTAAGAAGAAGTGAAGCCACGTCGGTTGTAGCAGAAGGAAGGTCAACCCCTATAACTGCATCAGGAGTGGTAGCGGCGGCGACTGTTGCGGATGAGGTTTCGAGTACGAGAGAGATAATGATGGAAGAAAGCGACATAGACTTTCTGCGCTCTCGAGACACTGATACGATATGACACGATACGATACGATACGAGGTTAAGGGAAAAAGCAAAGGAGCGAGGATCGACGCCTAGGATCCAGCCAGGGTTTCGTGTGGGATTTGTTGCTGCTAAAAAAGGAAAAATACGGCCTCTATGCTAATGATTTGAGACAACGAAAAAATACAGCGGGGTGCGATTCTGTATTTATTACTTAACAAGGAGAAATAAGAGAGAGAAAAAAGGGGGTGTTTAAAGGTTAAGTTGTTCCAGCAAGAAGTGAAGAATGGAAAGCAATTGTAGGAGGTTAAGGTGGTAGTAGAGTGGAAGATGGATGCATAAGCCCGCTTCAGCTCTCTCACAATCCTTTCACAATGAGCATAGAGAAGCCTCTATGTAGGTTAGGAGGTAGGTACATATACCTAATGATGCCATGGCGCAGCCGCGAAAATCAGGTCGCGTTCAGGTACCTTATTAGTAAAGGGAGGTGTCACACGGGCTGAGGGGCTAGGATCTAGGCTACTGCCTTTTCTAAAACCGCTAGGGTAGCCTCCCCTCTCCACCTAACACCTCCTAACTTGGTACAATACAGTCCCTTAAGCGCTATATTTAAGTCACCTAATTAAGGGGGTGCTTACATTATCTTTATTATATAACTCGCCAATATACACATCGGCCTCAATACCTAATTGAGGCCGATGTGTACAATACTAAGGCATCTATATATAATTTTCTTAGTATTAGTATTGGTATTTTCAAATCGTCAGCTTGCTTATCCATATGGATAGGAGGTAGGTACATAGTTCAAATTTAAACTTCTTACTTCGCTTAGTTAAATCCAGATTTTATCAACTTGCGTCTATCGGAGCATTCCAATACCACCCGTTCTACGTTTCCGCTTGGCCTTGTTTTCTTCTCTAATTAAAGGTGAACTTGATGTAGTACGAAGGTGGAGAAATGGCCGAGTGGCATCTTGTATTACGGGCATGACAATAATGGTCACAAGAGCAGGTTGCGATCACAACTTTCACATGGAAAAAAAGGTGCCTACGGTTGGATAGATAGAAATGCATTGAGTTAGGATTAAGACACAATCTTGAAGGGGAAATCAATTCACGAGCGTCTTTTGCATTCTCAAATAGGAGTGGAAAATCCTCAAAGCAAAAACCCCCGAGAATAATAACATATTCTTCCGCATGAACACAACGCCAAATAACTATGTGGGCATAAAGAGTATGCCGTAATAAAAATAAAAAATAAAAAAACCACCGAGTAACCATGAATCAATCTGACCAACGTCCACCGCGTTCCGTAGGTGTTTTGCTAAAGAGCGACTCGCAAGTTGAAAAAGGGGGTACCTAGCACGCCTAGCAGCAAAACGCCAACACTGCGCGTTTCGCGAATTATCGTTATGCCATGACCCGAATGCCTTGGGACATCCGCGCAGATGTGATGTGATGATCCGTTACGATACGTTTTAAGTCATGCATAGCTTGTTCGATTTCTGTGGAATAATGCCCCGCACGAAGTTCAACGCGATCTTTCGTGCGTGTCGGGCGACGTCGTCTGGTCTGCTCCTCTTGTCCTTCGCCACCGAAGTCGGCTCCTTCTTGATCGACGTCGTAGTGGAGGAGGAAAAGCTCGAGCTAGATGAGGTAGAAGCTGGAGAAGACGGGACTGCAGACGGAGCACGGGGACGGGCACGGGTCTGGAGCCTGTCTGCAGGCCCGTCTAATTGTCAATCGATCCCATGCTTCATCTTGAGCTGCGCTAAATTGTCCTTGCGAGCCTGGAGGTCATCTTTTGACTTGAGGGTCTTCTCTGGTTGATGCCATAGAACTATATATGATGATATGTTAGATAATATACAACTACAAAAGGGTAGTCCCGACGACGGTGAGGTTAGACGTACCGACAAGATATCGGTTCTGGAAGTTGTAGCCATTTAGCTTCTCGAGGGCGTTCTTCGCATCCATAACGTTCCAGAAGACAACATAGGCGGTTCCCTTTGCCTCGACTGAAATACCCTGTCGGATTTGACTGGGATAAATGTTAGTGAGAGATGATTTTGATATCGAATCAAACTTCGGAACGTACCGGATGAGTCCGTCCTCGCCGGGGTCGAAGAGTTTCCAAAGCGCGTCAGAGGATACTTCGTAGCTATAACCTTGTTAGAGGAAGGTTGTGGGATAGATCATAGTGTGACTCGGGGGGTAAGGTGACTTGACTAACTTAAGATTCTTCACGAACAAAATTCTAGACAAAGAGGTTAGCAGACCGTATTAACAACGATTGGCACGTAATACCCGGGGGTGGGAGGCGAAAAGGGAATTGAAATTTGACAACTTACGGGAGCTGCTCGGGGGCAATCTTGCCGGCGCGACTCATATCTTGATGAAGCAACTATTTGATGTATTCTCAAGGCTTCTGGATGGCTGGTTGTTTTGGATTGTTAGTCCAAGGGAGGTGGTGGTATTGATGGGGATGATTAAAGGTAGTCAAGATTGGCGAAGAAGCGTGTGCAGCTTTTGGAGGAGTCGATCTGATTCTGGGGACGGGTTGTTTCGTTCTGGGCTAACGGAGCAAATCGGATTAGGCCACGCTAAAGACCGAGTCTTTAGGAAACCACGTGACGCGATAATGACTTAAGACCAATTTCACCGCCTAGCGACCGTTTTTTTATTAGCCTAGTACCTAAGGTGTGATACACTGATAAGGCAACACCGTTGTTGTATAACGACTACGTACTGTGTGGGAACTGATTTATTACTTTGGAAATTTCAACAGAAGAGAAAGAGCAATATTGGTCCCGTGATAAAGTTCTTAGTGAGATGATCATATATTTACCTAAATCGTAAGTAGACAGATTTATATAAGTTTGGGCGACAATTTAAAGTTCAGCTATTACGGTCTTCTTCTCCTTAATTCCGACCATCAAAAAAACACAGTATATGGCACGCTGTACGTTGTAAAACGGGATTGAATGGACTTATTACGTCATTTTAAAATATGCTTTATTGAATACTCTTTGTACGGAATAGACAGCGCTCCAGTTTTCCATTTCCCACTTCCGATACCGAGTCGGAGAGGTATGCACGCCCACAATGAAGCCCAACAAGACTCGAAGCTGGACGATATGGCCTTATTCCACTGGTCTTATAAGATATCGATAGATACTGTGAAGGATGGTTCAATCATGAACTAGGTAAATAGGCTTACACCACGAGTGTGAAGATACTCGATCTACCTCATGTGAATTCTTCAGGTACGCATCTGGATTATCAAACACATGGCTGAACCGTGTCTCGTAGCAGTTATAGCTACCATATATCCATAGTAGGTATAAAAAGCATCATGTCCGCAAATGAATCAACTGCCCTCTCATATCTAAGTCGAGTACCTACCTAGGTACCTAGATAGGTGATACGAGGCTACATATATGAGATATATGAGGTAGGTAGCATGGGGTCATTTAGAAGTTAGAACCGCGGAATGGCGACATCCCCTGCACGTCTAACGGTTATATTCACTACTCTGGATTCTTCCGTTATTTCATGTCCGGATCTTCATCAATTTTGCCGGTATCACGGAAATGCCATGCGTGAAACCGAATTGGAGATACATGTGGTTTCTTCTGAGACAAGGTGCCTCACGGCGCTGGCTGTTTGTCATTTTCGTGCTTCCCATATTCTCAGCATTTATATACGACCACTATATCCGATCGAAGATGGCCGAAAAGAAGCCTAATTTCCTGATAATCGTCGCCGATGATTTAGGGTTTAGCGATACGTCTCCTTATGGAGGCGAGATCGATACCCCCAATCTACAGAAGCTAGCCGACGAGGGAATCCGCATGACGGGTTTCCACACAGCTGCATCATGCTCTCCTACGAGAGCCATGCTTCTGTCCGGTACAGACTCACATATCGCCGGGTTGGGCGTAATGGCTGAGAAAATAGTAACTTATAATCCTAATGAGAGTCATTTAGCCGTACGTCTAACACTTTTCGCTTAGAAAAAGGCTCCGGGCATCTTTAAAGATAGGCCTGGCTACGAGGGATACCTTAACTATCGTGTCGCTGCTCTAGGGGAGATTCTTCAAGATGCAGGATACTTTACGCTCATGAGTGGGAAGTGGCATCTGGGTCTAAAGAAAGAGCTTGGCCCTCATGCGAGAGGGTTTACAAAGGTCCTCTCTACACTTCCTGGGGCTGGAAACCACTTCAACCACGAGCCACAGTTGTATGACCTTAAGGAAACCCCGTCGGCTATTTTCAAGGGCGACGGAATATGGATGAAACATTCAGAGTTTATCAACGGGAGTACAGACCTACCTAAGGACTTCTATTCCTCCAACACATTTACCGACTATTTCCTGGATTTCTTGAAGGAAAGGACCGCAGAAGAGAAGTCCCGACCCTTCTTTGGCTACCTCCCATTTACGGCTCCCCACTGGCCACTGCAAGCACCGCAAGAGACAATCGCAAAATATCGTGGCAAGTATGACGATGGACCTATCGCCTTACGGGATCGTAGACTTAAGAGCTTAATCGAAAAGGGGCTCGTGCCCCCTGATGTCGAGCCAGCACCTATGCACATGCTAAAGACAAGACCTTGGGACGAACTATCGGACGCAGAGAAGAGAAAGTCATCTCGAGCCATGGAAGTTTTTGCAGCCATGGTCGATCTTATTGATGTCAACATCGGCCGCGTACGAGCTTACCTAGAAGAGACAGGCGAGCTTGATAATACCTTCGTTGTCTTCATGTCCGATAACGGGGCAGAGGGACAACTGCTTGAAGCCTTACCTATCTTGGCTGGCTACACGGTAGAAGATATCGTTAAGAAATACTACGATAATTCTCTGGAAAATATTGGCAATCACAACTCCTTCGTATGGTACGGACCTCAATGGGCCGGGGCGGCGACAGCTCCAGCACGTGGGGCAAAATCACACTCGACCGAAGGAGGGATCCATTGCCCTTGTATCATTAGATATCCACCCGCACTGAAACAGGTCGGGCTAGTCGCCAGTACGTTTACTACGGTTATGGATATTGTTCCGACCATACTAGACCTCGCAGGCTTGAAACACCCGAGTCCCATCTTCCGCGGCCGCGAAATCGTACCCGTCCGTGGAAAGTCTTGGAGACGGATCTTAGAGCATCCGGAAGACGAAACTCTGCAGATATATAACGGTACGGACATAGTCGGCTGGGAGCAGCTTGGAATAGCAGCAGTCAGGGTGGGAGAATGGAAAGCGCTATTCCTCCCTCCTCCCAAGGGTCCTGGTAAGTGGGAGCTCTACGATTTATCAAAGGACCTTGGCGAAGTCCACGATCTAGCAGAAGGCCACCCGGAGAAGCTGAAGGAAATGCTTCGACACTACGAGACGTACTTCCAAGAGACGGGTATGTTCGATTCATATACGATGTACCAGGAGGCGCTGAAGCAGAGAAAGGCAGAGAAAGCGAATGCGAAAACGGACAAGGATCAGTAGTATGTACCTACCCAACACGCACCCAATATATCGGAGTTAACACCAGCTAACTTGGATATGAATTAAGCAGCACGCCATATGTCAAAGTCATCCGCGAGGGCTTAGCTTTCGTACAAGAAAAGTTTCACCAGCTTATAAAAGGGTACTGGGGCGAGGAATAGATGGATCTCTCACGAGTCTGAGCTGGTCTCGGATTGATACGAGAGAGTATTTCTCTAGTTATATGGGAGTTGATTTCCTTTTATTGCTCGGTTTTGCTGAGGTACTCATCAGAGATGCTGATGTTCTGGGCTGACTTTTCACTGCTACTTGGGCCACAAAATTTACAGGTTTTCTCATTGAGTTTGGGACATGATGGATTAGACCGACGTACGCCTATTATTCCAGGAAGGCGAACAGCCCACATCGTCTGATAGAGTCTTCAAGGCCTAGGTTAAACAGTTTGTAAACTGAAATAGTAAGTTAAAACCCAAACTCATACTTATGCCATACAAAGCACGATTATTAGGCAGGTTCTTCCATTTGTTGGGTCCACCAAAGACAATATATAAAGCGAATGGAGTTTATGTAACCTACAGGGTTAAATCAGCCAATATTGAGATAATGTCCCTTGCATCGTGGGGGATCGAGGAGGAAAGAAAGAGTCCATTGTACCTAAGTAATCATTGGTATGCCAGCTAAAGCGGATTAAGCTGAATAACAGCTGCTACAAGGTGAGTTCATTCGTATCCTGAACGAGAATAGTTGGAAAGAAATAGATTGCCTCGCTTTTTTACACGTGTTTTACCAGAGAGAGGTTGTCTTGGTTAAAGACGACCTGTTTGGTCAAAGTTGCGCCAAAGAGGGCATTATTTTATTTAAAACGATTTCTTTTTTATCCGTGTTTAGGAGGTACCTAAGGTACCTAAGCTTAGGTGCATGGTGCCTATAACAAAACAAACATTTTTCACTTTTTTTTTCGTCCAATGTTATCAACCGAGCTAAATCCGCTAATGGGAAATCAAAGTTTAGGCGTTATCCAGGGCAGCTCTAGCGTCCAATACCCCTGAAAGTTAGTTGATCCGAGCAAGATAATCCGCCATAATCCGTACCTAATCACCTGCAGGCTGTCTCTATCTCACATCACCCTAATAAAACAACTTTGCCCTAGCCTGGTCAACATGCAATACCTCCTCCTCCTCCCTTCCATCTCGTCTCAGCTCTCACCCAGATTGCTTCATCCTCAACTATAATCGCTTCCTAACTCTTCTCCATCCTCCTCTCCTCCTCTTCCCTCCCCCGATCCAAGGGAAAACCCCTCGTAAACGTGGAAACTCGTATCTCCCGGGGGGGTTTGTGTGATCCACACAGTTACCTGCAGATGCCATCCGTAACGCCCTTCGAGCTACCCATGCTCTCCCCGAGTAGGAAGAGGAAGCATGATGACGACCCCAGCCAGGTGCAGGTGCAATTGTACGGCCCACCACTAGTAGTATCTCCCTTCGGGAACGTATCCGCTAATTACGAAACCCGTCTTAGAACTACTACATCCCAACCACACGAGCATGCGAATCTACTGTCCGCTATCAACAACAATGAACGGCTCATATTCCCCACGCCCGGCCGAGGCCCTGCTTCTTCTATGCTGAATATGCCCCGGAAGATGATCCCTCTACCTGTGAATAAGAGGTTTCGGCTTGTTAATAACGACGACGGCCATCATCCCTATTTACACAATAATAGCTCCTACACCCACGCTCATCCCGAGCCGCCTACGCCATTGCCACAGTATACTTGGCTGGGAACCGGCCTCAGAATAGGGACAGCAAACTCCCAACCACTGCTGAGCCCCTGCCACATCTGCCACCGGAAACCGACCAAGAAATCCGACCTGGACTCGTTCGCCGACTGTCTGGGGTGCGGCCAACGGTCGTGCTTCGTGTGCCTGCGCGCGTGCCGGGGGTGGCTAACATCTACTGCTCTCATCGCAGCAGCAACAGAAGAAGAAGAACAACAACAGCAGCAACAGCAACTACCACAAAAAGAGGAAGACGACGACAGCCTATCCACGTCGTTCACGATGCAAGACGTAGACGACATCACACCCGAGACCCCGCCTCCCGAAGAGACGGACCGGAGACAGCGGAAGGGAGGCGGTCCGGGCTCGAGCTGGATCGGCCGCGGCCACCGGGAGCTGATCTGCAGCCGGTGCTGCGTGGAGCGCGGGCCCGAGGGCGACGTCGTGTGCTTGGGGTGCTTGGCTGGCATGGAGGGGGCGTAGGACGTCCCGATGTGCGAGCCGGAGCAGGATTAGTTAGTAAATTGCTCGATTAATTACTCGATTACCCACTACTCGCTATTCGCTATTCGCCACTTACTATTTACCATTCAACATTCACCATTCATCGCTCATCGCTCAGACGAAACTGGCTATCCCCCACTAACAAGAGACGTCTTTGAGTATAGACAGACTATCTGATATCCGATATTGGGAGGGAAAAAAGGGGGGCATGGATGATATAGTATAGTGTTTTGATGAGTTGGACAGCGCTTAGAGAAAAAAGAAAAAGAGAGAGCCCCTTTGTTTGCTTTTTGTAAGGGGGGTTCACGGCGCTACGAGGGGGTTAATATGGCATGGCATCGCGTTTTTTTCCATTTATTTATTCAGGTCAAGCATGAGTTTGTAAAGATACCATAACCCGCGAAAAGGCCGCGGATTCGTTTCGTTTTTAAGTTAGGTATTTTATTCCTTTTGGCTTTGGAAGGGAGGAAGAAAGAAGGGGAGAGAAAGGAAGAGAAGGTACCTACACCACATACAGGTAGCCTGGTGTTTTGGTACCTTAATTGTAACTTGTAATAACTCAACTATCTACCTAACTAAGGTACTTTTAGGTACATAATAGGGACAGGTAGACCCGGCTGGCAGGACGAATGGCTACTTACCTGGTACGGGATCAGCTTTGGTGAAACGGGGGCCCGGACGGCACGGAACGGAACGGGAATTATGGAATAGGGCTGTTTGTATGTATCGGCGCCCGCACATCATCATGTAACTAGTAGACACGAGACGAAACAACCCAAAACAACTTCGATGACAACAATACGATTTACGTTTACGTTTACGTAAAGGATCTAACGTAATATACTACAACAGCACAAGGCGGGTGGTGAAGATAGCTAGCTAGCTGTATGACCTATGCTGGGGAGCTAACTGCTGAGTCTACATATCAGGATCCCGGCCGCTGTCCATTATCTACCAGGTAACTATTCATACAACAACAACAATAACAACAAACACACGCTTCCCTGCCCTTCCCTTCCTATTTTTCCTCCCCACAGTTGGTCCTACCTAGGTAGCTGAGAATGGTGCGCTTTTTCTAGTTGTATTGCATGTACGTAGCGGTCGAGTTGAACTTGAGGTTGCCCTTGATGACCTTGTCGACGGCGCTGAGGAAGTCCTTCTCCGAAGCGACCTTTCTCCTGGCGCGGATGGCGAACATGCCCGCTTCGGTGCAGACGCTGCGGAGCTCGGCACCGGTGGCGTTGGGGCAGAGGCGGGAGATGAGCTCCCACCGGATGTCGCGCTCGACGGACATGCTCTTGGCATGTATGCGCAGGATGTTGGCGCGGCCCTCCAGGTCCGGCAGCGAGAACTCGATCTTGCGGTCGATGCGGCCGGGCCGCATGAGCGCCGGGTCGAGGGTCGAGGGTCGGTTGGTGGCGAACATGACCTTGATGTTGCCGCGGGCGTCGAAACCGTCCAGCTGCGTGATGAGCTCCAACATGGTTCGCTGGACTTCGTTGTCTCCGCCGGCACCGTCGTCGAATCGAGCGCCGCCCACGGCGTCGATCTCGTCGAAGAAGATGATGCAAGCCTTCTTCGTCCGGGCCATCTCGAACAGCTCCCGCACCATCCTGGCTCCCTCGCCCACGTACTTCTGTACCAACTCGCTACCGATGACCCGGATAAACGTAGCATCCGTCCTGTTGGCGACCGCTCGGGCGCAGAGCGTTTTACCGGTACCCGGGGGCCCGTAGAGTAAAGCACCTTTCGGAGGGTCTATACCCAGGTTGACGAACCGTTCGGGAGATAGCAGGGGCATCTCGACAACCTCTCGCAGCTTCTCGACCTGGTCCTTGCAACCGCCGACGTCGCCGTAGGTAACGTCGGGCTTCTCCTCCACCGTCATCATGGTGACGCTGGCGTCGATCTTGGGTGGCAGCGGCAGCAGGATCTGGTATTTGTTCCGGTCGACGCCCACGCGCATGCCCTCCTCGATGTCGGTGGGGGACACGCGCTCGCCGAGCTGGACGACGAACTTGGCGATCTGCTTGACGTTGATAACGTACTTGCTCTTGGTCTCGTCCTTCTCGTCGGCGATGATCTTGGTGCACCGCGCTACCTGTAGCGGTTGCTCCTCGGACATGCGTTGACGGTCGGCGGCGACATCCCATAGGTGAGGGGGCGCGAGGCCTGTGTCGGATTCCTTGACCCCGATCTTCTCGTCGACAGCTTGTTGTTTCTCTTTGATCTGCTTCTCGAGGTTCTTGATAGCCGTGCCGTAGGGTGCGGCTCCGTAGGTCTTCAGGACTTGGATATCTCTGGATAACACAGAGAGAGAGGAGGGTTAGCTAGCTTTCTTCGCGGGGTGGCAACGACAACAAAAACAACGAAACGAAGATTGGGTTGGGGACGGACTCGTCTGATAAAGGTGTGATCTTCTTCTCTTCTATTTCATCGTCGGCAAAATTCTTCCTGTACTTCTCCCAACTGGATCCGGTGGCGGAGGGCTATAAAGTAGGGTTAGTTAAGAGAGTGCCTATGACGATAAATGTAAGGTTGGGTTGGCCCATACCATTTTGTTTTAGAGCTTCTAAAATCGAGAAGCTCGCTGATGTTCTTATTACTTAAGGAGAGGGAAAATTAGTTGGAGGTAATTTTAAGGTTAGAAAGTTATTCGGGTAATGTTCGTTCGGTGGGGTGGGCGGAAAGGTTGGGAGAAATGGATGGATATTATGAAAGTTGAGAGTTGAGGCAAACTGAGAGAGGTAGTGGTTGCATAAGCTCGTTCATTGCCTAGAGAAACTCAGGTCTCAGCTCCCGTCCTCGACCAAGAAATCTAGAGGTACGTACTATAGATTATATATAGACTATACTATATTGGGTTAGCTGACAAGTAGCCTCGCAGCTACCCCGGGAGCATTTTATCTGTATTAAACCACAGGTACCAAAAAAATATCATAGCCTAGGCGGGGGGGAGCTTTTGTCACGTCCCTCATCTTTCCTAGCCCACCTACCTAGCTAATATTTCGGTCTATTTCTTCAACGAAACTCCTGAAATATTTTCCCATCTCTTTCCCAACCCTTTTTTATCCTAATAAACCGCTGTTTTTATTAATTATCAAACAGCTGGTCCGTCATGGCTACCGCAACACAATCCGCCGGTGGCGCAAGTGCCAACGCTACTTTCAGGGTATGATCTGGTCTTAGGAGTAGGAGCTCTTATATACCAGGTATCTAGGTAACTAACGTGTAAAACAGGATAAGGAAAAGCCCATAGCCGTGCGGTCTGCAAATATCGTTGCTGCTAGAGGTATGTATTTATTTACCTACCTACCTAGGTAGTATCTACAAGCCCTCTCGACACACTTACTAATACCCAAAAAAGCCGTTGCCGATGCCATCAGAACCTCCTTAGGACCTCGAGGAATGGACAAGATGATCAGGAGTGGAAAGGGCGAAACCATAATTACCAACGACGGAAACACCATGCTCAAGAGCATGTCTGTCATGCACCCCACAGCCAAGATGCTTGTCAACCTCTCAGCAGCACAAGATGTCGAGGCAGGAGATGGTACGACGTCGGTAGTGGTCATCTGCGGTGCGTTGCTCGGTGCTGCAGACAGGTTACTATCCAAGGGTATCCACCCCTCAGTTATTTCCGAGTCTTTCCAGAGAGCGGCGGCGGCGGCGGTTCAGACCCTCCATGATATGTCACAACCTGTCTCTTTATCCGACAGTGCCACACTACTTCAAGCAGCGAACACCTCCCTCTCCTCTAAGATTGTGTCCCAATATTCCGGCCTCCTCGGCCCCATGGCAGTCAACGCGGTCACAAAAACTATCGATATCAAGACGGCCGAGAACGTAGACCTGAGGAACATCCGAATCATCAAGAAGGTGGGAGGCACGATAGAGGACAGCGAGCTGGTGGATGGATTAGTCTTGAATCAACCCGTCATCAAGGCGGCTGGCGGACCGGTGAGGATGGAGAAAGCTAAGATTGGCTTGATCCAGTTCCAACTAAGTCCCCCGAAGCCAGATGTAAGTAAAAAATAAGCAAAGGTCTCTCGTCTACAATTTTCTAACTCTACGTATAGATGGAAAACACCATTCAGGTAAATGATTACCGTCAAATGGACAAGATCGTCAAGGAGGAGCGTCTCTACCTTCTTAACCTCGTCAAGAAGATTAAGAAGGCCAAGTGCAACGTCCTTCTCATTCAAAAGTCTATTCTACGTGACGCTGTCAACGACCTCTCCTTACACTTCCTTGCCAAGCTTAACATTCTGGCGGTCAAGGATATCGAGAGAGACGAGGTTGAATTTATTTGCAAGTCTACCGGCTGCAAGCCGATTGCTGACATCGACTCCTTCACCGAGGACAAGCTTGGATCGGCCGACCTTGTCGAGGAGACTCAGTCGAATGGCGCGCGGATGGTCAAAGTGACGGGCACTAAGTCCGCGGGAAAGACGGTGTCTATAGTCTGCCGTGGTGCCAACAGCTTAATCTTGGACGAAGCCGAGCGTTCGCTCCACGACGCGCTTTGCGTCATCCGCTGTCTGGTTAAGAAGAAGGCTCTCATTGCCGGTGGTGGTGCTCCGGAAATCGAGATCGCAGCCCAACTCTCGAAGCAATCACGCTCTCTCACCGGCACGGAGGCGATCTGCTGGAAAGCGTTTGCAGATGCTTTGGAAGTGATTCCCACAACGCTAGCGGAAAATGCTGGTCTGAACAGCATCAAGGTGGTTACGGACCTACGACATAGACACGAGATGGGAGAGAGGAACGCGGGAGTGAGCATCAAGAGCGGTGGTGTCAACGCAAACATTGCTAAGGAGAACGTGCTACAGCCGCTACTAGTAAGCACGAGTGCTATCGAATTAGCCGCGGAGACGGTGAAGATGATTCTTAGAATCGATGACATCGCCTTGACAAGGTAGTGTGGGTGTATATTGTCAGCTAAAATGAAATGTACGTGATAGCAACGAAAAATAATAATGTATCAATGTGATGCAAGCTTGCCATGAACATCCATCCTAAGTAATAAATACCACTACAATTTCCAATGTTGTGATAAGATTATAGGCACTCGGAACAAAGAGATAACTCCATTTGTCAGGCATACATAGTAGATACTCGGATTTATACAGCTCTTTCTAACCTTTGCGGACTTAAAGCTTCGGAAATGACGAGGGCCGGGCTTGCTATCACGGATTTAAATTATGTTTATTTTGGAAAGGCGCTGCGGGGCATCTGATGGCGTTATTCTTGCGATAAGTTTAGACGAAGTGGTGTAAGCGAGGAGGAGCACATAATAGAAGCTAAGAGTGAATAGGGAATAGGATAAGAGGTTGTGTTAGTGGTAGTTCTAGGTATATTTTTGAAAAGGGATTACACAAGCGGGGCCGAGGCTCATCCTGCGTAAAGGATTTATAAAGAAATTTATAATTTACCTAGGTAGGTAGGTAGTTAAGGTGAATGAAATAGTTAAGATTTATTTATTGTGTGTGCTTTTAAAAGTGTACATAGTATACTTTTCAAGTATGAGATGAACCATTAGGTGTACCTATCCTTCATCTTTTTTGAGGTCAAGTATAAGCATAGCACTTACTCTGAACCATCCAAAACCCCGCTTGATTGGTTATACATACCTACCTCATAGTAGTACGAACCCAAACCACCCCAAAAAAGAAAGAAAAGGTGACATCGTTTCAACCCGGTTTAGCCTTCCGTTGTACAAGTCAAGTCAAGTACAGTTCATTAGTACCTAATTCATGTCGGGGCAACAGCCTTGGAGCCATAGCTCTTTCGTCAAGTTTACTAATAAAACAGCAACCACTACCATTGCCACTTCTCCTTCGATTGGCCATTCTCAATCTAATCCCATGTAAGTTTTTTAGTTTTTTTTTAGTTTTTTTTTCCTCTCTCTTATACCCGTAAGAAATCAAATCCCACTCGGCCGAGTCCCGGAGCCGGAGAGGACGAGCGAACAACAAGATTTCCCCCTTTTACAAACGTTTGGGTTTGTGTGCTATCGTGCCATGTGTTATGTTTTACGTGTTGTGTGAATGTCTATAAGAACCGCGTCCGCCCGCTTACTGATTTGTAGCTCTGGAAGAAGAGCAACAGCAGCAACAGCAGCAGCAGCAGCAGCAGCAGCAGCAGTAGCGACATCAACATCAACATCAACTACAACAACTCCTACCTCCTCCCATTTTAAACGCATTCAGAATAATCCCTTGATCATACATATCCGCAACATGGCGTCGTCTATTCCTGCCACCCAGAAGGCCGTCATCATCGAGAAGACGGGAGGCCTCGAGGTCCTTCAGCACAAGACTGATGTCCCCGTTCCCGCGGTCGTCGACGGCCAGATTCTCGTCAAGAACGATTACACCGGCGTCAACTTTATCGACACGTGAGCCTGCTTTTTTTGTTTTTTTCTATTCTTACTTCTTTTATTCCTAAAAAGGAATACTCATAGTTTATATGTGTACCTTATATATATATATATAGGTATATATTGTTACTCTGATACTAATCAATGGGTTAAAATAGATACTTCCGCACGGGCTTATACCCGGCATCACACTTGCCGTACATCCTTGGACGCGAAGCAGAAGGCACCGTGGTGAAGACTGGCGGCGGCAACCTGTACGGATTGAAGGAGGGCGATAGGGTTCTCTGGTACGTGAAACTATGACCTGTGAACTGTGAACTTTGTGAAGCGTGTGAACGAATTCGAATTCGTTCATTCGGACCCCGCATTGCGACATGTGATAGCCCCCCACCACTTTCCCCTGAGCCCCTTTTCCCTATGCCACCACCCCTACCACTACTACTACTACCACTACTACTACCTCTTCAACTCGGGTGAATTTCAACGAAACGCCGGTTATTAATCAATTCCTTCCTACAGGATAAGCGAGGGCGCGTACGCGGAGTACACCGCGGTCGACGCATCCAACGCGATCAAGATTCCCGAGGGCGTGGCGCCCAAGATCGCCGCCGCCTCAGCGATCCAGGGCCTCACGGCGCTTACCCTCGTGCGCGAGGCCCACCGCGTCGAGAAGGGCGACTGGGTCCTCGTGCACGCGGCCGCCGGTGGCACAGGCCTCTGGCTCGTCCAGCTGCTCAACGCCATCGGCGCCAACACTATCGGCACCGTGTCGACCCCGGAGAAGGCCGAGCTCGCCCTCAAGGCCGGCGCCACCCACATCGTCAACTATAGCCACGAGGACGTTAAGCAGAAGGTCCTCGAGCTGACCGGAGGGAAGGGCGTTATTGCTGTCTTCGACGGCGTCGGCAAGTCTACCTTCGACGTGAGCCTCGAGGTCGTCGCCCGCAAAGGTACCCTCGTCTCCTTCGGCAACGCGTCCGGCCCCGTCCCGCCCTTCAGCATCGCCCGCCTGAGCGCCAAGAACGTGCGCCTGCTGCGCCCCAGCCTGTTAAGCTATATCGCTACTCGGGATGAGTTTGAGTACTACGTCAATGAGCTATTCGGCTTCATCACGGGTGGAAAGATCGACGTGCGCATCCACGGAGTGTACCCGCTTAGCGAGGTCGCGCGCGCTCATGCCGATCTCGAGGGTCGCAAGACTACGGGTAAGCTGTTATTAGATCCCTCAAAATAAAGGAGAGCAAGGAGGAGGAAGAGGGGGGAAGGAATGATACGATGAATAGAGAAGTGGAGTGGAGATATAATATCTCGGTCTTTTCGTATGGAGCCTCTTCGAAAGAAAAGGGGGGAGACGCCCCCAAATTCATTTTCAATGGAAAGAATAAACAAACACCAAAAAACTAAAAAATAAAAAAAATAAAATATCTAGCTTTGACTAGGTCTTATTTTTCATTTGTAGCTATGCTAATAGTCAATATGTGTCGTCCTCCCGCTACTTACTATATCTAGTGCGACTTCGGCGACGGACTACACGCTTCACTAAGCCAGTAAAATAAACAAATTACTTAGACGAAACGTCGAGGAAACCAACCAACCGCCGAATCAAGCTAGCTAGCATCGGTTTCCGGGTATCCCTTCCTCGAGTTGAGTTATCGACATAGCCAGGGCATGCATGGCATGGTATGGGTATGATGACGCCCAACTACGTCGGGAAAAAAATGATGATGACGATGATGGTGATGTATATGTGTATATCAATCAACCATCCATCGCATCACCCCTTGCGTGTAAGGTAAACAAACAAACCACCTCAGGCGCCTGCCTCATAAGCCCTGAACTAAAAGAGAAAAAAAAACCGGATTAAAAAAAAAATACAACCGCCCCCCGTCCGTATGAGACTTTTCTTTTTGTCTTTCATGACCGTAGAACGCCGCTTTTTAAAATAAGAAAAGAAAATAAGAAGAAAACAATCGTCAAGAAGAAGGACAGGACTAATTGGAATGATGCTCTATGATTAGATGGGGTGACATAACGTTTCTTCTTTTCCTTAGGTACCACCTAAGCCTTTATCCTTCCGACGAATACGAGTTAGTAGGTACGAACGCAGGCGTATTTTATTTTATTTTTTACGAAGAATCGTTACCGAGCATCGAGTGCACGTGGATGAGCTTGGGGCCGTGCTCGCTGTGGTGATAAGTTGTTAGTGGTTTGGTCCTACTAAATTCTAGCTTATATATATAGGTAAAGAAGAAGAAGAAGAAGAAGAAAACTTACTTGTAATCAACACGATTAAGACTCATGGTGCGCTGCGCCTCCAAGGTCTGAGCATCCATGTTGTGGATGCAGAACGCGAGGCGGGCGGCGATGAGGGAGCCGAGGAACATGGCCTCCTCGAAGCCGTTCTTGGTCCACTCGGCGAGGTAGGTGGGCAGCGGGGCCGCCTTGATGCTCGTGGGCGTCTGGGCGTGGGAGTGGTGGCCGTGGCCGACGTCGCCCGCCGTCGAGCCGGGGGCCTGCACGGTGCCGGGCACGCCCAGCGAAGCCGTCGTGGCCGCTTGCAGGAGAGGGTTCACCGAGCTCGTGGTCGGAAGTTGGCCCGTGAACGAGCCCGTAGGTGTCTGGGAGCCCGTTCCGCTCGGCGTTGCCATGTTGGAGGGCAGCTCGGACGTGAAGATGGTGGCGGTGCTGGGAGAGATTAAGTGGCGGGCAGTAAGCGTCTGTATGATGTTCTCCTTGAGGCCTCGTAGGCGACTGCCGTTGCCTACGAAAACAAGGTTGTCCCAGCAGCCTGGTCGCTTGTAAGGCTCGTCGATGCTCTGGATCGCGCGATAAATGGTATCGGTGATTCGGTTGATTTCGTGACGATCCGCAAAGAGGAATCGCTCTAGACCAATCTCAATATCTCGTCGCACTCGTTTTGTTCTTCGCTCCGTGTTCTTAGCGTTGTTAGAAGTAGACTCTGTCGCGTCGCTATTAGCGTCACCGGTACCCTCTGGCTTCGCCTCGGGTTTTATCTCAGGTTTTGGATCTTGGCTGCTAGGCGTAGCATCAACCATAGACACGTCGGCCGCGGGTGCATCACCATTTGCGGCAGATGCGGCTTCTGTGGTTTCTGTAGTCTCCGTGGTCTCTGCTTTAGGGGCACCGTTCGAGGCGGAAACTTCTACATCCTCATGCACCAATTCCTCATAATGGAACACATTGGTCTTTCGCTTGGAGTTGGGTAAACGAACTGGCTTCGCCGCGGCAGGCTCAGCTTCTTGGGCTTTGCCCTGCTTCTTCGACTTGACCTTTTCAGCCTTCTCCTTCTCCTTTTTAGCAAGGAATTCTCGCGTGTTACCACTAGTAACAATATTGGCTACGTCCAGTACTCCTTCGTCGTTCTCTTTGCCATCCGCGATTCCGTCCTCGGTCTCCCCTCCAAATGCAGTAGCAGGTTTCGGAGGCTCTACGGGCTTTGCGGGATCCGTGCTTACTGGTGCATTATTGGGAGCTTGGGCTGCAGTCGGGGGAAGGTCATCCGTAGGGAGTTCCATAAGGTTATCGGAATCGGGGGCGTAAGGAAGGACCTCGCAAAGAGAGCTCTTCTTGAGTTGCTCGGCCATTTCGTAGTTAAACCCCTTGTCCTTCAGAAGCGCCAACAATTTCTGCGTGAAAACCTCTCCGCCTGATATCTCTCGTTCTGGGTTAGGATAGCCCAGGCCCTTCTCACTGACAATGAGGTACTCGTGAATGCAGGTGACATCGACTTTCTCGTAGCCAATGTCTACAACAGTCATAGTCGGCCACTTCAAACCGTATTGCGCCGCAACGGCGCTGTGCAGTAAACATAGAGCAGGAGTCTTAGTCTTCTCGAATACGTAGCGCGCGATAGCTTCGCAGTCTGGCCGTGTCCACCGCGGTGATGCCATCAACACGATGGGGATGTTGTGGTATGTGGTAGTAAGGAGACTGTGAACGTGATCGAGAAATGCTAAGAAGGCGGGCATGTTCACAATTCGGCCACCCTGTAAAGGGTAGATTGCGCCCTCGACGCTATCGCGATCCTCGACATATTCCCACTGATCGTCAGCCTTCTCGGTCTTCTCAGCCTTATCACCACCTTCTGCGCTCCCTGATGCGACGGTCTTCTTGCGCTTGTAAATGCGGTAGGGGGTATATTCGTCGGACTCGGGATCCTTAAACATTCGCGTAGGTATGCGGTGAGCAGGCGGAGTGAGCTCGTTGCAACCGAGCTGGGCCATAGTAGTCTGACTGCCGGGACAGACTACGAGGATTTGGTCCTCGCGCCACTTACCCTGCTGGCTCGCCATGTTGTTGAAGAGCTTGCGGGAAGTTTTGGAGGGAAGCTCTTTCTGGCGTACGAAATCCCGGTGCGATGCTCTATTTGCTCGAGGGGTTGTCGAAGGTGAGTTTTGTGGATTTCTTGGGTTTCGTGGGTTTCGTGGATTTGGGAAGGATGTGGAGAGACGTCTAACTGCGGCAGATTGACCGATCTTGAGGCTTGAACCCTCGTCGATTATTGGAGCAGGATGGTCTAGGAATGGTTCAAGAATTGCTCCAAGCTCGCGCGAACCAACGCGTTTAGTTCGGCTTCCATTCTGAGGCTGAGGAACCCCTGCCTGTGGCTGGGACCTGGAAGAAACGTTAATCCATGCTACATATGTACAATACCTACATAACCTTACATAAATGGGGTGAACAGGGGGATGTGATAGGGACGTCTCTTACTGCAATTGGTTGGTGCCGGCAGGGGCCGAAACTGTGGCTAGTGGGCCTTGGCTCCCCCTGCCTTTTCCTTTTCCTTTCCACTTATATCCCATCGGGTCCTCTTATTAGGTAGTTCAACAACGGGTTTTTATTCTTCTGATCTCAAAAAATAGTACCAGGTGGTGGTATAAAAATCCGTCCGTAATCAACAATACCGAAATTTTGATTATTATTTTTTTTTAAAAAAAAGTTGTTAAATGAATTAGCGAAATGTTTGGAAATTGGCGTTGTTGCTAGGTAACAAGAAAGACGAATTATAAGTTACAAGCAACGACGGCTGGCAGACATATTCACTGCTAGGTACACATTTACTAGGTTAGGTAGGTACGCATTTCCTACAACAGAAAAATTCACTTCCAGTATCCCTGGTCTATGATTACTAGTAATTGATGCATTGTACCGCTATTTTTGGGAACTTATGTCCCAGTCCTATCACCAGGTGCTGACTTCCAGCATGATTTAGCTGCTTGCTAAGTGACTATGTTACTCGCTATCATATACCTACCAGATAGGTAGGCAAAGGTAAGAAGATGGATGGTAAGCCACTCCTGTCCATAGTGATCCCCCATAGAACCCATTCCTTTAATAACTCTTATCCACGCGCCCTTCCTCTCGCCAGCTCGCTCGATGATTGCAGATTGGTACAATATGTTAAACAAACAGTAGAAGTACATGTCAAGGGTATTATTCAGCTCGAGTACTCCACGTCGCTCTCGAAACACTTGCCTAATGTTGATCGCAGCGCATCGAGTATAATGCAAGATAGTTTCATACCTATAGCCCGATCATTCCTTGATCATAGTGGTATCTCGTCCTTCCTGTAATCGTTCCTATGCTTTCCCGATAACTCCAAAAATTCCCATGGCTGTGACTGGAGAATAAAAAAAAAGTGAATATTGCAGGCTGCCACGTTTATGCAGCGGAGACGGAGACGTCAGGGGTAGACTTAAGGCTAGTATGCTCCCCTGTGTCTGTCGATGTCTCAGTCATGACCTTCTCCTCGCAAGAAGATTTGTTCTCTATTTTAGTGGAGTGGCCGTTAATATCTCCCGATTCTTGAGTGGGAGTGACTGCGTTCTCGGCTTTCTCGACATCGTGCTTGGTCTCCTGGGGAACACTAGCCACTTTCGCTACCAATGTCTCGTCCAATACCGCCAGATGCTTGGTGGGGTCTTCTTTAGCCCTCGGCGTCGTCGCCTCCTCACCCTCACCTTCGGCTTCGAACTCTTGCTTAAGTGGGCTGCCCATTAAACCATTCACATCTCCCATCTGGCTTCTCCTCTTGGATGTACGGGCGGGGCTTCTGAGAGGAAGTGGAGGTGGTACTCTTGCGGGGATATTGACTCGAGAAGCCACCATTGCTACACGAGCAGGTGCTTGAGCTGTGGCAACTTCAAAAACAACGGCCTCTTCTTCAGCATCTGATTCGTCCTCTTCCTCTTCCTCGTCGTCCTCTTCCTCTTTAGCTTCATCCTCCTTGTCGGCGTCGTTCTCATGGTTCTTAACTGATACCTTGTCGGCTGCGTCACCACTGTCCTGGGTATATGTAACTGTGCTCTTTGCTTCTTTACTAACTTCCGCCTCCAAATTGTCCTCGTCTTCCTCCTGAATAGCAAGCGTTGTTGTTGGTTCTTCATCTAGATCCGGGAAATTTGATAAGTTCCTCAGAGCACTGATATCAATCTTCGTATAGTCGACTTCAACGGGCTGCTTTACTACCGGAATGTCTTCGGATGTTTGCGGCTGGTTTCCATCTTCGCTTTGGCTTTGACTCGAGCCCGGAGTCGTCTGAGGTGTTGGGAAGTCGCATGTTTGTGTGCCGGCGTCGGTCATATGGCTTCGCTCTGTAGCCATTGTCTTGTTGGACATGTAGCTTCCCCTATTGCTCCGTGATAGATAAGTATCCATACTTTGGCGAGAAGCTTTGGCAAAGAAAGGACTCGTCGGGCTAGGGTTAAACTCGAATTGGCTGCTGTCGGGTCTTAGTCGCGTTCCGGCTTCACGGATACCCATACCAGCCATTTCCAAAGCCATGACGCCAAAAGGATCTGGATCGTCGAAATCGGGAACTCCAAACCCTGGTGATGTGCCTGTAGAAACCGGAGATTCAAGCGTAGCATCCCCCGGCGCAGGTTGGGAGGAAAGCAGCTCAACAAGAGCTGTATCATAGTCGGTCCTTCCTTCAGCAGCCTTGAGCACCTCAGTAAGAGGCCGCATTTGGGGTAGACTTTGATTGATATCCCCAGCTAAGATTTTTGCGACGCTGATTTTCATACCATAATACCTCTCGTTCTCATCAGCTCGCTCAGTAATGACTATTCCGTCCAACTTGACCTCTGCACTCTGCCCCCTTGCTTTCACGTACGCAATTGCCCTGTCGCTTAGATCGGCCCACGTAACGTCATTTTCAAGCAGCCCCACGGCGACCAGAGGGCCGGTGGTCAGACTGACATCGGCACCGAGTGTTAGCCGTGGCCTCGCAAATGCTTCTAGAACCGTAAAATTATTGATTACGAGAACGCAATCGTAAATGTCAACGCCGAAAACGAAGCGCAAACTAGCTGTATGAAGCATTAACCCAGATGGCGGGGACCACGTCCCATCTGTCTTGCGCGCGATCAAAATACCACTTCCGCCTGACCCCGACCCAGCACTCCATATTCCAGATCGCATGGAAGTAAAAATCGCTAGTCCTACTGCATTTTGCAATATTCTCGGGGGTATCTTCTTTAGAAACTTATGCGACGATTGTGTGCTCGAATAAGTCGACGGAGTCCCCGGTCGGTCATCCGGGGTTGAGAAACCATCACCTGTCGTCAGACGTTAGTCACTGGATATCCCTTACTTGCGGGCAAGGGCAGTGAGATCATACTACAGAAAGATTTAAGAATGCGGGCGGCCTTGTCGCATTCCTTATCCAAAGTCGCGGGGTGAAAAGCATGACTACTTAGCCTCGAGGTGGTATGGCGGTTTACAGGTGATGGGATTCTGTCGGCCCAACCGCGAACGAGGTCGACGCTGTTCTTGCGGACAATGGTCTTGGTATGGCCATTGTTGCTACCAATGACGGGACTGCTCGCTCTATTGCGATCCCATGGGAGGAGGGCGGAAACTCGCTGCATCATTAATGGCTACCTGCAACTAACAAGTACGAATCGTCAGGTTCCGAAGGAAAGACGAGTTTGCGCCCTCCGGGAAAGAAGGCAACAGCGTCTCGTCGAAAACAAAACTATAGTAGGTCGTCGGATTAAAGACGGGGAAGCCGGATCTGGACATTAGACATATGCTGGGCCAACGGCATCGATGAGGGAGAGATGGAGGGTCCAGAGGCTTGGGTCGTAAACTCTGATGAGGAGGGGGAGTAGTAAAAACTGACGACAGTTCATGCAAATGTTGGCGATCACTCTGTTTTCTTTCTCCGTTGGATACATACATAGTACGATGGGAACGGGCTGGCGGGATGGGTTAGAGAAAGTGACGTTTTGACTGGGCAAGTCGAAACGCTCAAGCAGGCTTAGAATGCATGCGTAAATGCATGTTTAGTGGGTCCTAAAGATCGAGTTAGGGTAGGACAAGTCTTAGCCTAGGGACAGCCTAGGGACAGCCCAAGACAGCTACGCTAGACAGGGAAAAGGCAAGCACGACCGGCTGCACCAAACGGCCAGGGGTAAAGGAAGAAACCCCGGCAAGTTCGGGCAAGCCTTAAGGGAGACCTTACCGAATTAGGGGTAGCCGGTAAATGGCGGGGAGTGTCGTCGTAGCGTAATTAGGTAGTGTTCATAGGTATGGCAATAAACAGAGTGTTACCGCACTGCCGGCCAGTTTTAATGAATTCAGGAACAAAATAACAAAATAACAAATTGATTCAGGTACCTGCCTATTTGCTATGTACATACTATCTAATTGCGTTAGAGGTAACCAGCGCACATGGATGCATAGTACATGCCAACCACTATATTATTATCTCGGTACCAAGTAGGAACGGGACCGACGTTTCATTTCATTTTATTTTTAAGTACGCACGTCTGTCTGTGCATAGGTACTTTAAGTAGAGATTGTTTTCGAAACAGCATTACTTACCTTAGGTTAGGTACCTAAGGTAGGTACCTAGAGTACGAGTACGAGAATACTTCAAGGTCCGTGGAATTGGATTCACTTAAACGATCTCATCTTTGCTATCTTGAAGGAAAACAAAAGCAAAAGGCAAAAGTCTAATATGTTTAACAAACGTGGCTGCAGAAACTTTATGTGCTGCAGCTTTGCAATTGGCTAAAATAAAATACAGCACCTAATAGATTCAACTTACACAGTACAAGGGTCTCGGGAGTAATATACCAAATGAAACAAGCAAAACGCTTTCGTACGCACCTAATATACTACATAGTACGAGGTACGTTAGACATCTTATATCAATTCATTTTAGTGATGGCTTCAGATATTATGTGATAGGTATTTTAACTCATTACAAGATCATTAATAAAGAGAAAGAGAAAACAAAAGTTTCACATGTAATTAAGGATCTCCTTTACCGTATCCGATAATTTCTAGCCGATCTTTTCAATCGCTAAGACTCTATAAACTAGGACTCGGGAATTCGAGTCGATCGACAAGGAAACCTTGCTTAACCGTCATTCAAGACTAAAAAAAAAAAGGCCAGAAAGGCTATTCCCCACACTACCAAGTCCTTCATTGTTTTTAGGTCTTCTCAGCCCTCTTTTCTCTTTTCTCATTCCTCACTTCCTCATTCCTCGTTTTACACTATGTAAGGTCTGGGACCAATTATGCACGTACTATGTACATTAGGTTGTGGATGTAGCGTTGAGGAATGTTTTAGATGACCATGTCCTTTTCACGTACACCAGCATCACGGGCATGTATGTAGTATGTACTGTAGGCTTTGCTGGCTCGTCTGATGTCGGCCGCCTTGCCACCCCAATCATCTGTGGAGATATAAGCCTTATATATGTACTACACTTCATCATAATATTATGGTACTAGTGTATAGGTATACATATGTGCATCGGCGGCGGTGGCATACGGGCAGGTATTAAAAAAAAATGACACCGCCAAGCCCGCCCCAAAATCCACTGACACATGGGTGCTTGCAGCATTGCAGCTTGCACCGATCATGAGCACGACATGAACTGATCTCTATTCACCCCTAGCTATAGTAGCGACAGAAGTGGAAATCCCTACGTACCTGTCTGGTTGGATCCTACCTAAGTTAAAGTTGGGTATGAGGTGACAAATGGGCTCGTAAACGGGCGATAGCGAGTAGACGGCGATGATCTCGCAACAACTTTTCAAGTTTAAATAGTCTGCATACCTATACCTACATATCTGCATTATGATGGTACGTACCTAACATAAGAAACAGAACCGTTCTGGGGTTTAGCGGGACGGAAATCCTTTCAATATGTTTTTAATCTACTGCTTTAATCTACTAAGATTCCCCAGGACCTCGCCGTCTGCAGCTTGCTGCGCCAATCCAATTTATTCGCGGGATAGTCCATATAAGAGCGTCTTCATCTGACTGCAGCTTCTAGTTACTTTATTGCTACGATGACGATCAATCCCGACATGTGGCCCCCATCACCAATTATTATGTACGAGGTAGGCTCTTCTTTCGTCCAAGGATGACCCCATTGCTACGTATGTAGCACCTGTTTGTACTCTCGTGATACGAGGTCAAATTCCCATGGTGTACGATGTACGAAATATGTATGCATGTACAAAATACCGTACAGCTACTGTATATCTTTAAGCACATACCACAGTAGTGGACTCAAGTACCTAAGGTAATTAACGTGCCAGGCGTGCTTAGATCTAACCAGACTTACCTAGCCCTGGGTATCCATTTTTGCCTTACGTACCTACGTTACAACTTTCCCAAGCCGCTGGAAAACTTCTTTCCGAATTGAAACAAGGTTACCCCGGTCTACCTTCAACGGAGACCAAATTGGGTGCGAGGGCGAGACCGAGTGGACCTTATATAGTGTATATAGGGGAGGAAAATAAAATAATAATCTTTTAAACCAAATGAGGAAGATCTCCCGGGTTTGATACTAATATGAAAATGATAGAAAGAAGGAAAGAAGAGTAAAAAAATAAGTAAACCGAACTGAATATAGGTTAGGTAGTAGTGTAATTAGTTGCTAAATCACGTTGCGCCCTGCTTCACCGAAAGAACTTCGTGCAGCACACACTAGTACACATATGCCATCGCCGACTAGAAACGTCAAATAATAAATATCCGACTTACACCGCAGCACCCAAAAATACGCCATAGTAAGCGTAGCGTTTGCGAGCTAGGCTATGCTAGCCCACTAGGTTAGCTCTATATATCCACCTGCATTATTAAGTACATTATTAAGTACATACATCTCAAGGCCAAGGCTTATCGATTTGGAACTTCTAGCCTTCCAGACCCTGATCGTGACTCCATGTGGTACAGACATAGGTACCCTTTGAGAAACACCGGCGTTTGCGGAACGAAAAAGAATTAACCTAAAAGCGGGCACCCGGGAAGCGTTCGCGGCCAAGGAGCTGGGTTAGGTACTTACTTATTACTTGTTGGCCTCCTTTCTGGGGTTTTAATAAATAAAAAGTCCTCAATACATAGTGTATATCAAAGTTGTTGACTCCGCTACCTACCTAGATGTACTCTTCTGTTTACCCCCTTGAAAGAGTACTTACTAAAGTAGCCCCCTTATAATCATTTATAGGCGGTAGGTAGGTATATGTATAGGGAAAAAGCGGACTCGACGTGAATGGATGCATGACGAAAGCATGCAGATGGGACTCGAAGAAAGAAAGAAAGAAAAAGTAAAGATACGCTGCGTAATCGCGTTTTAAACTTTAGTCCCACAAGGAAGAAGAAGAAAAAAGCCATAAACTACCTATTCATGCAGCGAATAGGCTGATAGGTAGGTAATAGACCTGGACCAGGAATATGATCGACGACTAGCATAATAGTTTAGGTACCAACGTTAAGACACGACAGGTTTTCTAGAAGGCCCCAAGAATCTCAAGGATTTCTTCCTTCGTCGCTAACTACCTAGGTACCTACCTACATAGTACCTGGTAGCTGTTTACAATACATAGTACACTCGACATAGGTAGCTCGCTCACCGCTTGAATGGTGATACCTTACCTTACGTAGTTGTACTATGTACAACCCAGCCAAGGCTTCGCTGGCTACCTAAGTTAGCTAAAACGCGAACGGAGTAGCCGAGAAAGAGGGAGGGAGAGGGAGGTGGGGGGAATATACCTATGATGAATTGGCCAGTAGGTTAGGTACCTATTATCTTTTATCTAATAGTCATTAGTTTATAGAAGCGTAACTAGAAGGTAAGTTCTTTGGACTTGGATGCGAAGGTAATTTGTAGTGACGATAATATGATGACGACGATTAGGTACGTATAGGTTGAAGAATATAGGTATGAGCATGGGATATTCCTAAGTGATTAAAGAAGACAACTATACAATATAATGAAGAGTTAAAATAATGGCTACAGCTGAGTCATGAATTTCCTGATTAGATTTTCACCTTAATTTAGGCACTTTATATAGTCCAACAATTCAAAACAAACATGAGACATCTAAGAGGCAAGTGGATATAGCAAGACGGAGCAAATCTAAAGCATACCTGAGGTACTTAGGTAGTTAGGTAACCAATCTAATACGTGATTATTCATTCGTGAGTCTATCAATTCAATACGGTACACAATCTGCATATTCTTTCATTCCTCATGTCATTACAAATCTTCATCTTCTTCCCTCCACTGAACTTCTTCAACAATCTCAGCAGCCAAAAAAAAAAAGAGTAAGAAAGAAAACCCATAAATCACTCATATTCCCTTCTCTCATACCCAACCCCGTTTATCAAAAGATAGCATAACATTATTCGTGATATAAAAACCCCCCCAGCTGCGTCGTGTCCCCGTTTCTTGAAGAAGGCAAAGCAATTTGGAACCAGGTGTGTGCGTGTGTATAAACAGGGATGAAAACGCCGAAATGTGTGTTTGATATGATTGGTTTGCACCTGGCGGTGAGACTTCGGCGGTGCGAGTCCTCTATAATGTAATTTGCTTGTCCCTTATCCCCTTTCCGTAAGAATGAGATGAGAGAAGAGACGTTAGAATAGAAAGAGAAGAGAAGAGAAGAGAAGAGCAGAGAAGAGAAGAGCAGAGAAGAGAAGAGACAAGAAAGGGGATATTCGTATTCGTTGCATATGCGTGATAATCCGTTATTTGTTGCCCGAGAAGTGAAAGTCGTAAATGTAATACCAAAAGAACCAAAAAATAATCGTAATCGCAGGAATGCAAGCCATATGCTCCCTCGACGCCGCCCCTTGTAACCCGCCCTCGCCGCCACATGACCACTCCTGATTAGTACCTAGGTAGGTAATGCAAGTTTGTCCGTGGTGATACAAGTTGAAAATCGAGGAAAACGTTGCTCGTAACGATGATTTATGTATAGAAATGGCGGCCGCGCGTCGCCCAGAAAATCAATCTGACCCGTCCCGTGCTGCCGATAATCTATAACCTATGACCAAAAAATAACTTCATCCTTTTTTTGACTTAGTAATTTTGCTGGGCCAAAGCGGTTCCGGGATACGGTCCCCCACGGAGGACATACTGCTCAAAAGGGGAGCAGCTGATGGTCTTCCGGGAGCTGCGGACCCATTTGGGGCGTGGGACCTCCTCCCAGTCCTCGTTTGTCAGGGGGTAGAAGTTGTAGGCCTCGTGGGAGGGTAGGTCGTGGTGCTCGCACTCGAAAATGCCCTCGAGGTGCAAGCGCTCCAGCTTCGGGACCTTGGCGCGGAGCCCCGTGAAGAGCGACTTGAAGGTCCCCTCGTACATGTGGATGCCCCCTAGCGAGACCTCAAAGGGTTTGGCTAGCCCACGACCGCCGAGACGTAGCCGGACGAGAGTCGCGCCGTGTCGCGCGAGGAAGTATTTGAGGTCCTCCTCCTCGCACGAGACGCCTTCGAGCGTCAGGTCCGTGAGCTGCTTATACGTGAAGTCGTAGAACAGCTCGCGGAACGACAGGGCGAATTTGGAGTTTTCGCTAGAATAGGGGTGAAATGCGAGCTTCAGCTTTCGCAGGTTCGTGGCGAGCTGAAGGATGCGACCGAGTCCATTAACGGCCCTAAAAGCGGATCCGGGGCCTTGCAAACCTGATGGGTCGAGGGTTAAGTTGAGGGTCTCCAGACTACTGAAAGATTGAGCATGCGTGAACCAATGGTTGCGGTGATCTTTTGAGCGGAACATCTCAAGGGGGAGTCGATCCACCTTGAAGGTGGTTAGAGGCACGCCATGGAGTGAGGAGATGATAGCATCCAAGTTGCTATACGTCTGAGGTCGATCCAGTTTTCTACAGCTAGGGTAGTCAAATACCTCCTTCAGGAGTTCATTGTTGAGAGGACATTGGGTGAAAGTGATCTCAAATTCCTTGAGATTTGGAAGGTTAGAACATGCTTCTCGCAGATCGTCAGCTTTCAGATGCAATGGACCGACTGCCTTGCGCCCCCTTTCAATTTTGTCGAATTCCTGCCTAGCCGATCCCATTATCTCATTGCGGTGAGCTGGAGGCGTGACGAAATGTTGAAACCTGCTGGATTATGTGAGTAAGTCCAATTGCATCAATTGAGAAAGATTGGGCAAAAATATCAGCCTATAGTACGCGTATAGTATACGTGGCCGTCGTATTCGCATATACGCATGTAGTATTATGATATAGGTATATATTATAATAAATATAATCAATACTTATATGTGCGGAAAATGCGGTCTTGGCGATACGATATATCATAATCTCAGATATCGTAGCATGTCGTAAGAAAAAGAAACGAAAAGAGAAGGGAAAAAATGAGAAGAAAATAGGAAGAAAAAGGAACTTACCATGAGGTGCTCCAAGCATCGTAGAAAGAAAGTTCGCCGAGGAATATGCAAATAGATGTGATGCTGCCTCTCAATCGTTCGTGCAGCGCGATAGAGTGTAATCGGTCGATATCATTTCTCCAACCAACAGCGGTGAAGTGAGAAGACAGCAAATATTCGTAGCCCACATCTGCTAACAAGCGAGTGACCTCTCTCAGATTCCTAACTGACTTGGGATCGCAATGAGAGAAGACAAGTCTCATAAGCTCGACCGGTAAGGTATCCATAGGGGGAAGAGCAGTTAAAGGAGGGGAGGGCGTAACGTATTGATATAAGTTTGAAGTTGTTGAGAGAAGGAAAAACAAAAACAAAAAAAAATAAGATAAAATAAAAAGGCTAGACTGATGTGGACTGATGATGATGATAATGATGATGGGTGTAAGACGAAGAATGGGTTTAATGAATTTCTCTCCAAATTCCGCCAGTTCCAAGAGCCTTGAAAATGAACAAAACGCCGCAAAGGACAGAATTCTAGACGGGATTTCTTAAGAATGAAAATGCAAGACCTCGTAGACGTTCTCGAGGAATTTTTCTAATTGGAAATGGCGGTTAGTTAATAAGGCACCAAGAACGGCCGGTGCTCGTACTCAACGAAATGGCGGAGAGATGGATGTTTGGGTGCATTTCCTTTCTGCAACAAGCCTTTCCGAATCTAGGACAAAGGAAAAAACCGCACCAACTATCGGTGAGAATGAGACACACATATACAATGTACTAATTTTCTATCTGACGGACAACAACATGAACTAAAAAAAATCTATTCCCCAAATGTTTCGTTGCGAATGGGTCCCGCTGAACACCCAGCTCAAGGGGCTGAAAGGATTTCTCTCAAGGTGAGAGATGGCGGTAAGGCAAAAAAATGCCCACCCCTGTAACGACGGCGAGAAGATATTGCTAGGTACGGTGAAGGGGGTGATTAAAAAAAAAAAAAAAAAAGTACCTGTCGGACATACATGCATACATACCTACATACCTACCTAGTGTATACCTAGATAGGTACCATATACACTATTAATCACCTATAGGTATGTAATGTAGATACCTAAGATAGTATATCTATAATATATCCAATAGCTGAAATACCTGTGCGAGAACAACCCAGAATCCAACTATGACTCAAAGTAAGAGATACCTACTTAGGTAGTTTACGTAGTCCCCAGTTGTAATTCCAGTTGTAGTCCCAGTTGAGTCCCAGGACCTCCAGGTTCCTGCATTAGGCCTTTCATAGGCATCGTCCTGGCCCCCGTCCAGGTCCGTCCAGCATTAATCTTGGCGGGACTGCACCGATCCCGAGCCATGATTCGCCCACCCGACCCTGGCTTGATTTAGCGGGATAATACAGCTCATCAGTGGCGTTTTTTTCTTCAACATTTATCCTCGAGCTGGAAAGTTCCCCTTGTATGTATTTGTATCGAATTTGTAAAAATAAATGACGGGAAGATGATGAAGTGAAAAGAACCAGTCATCATTTTTTTTTCTTTATCCTTCCCCCGTCATGACAATTCTTTTCCGCTTGGTACAGACGACGGGAGCTGAGTTCCGAATCTACCTAGTCTTACGTTCGCTCAGTGCTTTTTGAAATTCATGTGCTCGTGTCTTAAATGAGAACAGCCTTGTACCGCACAGGTCTGCTCGAGATTTTAAATACAACTTAACAAACTCCAAGCCTTTGGGGGCCCCGAGTCATACTTCATAGCCTGCCGTGCCTCGCCTTAAATATGGCGACTTTGTCATCGTAAAACAGTATCTCACGTAACCGGAGCCGTGCTGCTGACCCTACTGTATCGTCTTCTTGTAACGAGTCCATCTCAGACTCAGCATCGTCAGACAAATCTGTCATGTCATCTCCAGCGCCCGCCGCGCCCGCATTGGCATTATCCTCGTTCTCGTCATCCTCGTCATCCTCATCGTCGTCGTCGTCCTCTTCCGTTTCTTCGTCAGCCTCACTACCGTCATCATCGTTGCCGTCGTCCATATCAATCACGATGGGCACGTCCTCATTGTGATTGCCACCCAGTCCGACATCAGAATTACTATTACTGCCCTCGCTCGAACGGGTCTCTAGTATCTCGAAGCATTTGTTGCCTATACCTACGTAGCAAAGCTGAATCTCTGTCCGTAAGGTAATAATATCAACTAGCTGCAAGGCAAGCTCTTTGGGGTCAAAATTTCCAGATATATGCCCTAATATATGAGTTAAATGCAGGGAGCGAAGCTGCGAGATGTTCGGAAGCCGTTGAAGAAATACATGCTATAAGTGTAGCACCGGTTAGTTTCCACCGTCGATACTATTGCGATTAATTCAAGCTAGAATGTTGCTTACCCAGTCCTTGTAATCAATTGCCACAGCAAGTTCTCTGAGATTCGGCATTCGCCCACTAGTGATGTAGGATATCATTTCACTACTAAGCACCCAGCTCTCCCACCGACGGCCCTCTCCTGACTCATCCGAACTATCGAGGAGGAGCTTCTTGAGACTTAACCGATGACGCTTGATCGCGCCTTTGAATACCTGGTCAAGTTTCACAGCTGAATGAGGCACCCGCCGTCGGTCTTGCAAGAAAAGCACGTCTAAGCTATTAGGTGCAAGCGTTTCCTTAATGAAACTAATTAGAGTATTGGAAGGTGTGTTGGTATGTATGTGCTTCAATGCCAAGTGATACTGGGTCGGTGTTCCAGGGGGTGAGCCGTGAGCAGGGGGGGTAGGGTGAAATTGTCTTTTTAGAGTCCTCCAGAGGTGCTCAACAAACATGCAATCCAAGATCGTCAGATTTGTGAGGACGCTCCAGTCAAAGGCTTTTGTGCAAACATGCAATGAGAGTGGCACTCGTTCGAGTTCTAACGTTTCTAGTTGGAGCTTTCCATCGAGACGTTTCCTTTCCGCGAACGATTCATTGCTGTCCTGGCCTAAAGCTGAAGAGACACTAGGCCGAGGCTGGTTCAGGGGCGGCATTTCCCTAGGCGAAAGACCGCCGTTAGAACTTGAACTAAACCCGGTCTCAAATTGCGACGCAGAGCCGTGTTCTAGGGCGGGATCAAGCGATTCCTTTATCTGAACCTTCGTAGTAGGTTTTCGCCGTATATCATATATCCTGCCAACTAGTACCCCGAGGACACCCCCCAGTCTCCTTTCTCCAATCCGACTTTCTCCGGGCCAGCGAGCATCGTGATCAACTTGCTGTAAGGTGTAGCTATCCCAGGTCAGCACAAATTCCGCCATACGAGCCCTCTGTGATATCCCGACTCGGAGCTCGCGGAGACAGGACTTTGAACGCTCGATGAGCACCGACATCTCGTCTAAGTAAGCAAGTTCGTCGATGTCTAGAACTGTCAAGCTTTTGAGGGGCGGAAGGACGCTGAAAGTCGGATATTCGACATGGCTTTCGGAGTATTTAATTGGCTGCGTTACAGACGGATGGAAATCACTAGGCAAAGTATTCCCGACAGGAGTGACTGTACTTCCAATAGGGACAGAAAGAGGCGGCAAGGGGCCCTGGATTGGACTAGAAACGGACGACGACGCATCTTGGATTTCGGAATTATCGTGCCAGCGAACCCAAACCTTCTCCAGCTTGGACTGGCCCTCCGGATAATGATCTTGGAGGGACGCTAGGGCCATGAAAACTTCGGATATAACCCCCGTCGGCATATCCCATACGAACGTTTCCAAGTTTACCATCTTGCCGACAGCTATTGCCACCAATGTTCCTAGCATCTTCCCGCTCTCTTTAGTGACCATGTACTCGGATGTCCAGTCCTTAGGTCCGTTGCCGAGCGAAAATTTGCGAGTATATCTCGCATACTGGTTATTGGAAAGCCTCGAAGAGGACTCCAAATAAGGGAGAGAGCTTCCTCTCAGCCATCTTGCCCGCTGAGCGAACTTGCTACCCAGACACAAGGTGGCCAGCCCATAAGTCAGTGCATCGACGTTTTTACTGTCGGAGGGGGGGACAGTATCATCTGGCCAGACTATATCGAAGCGGGCGTATATATGAGGTATGGCGAGATAATAGAGTGTGGAATTCGTTAAAGCTAGCGATGTTAGGTCGTTCGTGTGGGTCACCTAGTATTTAAACGTTAGTATACCTTAGATAGGACCTATTTGCGGGTATCTCCAGCTTGCCTCCTTGGCGATAAGCCTTAGAATGTCGACTGGAAGGTCTAGAAGCTGTAACGGCCTGGGCTTAGCTTTTAGAGCCTCCCATTCTCGTCCCTTCCCCCTAAGAAGTTTGGATAGGTTCGGCACAGGCGGGTCGCGCGCAGGGATATCTGATGATGAGGGTGATGATGATGCTGACGGTGCAGATTCCGACGGATAGTAACCATTCTCGTGTCTCGTCTGCGGATGCGAATTTAATAGGTCCTTCAAGCTGGAGTGGCTTGAGTCCGCACTGTTGGCCATGATACTTCGTTGATGCTCGGCCTGATTTTGTGATATCGCTTAGAGCTAAAGGCGCACTGAAGCATCTAAGCGCATGCTTGCTACCAGAGATACTGGACACTAGGTACCCAATGATTTGATGTTTAGGGCTTATAGTTTATGAGGTGGAAACAAGTGGGAAGGTAGCGTTACTGGGTCGCGCGAACTGGCGAAATGGATGGATGCTATTAAGAACAACTCCTAGCTACTTTAATAAGTATCAGTAAGGTTAGTAGCCAGCCAGTAGTAGTATGATCATCGATGTACTGGTCGCTCTGTAGCACCGGATCGCTAAGAGAAGCTATGCACTAAGTGGGCAAGGCAAGTCAATAGATATTTGATTAAATACCGTTGCGTGGGTAAGCAAGCGGCTCAACATCGATATCGTATGTATTGTACGAAGTAAAATAAGGGTGGTAAAACAAAAGTCTTAAGGCGTTGGTCCTAGCCGTGAGTCGTAGGGTATAAATGATTAGGTATGTAAAAGATAAGGTTATGAAAGAAGTAAGTTACTAGTTACGCATTTCATCAGTTTCAACTCAGAACGAGGCTTGCACCTACTTGACTTGACGCCTTTGACAGAAATGCATCCAACTAAATTCTGATTGGTCCATCGCTCGGGGTAAGTATGAGCGCTGGGCAGGCGTGGATTAGGTACCTAGGCTTGGGGCATATAGTGCGTAAAGCATAAGGTTCGCACAGAGGTATAGGTATAATTAGGTAGGATCAAAGTTAATTTATCGTCATCCCTTCGTCGTTAGGTACCAAGCTTAGGTACCTAGAATAGAGTACATGCAGATAGGTACCTAGAAACATTAGGTACCTACCTATTTAGGTAGACGTCGCACCGATTAGGTGATTACCGGTAGGTAGGTACCTACTGCCTTTTGAATTATAAGTCATCAGTGACAGTCATGGGGGGACATTGACTGGAAGTTTGCCAACCTGATGAGCCCCTCCAAAGCCCCGCCTCTTTTGCATGTATTTCGTACCTCCCCGCGACGTTAAAATACCTAACCTAACCTTTTACAAGTTACAACAGGTCCATCTGCTTTTCTTCTCCTTATTATCCCACCGGTTCTTTCCCAGCCTCTTTCTTCTTGTATATTTCTAACGCGTATAAAGTCTTGTTTCCTATTACATACGAATTATATTTGCCGTCAACTATTTTAATTTTCTTTTCCTTCCCGAGAGTACCTACCTAGGTAAATAGGTAAATAGGTAAATAAGTACAATACCTATACCTAAGCTCACGTTCAGCTATCTCCGACGCTATAAGATCTAGGGTAGGGGATAACCTTTCATTGCCCCGCTGTGTTTTCCCCCCTCCATTGCTCTCTTTGTGTCGTGGCTAAAATCACCTATACCTACCTAACCTATGACTACTATTACATTTATGACTGCCTAACAACACACTGGCCTTAACCAAAGTCATTCAGGACACATTTCAGAGCTTATAACATGTCGTTCTCATATTAAATATTTAAACTGACCGCCTCCCAACCAAAGCTAACTCTACAACAACTCTAGATTAATCTGGTGCACACGAAAATTAGTATCCACCGTCGCATATCGATCCGAGCCCAATAACGCTCGCTTGTCGCATCTACATCTACACTCCGAGTTTTGTTCTACGTTGGAAAACATGTCGAGCTTCGTAACAGATCTTTGGGAATCTATCTTTACCCCGGGAACGACCCCGACTCTCCTAGTCGCTACCAACGCTACCTTCGCCGCTTTACAGCTTGTACTTTTTCTCCTGTTAGTTGGGACATATAGTATTCACTTCGTAATACTCTCCTTCTTGTGCGGGGGCCTCTGGTGGGCTATCAACTGGTTCGCGGCCGAGTTGAAAGTGGCGCAGGACAAAGAGGCCCGGGAAAAGGCACGTTCCGAACAAAGAGCAGTCGTGCAATCATCGGACGACAGCGAAGATACCGAAGTAGAGACTGCATTTATCGCAAGAGGGACACCTACTACGGGAAGCAAGCAGGTAGAGGTCATAGAACAACCGGGAAACCTAAGGCTTCGAACGGAACCTTCATCGGGAACGAAATCCAGCGTTAGTACGGAGGACGAATGGGAGAAGGTGTCTGAGAATGAGAACGAGAAGGAAAAATAAACCATGGAGTTGGTGAAATATAATATCCACACATTTAACCCGGGGTGGCATTTGCGGAAGCATTTATAGCGAGGTTGGGTCAGTAGCATAGATACCTTTGCATTTCAGGACTTCAGCGATGATTATCAAGTTCACTCTCATCTACCTACGTCTATACCTACGTCTACTACCTGTATGCCTATCATATTGGTGAAAGGATAATCACGTTTGTTCCTAGGTACTTACCGTAGGTATTTACCTGAAATTTAGGTACTTAGGTAGCTGTCAACATAGCATCGCTAGCTAACTCTAGGTAATTTTACGAACACGGTCTGAAATATACCTAGTTTATATATGCTCAAATGAAGCTTTTAACTGAGTTACAAAACGTCAACTCAGATTAGGTACCTAGGTACATGTCGATTAGGTTAGGTACATTGGTACATATATATGATAGCTCTATATCACGTGACCGTACGCAACCTGCAATTGGACTTGCCTTTAATTTTCACCAACCCCAGAACCTCGCCTTTGTAACCAAAGCTCACTAAAACGCGCCTTGTCCGACCTTAAAGCTTCCCTCCATAACGGAATTGCAAGAGGAAAAAAAAAAACCCAAACCCTCTATAAATCCAACCAACAAACAAACAAAAAGACGCGAATAAAAATTCAGCCAACATGAAGCTCGTTAGGTAAGCTCAACCTGATCCCCCTCGAGGCGCATAATAAATTGTGATTGTGTGCTAAATCAAGTACTTTTTCGTCACAAAAAGAAAGCTATACGTGTACTGCGGCTCCGGTGCTAATCGTGATGGTTTCCCAGGTTCTTGATGAAGTGCGTCAACGAGACGGTGACGATCGAGCTGAAGAATGGTACGCACGCGCTTATTTCATAGACTCCCCTCCTCCCTTCCTCCCTGTCCCTTCCCCCTCCCCGCCGCCATGTCACTATTCTCCATGTGTTTGTTGTACACCTAGCCTAGGTAGCTAACGTTGGGAACTTTGTTTTTAGGAACAATCGTACACGGTACCATCACGTCGGTCTCGCCGCTGATGAACACGGCCCTGCGGACGGTCAAGATGACCCCCCGCGGCCAGGACCCCATCTCCCTGGACACCATGAACATCCGCGGCTCCACGATCCGCTACATCATCCTGCCGGACTCGCTGCCCTTAGACACCCTCCTGATCGACGACTCGGTGAAGCCCAAGAACAAGGCGCGCAAGGAGGCCGCGGACAGGAGCGTTCGCGGAAGCGTCCGCGGCAGAGGCCGAGGACGGGGCCGCGGTCGTGGACGGGGCAGGCCGTGAGAGATAAATAAGAGGGGTGACTTAGTAGCTGCAAGCTTGCTTTAGAAGTGTCGGTGATGCTATGTTAGGGCAGAATTTGCACCTCCAGGAGGATGGACAGCGAAGAAGACGGAGGAGGAGGAAGGAATGGCTGCATTACAGATGTTAAGGAAATGTCATGAGAGTCCAGTCGAGAGGGGAGAAGAGAAAGCAAAGTACGGATGACCAAGTTGGTGGTGGGCATTACTTCTAACGGCGTTAGGGGGGTAGGCAAATGAAAAACGCTCCATGAAAGAACGGCAAAGCTGGTATGGCTCCTTTGCACAAAACTACCTATTTAATTCTATTTTTTTGATTCATGCAGAGCTGAGAAGAAAAAAAGCTCACGAGAACATACCAACAAATATAAAAGTCTCATTAGCAACCAAACCAAAACCCAAAGGACTCTCTCTCTCTCTCCTTCGTGTTGTTCCTCTACTCTACCCAGATCCTGATAATCTGCAGCTTCTCCCACCCGGCCTGCTTCCCACTAGATCCCACGGTCGCGACCTTCCACGCTTCCCCGAAGCCGAGGATCCGCTGCTTGACCTCCTCCGGCTTGTTCTGCGCGCAGAGCAGGACGTACGCGCACCCCCTGCTCGAGAGCACTCGGGGCAAGCTCTCGATCAGCCGATCGGTGGTCTCCATGCCGTCCCTGCCGCCCGCGTACGACAGCTCGAGCAGGTACGAGTCGTCGTCGAAGGACGGCTTGGCGTCCAGGCCGAGCGGGCGGTCCGCGTGCCCCGGCAGCTTCGGCAGCGCGGGCGTCGGCACGTACGGCGGGTTGAAGACCAGGACGTCGACCAGGCGCTCGCGCACCGGCGCGACGAGGTCGCCCTGGAAGGCGCCGACGAAAGTGCCGTGGGTCGCGGCGTTTTCCAGCGCGGCTTTGCGGGCCGTTTCGCCCGTCGCCTGGCACGCGTACGCGTTCACGTCGACGGCGGCGGTCAGGATGTTCCGGGACCCGAAGAGCGCTTGGGCCTGCGCGTTGACGAAGGCGACGACCACGCCGGAGCCGGGGCCTACCTCCACCACCAGCGGGACATAGCCGCCTTCTCCTCCGAAGCGGGCCTGGAGGAATGCTGTCTCGGAGGCGGACGAGAGGGTGTCTAACAACAAGAAAGAGTCCTCCGCCGGTTCGTATACCCTCTCGTACGCCACATGCGAGGTATCAGGCGTCGGAAGCATACCTTAAAGTAACATATGCTATGTATCGATCGATCGTTCGAAGAGGATCGCGGGTTACGATGTTTATTATATTATTTAACGGCGGCGAAAGAGTTAAACCGAACTAATGAAAATAAAAATTTCCAAGCAAATAACTTAAAGCACGTGATACGCCCATCTATGATAAGACAACGATATATAGGTATATTTTGATTCTTTTGCTGAACGAAACCCAATGAAGACCGGCGGCGTTCTGTTACCTGTTCGATGCGAATAGATGTAGATGTGTTTCAATTTGATCATGTCCCAGGTGCTCTAACATATTCGTTTTGCCGGCTAGTTTCACGAGCGGCACCATCGTCGAAGGTTTTTCAAGCACCTTTTTCTTTTTTACTCGACCCTGACTAATGCGCAGCGGTAACAACTCGAGCTGGATGTGTGTCATGTGAAGGCGATATTCCATGTGGATAATGATATTTACTTGATCTCGCTAGCTAGTTCGATAATCAGTTCATGATAATCCATAACATTACAAAGAAGGGACAAAATTGTCTACGTACGTACCAGGTATCTGTCGAGCAAAGGCGATAACAGCCCTTCTTCTACTTCTTCTTCCAGGCATCTTCCCTTCTACTCCAGGATAGGTATACGATAGGTGTGCGCCCTCCCTTTTTCTCCAAACAAAACCCATCCGTATGCCGCGTGCCGTGTGCCGTGTGCCGTGTACCTTGTATCTCGTGCCGCTCCTCAAGGCTCATCATACCTTAGGTATTCACATGACAGCGCACTCGCACCCGGGATCGCACTTACTCGGGCCGAAGCCCCAGCGCCAGCGGCTCCTGACGTCGACGACCATACGGATCTGGTTCTTGTCGTAGGCGCCCGCGAAGCGGCAGGCGGGGCACAGGCCTGCGGCGTCGGCGACCCGCGCGGGCTCGCGCGCCACGCCGTCTCCGAAGCTCTCGCACCGGCTGAACCCGTTCCCCGGGTACCTGCACGGCTGCCAGATCTGCAGCCAGTGGTGTCGGCAGCAGCGGCTGCGGAAGTCTGCGACCCGAGGAAATAGATGGTGGCGGTTAGCATTCGTGTTCCTAATATGCATGCATGGGTTGGGAGGAAGATATCTCTCTCTCTCTCTCTCTTTTTCTTAGATATATCCAAGAGAGAAGGGGGAAAAAAGAAAAGAAAGAGAGAGAGCCCAAGGTGAGATGAAAAATAAAATATACATACGTATCGTTCTACACATATCTCTCTACCCAAGGTACTTTGTGAGTGAGGATGGAGGAGCACTCAGCAAGTAGGGATTATTTATAGTTGAATATGCGATTAATATTGGTCTTACTTTAAGTACCTAAGTTTGTAGATCATTTTTATGCAAAATTGTAGCTTTTTGACTTGACTTAGGGAGCTCAGTGCATTTGTGGAAAGAGAGAAACAGCGAAAAAAGAAGGCAGGAGCATTTCCTTCTTCTACACTCAGCACAGCATCAGGAGTGCAGGTGCCATACTTGACTCAAACAAACACCTGCAGTCTTCTACCTAAGAGGTACCTAGTTGATCTGGTGTACGCCCTCTGTATGCCTACAAATTTTCTCTTGTCATCCCATCTACACCATTAATGAACCAATAGGACTAGAAATAAGACTGTAATGGTATTGTTCACAGTGGATTTTGACATGAGTACCGTACCTAAACTACCTAAGCTTAGACTGCTAATCTCCTATCTGTCTAAGTGAGGTACCTAGGTAGGATATCTGAGCACATCTTGTATACCTTATTATTTAAAGCATGAAATTTAGCTCGTACGCCTACGCTTTTGCTGATCCGGAGAACGAGGTACCTGGGTAGGCACCTAAAGTCAAGACATTGTACCGCTGTTACTATCGTCGGCCCCCCTCTCCGACGTGGTTCTGGCATCATTACCAGTGCTACTTCCGCCGCTATCGTAACATAATCTTGCCAGCATTTCCTCCATCCTTGACGCTGTACGCTCCAGCGTGTCTAAACGGCTGCTTAAATCCCCAATTTCCGACGACTCACTCATGACCGCTCGTATCTGCTCTGTCAGAGCACCATATGGAGCTATGGAATCTCTGCGACTCGGCGTTTTGGGTTGTGGTGGCTGGTTCTGCTCATTGTCTTGACTCTTATTCGACTTTACCGTCGAACTTTGTTGTCGAGCAAACTGCCTTCTAATCATATGGTGTGTCAGCTCATCATCGACAGCAATGTCGTTCGTAACCGAATCCGGCGGAGGAATATCAAAAACGGCTTGGATGTCCCCGTGGCTTGTTATCCTCCACTTCTCCCAAAACCAGCTTCGGTTACGGCGTTTCTTTGGTAGCTGCTCTGTAGGGTATCCCACCAACTGCGTATCCGACCATAAGAGCCGCCTCTCTACCACAGCGATGAGTAATAGCACTGGTAGATTGATCGTCCTGACTGTTGCTACATGAATCTTATGGAACCAACGAGGGCTAACCAAGAATCTCATTGGAACAAATACGAACAGTGCGATTATATTGAACGGGGGTTGGTACGCGAATATAGCGTCGCTTTTAACACCTTCGAGCGTCAAGACTGATTTTCGAAACTGGATCTCGGCGGTAGCGTTGGATACAATGGTGCTGAAAGTGTTCGAGAGCATGGAAACCAAGATCGTCAAAAATAGCGTGTTACCCAAGAATGCGAATGTGACTATCAGGGTTGGCCCTAGGAGCCAGTGAAAGTCCGTCTGCAGAATACGGCATTAGGAAACCAGTAATAACAAACACTTTCGACTTCACTTACAGAACGTGAGATACCAGTGCCGTCCAAGCCAAACCAAATCCAAAGCATCCATTTACTGATGACACTGGGTATCGTCAGTTTATGAAGTTCCCGAGTGATTGGAGCACTTACACGATATTATGGCGCCCTTCTGCTAGCCACACCATGGAAAGTAAGAATCCACAAAAACACCTAGTCATTATTAGTTTCCCAGATTTCATCAAGTATTAGGGTACTGACCAGGCTGCCAATGCGGTAAGCAGGGTGAAATCGGCCATCATAGATCGTAAGGACAAGAACACTAAATTGTCTGATAATAGGTTGAATGCTAGTCGAGGTACCAGCACTGGTGCCCCCATTGCAAGCACGTCAAGAGCTTGTTGACCAGGTTCTGGCTGGCCGGTATTCCAACCATATATCCTCAAACCCAAATACACCCAGTATACCAGCGTGAAAATGACATCCAGAAATGACCAAAGATTTTGTGTGTATACGTTCCTGTTGTCCTCCTTAGTAAATAATCACGAGAAAGGGTCCGAACTAATTTACCATCCATGGGCTAAAATTGTTGCAAATTGGTCAAGAACCCAGCCGAACGCGTAGACTGAAAATGCGATTTCATAAACGCTTAGATAGTTCGGGTTCCGCTCAAGCATGAATAGGAGATATAAAGTGAGGAGGACAATGAACTGGGTTATTTCCAATGTATTCCTAGTACGGGGCACTACCAGTCGGTACTGGTTAAGCAAAGGCGCTTCGCGTGGTTCGTATAATGAGATGGGCCTTTGCTTGTATCGGTCCGGTATCATATCCAGCTACTGATGTCAGTAATCATTCAAGTGACCGTAGACTTGATTTATAATAAACCATCATCTGCCGGAAGGGTGACCGATGGCTTAGACTGAACGAGGGGAGGGGTATCGATCACATACTGTTCATATTGTTAGTCCTAGCAAAACTGATATGCGGAAAGAATGAGTTAACGCAACGAGACTGAATCGTTTTCATACGTACCAAAAGTGGTTGGTGTATAAATGACTTGTCCAATGTAAATTGCGTTGACACTAATATATGTGAGCTTCGTAACAAGTCCCTAGCTGGCACAACTTACACTTTCTGGCAGTGTGTGGAACTAAGAAAGTGCTTGCTACTACTTAGAATAGCTACCTCCAGTGCCGGTAAAGTTCTATTTTGGCTCCACGAGGGCCCAAGATAGGCTTGTTCACGAATCTCCTCCGGGGCATTCTGGAACGGCCCGAACCCGGTAACTAAGATATTGGCTAAAAGAAGGAGTCCTTCGGAGCCCGGATTGTCATCACCAAAACGTCTCAGAATGCGAGTGGCCACAAGCTCGCAGAGAGTTGCACGTGTGAAATAAACATTTTGCCTATTGGTCATGTGTTCCTGTTCATGAAGAAATTGAGCGCGGTTTACGAGCAAGCAATAAACTAGGTTTACTATTAGTTCAGTTTCCACAATCTATAGCAACGCATACCGGGAACAAAAATGCAAGGTATAAGAGAAAATTTCATATGGCGAGTTAGTAGTACACATACCGATAGAAATGTCATTTTGTTCGTACAGCTTGTCTACTAGCGGCCGAATGACTGAAATATTAAGCCGAATGTCTGATAACTGCTCAGGAGTGAGAAAGTCTTCAACTATACTGATGACGTCCCTTCGTATCCGATGGATGTTCGTATATACTGGTAGGTGAGCGTGGGCATTCGTTTCGCTACTAGACAGTGGCTCTTGTTCTAAGGGGTTGCCGAAAATATTGTGGCTTAAGAGAGGCTGGTTTTCAGACTCTTGAAGTCGAACTGTCCGTCGGCGAGTGTTGGACATTATTTCGCTCTGGCAATTAATACTTAAAGAGAATCTCAGATTTGCATTTAGTCCATCAGGTTGCAATATCTCGAGGAGCCTTAATCGCCGAAGTTATTGGACATGCGCAAAATAACATCCAATTTCCTATCTCAAGGCCGTTGTTCCTACTTAGCCATGAGAGAAATAAGACTCTAATTAAGATGCTGCGTAGTATCCGAATGCCTATTTGTGATTTGTGGACTGTTGTTGATGTTGTTGTTGTTGTGGTAGTTGAGAAATAGTGTTGTTAGTGAGGCGAGAAGGATTGAAGCCTGAAAGTCCTGCGAATTGGCGTGATAGGTGTATATTTTCGTAGTGAATACGGCGCAGACAACAAGTTGGCTATGACATAGTTAAGTGTTTACTTTCAAAGTTTGTAGTTTGTAGCTATCATCTAGACTTGGGATGGTTTTGGGCTATTTGGGTTTTAGTTTTCACTTGTCACGGGAGGTTTATTCGCTAGCCCCTTCTTCAGATGTATCGGTATAACTTTTTAAGTTTGATATTAGCATTGATGCATTGATGGCTGCACATTGACGTCGACGGGGCTTTTGTTTCACAAAACAAGGTATACCTTAAGTACCTAGGTCGGTATGCAAGATGTAATATCTAACTTGGCTTGCTTATTTATTAGGGGGCCGAGGTGGTACTGCAGCAAGTAAACAGCAAATAAACAGCAAATAAAATGATGATAAGATAAGGATAGTTCGTGCTCCATTAGGGAAAGTCGGCAAGGCTACCAATTGTTAATTAACCAGTTCAATCTTAGGATGCTCAAATAAGCAACAGCTCCTCTCCTCAACGTAAGGATTGGTTACCGACCTCTCCAAATTACAACTATAATGGTATGGCCGTTCACTTCTACCTCTGGAAAGGACGGTGATTCTTCGAAGCGACCAGTCTCTTGGTCCGAAAGTCTAAACGGGACCGACTGGGAACATTATAAAGACCCTAGAAATTGGGTTCCAACTTTACTTGTGACAACAACCGTTGTCGCGTCCCTTCAAATCTATCGGTCATACTTGCGTCGCATTCCCGGCACCGTTCATATCCGACCGAATTTTTTCAGGAAGAGAAGCATTTTTGGCCAAGTTACGAGTGTCGGAGATGGAGATAATTTCCATTTATATCACACGCCTGGTGGTCGTCTAGCGGGGTGGGGTTGGCTTCGAAATGTCCCAGTCAAGAGAAGCGAACTGAAGAATAAGACAGTAAGTTGGCCATTTACCCTAGGTATCTATGTGGTGGCCTTTCTGTATCTGACTCTTAAATAATTTAGATTCCTATACGTATCGCTGGTATCGATGCACCGGAAGGTGCTCACTTCGGACGACCTGCCCAACCATTCTCAACAGATGCACTTGTCTGGTTATCCGACTATATACTCGGGCGGAGGGTGCGAGCTAAGATTTATAGGCGCGACCAGTATGATCGTGTCGTCGCTACCGTATATGTAAGACGGTTCATCTTTCGCCGCGATGTTGGATTGGAAATGTTGAAGCAAGGTCTGGCTACAACATACGAGGCTAAGACCGGTGCGGAATTCGGTGGTCTTGAGGAGAAATACAAGGCTGCCGAGAGCAAAGCAAAGGCTGCGAAGCGAGGGATGTGGGGTGGTAACCCGCAATTCTTTGAAAGCCCTCGCGATTATAAGACCCGAATGGGCGTAGGGGAACCGCAAAAATAGTCGCACCAAGTTATGAGATATGAATGTTTTCAATTGAATCGGCTCTTCCTGACCTTCATACTCGGTGACTTAGGTTATCGAAGAGACTTAAACATAAAGCGGAGTTGGAGGAGTGCAATAGGAGATGATCCATGGGCGGATCTCCGTACTGTATTCTCTCTCGGAGCTTCTCACAGCAAGTAATATAGTGTGGTATTACTACTTGAGTTGAGCCCCAACCTGGGGTTACGTTAATGTATCTTGCATCTTGCATCTTGCATCTTGTTTCGACGAACCCCAAATTTGCGCAGTCCCAATTTTCTCTTGTCTATGGTTTTTATCATCGATATTTGTGACCTACCTATTATCATGTTCCCGTTGCCTGTATACCTTAGGTACCTAAGTACCTAAGCTTGATATTACGATGGCGGCAAGGTACATAATTATAAAAGATCCTATGGGCTAAAATTGGAAGGAGTTCTTGCTGAACAAGTCTGTCATTGGTCCGCTTTTCGATACTAGAGGCCCTCCGAATGTACTATGTAAGCCTCTAATTTATACTTAACACTGGACCTACATGCCTTTTACGATGTACATGTTTATTCTAGGTACCTACTCAACTAGGTAAGATGTCTTGCTCTATTGAACTATCTAGGTACGTACATGTAAGGTCTGGTTATACGATGAAACATTTCCTTATTCTCGGGGATTACGCAATTGTCATTCTCGCTACCGAAGGTTATCTTGTTAAAAAACCTATCGTTATGCTGCATAAATACGGGATCAACTGGTGTAATGATGAGAATAGCTAGGAACACGAGGAAACCGCCTGTGGGACCTTGCTCAGACCAGATCCCACCTTTGGTCCTCATTTTATCGGCCACTTGCAGTTGGTCGATGAGACTAAGCTCGTTACAGATTTGGAAAAAGATGAGATTGTGGCTTCCCTCAGGAATAATCCCTGTAAAGGCCCCTTACGGACAGCATGTGGATTTATTTGTGCAAGGCGTGCATTTGTACATCGGGGGAGCCAAGCTCTAGGCTGCCCGCAGAAATTGCGCTACTGCAGGTGCTGACCTCCCAAGCCTCCCTTTTTTGAACTTTCTGTTCTTCTTAGCCTTTTCCTATTGTTGCATGTTGGCTGTTTTTTCTACTGTTCGACGTTGGACAGCGAAGACGGAAAAAACACCAAAGAGTATTGTCACTCCTTTTACCTTGTTATTACTCTAGGGTTAATACGCGAAGCGTGCAACAATATCTTGTTGCACTATTCTCGCCCATACGGCATTTCCTTTTTTTCCCACTACAATCGTTTTCATTTTTAGTCACTCGTTCGCGTTTTTCTGACGATCCAATTAACACACGTCCCCCTAATAAACCCCTGATCTGAGGAACAGCATTATCCGGCAGACTACGTTTGACGGCAATAAATTCTGGGACAGTTAAGACAACAAGTACGATCGCGTCGTCAGCGTTTCCCATATTCACTCATTTTACTACCTATAGGATTAATACAACATCCCCCACGTCGCTCGTTTCCGAAGACTCACTGCTAGAAACACTTGCCAAAAAAAATTAACTAGCCCTAGCATATTGACCTAAGCTAGTTCCCTGTCATTGTCGAGTTTCTGCTCCTGAAGCATCTAACTAAAAACAAAAATCAAGTTAAACAATCCCGTTTGAGAAATCGGGATTTGGTGATTGCCTAGCAATAGGATATCATCATTACTTCTACTTGTCGCAGTAGCACAGCTGTCAGTACACATCACTCCTGAAGTGATACCATCGAACAACTGTTACATTGTGCTTTGGTATCAGTCGAGAACTGGTTAGTGATAAGCCTCCCTTCGTTCTAGTTACACTTCATAAATGTTTTGAGCGAGCTTGGGGTTATCTCGTTATTTTCGTGCTGCAGAGAAATTGTTTGCTTGTTGTGTTGATATCGTCATTTCTTCCAATGACAAGACTTGCCTTGATCTCGATTTGAATTCCTTTTTCGAAGCAAGGCTACTTTAGGTTAAAATTGGGGGAAATCTTAGTGGTTGACGTGAGCTAATAGGGTACCAGTGCAGGCATCACCCCACCCTAGTGACAACACACTTTAGGCACTTGGGTACTGGAGCACAGCCCATTCCACTTATTACTTACTACCTCTAGACCCAGGTACTCGCTAAAGCACCACTTTCCCCTACATCTTGGAACTCGAGGAGACGACGCAATCTACCCGACGACGGCCGAGTACAATAATAAAAAGTCAGTTGAGAGTGCAATCTTAATCTTAATTGATTTAACTCGTCGCCTCGGGATCCCCGTCAGTCCACTCATTTGGTTTTTGTTTTCGACGCCGAACTTGCATTCTCAAGAATTAATTATTTCGCAACAACACAACAAGTCGCGACATCTTAATCTGCACCTACCTATTAACCTCTAATTTTAGTTTCGTTTCCGCCCGCGCACTGTATATCGCTTTCTTCGAGGTTATGGACTCCGTCGGAAAATAGGACGTTTGCGCAGTGTTGGAGACCGAGGTTTTCGTCAATAGGGAATCTCTAATTAGGGCATTGTCGAAACACGGGCACGTCGCCCTTCCGCCGGACCCTAAGGCAAACGAACAATGAAAATAGCATTCCGTCTAAGCAGCGCTACGCGCGGTCATACCACGATATCATCGGCATGGTTCCTTGCTCTCACTTCTTTCGCGTCGCTATCGGGAGCGATCACCTTTAATCAGATACCTGATGCGAATCTTGATACAAGTCAACTTGGAAGGGTTGGGATCGCTGGTGACTTTAGCGGCATTTCTCTCTACCAATACGATAGGCAGACCGAGTTGCCTTTCAGTTCTAATGGATCTGAACAGCTCTTGACACGCCTTCCAAATGGGGTATTTGTCAACCTTCTAGAAGCGGACGCATCTATCCAAACAATGTGCATGTTTCAAGGGCAGCTTATCTTGGGTGGTAACTTCACAAGTTTAGGAGGAGTACAATCGCCGGGAATTGCATCTTTTGACCTCGATACCTCCAAGGTGACTCCTCTAGCTAATCTTTCAGGTCAAGTTAACAGCTTGTTATGTGATGATGAAGCTGGCAAGGTCTATGTTGGTGGTAGTTTTAGGGCGGTAGACTCAACCAACGCGATTACGTGGCTTGCGTCGAAAAGCTGGGCTAGCTTGCCGTTTGCAGGTTTTAATGGGCCCGTCAACTCCATTACGAAGGCGCCCACAGGTCATATAATCTTCGGAGGAAGTTTTACGGGCCTAGGAAATACGAGCACGCCGAGCACACCTGATGGCCAGGTTATCAATCTTTCTACCGCGACCATCGAAGCCGATCAGAGCACGTCGGCGGCAGGTTTCAGTGACCCAAAGAACATTGTTTGCAAGACAAATGGAACGGATGGCTCTGGTGATACTTGGCTCTTGCAGGATAATACACCAGGGGCATGGAGGGCTACTTTTAACTACGGCTTTGAACCTACCAAGCTTCGTCTATGGAATACTCACCAGGACGGCCGGGGAACTCGGACCTGGAGGTTCACAGCGCTGCCACTGAATGGCATCATGAATTTCACATACATCGACCCGGTAACTAAGCGCAACTCTACATGTACCAGCGAGTGCCCCCTTAGCGATGATCCTTCCGTCAAATTCCAGGATTTTCATTTTGTAAACCGACTTGGGATGAACGCATTCAGACTTGACATTTCTGCTTGGTACGGTAATGGTGGGGGGCTAGCTGGTATCGAATTATTCCAAGATGATATCTTCGCCTTCGCGATTAATGACTTCAACGAACCTAGTTGCGCTAATACCTCAACTCCTTCGACGGCAACAACCACGGGAACCTGGACTGTGACTCCGTCGGGACTGAGCAATGCTCAATATCTATCAGCCCAGTTGTCGAAGCCGGTCTCCTCCGATGCTGCCTCCGTTGTCTTCTACCCGGATATCAAAGAATCGGGAGAGTATATCATCAAGTTGTATACGCCTGGGTGCCTCCAGGATAATACTTGCTTAAGGCGTGGTCAGATACAGGTATCGGGCACGTTGACGTCTAGTGGTGCCAATCGGACTATGGACCCGAGGGTACTGTATCAAACAAATGAGTACGACAAATATGATCAACTTCATATCGGTTCTGTTGACGCTAGCTCGAGCTCCTTCAAGCCTAGTATTACGTTGTCACCTGTTGCCGGTCAATCGCAGTCTATTCCCGGCGACGATTTCGTGATGGTGGCTCAGAGAGTTGGATTTGAGCTTCTGAACTCTACCAGTGGCCTGAATGGGTTATTCGAATATGACCCTAGTCAGGCCACAGTGGATACCTCCGACTTTTCCAATTCCGCTTTCATCAAGCTTAGTTCTTCGTTTGAGCCGAAATCTGCGGTAACGTCGTTGGTTGCTAGCAATGACCGAACTTATATTGGTGGTAACTTCACCTCGGATGATGACCGTAACATTGTTGCTATTGACAATAACGGGAGAACTCTGGCCCTTGACGGTGGTATTAATGGTGAAGTCCTATCGATGTATTTGGATGGCAGTAGTCTATTCGTTGGCGGCCGGTTCAGCAATACTCAAAATGGGTCAACGCCAGGATTGGCAAACGTAGCAGTTTATGACAGCTCAAGTAACCACTGGTCGCCCCTGGGGGCCGGCGTGGATGGAACCGTTACGAGTATTGTGCCGACAACGTTGAACATCAGTGGGAATGCAGCAGAAGACGTCATCGCCTTGGCTGGTCAATTTACACACCTGCTTGCGTTCGACAATAACGATGCTGCTGAGGTGCATGGCTTTGCCATCTGGGTCAAATCGCAAAACAACTGGCTGCAGAACTTGAATACACCAGTTCCATTTTTGGACGGCGTCCTTACTACGGCGGTAGCGGTATCGGGTAATGAAACATTATATACTGGATCAATATCCTCTCAGGTCCTTCGTGCATACGGTGCTACAACCGTATCTAACGGATTTGGCAGCTTTCCTATCAAAATCCACCCGCCAGCTAGTCAGTCTAGCATCTCTGCGGATGGACTCTCAAAGCGTGCGGACCTACAGAGTAGCACCGATACCATTTCTGGCGTCGTCACGGGAGCATTCTATGAAAACGATGGGAGAAATATCACAGTCCTTGGCGGGCACTTCATCGCCAACGCGTCTAACGGTTCAACTATTTACAACCTAGCATTCATCGACGGTGCGGATTCTAACTCTGTGACGGGGATGGGCGCTGAGATATCCGAAAGTTCAACATTCTTATCATTGGCAATTGATGGCGACAACCTCTATGCTGGCGGGCGAGTCAACGGCACTGCTCAGGGATCTTCTGTCAATGGTCTCGTTACGTATAACCTTGCATCAAAGTCATTAGGCCCGCAGCCCCCCGCTCTTGCTGGCAACAACGTAGTTGTCACCTCTATCACTGTCCGTCCGAATACCAGTGATATCTACGTTGCCGGTTCTTTCGAGAGGGCAGGTTCACTTCCCTGTCCTAGTGTCTGTCTTTTTAGCACCGGAACTAGTCAGTGGAATCGACCTGGGTTTGAACTTGGCGGCGATGTTAAGTGCACGATGTGGTCCAGCGGTTCAGTTCTGCTTGCGGGCGGCAATCTGACCGTTAATGATAACGTGGCCTTTTTGGCTTCCTACGACGCCTCGAATTCTCAATGGAGCTTATACACGGGTGCCTCGGGCCTACCGGGCCCTGTAAATGCTTTAACTGCTGCAAGCAGCGATGATACGCAGATTTGGGTTACCGGCACGCAGTCTGATGGTTCCACCTATCTGATGAAGTATGATGGTTCGTCTTGGAAATCTGCTAGTGTCACGTTCGATCGGGGTACCGTAATCAGCAGCTTACAGATGTTTACTGTAACTCAATCTCATGACTCATCTGATCTTATTGCGTCCGACCAAGTCCTCCTAATGACCGGCTCCATTGCGATACCAGGATTTGGCACAGCATCCAGTGCCATCTTTAACGGTACGGAGATCCGGCCTTATGCACTTACCTCGAAAGTTGATGGCACAGCTGGATCGATTTCCCGGGTCTTCGTACAGAGGGAGAACTTCTTCACCTCCCACGGTAAGTTCGAATTGTAAATGCGCATTTTGGTATGTACTAACTTTATCATCAGGTGATAGTGGTATGCCAGTCGTGTTCGTGGCTCTCATCGGCTTAGCCATTTCCTTAGGCCTCATAGTGCTTATTGTGCTTGCTGGTCTTGCATTGGACCGATATCGCAAGAAGCGCGAGGGTTATGTCCCAGCTCCAACATCCATGTTCGATCGCGGTAGCGGTATGCAACGAATACCGCCGCACGAGCTACTTAATTCCTTAAGTCAAGGTAGACCGGGAGCTCCTACTGTTTGAAGCGTCTCGTCAACAAGATTACTTTGATACTATGGGATTGGTATGATTGAGCACAAGATGGAGGCATTTCCTTTGATCCAATAATCTTTATACAAAACGTATTACAATGTTTAGAATCGAAAAAAAAAATAGACCCAACTACTACGGGAAATCAGCAAATCGATAAGATATCGGAGATACCCAATCGACAAGGAGACCTGTCGATGCAAAGAAATTAGGAGATTGGGGAGGAAGTAAAGAGGGAAAGAAAAAGATCCGCAACGGATTTACTAATCTTTGGCGGCTTCACGAATGACGACAACGCCAACAATTTTAATGTTTACATGCCTAGTTATCTTCACACACACATGTGTTACTAGCCTTCACTACCGTCCTTTGTATATTTTTTTCAATTACCTTGCAGCCCCGCCCCCCGGTTGCTATGGAAAGGGTCTGTACCGGTGCAGACTCGGAGGACAGTAGGTTGGTGGTATTTTTGATAGGAAGGGTGAACATATTTCACGGAAGTTCAGGGTTGAGTAAACCAAGGGGTGGGGGTGTTATATCTCAGAGTGAGAAGAGATGATGGAAGGATTCGGCTGAACTTGGCTTGATGCTGAGCAATCATTTACACCTTATGTGGGTGATAAAGTTACGTAGTAGGTAATCTACATAGTAACTAACTGCTTTCAAATTGCTGTGTGAATTTTGCTATGTGACACCTGTGCAAGTAGGTATATGTAACAAATGTAGGTATTATAAGTTGTAATAAAATATGAATGTACTTCGTAAACCGTAATGTATGTATATGTCAATATATGTAGGTATGTACAATATTAAATATGCATAATACTAGCCACGGGCGGGTTGCCACATTTTCCAAGTCCGCCACTTTTCCCTAAGGCGACAAATCAGGATTAGTGACTAATGTAGCTGGTGCAAAGTGGAACCTACCTAATCCAACAATTACCTTTTCCCTTATCACTCACCATTTAGAGCCTCGTCAGTGCATGAAATCTTGTTCACCTTCAACCCCAGCCTTCCCCCTTCGCGCTTTCATCTAAAAGAAAAGGTCAAGACAGCGTCCGGCTGAACTGTTCATCATGTCAGACGCTGACTTTGACACCGTTAGAAAGCTCCAAGCTGAGCGGAACGCTGCTGCAGCTGCTAAACAAGGGTCGCGCGGTCGAGACCCCAAGAACCAGCGATCTGACAGTTCAACTAAGGCAAAGCTTACCGAGTCCTTCGACACCGAGCTCTACGACCGCGACGGAGATGACAAATATGCAGGATATCTCACATCTATCCCCGCCGCCGATGGGGAAGATGAGGAGATGGAAGATGCTGATAACTCGCGTCGTTTAGTTGGCCAGTACACCGCGACGCGTGCCCAGATCGACGAATTCGCCCACGGCAATGGAGTCGAAGAGGATGACCCCTTCGCAGGAAGAGGCGAAAACAGCACAAGGATAATCGACCGCGAAACTGACTACCAGAAACGTCGCTTCGATCGTGTTCTTACCCCAACCAGAGCCGATGCCTTCAATCGCCAAGGAGGTGCAGCAGAAGGAGACACATATCGAGATATCATGGAACGTAGAGAAATAGAAAGAGAAGAAGAGAGGGTCAAGCGTGCTATTCAAGCGAAGCGAGAAGGGAAAGAAATCGACGGCAGTCACGAAGCAACGCTGAAGGATGGAGATAAAGAGAACACAGACGCTGGGTCTACTGAAGCAGCGACAACTGGGCGAAAGCGCAAGAAGAGGTGGGATGTTTCTTCAACTGCTGTAGACGAACCTTCATCTGAGTCTACAGAAGGGAAAGCCAAGAGATCCAGATGGGACCAAGCACCATCGCTTCCTACCCCCGGCGCGGTTGACGGTGCCAAAAAAAGATCTAGGTGGGATCAAGCACCCTCTGCAACCCCCGTCGGTGCTAGCGGTCTAGCTACACCAATGCACACATCCTCACTTGGTGTTGGCGCAGTGAAGTCAGATATATCCGGCCCTGGTGGCGTGCTCGGTGATGAAGAATTGAATGTGCTCCTTCCAGGTGAAGAGCAGGGCTATAAGATTCTTGACCCTCCGTCAGGATATCCTACCGGACATGCCCCTCTCCATAGAGTTGCGGCTACACCGCTTCCACCAAATTACGGTGGTTTCATGATGCAGGATCCGGAGAGCACAAGATTAGGAGGAAGCCAGATGCCCAAAGAAATTCCTGGCGTTGGTGAGCTACAATTTTTCAAGCAAGAAGATATGGCATACTTCGGCAAGTTAGCAGACGGCTCCGATGAAAATACTCTCAGCGTCGAAGAGCTAAAGGAGCGAAAAATTATGAGGCTTCTTCTGAAGATCAAGAACGGTACTCCTCCTATGCGAAAGACCGCTCTCAGACAACTTACAGATAATGCAAGGCAGTTCGGTGCTGGGGCTCTGTTCAACCAGATTCTCCCTCTTCTGATGGAGAAGACGCTAGAAGACCAAGAACGCCATCTACTCGTCAAGGTGATCGACCGTATCCTATGGAAGCTCGATGACCTTGTCCGTCCTTATGTACACAAAATCCTCGTCGTTATCGAACCGCTTCTTATCGACCAAGATTACTATGCGAGAGTTGAGGGTCGAGAGATTATCTCTAACCTCAGTAAGGCCGCCGGTCTCGCCACTATGATCAGCACGATGAGGCCTGATATCGATCACGTCGATGAGTACGTACGTAACACGACGGCGAGAGCTTTTGCTGTCGTGGCTTCAGCACTCGGCATTCCTGCGCTTTTACCTTTCTTACGAGCAGTATGTCGAAGCAAGAAGTCATGGCAAGCCCGACATACTGGTGTCAAAATTGTGCAACAAATTCCCATCCTGATGGGTTGTGCCGTACTACCTCACCTTAAAGGTCTTGTGGACTGCATAGGCCCGAACCTGAACGATGAGCAAACGAAGGTACGGACAGTTACTAGTTTGGCCATTGCTGCCCTTGCTGAAGCGTCCAACCCTTATGGTATTGAATGTTTCGACGATATTCTTAACCCTCTGTGGACAGGTGCGCGGAAGCAACGTGGTAAGGGTCTTGCCGGCTTTCTCAAAGCTGTCGGCTATATCATTCCCCTCATGGATGAAGAATATGCCAATTACTATACCTCACAAGTAATGGACATTCTTCTCCGAGAATTCTCGTCTCCGGATGAGGAGATGAAGAAGGTGGTACTGAAAGTTGTATCTCAGTGCGCGGGTACTGAGGGTGTAACAGCTGGGTACCTTAAGGAGCATGTTCTAGATGAGTTCTTCAAGAGTTTCTGGGTGAGACGAATGGCCCTAGATAAACGAAACTATCGACAAGTGGTACGTGAACCTCCTTGAACATATCTTTATTAATTGATGGCTAACATTAAAAATTACAGGTGGAAACAACAGTTGATATCGGCCAGAAGGTCGGCGCCAGCGAGATCCTGGAGCGAATCGTCGGCAACCTCAAAGATGAGAGCGAGGCTTACCGCAAGATGACTGTCGAGACCGTGGAAAAGGTAGTTGCCAGTCTAGGTGCGGCAGACATCGGCGAGAGATTGGAGGAGCGACTAATCGACGGCATTCTCCATTCCTTCCAGGAACAAAGTGTTGAAGATATCATCATGTTAAACGGCTTCGGTACAGTTGTTAACGCCCTAGGCACCCGGTGCAAGCCTTATCTACCTCAAATAGTGTCAACGATCTTGTGGCGTCTAAACAACAAATCCGCAACAATCCGTCAGCAAGCCGCGGATCTTATCAGCAGAATTGCCATAGTCATGAAGCAGTGCGGCGAAGATGCCCTTATGGGTAAGCTAGGTGTTGTCTTATACGAATACCTCGGAGAGGAGTACCCTGAAGTTCTCGGTTCGATTCTCTCGGCACTACGAAGCATTGTTACCGTAGTTGGTATCAGCCAAATGCAACCACCAATTAAAGACTTGCTACCGCGTCTCACTCCCATTTTACGAAATCGACACGAGAAGGTGCAGGAAAATACTATTGATCTTGTCGGCCGTATCGCCGATCGTGGACCCGAAAGTGTAAACGCAAGAGAATGGATGAGAATTTGCTTTGAGCTGCTAGATATGCTGAAAGCACACAAGAAGGGCATCCGAAGAGCAGCAAACAACACATTCGGTTTCATTGCGAAAGCTATCGGGCCGCAGGATGTGTTGGCCACCCTACTGAACAACCTTCGCGTCCAGGAGCGCCAGTCCCGAGTCTGCACGGCGGTTGCAATTGCTATCGTTGCTGAGACTTGTGCTCCTTTCACAGTGCTCCCTGCTCTGATGAACGAGTATAGGGTCCCTGAACTCAACGTACAGAATGGTGTGCTCAAATCGTTATCATTCCTTTTCGAATACATTGGAGAGATGGCCAAAGATTACGTCTACGCCGTCACACCGCTTTTGGAGGATGCCTTGATCGACCGCGATCAGGTGCATCGCCAGACGGCCGCATCCGTCGTTAAGCATATCGCACTCGGTGTCGTTGGTCTAGGTTGCGAAGATGCCATGGTGCATCTCCTGAACCTCCTTTGGCCCAACCTCTTTGAGACCAGTCCGCACGTTATCGACCGCATAGTAGAGGCTATCGAAGCAATCCGGATGGCGGTCGGACCCGGTCTTGTGCTAAATTACGTGTGGGCTGGTCTATTCCATCCCGCCCGTAAGGTACGACAGCCTTACTGGCGGCTCTACAACGACGCGTACGTGCAAGCTGCCGACGCCATGGTCCCGTACTACCCTAACCTGAGCGAGGACGGTATCGATAGGCCTGAGTTGGCTATCGTGCTATAGAGTTATTCCCCCCTTTTTTTCTTCTTCTTTTTTAAGTTAAAATGGCTAGTAAGTAGTATTATCCATTCAGCCACGTGAGTTCGGGACATCTGGCTGGCGTTGTACAGTAGATTCAAATCAAACCCAAAATAATGAGGAGTGCGTGTGTATGTGTGTGTGTGTGATGAGGGCCGAGTTGAAATAATAGCCGCGGCTGTTTCAATAGCAGAGATGGGTAGTCAAATCATCAATGGGGAGGCGATTCATGGGTGTTTATTGGGAAGGATTACGCATGCGTTAGGCGCTTTGCTTGTCTGCTGAATAAATATATTTATTTATTTCTTGCGGGAAACATATAACTACCGTGCCTAGAGGTTATGAATAGGGAGGAGCCTTTTATGTTTGACAGGCTTCTCCTCTCACTTGGATAATTCTTGGTTGTGTTGAAGTGTTTACTTAATGTAAAAGTCTTGAAAAAAAAAAAAAAAAAAAAAAAAAAAAAGGGGGGGGGGGGGGGGGGGGGGTTAAAAAAAATAAACCCCAAAGGGCACAGAAGAAAAAATAAAGAGACAAAAACAAGAAAAAACCAACAGTTCAATAAACCCCCGCGGGTTTTATA